>NC_133416.1:70905000-71530000 GCF_049350105.2 Macaca mulatta
ATTGCAGAAGTTAAACCTGTAACTTAATACATATTATCCTGTTATTTTTAAAGGTTTTGTTTTGGGGAAGAGAATTTTCCTGTTTCAAGTTAGCATTTTATTTCTAAGACCTTTCAGAGTAAAAAAAGTTCAGTTAAAAAAATTGCCGATAGTTTCTTTTTTGTTATCATTGTGTATAACCAGTTTAAATTCAGTTGCTCTATCTCTCAAAAATTAAAGTTAGGATGAAATTAGAACTAACACTTAATTTAAATGATTTGAATTTACCTACAGCTGCAATAACACCTAACTGGTAAACACTGTTACTCTTTTTAAAACAGAACAGTTCACTTTGGAAAGTGAAGAATGGAATCCTTGGGAAGGAGATGAAAAAAATGAGCAACAATACAGATTTAAAACTAGCCTTCAAGTATTAAATAAATCCACGAAAGGAAAAACAGACCTCAGTGTACAAATCTGGGGCAAAGCTGCCATTGGTAAGTTAATATGTAGAAGGAAGACATGTAAAAAGCATTGTAAAATGTACTTTATTGATATGAAATTCATTTTAATATAATTTATTTCATAACTTGTTAATTAAGGCATCATGATATATTTTTTCACTTTTTGTCAGTAATTCCTTTCTCCTTCCAATTAGACAACATCTGTTTGTAAATGTACACACATACATGTTCCACTGTTGGTCTTTAGCAGAGCACAGCTTCATTTATCGATACATTGAGTAGGCTGTATAGTGTCATTAGATTGCAAAACATATGTCAACTGAATTTTCATGAATCTGTGTATTTTTTGGACACTGATACACAAATATAAGATGTGGCCCCTGGCCTTGAGGGCCAAACACATTTGGGAAACACTGAAGAGTACAAAGTTAAGGTTCTTCATTGCAGGCCTTTCTCAAGAGCCTTTAATATGACAGTGTTCATTGTATCAGCAAAGGAATATATTATAGTATGTAGTTGATTAAACTTGATTGCACACAGGCGTTTTTGCTGTGAATATCATGAGAGTGTAGTGTTCTAAGATATATATTATGCTCAATTAGAGAATGGGGCTGTGAGGGTTCAAACAGTCACAAAGAATTTAGTGACTTACCACTTTATTTGGCCTTTGAACATGAGCTGGGTTTGTGTACAATAAGGGATATGGATAGAAAGTACCAGATGAGAGGAAAATGTACAGAGGATAGTCCTCTGCTCACGGTATTTCATAAATTCGTTCATACTTACATACAAGTATACATCCTGGAAGATTACTACCAGTCTCTAAATTTCAAGCACCTGAAACCAGGTCTTCAGTCATCAAGTTCTGACCATTATTTTTTAAATAAAGTCCCTAATACTGATTTCTTCTTTTAAATCCCAGATTTTCATTTCCAGACTTCTGTCTTTTCAATCTGATAAGCGCAAAGTGGCCAAGTGAATTTCATCAAATGCTACCTTTTTTTTTTTTTTTTTTTTTTTAATCACCTCTGCTGGCAGGAAAAATGCTACTTTCATCAGCCTATTCTCTAGGCACAGTTATGAAATACCGTTATAGACATTCCCATTCAAAAAGGGAAAAAAATTGAAGTGAAAAAGTGTCACTGGTCCAAGCAATTTTGAAATCTAAATTTCATCTGAATGGTCAGCTCCATTTGATTATATTGCAGGCCTAGGAATAATCTATGACTTGTACAGCTTTGCCCTCTGGCATTTCAGCCATACTCTTGAAGTCATCTTTTCCTTTTTCATAAAAAGTAACACAAGTTTGCAGCTTAGTAACTTTATCAGCCTGTTGACAGCTGGTAAAATTTTCAGAGCCCATCAGCCTTCTTTCATTGTGACCTCTTTCTGTCTTTTTTAGTCCAAGCTGGCAGTGTTTCTGCTCATATAACATTCTGAAGAACCTTGTGGGCCTCCTGTGTATGTCACAGGATTCCCTCCATTAGATGGGAAGCTCCTCTGCAGATCTTTTCTGAGTAATCCCATCTCCATTTCTGGCTTCTGCTGAGATAGCTGAGGAGACCTGTAAGTCACATGTGTAATCTCTTCAAAGAGCCTTTTGTGTGAATGAATATTCAGATCTTCTGTTCCTTCTGAGACACTAGCAAAAGGTTGTGCAGCCACATCCTTGGTCTTCTTTCTGGAACACCCTTTGCAGACAGTAAATCTAATTTTTCACCTCTTTTGCAATCTTAATGGTCTGAGAATTTCCCAAATCATCAAATTCTGGTTCCCTTTTGCTTAACAGTTTTTCCTTCTATCTCTTTCTTCTTATATTTCATTAATCACCAAGAAGAAACCAGTCCACACCTTTCACTTTGCTTGGAACCCTCCAGCTAATTATTGAAGTTTATCACAAGTTCTGCTTTCCATGTAACTGCAGGATACAATCCAACTAAGCTTTTTACTGTTATGTAACAAGGATCCTCATCCTTCCAGTTTCTAATAACACATTCCTGATTTTATTCTGAGCTCTCACCAACAATTTATTTAATATACATATTCTAGGAGTGATGTCTCATGCCTGTAATCGAGCGCTTTGGGAGGCTGAGGCAGGTGGATCACTTGAGGCCAGGAGTTCAAGACCAGCCTGGCCATCATGGTGAAACCCCATCTCTACCAAAAATACAAAAATTAGCCAGACATTGTGGCACATGCCTGTAATCCCAGCTACTCAGGAGGCTGAGGCAGGAGAATTGCTTGAACCCGGGAGGTGGAGGTTGCGGTGAGCCAAGATCATGCCACCTTATTCCAGCCTGGGCTACAGAGTGAGACTCTGTCTCTAAATAAATAAATAAATAAATAATTTTTAAAAATTGCATATTCTTACCAACAATCTGCTTATGATGATTTAGATATCCTCTAAGACAATACAGGTTTTCTCTACTCTGCCTCACTTTGAGTCTTCACTAGCTGAGTCATTAACATCCATATTTCTGTCTGCAGGTTATTCAAGGCAATCTAATCTAGGCTTTTTAAAATCGTCCTCACAATTCTCTCAGCCTTTACCCATTACCCAATTTCAGAGCCACTTCCACATTTTTAAGTATTTGTTACAGTAGCACCCCATTTCCAGGTACCATAATCTTAACTGTATAATCCATAGCATCCTATTGCAACCGTAACAAATTACCACAAATTTAGTATCTTACTTTTCTGAAGGCAGAACTCTAAAATGTGTGGGGGCTGTGTTACTTTTGGAGGCTCTAGAGGAGAACCTGTTTCCTTACCGTTGAGAGTTTCTAGGGGCTACCCGTATTCCTTCATTTATGGCCCCACATCACTCTGACCTCTGCTTCCATCTTTATATATCCCTTGCCTCACTCTGACCCTCCTGCCTCCCTTGTGTGAGGACTCTTGAGATTACATAGGGCCCACCTAGATAATCTATAATAATCTCTTCACCTCAGCATCCTTAACTCAATTGTATTTTTAAAGTGTGTTTTGCCATGTAAGGTAACATATTCCTAGATTCTAGAGATTAGAATATGGACATCTTTGCTGGTGGGGCAGGGAGACATTATTCAACCCATCACATTTGGAAAGCTTTATCTAATTGTCCATGTTTTAAACATGGTGGCTTGGGTTTCCTTTAGTACCAGGGTACAATGAGAATGAAACAAAAACCTCTTTGAGTGTAACCAAAACAGGGTGCCCAGAAGTGGTGTATGGTCTCCATAGTACTTCATTGAGTAACACTGCTCTTCTCTACTCTCAGAGCTTTCATTCAGGTGAAATCATGGTAAAACATCAGGGGCTGCCATAAGGAGAAAAGATGCAGTGGCATTTGTCTGTGAAGGGGATCATGCATTCAGGGATATGTGTTCAAGTGAGGAGGAGGTAATGTCCCCTTGACATATTGAATGTATTAATATATGTAAATACATGAGCTCCTCTGGCTCCATTTGGCACAAAATGGCAACTCCCCCTAATTTGTTATAAAAATAGTTCTAACCACATAGTATAGTTTACTTTGTAATATAATACATTTCATTTCAGAATAAGACAGGTGTAAAGATCTATATAAATTAGGGGTTTCTCAAATCTAGAGTAGGAGAGGTCTTTAATATTAACTCACATTTTGCCACATTTTACACACTGACAGCTTCTGAGCTCTGTCTCTCATTAGCTGCCATGTTGATTTGGAGCTGTTGCTTGGTAGCACTGCCTGCCAGCGGCCCTAAGGGGAGGCATTCTGGTTTTACAGTCAAATGAGTAAAAGAATAGAACATAAACTTGTCTCATGCACCAGAGTAGATGAGACAGTAAATTGTTTTGATTTTGTTTTTGTTGTTAATTACCAGGCTTGTATCTCTGGGAGCACATTTTTGAAGGCTTACTTGATCCCAGCGATGTGACTGCTCAATGGAGAGAAGGAAAGTCAATCGTAGGAAGAACACAATACAGGTATTAGTTGTATTAGTTTGTGCAACATTAACCTTTGGTGTTTTGCTCTACAATATTTTATGTGAATACTAAAAGAAAAATAATAGGAAAATATATTTGTAAAAATATTTCTATTTCAACTTGTAAAGAACAGAGAAGTAAATCTCATGAATATGTATTCATAATTAAGCTTACTTGGACCTTATGAAATTGTATATTACAGAATACTCCTTTTTTGGAATCATATGTCTGTTTTATTTTTATCTAATTATATGGAAAAGTTCATACTCCACATCTTACAGCATTTGAATGGTGACAGCCATTTTAAAACATTTTGTATCTTGAAGGAATAATATGTAAACCTAAAAGTATTTTCATTTTTCTCTTTCATATAATAGTCATGTTCACTTTCTTAAATATTTAGATATCAAAGCTCTTGCTCTCACTTTTTTAGATTTTTGTTTATTAAAACAAATTTGATGAGTTCTATCAGGATTTATTTTTTATTTTAGATTATTTATTTTTTATTTTAGATTTAATAAAACCAATGTATTGCTTAGACTTTTTTGGCCTTTTTATATAACTCTTATCTATGACTGCATATTTTCTGAGTGTTTTTAAGTATATTAGGATTGTTTTATTTAGGGAAACTATAATTTTATCATATGAAATGCTATTTTATTAGATTTTGCTTTCTTATTGAAATTAAAAATAAAAAATTATTTTTAAATGCTTATTTTATATAACAGTTGTATTATTAGGGGGAAAATGTGAACTAAAGATTCCGCTTTCTATTGGAATTTCATTCTTTTCTACAGAAATCAGGAAAGGAAAAGCTGCGTCAATTTTGTTCTAATTTTTACTACAGCTTTAATTCTTTATATACACTTGGAAAGCAATTTTATTGCATGTATCTTTTCAAAGTTATCCTTAACAAGTAAACAGGTTTTTAAAATTATCGTTGGTAATGATTATTTTTCCTTTCATCTTCATGCTTCTGTTGATCTAATCCCATTCAAGAGCTTAAGTATAGACCTAAACTTACAATGGTTGGATTTGGGTGTTTGAAAGTAAATGTGTATTATGTGTATAAATCTAATATTTTGGTATTTGAAAAGTAAATGTGTGTTATATTAGTCTAATCCATAATATATAACATTTTCAGAAAAGTTATTAAAAAATTCATGAAGACGTTAGCATCTTTAAGGTTAAAATTAAGGTTAAAATTATACATTGTTGCTATAATAATAGTGACAGATTTGAGCAAATAACATTAACTCCCAAAAGAAAGCCAAATGTATCCTTTACTTCTGAAATATTTGAGGTAGATTTTATAGGCATACTTTAGAGCTGTTGGGTGTTCAGTTCCACAGCACTGCAGTAAAGCAAATATTGCATTAAATCAAGTCATATGAATTTTTTGATTATCCAGTGCATATGAAAGTTTTGTTTACACTGTACTGTAGTCTGTTAAGTGTGTAATAGTATTATGCCTAAAAAAAAAAAAAAGTACCTTAAGTGAAAAATACTTTATTGCTAAAAAATGCTAACAGTTATCTGAACCATCAGCAAGTCATCATCTTTTTGCTGGTGGAGGGTCTTGCCTCGATGTTGATGTATCAGGGTGTTGATGACTAATCAGGGTGGTGGTTGCTGAAGGTTGGGGTGGCCGTGGCAATTTCTTAAAATACGACAACAATGAAGTTTGCCACATCCGTTGACTCTTCATTCACAGAAGTTTTCTCTGTAGCACATGATGCTATTTGGTGGCATTTTTACCCATAGAACTTCTTTCAAAATTGGAGTCAATCCTAGGCCGGACACAGTGGCTCATGCCTGTAATCCCAGTACTTTGGGAGGCTGAGGTGGGTGGATCACTTGAGGTCAGGAGTTCGAGACCAGCCTGGCTATCATCGTGAAACCCCATCTCTACTAAAAATACAAAAATTGGCTGGGAGTGGCAGCACACACCTGTAATCCCAGCTACTTGGGAGGCTGAGGCAAAAGTATCCTTGAACCTGGGAGTCAGAGGGTGCAGTGAGGTAAGATCATGCCACTGCACTCCAACCCCAGGCGACAGAATGAGACTCTGTCTCAAAAAAAAAAAGTTAAAATTGGAGTCAGTCCTCTCAAACCCTGCTGCTGCTTTATCAACTACATTTTTTGAATATTCTGAATCCTTTATTGTCACTTCACCAGTGTTCACCATATTGTATCCTCACCGGAAGTAGATTCCATCTCAGGAAACCACTTTCTTTGTTCATTCATAAAAAGCAGCTCCTCATGTGTTGAAGTTTTATCATGAGATTGCAACAATTCAGTCACACCTTCAGGTTCCACTTCTAATTCTACTTTTTTTGCCATTTCTGCCACATCTGCAGTGACTTCCTCCCCTTAAATCTTGAACCCCTCAAAGTCATCCATGAGGGTTTAAATCAGCTTCTTCCAAACTCCTTATAATGTTGGTGTTTTGACCTCGTCCCATGAATCATGAATGTTCATGGTATCCAGAATAATGAATCATTTCCAGAAGGTTTTCATTGACTTTGCCCGGATCCATCAGAGGAACTACTGTCTGTGGCAGCTATAGCCTTATGAAAGTATTTCTTTTGTTGTTGTTGTTGTTGTTGTTTTGAGACAGAATCTCGTTCTGTCACCCAGGCTGGAGGGCAGTGTCGTAATAGCTTGCTGCAACCTCCGCCTCCCAGGTTCAAGTGATTCTCGTGCTTCAACATCCCAAGTAGCTGGGACTATGGGCACACGCCACCACACCCAGCTAATTTTTGTATTTTTAGTAGAGATGGGGTTTTACCATGTTGGCCAGGCTGGTCTTGGACTCCTGTCTCCAAGTGATCCACATGCTTCAGCTTCCCAAAGTGCTAGGATTACAGGCGTGAGCCATTGTGTCTGGCCAGAAAGTATTTCTTAAATAAGACCTGAAAGTCAAAATTACTCCTTGATCCATGGGCTGCAGAATGGATATTTTGTTAGCAGGTATGAGGGCATGAATCTGTCCGTCTCCATCAGATCTCTTGGGTGACCAGGTGCATTGTCAATGAGCAGTAATATTTTGAAAGGAATCCTTTTTTCTGAGCAGTACTTCTCAATAGTAAGCTTAAAATATTCAGTAAACCATGGTGTGAACAGATGTTGCTGTCATCTAGGCTTTGTTCCATTTATAGGGCACAGGCAGAGTAGATTTAGGATAGTTCTTAAAGGTCCTAGGATTTTCAGAATAATAAATGAGCACTGGCTTCAGCTTTAAGCCACCAGCTACATTTAGCCCCTAATAAGAGAATCAGCCTGTCTTTTGAAGCTTTGAAGCCAGGCATTGACTTCTCTCTAACTATGAAAGTCCTGGATGCCATCTTCTGCTGATATAAAGCTGTTTCATCTGCATTGAAAATCTGTTGTCTAGTGTAGCCACCTTCAGCAATGAAGATCTTAGCTAGATCTTCTGGATAACTTGCTGCAGCTTCTACATTAGCACTTGCTGCTTCACCTTACATTTGTATGTTATGGAGATGGCTTCTTTCCTTAAACCTCATGAATCAACCTCTGGTAATGTCAGACTTTTCTCCTGCAGCTTCCTCACCTTTCTCAACCTTCATAGAATTGAAAAGAGTGGAGGCCTTGCTCTGGATTAGGCTTTGGCTTTAGGGAATGTTGTGGCTGGTTTGATCCTCTATCCAGACTATTAAACATTTCTCCATATGAGCAGTAAGACTATATCACCTTCACATCATTCATGTTGTTCACTGGAGTAGCACTTCTCATTTCCTTCAATAACTTTTCCTTTGCATTCCCACCTTGGCTGTTTGGCACAAGAGGCCTAGCTTTCAGCTTGCTTTAGCTTTTGACATGCCTTCCTCACTAAGCTTAATTATTTCTAGCTTTTGGTTGCAAGCTTCTCCAACCCACTTTATTTTATTGTTGTTGTTGTTCTGTTTTGTTTTGTCTTAGGCTTTTAGCAGCCTGAAGCCATGGCTTTTAGTTTCTGTCTTTAGTAATAAGCAGAAAAGAGGGATAAGAAAAGGGGCTTTACTGACCCAACCAGAAACAGAAACTATGAATCCATGCCTATATTCTCTCCCTCGGACACTCCTGAAAGTGAGAGACTTGCGACTGTTCCTTTCACCTAGAGGGTATTACAGGGTTATTAATTATAGGGAACACTTAGAGGGTATTATAGGGTTATTAATTGGCCTAATAATGTTGTGTCTCAGGGAATAGGGAGGCCCAAGGAGATGGAGAGAAACGGGGGAATACTGGTTGGTGGAGCAGTTAGACCACACACACAGCATTTATCTATTAAGTTTGCCATCAGATCTTGTGAGCTTATTCACTATCATGAGAACAGTACAAGAAAGACCTGCCCCCATGATTCAGTTACTTCCCACTGGGCACCTCCCACAACATGTGGGAATTGTGGGCACTACAATTCCAGATGAGATTTGGGTGGGGACACAGCCAAACCATATCTCATAGTGAGCACATGCTGTTGGAAAATGGTACCAATAGAATTGCTTGACTGGGGATCACCACAAACTTGCAATTTGTAAAAAAAAACTTTATTTGCAAAGTACAATAAAGTGTAGCACAATAAAATAAGGTGTGCTGGTATTACGGCCAAAGAGTAATACCGTTTCCTCTTAGGATTTAAGAGAACTATATTCAAGAAAGGCCTCCATTGTATGAGGTATTTTTAAACAGCTTATTAAAGTGTTAGGTTCGTGAAAAATAGCGTACATAATTTATCCAAAATTAATAAGCTTTTATGCATTCTTGAGTTGAATCAGCTACATGGGTACTAACTTAAGTGTTTCCACACATTCACCATCCTTATTTGACCAAAAGTGAATCAGAAGTAATGGCTCACCTTGAAGATATTGGAAGAATTTCTAAGTACTGTTAAGATACTTGTTGAAAATAAGTGTAAATATATTTTGTTTAAATAAACAAATGAGCTTATATCATTTAATTGTAGCCTCGAGACAATTCTAAGACAGAAGTAGAAAGGATATCATCAGTGTTGCAGGGCTCATCAGGCTCAGGAATGCTGATTTTCATCAACACATAGGCCCAAAGAATGAATTCCAGCATACCAAATAAATTATATAGAATGGAGAGCGAGCTGTCAGTCAGGCCATGTGTTTGTATTGGTTTGACTGACACATTCTTTCAATATAGGCAGGCTACAAGTGATAACCAATTATTTGAGGGTTGATTCCACATGGAACCATAATATGGGATTTAATTATATGTAGTGCTTTTAACTCTATTTCAGAAAGAAAGACAGAAATATGACTCCTTGTTCACCACTGAATCAGTAACATCATCCATAGGCTGTGCTCAGAATATTAATACATGAATACATACAGGGCAAACTGAACTTCTGGATGAGCCTGATGAAGCCCCGTCACTTCTGGGCAGCGTCGCATGTGACTCAGTTATTGAGAGCACAGACTCTGGAGCCAGACTATCTTAGTTCAAATTCTTTTATTTTTTTGAGACAGAGTCTTGCTCTGTCACCCAGGCTGGAGTGCAGTGACACAGTCTCGGCTCACTGCAGCCTCCACCTCCCGGGTTCAAGCGATTCTCCTGCCTCAGCCTCCCAAATAGCTGGGATTACAGGCGCCCATCACCGCTCCCAGCTAACTGACCTCATGATCCGCCTGACTCAGCCTCCAAAACTGCTGGGATTACAGGTGTGAGCCACTGCACCTGGCCTAGTTCAAATTCTTCTTCTGTCACTTTGCTGTCTGACCTTGGGCAAGTTTCTTAACCTCTCTGTTTCAGTTTCCTCACGTTTAAGGCAAATAATAGTTCATATTTCACAGGATTATTGCAAAGATTAAATGTGTTAATAAATTACAGGGCTTACAATAGTATCTAATACGTAATAATCACTATAGAAATCTTGTTGCTATTTTCTTATTTTTAGTGTTACATAACTAAGTACTGCAACATCTTCCTACAAGCAGTTCTCCTTTTTCTGTTTCCAGTACTGTCTCTTATCCCTCCATCATGTACCTGCCCACAAATGCCTTATTGATACATTCTTTATATTAATATGGTTCAATTCAGTTTTAAGCTAGCCTGAGACTCATTCTGTCTCTTAAAGGAACTTTGCCTACCACTACTCATAACCATCATATGTTGATTTATAGTTTAATCTCATAGGACAATTTTATTTTTAATTTCTTAGGAGGAACCTTACTTCTACTCAGCGTGGCTTTTGCTCATCCCCCAAAGACTGCCTTCAGAATCCTATCATTTCTCTGTATAGTCATTACCACAGGCTATATAAATGTCTACCCCTTTGGTAAAACAAAAGGTAGATCATAAATTATTAATTGTTATCAAGATTCGATTATAACATCTTCAATGAGCATCTGCTGCTTATGAAAGAGTTGAACTTATTTCCAAAGATCATGATAGAATAAAACATGTCGGATGGCATTTTTAGAATTTCCAGGCATTACTTTCGTAAGAAGTTAGCTCACTGTGAATGAAAGCATTTATAGATAACATTAATGGTTAATGACGTGACATTTATTTAGGTCAAATGCTGGAGCATAAATCAGTGCAGATCCCAAATAAAATTTTCATTGGTAAACAAAGACAAAACAGTTTTTCAAAATGCCACATTTATTCTTTTAATGTTAAAATATCCTTTAAAAAATAGTAGTGAGAGTGATGGCCAATGCTTATAAAGAGCTTACTATGCGCCAAACAGTTCTATACACTTAATAACTTAATTTGTTTAATCCTTACCACAACCCAATGAAGTATCATTGTTTACATTTTGCAAGTTAGGAAACTAAGACACAAGGAGATTAAATAACTTCCCCACAGCCACAAACTAATAATTATAACAAATAACATCTAACATTTACCTAGCTCTTACTATGTTTGAGACTCTATTATTCAGTGCTCACAAGGATCCATGAGGCGGGTACTGTGCTTACCTCTTTTGAGCACTGAAAGGCTAAGTACCTGGCCTGAGGTTACATACTTCTAATTAGTGGGTAAAGCCAAAAGTCAAGCACTACACTCTTGACTAAGGGACTATTCTGAGTAAGAGGCAGTTGGGATTTTTATTTTTAATGTCTTAAAAAGTTGATGATTCTGTATTGGTCCCTAAAGATCATTTTCAGTTTTTTGTAGTAAGTGGAATCTTGAAATCTAAGAACTGATGAACTAAGCAGTGTCCTACAGTAGCAACTCTGAGTTCACACTTTATCCAGTGTAATATTTAGAAACCTTGTTTTAAAAATGCACTATTTTGATACATTTTTGGTTTGACAGAAGACAGCTGCTGAAACTCTTTCTCTCTAATCACTCCTGTTCAGCCAAAGTCTCACCCAAACCCATGTAGTCAAGATAAAGAAATGAGAAATTGCCAGCTCTTGGCTCTTAGGCTTCTTCAAAGATTAATGAGCATTCAGGCTGCTTAGAAGGCATCCAGCTGTGGGTGAGATTGGCTTCCAGCCTGGCAGAGTAAACACTGAGGCCCACAGTCATGTCCCAGCTCTGCTGCTGGCGTGCTATGAGATTTCCCAGCCTTCTGGGGTCTTATTGTCTTATTTTAAAATGGAAAGAATCCTGAGTCAACAGCAACATTGAAGTAGTTGCTGTGTTCCAGGGGCTTTTACAGATATTAGCTCAGTGAATTTTAATCCTCAAAACCACCCTGTGCAGCTGGTGGTATTACTCCCATTTTGCAAATGAAAACCTTGATGTTCTGAGAGAGTAAATGACTAGTAAACAGTAAAGATGGGATTGAGCCATGGTCCTTCCTTTAACATGATAGATTAATCCGCATCATCTAGAAGTCACCTCCAATATTAAATATACTCGATTCTATAATTTCATGTTGAATTATTTTCTTTTTAAGAGATGGGGGTCTTGCTGTGTTGCCCAGACTGGAGTGCAGTGACTGTTCACAGACAAGATCATAGCATACTACAGCCTCGAACTCCTGGGCTCAAGAGATCCTCCTGCCCCAGCCTTCTGAGTAGCTGGGAATATAGGTATGCAACACTGACTGGCATCATGCTGAATTCTTAAATGGAGTCATTTTTAGAAATTCTTATCAATGCTTTGGGTCTAGAATTTTTTTCCTAATCTGCTACAACCCAGTTATAACCTCATCTTGACTTTTAAATGTTTTTAGATTTTAATATCCTCTTTATAGTAATTAAATTATAATTTTGCCATAATCCCTGTTAACTGTGATTTAACTTTTGTACATCTAATGTGCCCAATTCTTGATTATCTTTCAATGTTTTTAATTTTTTTAACTGTGTGACTTTTCAAGGTTATGTTTACTACTTAGTGAATTTTAGGCACAGGGTGCACAGTGCATGTATATACTTGAAGGGTTCTCTGATGCTTTTGCTTACACAAACTAAATTAATAGCCCCCTTTTGCTATACTCATAATTATGAAAAAAAGAGTGAAGTGCTGCAATAAAAGCATACCTGATGCATGAAATTATAATAGAAGCAAATAAAAAAGAAAATCTTTTCTCCCCTAAATCTAATATATAATATTTCTATAATAGACATTCATCTCTTGGTGATACATTTAAGAGATTTTATATACTTAGGAAACTAAAATTGCCTTTAGCTACAGGTAAGCTGCCTAAATAGTAGTAGAAATGGAGAGAAGTGGGGTGGAAAACAAATATTTACGACCAAAAGGAATAACAACTTAGCTGTCTTTGAAAAGATAAATTTGATTCATATGGGATAGTATTATATTATTTTCTCTTCAGAACACAATTTGTCATAGAATGGATCATAAATAGTCTGAATGAACACTGAATAATTTTTTTAGATTATCACCCTTACCTAAAAAGAACTTTGGGATAGATAAAAATTAGAACATCAAGTAAACAACTTCTTACAATACTGAAGCCTACTTAATAAGAGAATTGCCATTGCTTGAATCAGTCATCGGCTGATGACTCATCTCTTAAATTAGGCCTCAACTACAGAGCAAAGAGATCCTTGCTTGGAGGGTTATGTATGATATAAGAGAAAGGAGGTCACCATCAGTGAAAGGTCTTTCTTGTAGCCTTTAAGTGGTAACTTTTCATGTTACTGGTACACTCCAGTAGGATTTTCTGGGGCCAGCTAAATCCACCTAGCATGAATTCCAAAATGCCACATCATAAGGTAGACTATTCACAGTTGGAGGTCTAGCCCATACTCCTATTTCCTGTCTCTATTGATGTGTAGCTGCTGTAGGACACTCAGATCTCTATTATAGTCCACTCTGCTCTGTTCATTACCCAAGGAAATGGTTTCTCCACAGTTCTTGTTCTCAGTTTCTTACTAAGTTGTCAGTCATATTGCTTAAAACTTTGACCACCAAAATATCATTGCTCCCTAGCTTGGGAAAATGTATTTATACTGGCATTAAATGTATAATTCTTCAAAATTAAAATATTAAATAAATTGAGAGATCAAAGTATCCATTAATTCATCTTCTAGTAAATAATTGTTGAGCACCTCCTAATGTTTAATTTCCCCTTTCCTCCTTCCTAGTCTATGGAAATGGGCATTAGTATCTCCTTGCAAACTCAGACAAACTAATAGCTGAAGGGGGTAGTGGATTTATTTATAAAGTTATTAATTTATGTACTGCTTGGAGCAACATAAGTAATATCTTATTCCTAAAGGGCCTTTCAACTGGGCATGGTGGCTCACTCCCATAATCCCAGCACTGTGGGAGGCCAAGGCAGGAGGATCACTTGAGCCTAGGAGTTTGAGGTCAGCCTGGGCAACATAGTGAAACCCCATGTTTTTTCATTTAAAAAAAAAATTAAGAATAAAACAGAGGGCCTTTCCATAGTTTTCACTGTAGTAGAATAAATAAATATCTGATTTGTCAGCAAAATATGTGAGAGCAAGATCTTATGATAACCTCACCTAGGAAGTAAAAAATACTTGTATTTTGGTATGTTAATGTATGGGTGATAGAACAAGCTGCAGAGGCGGCTAAAAATTTATTTTTAAAATATCAAAATATAGACTGGGCGTGGTAGCTCCCGCCTGTAATCCCAGCATTTTGGGAGGCCAAAGCAGGCAGATATTTGAGCTCAGGAGTTTGAGACCAGCCTAGGCAACATGGCGAAACTGTATCTCTACAAGAAATACAAAAATTAGCGCCTGTTGTCCCAGCTACTTGTGGGGCTGAGGTGGGAGGATAGCTTGAGCCTGCGAGGTCAAGGCTGCAAGTGAGCTGTGATCACGTGACTGCTTTCCAGCCTGGGCGACAGACCCTGTGCCAAAAAATTAAAAAGAAGAAGAAGGGCCAGGCATAGTGGCTCACACCTGGAATCCCAGCAGTTTGGGAGGCTGAGATAGGAGGATTGCTTGAGCCCAGGAGTTCAAGACCAGCCTAGGAAACATGGTGAAACCCTGTCTCTACAAAAAACACAAAAACTTTGTGTGTGGCAGCACAAACCTGTAGTCCCAGCTACTAGGGAGGATCACTTGAGCCTGCGAGGTCAAGGCTGCAGTGAGCCTAGATTGCACCACTGCACTCCAGCCTGGGTGACAGAGCGAGACCCTGTCTCAAAAAAAAAAAAACTATTAAAATATAAAAGTTAGGCTATTTCTATGTTTATAACACCTTTCCTTAATGAGAGCTGAATTTACAGGCTGTGTCATTCAAAATGTATAATAATTGAACCCAATGTTAAATATAACGCCAGACTCATTTCTCCTCTATTTGAGCATTTATCTATATGAAATTTAATCTACAGCCATTTAAACTGCTAATATTTAAATATACCCAAATTATTTCCTATAAAATTATAGGAAATTGTTGTTTTTTAATATTTTAATTTTTTTAACTTAGTTTTGAAATAATTTTAGACTTAACAAAAATATTGCAAAAATGGTACCAAAAAAAATCCGTTATACCTTTCATCCAGATTCCTCAAATGCTAACATCTTACATAATTACAGTATAATTATTTTTTTCAGGAAAACAACATTGATACAAAACTATTATCTAATTTACACATACTCACATTCCCACTGCTGTCTCTTTTCTGGCCCAGTTTCCAATCCAGAGTCACATGGTGTGCTTGGTTTCATATCTCCTTGGCTTCAGCCAGTCTGTGATAGTTTCTCAGTCCTTGTTGACCTTGTGACTTATGAAGAGTACTGCCCATTTATTTTGTAAAATGTCCTTTAGTTTGGGTTTGTCTGATGTTTCCTCACAATTCAATTCAGGTTATGTATTTTGGTTCCGAATACCTCAGAAACAACATCGTGTCATCCTTGGTGTGTCATATTTGTTCCCATTACTGATTATGTTAACTTTGATCACTTGGCTAAGGTGCAGTCTGCCTGGTTTGTTCACTGTAAAGTTACTGTTTTTTCCATTGTCATTTTTACTAGGAGATTCTCTGGGACCATGTAAATAACCTGTTTTTCAATATGATTACAAGGTCCCAGAGTATCTCCCTTTCACCCGCAAATTTTAGCATCCACATAAATACCCAAAGACAAATAATGAAACAAATGCCATTCGTTGAATCAGTCATCAGCTGATTATTCATCTCTTAAATTAGGCCTCATCTTCAGGGCAAGGAGTAAAATGTTTAGTAGTCTTAAACGTTTTGATTTCAAGAAACAAAATAAAAGGAGCACATAATTTGAATATATGAATTATTTTGGAACAAAGAATTAAATTGTTTGTTATATGCAAATAAATACATAAAAAACAACCAAGAAAACCTCATAAAAATCCCCAGAATTACAGGATAAAAATTTAAAAATAAAGTGCAATCCCAGTAAGACTTTAGTGTTGACCATTCATTAGAAAAAAAGCCTACTGCAATAGTCTTGTCAATAAAAAAAGAAGAAATTGATAAAATAAAAAAGCCAACTATTAGAAGAGTTTAGGGCCGGGTGCGGTGGCTGGCCAGGCACAGTGACTCATGCCTGTAATCCCAGCAATTTGGGAGGCTGAGACAGGCAGATCACCTGAGGTCTGGAGTTTGAGACCAGCCTGGCCAACATGGTGAAACCCTGTCTCTATTAAAAATACAAAAATTATCCAAGTGTGGTGGCACACACTTGTAGTCCTAGCTACTTGGCAGATGAGACAGGAGAACTGCTTAAACGCAGAAGGCAGGGGTTGCAGTGAGTGGAGATTGCACCATTGCACTCCAGCCTAGGTGACAAGAGTGAAATGCTGTCTCAAAAAAAAAAAAAAAAAAAAAAAAGCATTTAGGAGGCAAAAAATTTTTTAAAAAGTCAGTTAACAGGCCAAGTGTGGTGGCTCACTCCTGTAATCCCAGAACTTTGGGAGGCTGAGGTGGGCGGATTGCCTGAGGTCAGGAGTTCGAGACCAGCCTGGCCAACATAGTGAAACCCTGTCTCTATTAAAAACATAGACAAAAAAAAATTAACTGAGTGTGGTGGTGCACGCTTGTAATCCCAGCTACTTGGGAGGCTAAGGCAAGCTAGAACCTGGGAGGCGGAGGTTGCAGTGAGCTGAGATCGCACCATTGCACTCCAGCCTGGGGAACAAGAGCAAAACTCCATCTCAAAAAAAAAAAAAAAGAATGAATCAATATAGTCATCCCTTGGTGTATGTGGGGGATTGAGATTTGGGGGCAGTATGCCAAAATCTGCACAGAATCAAGTTCTGCAGCATAGGAACAGTTGGTCCTACCTTTTAGTAAGGTTTTGCGTCCTGCTAATACTGTATTTTCCGTCAATTTGGTTGAAAAAAAAATCAGTGTATAAGTGGACCTGTGCATTCCAAACCTGTGTTAAGGGTCACCTGTATATTGGATTCCAAAAATATATTGTTTCCACAATCAGCATTAAACTCAATATTCGAATGATTTCTCTGGACTTTCTAAGTATTGAAAAGTACTTATTAGGAGGAAAGTTTTTAACTACATCAGTAGCAAAAGAGAGAATACTAAAAATTATAAGTTCTAATTATTAAATATATGTAAAGACATCGAGAAAAGCAAATCACTGTTTTAAAATTCTGGATATGAGTTCTTAATATATATATTTATTCTTCAGTTAATTGAATTTTATGATTGATGCTTGACTAATAACCTTAGGAATGAAAGTGTAGCATTCATCATGTGTAAGTGTACTATAATATCTCATACATAAGCCTCACTTTGCAAAATAAATGTATAGCAAGAAAGTTATTAAATTGGATTTTTGTAACTTGATTTATATTTTCAATGCAGTAGGAGAACTTAGGTAAATTGGTAGAGCAAATAACTTTCTTAAAGAAAATTACTGCTTATGCATTCAGTATTTACTAAGTGCCTACTGTTTAGTTCATAGTAGGCTCTGAAGAATTTCATAATGAATAAAATGCCTTCTCCTAACCTCAAGAAGTTCACAGACTAGTGGTTGAGACAAACACATAAATTATATTTTCTTTTTCTTCTTTTTTGAGACAGTCTTGCTCTGTCATCCAGACTGGAGTGCAGTGGCACGATCTTGGCTCACTGCAACCTCCACCTCCTAGGTTCAAGCAATTCTCCTGCCTCGGCCTCCCAAGTAGCTGGGATTACAGGGACCCACCACCATACCCAGCTAATTTTTGTATTTTTAGTAGAGATGAGGTTTTACCATGTTGGCCAGGCTGGTCTCGAACTCCTGACCTCAGGTGATCCACTCGCCTCAGCCTCCCAAAGTGCTGGGATTACAGGCGTGAGCCACTGTGCCCAGCCTTATAAATTATTTTCATACCATATAGAAAGCATAATGATAAGAATATGCATACTCTATCTACCGTGTTGTTATGGAAATACAGAAGAAAAGCAATGAACTCAATCTGAGTAGAGTTAGGGGTGTGGAGCCTATCAACAAAGGTTTCCTAAGGGAGGTGATAGCTGAGCAGTCTTTAAAATGAGTAGAAGTTAGGAAGGCAGAAAAAAGATTATATTCCCAGCAGAGGTGACATTAGAGGCTCGTAACTGATCAACTTGGGTTTGTGCATGGAATTGCAAACCAATTAGTATTCCTAGAGCATGAAGAAGAGGTAGGGTAGCTGAGATTGGGAGGATTGAGCAAGGGCCAGATCATGGTGGGCCTTGTATGTACCACATTAAGGCTCTTGGATTTTATTCTAGGGTAGTGAAAAGCAGTTGAGGATGATTAAGCAGGATAGTGATATTGTCATGTGTTTGTGTGTGTAGATTTCCCTAGCAGCCTTGGGGGAAAGTGATTTGAAGGAGACAGCTGACTGCAGGCAGACCAAGTAGGAGATTGGAAGTATCCAACAGAGATAAAACTAATGCATGAAATAGGGAAGTGGTGGTGGGTCAGAGCCAGGGACAAATTCCAGAAATATTTAGGAGCAAAATGGTCAGAATTTAGGGATTAATTAGATGGGAAGATGAGAGAGAGAAACATCTGACAAGTCCCTAGTTTCTGGTCTGCATGAGTAGGTAGCTAATGTGACACAAAGATAGAAAATACGGAAACAGGAGCAAATTTGTCCACTCTTCCCTAGCCCACCACCCAACATCTACCTACTTCATCTGTCTCAGCAGACAACCCTGCCTCCTCTTTCATCAGGAAAATTGAGGACATCATAATTACCTCTCTTAACTAGCTGCTCTAACGTGTACCTACTCTCTATCTGGTCCCTCACACATCCTTATCTCTTTCCAAGCTCTCAAACATTGAGTGATCTTTCCTGGCTCAAGTAAAGCCCACCACCTGTGCATCCCATCTGCTTCTAGGACCTTGTTCTATGCATTACTTTCTTGCTCTCTTTTATTCTCCACTTCTTCATCCATTATTGCTTTATCGCCTTCTCTTCAAAACTTTCAGAATCCTTGTCTATACTCATTGTAATCACTTCCTTACTTCTCAACCCATTGCAGTTTGACTAACAGACTTCCCAACACACGTATATACATATATACAAACCAAGTATCTGAGTCTAATGAAATTTTTTTGGCCCTTACAGTTTCATCTTTTAGATCTGTGGTTCCTTGATGGAGGCACTGTGGGACATCACAAACTATTTTAAATATTTACGGGAAACACTGATACTTGACATCTGTCATGCCCCGTGCAAACTGCAAGTTCAAAGTAGTACAGTTTCAACATTAGATCACCCTGCATTTATTTCAACAATGTCAGGACTTTGTGAAGCTGGGTTTTCCATGGTTGCCGTGATAAAATGCATGCACTGCACAAAAATCTGTGGAACAGGAAATGACACTGACAGTGTCCACGAATTCCAAGGTTTGAGAAGTTGTATAGTGCTCAGCAGGTTCACACATGCTATTAAATACTTGTGATTAGTTAAGAATGAAATAGGAATATGATTTTTTCTTTTAGTGTCTGTGTATTATTTTTTAAGTCACTTTTAAGCTGTTAGGACAT
Source organism: Macaca mulatta (assembly GCF_049350105.2). Lineage (NCBI taxonomy): Eukaryota > Metazoa > Chordata > Mammalia > Primates > Cercopithecidae > Macaca > Macaca mulatta. The sequence goes on from NC_133416.1 coordinate 70,924,778, forward strand.
AGCTACTTAGGTTGTTCAGACCTAATGACTTTAAAAATTGAACTGTTAAGCATTTCTTTTAGCTTGGGAGACAGTGAAAAATTTACAGGAACACTAAAGGTGCTGAGAACCTCTGACCTACACCTTAGCTTCCCAGTATTGACCCCTTGGCTTTCACCATTACCAAAACACAGGGAGCTGTGGGCATCCAAGACCAAGATAGTATAAATGTGCCCTTGAACGAATCATACTTCATTTTGTTAATTTGTGTGGATCAATAAAATTAGAAAGATACTCCTTTCACATGAAAGTTACATTTGAGAATAACTTCATATATTTTATTTTAATACATTGACTAAAACCTTTTTTTTTTTTTTTTTTTTGAGACAACGTCTCATTGTCACGCAGGCTGAAGTGCAGTGCATGATCTCAGCTCACTGCAGCCTCAACTTCCTGGACTCAAGTGATCCTCCTGCTTCAGCCTCCTGAGTAGCTGGGACTACAGGCATGCACCACCATGCCCAGTTAATTTTTGTATTTTTTGTAGAGATGGGTTTTCACCATATTGTGTAGGCTGGTCTCGAACTCTGGACTCAAGCGATCCACCTACTTCAGCCGACTAAAGTGCTGGGATTACAGGCATGAGCCACCACACCCAGCTGTATGGCACTCTAAAATTGTTTGGGCACATGATATATATGGGCTTAATGTCAACCAAATTTGAGTCCAACCTGTACCATTTCCTATCTAGTGTCAGCTAGCTTTATGCAAGTCATAGAACCTGTCTCACGATTTCCTTTTTCTTCCTTCATAAAATTGGCCTAACATGGGGAAGGAGGACGGGAAGACTTTCTCATGCTCTAAGAATTATACCTGCTTATATTTCTAAAAGAGAAATATTAAGTATTCAAATGCTATCAATAATAAATATTTTAAGCATACCATAATTATCATCATCATTGCTAGTTTTTCTAGCCCCTCAGATTCTGCATATTATCTTAAATCACTAAATGATCACTGAATCATTAGTCATTGCCAGTGCTAGATACTGTCCAAGGCAAATATAGTCCTCAAAACATAGTCCTGGTCCCTGTATGTTATATAATTTTAGAATAATGTCATATAAATCATATGGTACATGTATACATAGTAAAATATATATTTAGGTTTTGTGTTTTAACTAATATCTGTTTACTCTAGTGTTTGTTAACCATGGTGTTATGGAAAAACTTAAGCTCTGAAGTGAGACAGAGCTTGGTTGAGAACTCAGCATTGCCATTACAGGCTGTGCAGCTAAAGTGCAATTTCACAAATGCCAATGAGAGAATAATGAACTCCTCAGAGTTGTTGTGGGGGTTGATGATGACCCATGCAAAGTGCTTATGTATCATGTATATAAAAGGCGTTGAACAAATGTTAGTTTTTATCCCCAGCAGTAAGAAGCAATGAAAGCAGGATTTGGGCATATTTATGCTGAAAATTAAAAGATTCTATCAGGATATAAAGAAATGGGTTTAAGCAGGTTGTAAAGAATCCAGGATAAGAGTGACTGATTTTAAGATGAATTAAATGGTATTTGTTAAATTTAATTCATACTAGTGGAAATATTTCAATGATACTGGTTGTTCTAGGCAGCACTTAATATGAAAAAAAATGAGTTATGATACATGTCTATTCCTTTAATGATAACTTTTTTAAAATACAGTTTAAACAAGAGAGTAGGCTGGGCGCGGTGGCTCATACCTGTAATCCCAGCACTTTGGAAGGCCAAGGCAGGTGAATCATTTGAGGTCAGGAATTCAAGACCAGCCTGGCCAACATGGCGAAACCCTGTCTCTACTAAAAATATAAAAATTAGCTGGGCATGGTGGCAGGTGCCTGCAGTCCCAGCTACTCAGGAGCTGAGGTACGAGAATTGAACCCAGGAGGTGGAGGCTGCTGTGAGCTGAGATCATGCCACTGCACTCCAGCCTGGGCAACAGAGTGAGACTCTGTCTCAAAAAAAAAAAAAAAAAAAGGAGTAATACAACAAATTCCCATTTACTCAAAACTAACAAATTTCATCTCTCCGTCATATTTGCTTCAGATATTTAACTTTCCTGTTAAAAGAATTAAATACTTTCAGTAAGGGTAAAGCTCCCTTTATACTGTTTTCTAGTCCCTTTCCTCTTCCTTCCTCCTCAGATAGAATCGCTATTATGAATTTGATGTGGATTCTCTCATTCAAATTTTTATATTAATACTGATCCTAAATATATATGCATAAATAATTTTTATGACTATACTTTCAAGTTTATGTATAATTATATTTTGTAAGTGTCCTAATCTTTGCTTTTTTTAACCTTATATTTTTGAGATATAACATTCATGGAATGTTTATAATGCCATTCTTCATTTTTCAATTTGTCAACACTTTCTCATCCATTGATTCAGATGAAGAGTGTAATAGCAGCTCACACTATAAAAGGGTTGAGAACTACTGACTTTAAATACCTTTCTGGTTTGAACTACACCATTATTTTAAGAGTTCCATACTATTCTATTATATTTCTTTGCTTAAGAGTTTAAATTCTAGCCAACATTTATTTTCAGTGTGGTTAAAACAACAACAGAAAAAAAGGTCAGGCATGGTGGCTCATGCCTGTAATCCCAATACTTTGGGAGACTGAGGTAGATGGATTGCTTCAGCCAAGGAGTTCAAGACCAGCATGGGCAACATGGTGAAACTCCATCTCTACAAAAAATTAGCTGCATGTAGTGGTGCACACCTGTAGTCTCAGCTAGTTGGGAGGCTGAGGTGGGAGGATCACCTGAGCCAGGGAAGTTGAGGCTGCAGTGAGCAAAGATTGCACCACTGCACTCCAGCCTGAGCCACAAGAGTTGAGACACTGCCTCAAAAAAAAAAAAAAAAAAATCACGTTTTGTATGATATGCAAATTGATCTGTCTACAACCAAAGCTTACCATTAATCTACAGCTATGCCCCATCATTCAAACTTGTTCAAAAGAAATTGTATTATAGAAATTGTACTTCTAGAAAGAATATGGATTAAATCTCATTGTAGATTTTGTATAAAATGATGAACTTCTGATACCAAATACCTTTGTTCAGGCTTTGTCTCTTGTTTTTGTTGTGTTGTTTTTAACAGCTTCATCACTGGTCCAGCTGTAATACCGGGGTACTTCTCCGTTGATGTGAATAATGTGGTACTCATTTTAAATGGAAGAGAAAAAGCAAAGATCTTTTATGCCACCCAGTGGTTACTTTATGCACAAAATTTAGTGCAAATTCAAAAACTCCAGCATCTTGCTGTTGTTTTGCTCGGAAATGAACATTGTAATAATGAGTGGATAAACCCATTCCTCAAAAGAAATGGAGGCTTCGTGGAGCTGCTTTTCATAATATATGACAGCCCCTGGATTAATGACGTGGATGTTTTTCAGTGGCCTTTAGGAGTAGCAACGTAAGTAAAAATATGATGAAACATTCTTAGACCCTAACACCTGAATTTCTGAACCAGGAAGACTTATTCAAAATTGTAATAAATTTAGTTCTTCTGGGATTATTGAGGCCAGGTACAGTCTTTCTCAGCGATAAAAATAGGGTGTGGTTGCATCCTTCAATAACAATTATGATGTTTTTAAGAGTATTTTATTCTTTAATGGGGAGATGAGTTACTTTTTTCTTTTAAAACCCCAAGGCATAGAATGGATTTTTCAAGCTTATTAGGAGTACCATAAAAAGATATTTAGCAGAGAAATGGCAGATTGACTTTTTTTAAAAACAATGGTAGTATCTATTTATAGTAAAAAAAAAAAAAAAAAAGGCAATATTATTATATCAGGAATATACTGTACCATTCTGTTTGAGACTGGCTGAATTTATACAAATCCTTTCTATAAAAGGAGGGATTAATTAAATGATAGCTAAGGTTTCTCAAGATACAGTCTTTTATGTCAGGTGCAGTGGCTCACTGCCTGTAATCCCAGCACTTTGGGAGGACAAGGTATGTAGATTGCTTGAGTCCAGGAGTTCAAGAACATCCTGGGCAACATGGCAAAACCCTATCTCTACAAAAACAAACAAACAAAAAATCAAAAATTATCCAGGCATGGTGGCATGGACTCCTGTATGGCACCTGTAGTCCTGGCTACTCGTGAGGTTGAGGTGGGAGGATCACTTAAGTCCAGGAGATTGAGCTGAGATGAGATTGCACCACTGCACTCCAGCCTGGGCAACAGAGTGAAATGAGACTGTCTCTCAAAAAAAAATAAAAAACAAAAAGATACAGTTTTTCTCCAACTATAAAATGAAAAGCATATTTTTATCTTTCTGTTAATAGGATGTTTTTAATTAAGAGCAAGTTGACTTTAAGGTAAGTTGCCACTAGTATATAAACCTGAGAGCAGGGATTTTTCTCTCTTTTGTTCACTGCTCTATCCACAGAGCCTAAAACAGCACCTACACAGAGTAGACATTCTGTATTTGTTGAGTGGATGAATTATGAAAAATCTCACTGACATGATTTTTGAATCATACATTCATTATTCATTATTCTGTCACTGGTTGCTGGATGTGGCCTTAGACTGCTGCCTAGTTAGCGACACAGATGTCACCGGCACATCTGTGCCAGTAATGAGATGTATTCTCAGGCCTACTCCTATGATATCCTGACTCAGTAGGTTTGGGGTAGGGCCAGACAAAAAGGTTTTTGTTAAGTAAAGCCAGGATTAAGACCCTCTTAAAAATCTATTTTTTGAGCAGAGCCTGCATTCGTAAAATGTTTTCATATAGTATAAGATGGAACCTCTTGGTAATCACGGTATTGTTTCACTAGGCCAGTATATTTCTTATATAGGTCAGTGGTTCTCAACCAGGGGCAATTTTGCTGACCAGGAGGCATTTGGCAGTGTCTGGAGACTTTTTTTTTTTTTTTTTTTGAGACAAAGTCTTGCTCTGTCACCCCAGCTGAAGTTCAGTGGTACAATCTCGGCTCACTGCAACCTCTGCCTCCCAGGTTCAACCGATTCTCCTGCCTCAGCCTCCCAAGTAGCTGGGATTACAGGTGGGCACCACCACTCCTGGCTAATTTTGTATTTTCTGTAGAGAGGGGGTTTCACCATGTTGGCCAGGCTGGTCTCAAATTCCTGACCTCAAGTGATCTGCCTGCCTCAGCCTCCCAAAGTGCTGGGATTTCAGGCATGAGCCACTGTGCCTGGCCTGGAGACATTTTTGATTGTCACAACTGGAGGAAAGAGGTTGTCAAAACTGGTATCCAGCAGATAGAGCCCAGGGATGCAGCTGAGCACCCCACAATGTATAGGACAGCCTCCACGAGAAAAAATTAACCCAAAATGTCAGTAATGCTGAGGTTAAGAAACCCTGTTATATACTAACTGTTAGGTAAAATTTTGTTCTCGTGTGAAGGTCATATTTCAGGTACACATTTTTAATCCCTGGTATTTCCAAATGCTTATAAAAAGAGGTAACTTTTCCTGTATGGCATACCATGTTTTTTTACCTGTCAGTTTATTTTAATCTACTTGAAAAGCCCTTGGGATTAATTTATCAGAGCCCTTTGCAATAGCAAAATATAAAATCTTTCCTTTTTTTTAAATTGACAAATAGTAATTGTATATGTTAATGGGGTACAAATGATGTTTTGAAATATGTTTACAATGTAGAATGCTTAAATCAGACTAACAAATCCATCACCTTATATACTTAACAATTGTGGTAAAAACATAAAATCTGTTTTAGCAATTTTGAAATATACAGTGCATTATTATTTATTATAGTCACCCTATTCTGTGTGATAGATCACTAAAGCTTATTCCTCCTGTCCAACTGAAACTTCATACCCTTTGATCAACATCTTCCTTTTCCCCATCCATCTGCCTCCCCTGGAGCATTCTGTAATCTTTTCATCACCTGGCTAAAATGTTGCTTAAATCATGATCATTATGAATACAGAAGAGTCTTTATAATTTGAAGGTTTTGAATGTAACATGCCTAACAGTTGCAGATGAGTAATGCAAGTTAAAGAATGTCAAAAACAACTTTAGGCACAAAATCTTTATGACAATTTTATAAGAGATGTCAATGTGAAATTCAATTTTTTAAGTTACTAGATTCAGGGAGCTTTGCAAAGTATGCATGGAAAATTACGATTTGAGATTTAGAAATCACATTTTAAACCTCTTTTATGTACTTCTTGCTACCTAAGAGGTTGGGTTAGGGGGATTTTTTGCCAATTCTATATCATATATTAATTCATGTGTATTTATTTTTAGAGATATAAGGAATTTTCCTGTGGTGGATATATATTAATTCATGTGTATTTATTTTTATAGATACAGGAATTTTCCTGTGGTGGAGGCAAGTTGGTCAATGCTGCATGATGAGAGGCCATATTTATGTAATTTCTTAGGAACGATTTATGAAAATTCATCCAGACAGGCACTAATGAACATTTTGAAAAAAGATGGGAACGATAAGCTTTGTTGGGTTTCAGCAAGAGAACAGTAAGTTCTATGCTTATTTAATTCATTCATTTTGTTGTCCAGTCTGAGAGTTGCTTTATGTAGAAACACAGGTTTCCAAAGAGGCATGGGTAACTCTGTACCAGTCTTTCCCCAGAGGATACATTAGTAATTAAAACTGTGAAGAGACTGGGTTGTACACATTTAAAATACGGAGAACCTCCTATGACTAGTCCATCTTGAAGAGGAACACTGGCAACTGTCATTTGCAAATTTCAGTTGTTAGGGTTTCCTCAGTAATATTTGTTAGTCACACAGGAGATTATAAATGCTAACGAGATACTTAGGTTCATCCCTGAGATGATGTGCAATGGACCAATTCAGTGTTCCAAGACTGGTGTGCAGCACCCCTCACAAATTCAGGAATTCAGGAATCTGACACCATCTTCAGGACACGGACATTGTATTCTTCTTCTGTGAATCCCCAGATCTAACATAGGACCTTGCACCAAGTCAGCCTAGGATAAATGGTGAGTGGATGAATGGTTGGATAGGGAGACTTGATAGGGTTAAATTTCTTCTTTTGTGTAGTAACCAGGAAACAGGTATTCATGGTGTGAAGGAAGTAAATTTACAATCATTTATTTTGTTTTTAAATAGGCAAATCAAGTTTTCAAATAAAGCATAATGCAGAGTCATGAGGGAAGTAATGCCTTAAAAAATGTCCGGTTAGGTCTGGAATTTTACTTTTTAAATGATAACAGGTACTCTTTATTGCTAATGTAACCATACCATATTCGTTCAGTCAGTGTTTACCAAGCAATTGCTCTATGCCAGAAACTGTTTACCCACAGTAAATACAGCAGTGAACAAAACAAAGTCCATGCCTTCCTGGCACTTAAATGCTTGTTGGAGGAGACAAGCAAGTAAAATATATTGTGTGTCAGAAGATGATAAATGCCCTGTAAAAAATTAAGCAGAAGAATGGCATAGAGAGGGCTTGGGTGTTGGTGGTGGAGCATTTGCTATTTTGGAATAGCCAAGGAAGGCATTCATTAGAAGGTTTCATTTATGCACAGGCCTTAAGAATGTGCACTGGTGAGTCTTGTGTATATATGGGACAAGACTATTCCAGACAGAGGGAAAAGTGAAAGCCCTGAGGCAGGAGTGTGCTTACTATGTTACAGGAACAACAGGGCCAGTATGTCTAGAGTAGAATGAATGAGGACAGTATAAAATAACAAAGGTTATTATGGGAATAATTCTTATAACTCCTCTCATACCATTGAGCCAGAAGTTGAGTAGATGTTTTCCTTGTTTCTCATTGTTGCTTCTAGACTATTCTCCCCTTTTCCTTCCTAATAATCCCAATTTTGAATCTCATGTCAGCAGACAAAACCATCCATCACCCTTACTCTGTGAAATCATGCACTTACCCTTGGGTTTATCCCCCTACTTCTTCGAAGAGTTTAGCTCCTGGTACTCTCTAACTCTGTCTGACACTACTCTGTTCTCAATTTTTGGTGACTGCCAAATCTGCATAGATGGTCTTTCTATCATTTTGGTCTTTGCAGTTCCTTCACCTTCCCTCCTCCAATGATCTGGGCTTCCACCCAACCTCAGCCATTCTCTCTCATGGTCATTTCCTAGACTTGGTCATTACATATACTGCACCTTCTCAACATGATCTCAAGTCCCAGCATCTCTTTCTACAACCACCATCATCTGTCATTCCAGCTTATTCCCTGTAATAATCTGACTCTGACAGTTCAGCTGGCACTTAGAATCTATTGTTCCTACTGCCCTTCTGTTGTCCTTCACTCCCCTCTCTTCATTTTATTCTTTACCCAACTTAAATTTCATTGTCAATCATAATTGCCTATACCTTCAGCTCCCTATTCCCCTAATCTGGCAAACCATAACTCTGGTTAAATCCAGCTGTCTGCCTACTCCGTGCCTGCACCCATGCAGCTAAACATAATTGGAGAAAGGTGCTAATTGACCTTGATTTAAACACATGACTTTGAACCTCAGGTGCCCAGCAGTCTTATATTTCCCTGGTCCCTATATTCTCCCACTCTCCTAGGAGACTGTTTTATACCTTCTTCTTTCTCCACTCTTAACACCTCCACCTTTCTTAGTTTATGACCCTATTGCTTATTTCACTGAGAATAGTCAGGAGAAATCTTTTTTTTTTTTTTTTTTTTTGAGACTGAGTTTCACTCTTGTTGCCCAGGCTGGAGTGCAGTGACACATTCTCGGCTCACTGCAACCTCCGCCTCCCAGGTTCAAGCGATTCTCCTGCCCTAGCCTCGCAAGTAGCTGGGATTACAGGTGCCCGCCACCACACCCAGCTAATTATTGTATTCAGTAGAGATGGGATTTTACCTTGTTGGCCAGGTTGGTCTCGAACCTGACCTGAGGTGATCCACCCGCCTCAGCCTCACAAAGTGCTGGGATTACAGGCATGAGCCACCGCGCCCAGCCACATGTATCTTTCTTTACTGATCTTTCAGCTTCTACCCTTGCCCCTGTACAGTCCATTCTCAACACAATAGCCAGATTGATTCTGATGAAACCTTCATCACGTCGTGTCACCCCATGATCAAAAGCCTGCATGATAGAGTCCGGTGTGACCATTCCAACTTTATCTTCTGTGCCTGCTTCCTCAGTTACCCTACCTCAGCCACCCTGGCTTCCCCGCAGCTCCTTGAGCATGCCAGGCACATGCTGTCTCATGGCCTTCACTCTTGCTTGCTCTTTTATCCCCCAAGATCTACATGGCTTGCTCCTTCATCCCCAACTCTGTGCTCAGATGCTGCCGCAGTGAGACAGTCCCTCATCACTTATTTAAGATTGCAACCCTACCCCCTCAGAAACTCCTGCTCTACTTACTCCTGTGCTTTTTTCTCATAGTATTCTACCCCATCTAAATGATCCACTGACTTCACTTGGTCACTATCCATCTCCACCACCAGAACTAGAATATATGCTCCATGAGGGTAAGGTAGGGAAGAGAGGACCTAGCACTCTGAAAGTATAGGTTGAATTATCATTATCCATTCAGAAGTGTTACGGTGACTACTGGATTTTATAAATGTACAACTGTAAAATGTTCAAATTCTTCAACATTTTTAAGAAATCTATTTGGGCCAGGATTTTGGATATCTCTTATGCCTGTCATCTCTATAAGTTTCACCATTTCCTGAAACTGATTTTATTAAAAGATAAGGTATTTCTGTTCACAAAATACATACTTAGTAAAGTGAAAACTACAGTTGTTTTTCTGATTTTTTTAGCTGGCAGCCTCAGGAAACAAATGAAAGTCTTAAGAATTACCAAGATGCCTTGCTTCAGAGTGATCTCACATTGTGCCCGGTCGGAGTAAACACAGAATGCTATCGAATCTATGAGGCTTGCTCCTATGGCTCCATTCCTGTGGTGGAAGACGTGATGACAGCTGGCAGCTGTGGGAATACATCAGTGCACCACAATGCTCCTCTGCAGTTACTCAAGTCCATGGGCGCTCCCTTTATCTTTATCAAGAACTGGAAGGAACTCCCTGCTGTTTTAGAAAAAGAGAAAACTATAATTTTACAAGAAAAAATTGAAAGAAGAAAAATGTTACTTCAGTGGTATCAGCACTTCAAGGCAGAGCTTAAAATGAAATTTACTAATATTTTAGAAAGTTCATTTTTAATGAAAAATAAAAGTTAACTTAATTTTTTGAGCTAAGATGTGATTTTTAAAATCATTTTGACTACTGAGTGTATAAGTGTGTTTTTGTGTGTGTATTTATAGATGTTCTTTAAGGTAGCCTTGAAAAGTCTAGATGATGTATGTCACGCTGACCAAGTGCTCCCTTATTAGGCCACTCCTGTGTACAAGCTAAAAATGTAGTTAAACTGTTACTGAGATTCACTTCTACAGAGTTGAATGAGTCAACATTTACCAGCTATTCTCACCAATGCATACCCACTCTATAAAATGGGGGCTTCAGGGCTGGGGTTATTGAAACAGTTGCAGAGATGGGGATTTGTCCGTCGAAGGATACAAAATTTCAGTTACACAGGAGGAATAAGTTCACGAAATCTGTTATACAACATCATGACTATAGTTAATGACAATATATTGCATTTTTGAAAAATGCTGAGATTGGATGTTAAGGGTTCTCACCACAGAACTGTGAGGTAATGCATATGTTAATTAGCTGTAGTCAATCAACTATATATATATACTTCAAAACATCATATTGTACATGGTAAATCATACTATTTTATCTGTCAATTTATAAATAACTATCAGAATGCAAATAAACCCACTCTAGGACACAGCATTATGTAGTTGAAAGGCCATGTTTTGGAGTCAGACAAAATCTGTGTTAAAACATTGCCTCTGTACCTTCTAACCAAGGACCTTGAGCAAGCCACCTAAGCATTCTGAGTCTTACTTCCTTTTGTTATAAAATGAAGATAATTTATCTTCACAGGTTTGGTTGTAAATATGAAATGAAATATAAAGTACCTCGTGTGTGTGTATTACACACTAGGCACATACACTAGGTACTTTATGTGTGTATACACACATATGTAACTAAAATAGTGATTTTTAATCCATTTAGGGTTAGGGTTAGAGCCCAGGGGTCTCAGGTTACAGTGAGCTATGGCCATGTCACTAAGAGGCACTCCAGTCTTGGGGATAGAGCAGGACCCTGTCTTTTAAAAAAAAAAGTGTGTCCCATCATCAGAAGGTCTGGAAGCCTGGATGCAAAGGACCTTAACTTTGTTGGAGAGTCAGAGAGCCTGCTGCAACCCTATCCAATTCTAAGGGAAGTTGCCCCACCTACAGCCCCTGCTAATGGCAGTGCACACAGATGACTCTCAGCTTCTGTCCCCACCTTACGTCACAGCTGTGGGCACTGATTCACGGCATCCTGTTGATAGGCTTCCTAGTGATCCCAGATATTGAAACAAAAAAGAAATGAGGCAAACAAGTTCAAGGCATTTTGAACTAGGAAATACTGAGGACCTGGGAATCAACTATAAGAGCAAAACAGGATGCAATGGAGTAGGAGCTATGAACTAGCATCAGGGCTATGAGAGAAGTAAAGATATTAGCAACAAGGTCAAGGAGAGGGCCAATCCTGTGCCCAGAGTTGCCCCCATGGGTTTACTACCCCAGCCCCCATGAGTTTTGAGACTGCATTTTTCTTACCCCCATGTGAGTCATCAGAATTACGTTTTCTATCCCTCATTTCCTTGGTTACTTGAGCTGACTTCCAAACCAAAAGAGTCCAACACAGTGACCATATGTTCCATCTTCCGGAGTCTCCATTCTGCCTTCCCCTTGAACAGGGATGTGTGCCGGGTCCAAGGCTTTAATACAGTTCTTTGACTAGAAGGAGTCCCTGTACTGTATTTCACCAACAAGATTGTACCATCTTTCTCTTTATATGAGACTTACTGTTGCCTATAATCTTTTCAAGAATGCTTTCTGCATTGATGTATTGGTTGCCAGCAAAGTCTTTGGAATGTCAAGACCATGGGGCAAGAGAAAGTGAATTATATCAAAAGAAATTTCCCAATGTTCTCTAACATCTTTTCTTACCATATGGAGATTCTGGGTAACTAAGAGGCCAACTCTAGGCCATCCGTTGGTTCTAAAACTAGTGAGAAATCTGCCTGCATAGTTTTGGTGGTTTTATTACAAAATCAGAGTCCGTAAAGTTTGAAGCGCTAAAACTTACCAAGATCTGGGTTCAAATCTAATGGCTATTTAGAATATATATCTCATCTCTTCCTGGCCTTTTGGCTAAGATCAAGTGTCTTGCTCTGTCACCCAGGCTGGAGTGCTCTGGACTCACTGCAACCTCTGCCTCCTGGGTTCAAGCAATTCTTGTGCCTCAGCCTCCCAAGTAGCTGAGATTACAGGCATGTGCCACCACGCCCGGCTAATTTTTAAATATTTTATAATACGCACTATGTACCAGGAATTTAGCTAAATGTTAGGAATTTTTTAAAAAAGAAAAAAACTAGTCCTGTCCTCAAGGACTCACAGCCTGATGGGGAAGATCGTTATGTAAGTATTACAGAATGTTCATTCTAAGAATTTGTGTAGACATTTATGAAGAGCCATGGGAACTCAGAGAAATGGCTGTTCAGGGGTACAGCCTTCAGACTTGTCCTGAGTGGAATTTAAAGGATGAATAAATTGGTTGCATCTTTCAGTACCAGCAAAGAGATATTGGAGCAGCATTTATTTTTCTCTTCTCTGAAATCAACTGGCACTGGGTGCAGTAGCTCATGCCTATAATCCCAGCACTTGGGAAAGCCAAGGCAGAAGGATTGCTCAAGGCCTGCACAACACAGTGAGACCCCGTCTCTACAAAAAGAAAACAATTTTTTAAATTAGCCAGGTGTAGTGGCATGTGCCGTAGTCCCGGCTGCTCAAGAGGCTGAGGCAGGAGGATTGCTGGAACCCGAGAGTTTGAGGCTGCAGTGAGCTATGACTGTGCCACTGCACTCCAGCCTAGATGACAGAGCAAGACTCTGTTTATTAAAAATTAATTAATTAATTAGGACTGAGAACTTTCAGGCACAGGTACATTGGTTTGGGAGACTGAGGCTCCTGGAGATGAGAATAGGATATTCAAGTTAACTGCCTCTAGGTCTGTAGAACCATTGATCTGTGCAGGCACAGAATTGCAGTCATCTCCATCCATGAGGATGAATTTATCACAGAGGGGATCACCAAAAACTGATTCATTGTGGTAGCACCACATGTGTACACATGTGTGTGCCACATAATGACATTTCAGTCAATGGTGGACTACATATTTGATAGTGGTCCCGTAAGATTATAATGGAGCTGGAAAATTTCTGTCGCCTAGTGATGTCATAGCCTAGTGATGACATATGTAGTGCAATACATCACTCACGTGTTTGTGGTGATGCTGGTGTAAACAAATCTATTGCACTGCCAGTCAAGTAAAAGTACAGCAATTAGGTCTGGTACATAATACTTAATAATGACAATAAATGACTATGTTACTGCTTTATGTATTTACTATACTATACTTTTTACAATTTTTATTAGTTCTTGCATTGCTATAAATAAATGCCTGAGATTGAGTAATTTATAAAGAAAAGAGATTTAATTGGCTCACATTTTCACAGGCTGTACCAGAAGCATAACAACTTCAGGAGACTTACAATCCTGGCAGAAAGCGAAGGGGAAGCAGACATGTCTTCACATGTCCAGAGCAGAAGGAAAAGGGGGTGGGTGCTACACACTTTTAAATAACCAGATCTCATGAGCACTCAGTTATTACCAGGAAAGCAGCACCACGGGAAATCCACCTCCACGACCCACTCTCCTCCCCGCAGGCCCTGCCTCCAACACTGGGGATTACAATTCTACATGAGGTTTGGGTGAGGCACAGATCCAAACCATATCATCATTATTTTTGAGTGTACTGCTTTTACTTATTAAAAAAAAAAAAAGTTAAACAGCCTCAGTCAGATCCTTCAGGAGGTATCCAGAAGAAGAAAGCATTGCTATCACAGGAGACGGCAGCTCCATGCCTATTATTGCCCCTGAAGGCCTTGTAGTGGGGTGAGATATAGAGACGGAAGACAGTGATGTTAATGATTCTTACTCAGTCTAGGCCTAGGCCAATGCGGGTGTTTGTGTCTTCATTCTTAACAAAAAGTAAGACAATAAAAAGTAACAAATTTTTTAAATTTTTAAATAGACTAAAGTTTATAAAATAAGGATATAAAAAAGAAAAATATTTTTGTGCAGCAGTACAATGTATGTTTTCAACAGTGTTATTACAAAATAATCAAAAGGTTTAAAAAGTGTATAAAAACTTACAGTAAGCCAGTAAGCTAACATTAATTTATTCATCAAGAAAGAAAAATATTTTATCTTTTTCTTTTTTTTTTTTTTTTTTTGAGACGAAGTTGTTCTTATTGCCCAAGCTGGAGTGCAGTGCCATCATCTTGGCTCACCACAGCCTCCGCCTCCCAGGTTCAAGCGATTCTCTTGCTTCAGCCTCCCAAGTAGCTGGGATAGCAGGCACCCGCCACCACACCCAGCTAATTTTTTATGTTTTTTAAAGACGAGGTTTCATCATGTTGGCCAGGCTTGTCTTGAACTCCCAACCTCAGGTGATCCACCTGCTCGGCCTCCCAAAGTGGTGGGATTACAGGCATGAGCCACCACACCCAGCCAGAACAATATTTTTTTTATAAATTTAGCATAGGCTAAATACACAGTGTTTATAAAGTCTACAGTAGTTTACAGTAATGTCCTAGATCTTCACATTCACTCACCACTCACTCACTCACTCACTCAGAGCACCTTCCAGGCCTGCAAGCTCCATTCATAAGAGCTCTACACACATGTGCCATTTTAATATTTTATATCATATTTTTACTGTGCCTTTTCTATGTTTAGCTACACAAATACATTTGTGTTACAACTGCCTATGGTATTCAGTACAGTGACATGCTGTACATATAGGTTTGCCTCCTAGGAGCCACAGCCTACACCATGTAGCCTAGGTATGTAGTAGGCTGTACTATTCAGGTTTGCGTAAGTACACTCTATGATGTTTGCACAACAAAATCATGTAAGGATGTGTTTCTTAGAACATATCCCTATCATTAAGCCACGCATGACTGTAGTTCTTTTTTTTTTTTTTTTTTTTGAGACGGAGTCTCACTCTGCCGCCCAGGCTGGAGTGCAGTGGCCAGATCTCGGCTCACTGCAAGCTCCACATCCCGGGTTCACGCCATTCTCCTGCCTCAGCCTCCCGAGTATCTGGGACTACAGGTGCCCGCCACCACGCCCGGCTAGTTTTTTGTATTTTTTAGTAGAGACAGGGTTTCACCGTGTCAGCCAGGATGGTCTCGATCTCCTGACCTCATGATCCGCCCGTCTCGGCCTCCCAAAGTGCTGGGATTACAGGCTTGAGCCACCGCGCCCGGCCATGACTGTAGTTCTTTAGCATCTTCAGAAAGAATTAGAGTCCCACTTGCTGTAAGTTTTCTGGCATAAGACTTGGCATCTTCAGTGTGTCATAGGCCCTCAAATGGCTCTTTTAGCCCCACCTATATGTCTTTTGGGCACTTAAACCACATAACTAAAACTATTCGTTATTGCCTTTTTCCAAAATACACACACACACAAACCTATTTCCTCTCAAACATTTTTAATCTCAGTAAATGGTTTCACTAGCTATTTCCCAAGCTACAATCTGTAACATCATATTTATTCCTCCCTATTCCTCCAATTAATCACCAAATTCTGTGCCTTTTACCCTCAAGTCTTCCTAGAATAAGGCCTCTCCCTCCATCCCCACCTCTCCCTCATTTGCAGATTTTGTCTCATCTCAGTGGGACAACCACAACAGCGTGTCTTCCCTGCCTTTCCAACTCCCAGCGCTGCCTTAGTTTCATGGGTGCGAGTTAATCATTTCCAGTTTCAACAAACTTTAAATCTGAAATGTCAAGTTCATTGAAGGAAAAATGCCATGAAAGAATAATAATAGGTCAGGCTCGGTGGCTTGTGCCTTGTAATCCAGGCATTTTGCGAGGCCAGTGCAGGAAGATCACTTGAGGACAGGAAATCAAGACCAGCTTGGGTCACACAGTGAGACCCATCTTTACAAAAAAATTTTTAAATTAGTGAAGCTTTGTGGCATGCAGCTGTAGTTCCAGCTACTTGGGAGGCTGAAGCAGTAATGAGCTAAGATCACACCACTGCACTCCAGCCTGGATGACAGAGTGAGATCTCGTATTTAAAAGAGAAGAAGGAGGAGAAGGAGAAGAGAGGAAGAAGCAGAAGGAGAAGAAGAGGAGGAAGAGGAAGAGGAAGAAGCAGAAGGAGAAGAAGAGGAGGAAGAGGAAGAGGAAGAAGCAGAAGGAGAAGAAGAGGAGGAAGAGGAAGAGGAAGAAGGAGAAGAAGGAGGAGAAGGAGACATATACATTCTCCTAAAATATAAACAATATCAGGTCACCATCCTAATTAAAGGCACCTGTGGCATTTTGTTGCCTATAACATAAAATTACCTTTTTTTTTTCTTTTTCAGACACTCACTTTGTCGCCCAGGCTGAAGTACAGTGGCGCAATCTTGGCTCACTGCAACCTCTACCTACCAGGTTCAAGCAAGTATCCTGCCTCAGCCTCCTGAGTAGCTGGGATTACAGGCGTGCATCACCATGCCCAGCTAATTTTGTATTTTTAGTAGAGATGGAGTTTTTACCATGTTGGCCAGGCTGGTCTCAAACTGCTGACCTCAAGTGATCCACCTGCCTTAGCCTCCCAAAGTGCCAGGATTACAGGCATGGGCCACTGCACCCAGCTAAAATTAACATTTTATAAATTGTTATTCCAAGATCCTTCACAATCTGACTCCAACCTATTTCTCCAGCCTTGTCTTCTTCCACCCCTCAACAAGTGCTCTAGCCTTCCCTCATTATCTGTTCAGTAAACATACTCTCTTGGGCATACTTTTATATAAGCTTTTTTCTCTTTCTGAAATAAAAATGTGTCCTTCATACCACTATTTTACTAGCTAAATAACATTTGTTTCATTCAGTTACTAGATATATTTCTTTGTTAGTTTACCTCCTTCCACTATAATATAAAACTCTAGCAGAAAAGGAGCTTTGAACTTTTTTTCAGCTTTACCACGTATAAGCCACTGTAATTTTGAGTCTCTAACAAAGTAATGGAATCTATAGCATAACAAATACATCTAAACATATTTTTTGAGGTATTATATTCTAAAAGTATGTTTTAATCAGCATGGTGGCCAAGAAGATGTGTCCACATCATGAGTGAATTCTTATTTCACAACAGAGACTATGTTTTGTCATAGAGGGAAACAATGAATCAAACGACTCTCCCTTTTGATTATTTGTAACAATAAAGCTAAAGAACTTAAACAGCACTCCTTCTTTTCTTTAACACTCATACATTTAAATTGATGAAATCGGCCAGGCATGGTGACTCCCGCCTGTAATCCCAGCAGTTTTAGAGGCCAAGGCGGGCAGATTGCTTGAGCCCAGGAGTTCAAGACCAGCTTGGGCAACATGGTGAAACCCTATCTCTACAAAAACACTGAAGTTAACCGGGCATGGTGGCATATGCCTGCAGTCCCAACTACTCAGGAGGATCACTTGAGCCCAGGAGGTCGAGGCCACAGTGAGCCATGATCGTGCCACTGCACTTTACCCTAGGCAACAGAACAAGATCCTGTATGGAAAAAAAAAAAAAAAAATACATAAATAAATTCATGAAATCTTGTACTGTTTTTCAAATTTATATTTAGGCAAATTTTTAAATAATACAGTCATTTTTTTTTTCAGGTAGTAAATTTCTACCACAAAAACAATTTGATGTTACTGAGATTAATTACAAATTGAAGAAACAATCAGGTGTTGTATAAAAAATCTTACCTATGAGATATATTATTTAATCTACAAAATAATTTGAGATTTAAAGTCATAACTAGCAAGTAGAACTTCTGAAATATAAAGTTTAATACAGTATCAATAGTTTCTAACATAAGACCTTCATAAATATAAAACAACAGCTTAAATGTCTATGAAAAATCAGTATTCACAAGCATCACCAATTATTGATAGTCATTCATTATATTTGTTACCATGAAAGCAGTAATTAAAACACTATATATGTATATTTTAATATGGAGTCTCACTCTGTCACCCAGGCTGGAGTGGCACAATCTCAGTTCATTGGAACCTCTGCCTCCTGCGTTTAAGCGATTCTCCTGCCTCAACCTCCCAAGTAGCTGGGATTACAGGTGCCCACCACCACACCTGGCTAATTATTCTATTTTTATTGGAGACGGATTTTCATCATTTTGGCCAGGCTGGTCTTGAACTTCTGACCTCAAGAGATCCACCCACCTTGGCCTCCCAAAGTACTGGGATTACAGGTGACCCACTGCACCTGGCCTAAAACACTATTTTAAGAGTTATAGTTATTTTATTTAAGTAAGCTAATTAGGCAAAAATGTGTCTTCTAGTTTTGTACATTGTAGTTGGGTTATTTCCTGTAGCAGAAATACAGATTTTTTTAAATACAGATTTTTTAAAAGTTACCAGTTGAAAGGAAACTGCATTCTTTCTTTTTGACTTGCAATCTCACTCCCTAGGAGTCCTACATTTGTGCTAGAGGTGAAGTTGTTGCCAAAGCAGCCAAAACAGGGGACAGTACGGTCTAGGCTGTTCAACTGTCGAGATGCGTTTTTGTTGAACTACATCTTATTGCAAAGATTCATATGTGTCCTGCTTTACTGTTACAATAACTTTTTCCAAAAAGGAGCAAATTATGCAAGTGAATATAGTACATTTTTTACAGTCTGGTGTATGGCAAACTTCCACTAAAGTTTCACTAAAACATTCCTTTTACGCAAACCTGTTGAACAGTTACTGTGTTGCAGGTACTGCTCTAGGCAGCAAACCACAGTTTCTAGGACTTAAACTCATCGTTGGCCTTTAAATTTTGCAGAGTCTGTAATGGTTAAAAAAAAAAAAAAAAAGTCACACATTGACACATTAAGCACTTGAAAATCTTCTCAGATGCTGAAGCCTTTGTCTTTCATTTACTTTCTAGAATACACATTTTGCCTCTTTCATTATGATAACTGGTTGTATCAATCCCAACACAAATGACAGATTCTCAGATTGTTTACTGAAAGAAGTTAGTCAAATAAGCTTCCGTTTGTTGATTGCTCAAAATATCCAGATGACTAAATCAACCTGGTATTTAAACTTATCTTTGATTCAACTATGGTTTCTATGTGTCTGTCTTGCTTGAGATAGATTTGAATTGCTTTAAATAAATTATCTTATTTACCTTTCTGAGATGAAAATGGAAAACACTATTGTTGCAACTTAACTTCCTGGGTAGTGAAGCCTTGGTTTTAAAAACTACATAGCAGAAGAGGAATTCCCCTGCCAGGCTGGAGGGGCCTCACTAAACCATCACTACTTCGCTCCAAATTGGCTCCTAATTCTTTCCAGGGAGGTGCAGTTTGGGCCTAAATTTTTTTTTTTTTTTTTTTAGATGGAGTTTCGCACTTCTACCCAAGCTGGAGTGTAGTGGTGAAATCTCAGCTCACTGCAACCTCTGCCCCCTGGGTTCAAGCAATTCTCCTGCTTCAGCCTCCTGAGTGGCTGAGATTACAGGCATGTGCCACCATGCCTGGCTACATTTTTTTCTTTTCTTTTTTTTTTTTTAGTAGAGACGGAGGTTTTGCCATGTTGGCCAGGCTGGTCTTGAACTCCTGACCTCAGGTGATCCACCCACCTCAGCCTCCCAAAATGCTAGGATTACAGGCGTCAGGCACCGTGCCAGTCTTGGGCCTAAATTTCTAAAACATTCCTTGTTTGTGTTTTTCTCTCTTTGATTTACTGTCTTTTTGCAATCTGTTGTTTGAGATGCTTTACATGTTTAAAGCTTTTAAAAATTCACTAAAACAAAACAGAAAACGTAATAATGAATAATTAACTCAGAAACACATTTCTAACTGCTGTTGACAATTTATTATTTCCTAACAGCTTTCTGTTCCTTCCCTTCTCTTGCTAAAACTCCAGCTAGAGTTTGTTTTAGTTGCATAAAAACTCTTCTCCAGTGAGCTTTTGCTAAGCTATACTGCTCATCTGGTCTTGATTCCGACTTTGGATATTTTGTTCATCGTGGATTATTTTACATTACTTTTGGTGGTAGTAATTGCATGAAAATATCACTCACCTTGATTACTACGCTGTTTGGTGCCCCCTGAAGCTTGCCCCAAGGAGAGTGCTTTACTCTCAGTACCCTAGTCCTGGCCTGACAATAAGCAACCTCAATATCTCAGTGGCGTACAAAAACAGACATGTATTTCTTGTCCTCATTACACTGAGGTTGCCTATCTGCTGCAACTGTGCAGGGCATGGCTGGGCCCACACGTCTTAGTCTTTCCAAAACCCGTGCGGAAGGAGTAGCCCCTCTCTGCAATATTTTATTCTCACAGTGAAGTGTCAAAACCGGACGGGACAATCATTGATGTACCTTGTGATGAGTCATGCCCTGGATCTCAAAGTTTCTCCCTGGAACTGACACCCTGTCCCTTCAGCCCAGTTTCCAAAGGCCAAAGCAGTCACAGGGTCAAGCCTGAACTCAAAGAGATGGAGGTGTATACTCCATCTTCTGAAAGAGAGAAAATATTGGAAATAGTCTGAGTTACCACACCCTACTAGTGAAACCTGAAGTACAGGAGACGTGATGTTAAAGTCCTGGAGGCTATTCACAAGCATTTCAGTTCTACTCTCTTGAGCACATATTAGGATTACACTCAGTGGACCTCTTGAAGATAGGACTATTGTTGTGGCTTACTTTAGCCAACAGAGTATACCGTAGGTAACATGTTTCAATCCTTGGGAGAAGCCAAAGTGCGATCAACCTCATTCCCTCTTTCTTCTTCTTTTCTTTCTTTTTTTTTTTTTTTTTTTTTTGAGACAGAGTTTTGCTCTTGTTGCCCAGGCAGGAGTGCGATGGTGCGATCTTGGCTCACTGCAACCTCCACCTCCCTGATTCAAGCGATTCTCCTGCCTCAGCCTCCCAAGTAGCTGGGGTTACAGGCATGTGCCGCCATGCCCAGCTAATGTTTGTATTATTAGCAGAGACTGGGTTTCACCATGTTGGTCAGGCTGGTCTCAAACTCCTGATCTCAAGTGATTCACCTGCCTCAGCCTCCCAAAGTCCTGAGATTACAGGTATGAGCCACCACACCCAGTCTCTCATTCTCTTTTTCTACCTCACCAGTTAGGGAAGCTTGTGTCCAAATGGACCTCAGTCAGCCTGCATCCCTGAGTGAGAAGAACCCCCCAGCAACTCACAATGAACATGAAAAATGAGATAAATAAACTTTTACTGTATTAAGTCACTGCGATTTGAGGGTTGTTTGTTGTCACAGCATAACCCAGCCCATCCTGACTAGCACATTTGGCTTTCAGGGATGCTTTCCCTTATTGTCTGGCTTATGCATTTCTAGGAAATGAAAGATAATCACTCTTCTCTGATAGGTTAACCAATTCTTCTAAAATTAGTGGTCTGATAAGAAGCAGGAGATTTACATAGTCTCAAAGTATTTCCTCACAGTATACTTAACTAGTTACAAAGGAAAAAACATACAAGTTTACAGTCGAGAAAGCACCAACTTAACCAAGTGATCAATACATTATCAGTAATGGGATATGGGAAGGCACAGCAAGATGGTGGAATAGAAGTCTTCACCGATCTCCTTCCCACTCCCCACTGCAAAGACACCAATTTAACAATGGTCTACACAGAAAAGAACACCTTCATAGGAAGCAAAAATCAGGCAAGCCCTCATCATACCTGGGTTTAACTTTGTATTGCTGAAAGAGGCAATGAAGAGATAGAGAAGACAGTTCTGAATCATCAGTGCCACCCCTCCTCATCCCATGGCATTGGTGGCATGGTGCAAAGAGCATCTATGAGTGCTGGGGGAGGGAAAACACAGCAATTATGAGGCACTAAACTCCACGTGCTGTCCTGTTGGAGCAGAAAGGAAAACCGGACCAACCTCAGCTGGCATCCACCCACAGAGGGAGCCTTTCAACCAGCCCTAGCCAGAGAGGAATTGCCCACCCCAGCAGTCTGAACTTGAGTTCCCACAAACCTTGCCACTGAGGGCTAAAGTGCTCTAGGTCTCTAAATAAACTTGAAAGGAAGTCTTGGCGATAGGATTGCAATTCTTGGGTGAGTCCTAGTGCTGAACTAGGCCCAGAGACAGTGGACTTCGGGGGCACATGACCTACTGAGACATTAGCTGGCATAGCAAAGGGAGTGCTGGCATCGCCCCTCCCCTAACTCCAGGATGCACAGCTTGCAGCTCCAAAAGGACCCCTTTCTTCCACTTGAGGAGAGGGAAGAACCATGAGGATTTTGTCTTGAATCTTGGATGCCAGGTCAGCCACAGCAGGACAAAGCATCAGAGTCATGAGGCCCCTGTTCCAGGCCGTAGCTCCTGGACAACATTTTTAGACGTCCCCTGGGCCAGAAGGGAGCTCACTGTTCTGAAGGGAAGGATCCAGTCCTGGTAGCATTCATCACCTGCTAACTGAAGAGCCCTTGGGCTCTGAATAACCACCAGTTATACCCAGATACTACATCAAGGGCCTTGGTGAACCTCTGGGACTTGCTGGCTTCAGGTGAGACTCAGCATATTACCAGCTGTGGTAGCTACAGGGAAAACTCCTTCTGCTTGCGAAAAGCAGAGGAAAATGTGAAGGGGACATTGTCTTGCACCTTAGAGAACAGCACAGCCACAGCTAGGTAGAGCATCAAGTTGGCTCACGAGGTCCCCAATTCTAGGACTTGACTCTTGGTGGGCATTTCTGGACCTGCCTTGGGCCAAGGGGAGAACATCGCCATGAAGGACAAGTCCCAGGCCAGGAACCATCAAAAAAAAAAAAAAGCTGACTTAAGAGCCCTTGAGCCTTAAGAGAACATTTGCAGTAGTCTGACCCAGACAGTGAACCTCTGGGACTTGCTGGCTTCAGGTGAGACAATAAACACTTAACTCTTCAATGCCCACACACAAGCAAACATCCTTAAGTATCAAGACACTCTAGGAAAATGTGACTTCACCAAAAAAACTAAATAAGGCACTGGGGACCAATTCTGGAAAAGCAGAGATATGTGAATGTTCAGATGAAAAATTCGAAATAGCTGTGTTGAAGAAACTCAAAGAAATTCAAGATAACACAGAGAAGGAATTCAGAATTCAATTCTATAAGAAAAATTTAACAAAGAGATTGAAATAAGAAAAATCAAGCAGAAATTCTGGAGCTGAAAAATGCAATTGACATACTGAAGAATACATCAGAGGCCTTTAACAGCAGAATGAATCAAGCAGAAGAAAGAATTAGCGTGAGGACAGACTATTTGAAAAGACACAGTCAGAAGAGACAAAAGAAAAAAATAATAAAAAACAATGAAGCATCCCTAAAGGATCTAGAAAATAGCCTCAAAAGGGAAAATCTAAGTTATTGGCCTTAAGAAGGAGGTAGAGAGACAGGGGTAGGAAGTTTATTCAAAGGGATAATAACAGAGAACTTCCCAAACATTAAGAAAGATATAAATATCCAAGTACAAGAAGATTAAAGAACACCAAGCTGATTTAACCCAAAGATGACTACCTTAAGGCATTTAATAATCAAACTCCCACAGGTCAAGGATAAAGAAAGGATCCTAAAAGCAGCAAGAGAAAAGAAACAAATAACATACAATGGAGCTCCAATACATCTGGCAGCAGACTTTTCAGTTAAAATTTTACAGGCCAAGGGAGAGTGGCATGACATATTTAAAATGCTGAATTAAAAAAAAAATACTTTTACCCTAGAATAGTATATCCAGTGCAAACATCCTTCAGATATAGAGGATAAATAAAGACTTGCCCAGACAAACAAAAATTGAGGGATTTCATCAATACCAGACCAGTCCTACAAGAAATGCTAAAGAGTTCTTCAATTTGAAAGAAAAGGTACAAAACTCACTGGTAATAGTAAAGACACAGAAAAACACAGACTATGATAACACTGTAACTGTGGTGGGTAAACTATTCTTATCATAAGCAGAAAGATTAAATGATGAATCAATCAAAAATAATAACTATGACAACTTTTTAAGACATGAACAGTACAATAAGATATAAATAGAAACAACAAAAAATTTAAAAGGGGGGATGAAGTTAGGGTGTAAACTTTTTATTAGCTTTCTTTTTGCTTGTTTGTTTATACAAACAGTGATAAGTTTTTATCAGCTTAAAATAATGGGTTATAAGATAGTATTTGCAAGCCTCATGGTAATCTCAAACCAAAAAACATACCATGAATACACAAAGCAAGGAACAAAAACAAAAAGCAAGGAACTAAATCATATCACCACAGAAAATAACATTTACTAAGGGAAAACAGGAAGAAAAGAAAGAAGACCACAAAACAGCCAGAAAACAAGTAACAAAATTGAAAAAGTTAAGTTCTTACTTATCAATAATAACATTGAATGCAAACTCCCCAATGGACTAACCTCTCCAATCAAAAGACACAGAGTGGCTAAATGGATAAAAAAAAATAAGACCCATGATCTGTTGCTTACAAGAAAGACACTTCACCTACAAAGACACACATAGACTGAAAATAAAGGGATAGAAAGATATTCCCTGCCAATAAAAAACAAAAAAAGAGCAGGAGTAGCTATACTTGTAACAGACAAAATCGATTTCAAGACAAATCTATAAGAAGAGACAAAGAAAGTCACTATATAAGGATAAAGGAGTCAGTTCAGCAAGAGGATACAACAATTTTAAATGTATATGTACCCAACACTGGAGCACTCCGATATATAAAGTAAATATTACTAGAGCTGAAGAGAGAGATAGGTCCCAATATGATAATACCTGAAGACTTCAACACCCCACTTTCAGCACTGGACAGATCTTCCAGATAGAAAATTAACAAATTGGACCTAATTTGCATTATAAAACAAATGGATCCAATAGATATTTACAGAACATTTCATCCAATGGCTGCAGAATACACATTATTTTCCTCAGCACATAGATTATTCTCAAGAATAGACCAACTCTTAGGTCACAAAACAAGTCTTAAAACATTAAAAAAAAAAAAAAATACTGGGCCGGGTGTGGTGGCTCTCACCTGTAATCCCAACACTTTGGGAGGCTAAGGCAGGCAAATCACAAGGTCAGGAGTTTGAGACCAGCCTGGCCAACATAGTGAAACCCCATCTCTACTAAAAATTCAAAAATTAGCCAGGCATGGTGGTGCACGCCTGTAGTCTCCCTACTTGGGAGGCTGAAGCAAGGGAATCACTTGAACCCAGGAGGCAGAGGTTGCAATGAGTCGAGATCACGCCACTGCACTCCAGCCTGGCTGACAGAGCAAGACTCGGTCTAAAAAAAAAAAAAAAAAAAACCCTGAAATCATATCAAACATTTTCTCTGATCACAATGAAACAAACCTAGAAATTAATAACAAGAGGAATTTTGAAAACTATATAAACACAGGGAAATTAAACAATATACTCTTGAACGACCAGTGGATCAATGAAGTAATTAAAAAGAAAATTGAAATATTTATTGAATCAAATGATAATGGAAACACAACATACCAAAATCTATGGGATACAGCAAAAGCAGTAAGTACTGAGGGAATTTTATAGCTACAAGTGCCTACATCAGAAAAAAAGAAAAACTGGCCGGGTGTGGTGGCTCACGCCTGTAATCTCAGCACTTTGGGAGGCCTAGGCGGACAGATCAACTGAGTTCAGGAGTTCCATACCAGCCTGGCCAATATGGCGAAACCCCGTCTGTACTGAAAATACACAATTAGCCCCTTCTCCCCGGCGGTTAGTGCTGAGAGTGCGGAGCATGTGCTCCAGGCTCGGAACATACACTTATTATTTTTAAAAAAAACTAAAAAAATTTTTAAAACTTCCCCAAAATGTACAAAAAATCTGCCTCTCCCCCGCTGTAGACTTTTATTTTTTTTTCTTCCTCTTTTATAAAATAACGCCTTGAAGCAGCCGAAGCCGACCCGCCCGCCCGCAGCAGCTCCAAGAAGGAACCAAGAGACCGAGGCCTTCCGCTGCCCGGACTGACACCGCCACCCTCGCCCGCAGCCAGCGGCAGCGGATCAACACCGCTCTGGGGCGGTTGAGTAGTTTTCGATTCCGGGTGATTTTTGGCCCTCTGCGCTTGCCCCCGCTCACCTCCTCCCGTCTCCGGCCCCCAGCCCCGGCATTGGCTGTCCTCCTCTCACGGAAAGGTCGCCGCCTGTGGCCCTGCGGGCAGCCCTGCCGAGATGAACCCCAGTGCCCCCAGCTACCCCACGTCCTCGCTCTGCGTGGGGGACCTCCATCCCGACGTGACCCACGCGATGCTCTACGAGTTCAGCCCGGCCTGGCCCATACTCTCCATCCGGGTCTGCAGGGACATGATCACCCGCTGCTCCTTGGGCTACGCCTTCCAGCAGCCGGCGGACGCGGAGCATGCTGTGAACACTATGAATTTTGATGTTATAAAGGGCAAGGCAGTAGGCATCGTGTGGTCTCAGCGTGATCCATCACTTCGCAGAAGTGGAGTGGGCTACATATATTAAAAATCTGGACAAATCCATTGATAATAAGCACTGTATGATACATTTTCTCCTTTTGGTAACATCCTTTCATGTAAGGTGGTCTGTGATGAAAATGATTCCAAGGACTATGGATTTGTACGCTTTGAGACACAGGAAGCAGCTGAAAGAGCTATGGAAAAAAATGAATGGAATGCTCCTAAATGATCGCAAAGTAGTTGTTGCATGATTTACGTCTCGTAAAGAACAAGAAGCTGAACTTGGAGCTAGGGCAAAAGAGTTCACCAATGTTTACGTTAAGAATTTTGGAGAAGACATGGATGATGAGCACCTTAAGGATCTCTTTGGCAAGTTTGGGCCTACCTTAAATGTGAAAGTAATGACTGATGAAAGTTTGTAAGCTTTGAAAGGCTTAAAGATCCTCAGAAAGCTGTGGATGAAATGAATGGAAAGGAGCTCAATTGAAAACTAATTTATGTTGGTAGAGCTCAGAAAAAAGTGGAACAGCAGACAGAACTTAAGCGCAAGTTTGAACAGATGAAGCAAGATGGGATCACCAGATACCACGGTGTTAATCTTTATGTGAAAAATCTTGATGATGGCATTGATGATGAACGTCTCCGGAAAGAGTTTTCTCCATTTGGTACAATCACTAGTGCAAAGGTTATGATGGAGGCTGATCGCAGCAAAAGGTTTGGTTTTGTATGTTTCTCCTCACCAGAAGAAGCCACTAAAGCAGTTACAGAAATGAATGGTAGAATTCTGGCCACAAAGCCATTGTATGTAGCTTTAGCTCAGCGCAAAGAAGAGTGCCAGGCTCACCTCACTAACCAGTATATGCAGAGAATGGCAAGTGTATGAGCTATGCCCAACCCTGTAATCAAACCCTACCAGCCAGCACCTCCTTCAGGTTACTTCATGGCAGCTCTCCCACAGACTCAGAACGGTGTTGCATACCATCCTTCTAGCCAAATTGCTCAACTAAGACCAAGTCCTCACTGGATTGCCTAGGGGGCCAGACTTCATCCATTCCAAAATATGCCCAGTGCTATCTGCCCAGCTGCTCCTAGACCACCATTTGGCACTATAAGACCAGCTTCTTCACAGGTTCCACGAGTCATGTCAACACAGCGTGTTGCTAACACATCAACACAGACAACGGGTCCATGTCCTGCAGCTGCTGCTGTGCAACTCCACATTATAACTATGCTGCGGGAGTTCACAATCCTCAGAAACATCGTAATGCACAGCCACAAGTCACAATGCAACACAAGTCACCTGCTGTTCATGTACAAGGTCAGGAATCTTTTGACTGCTTCCATGTTGGTATCTGCCCATCCTCAAGAGCAAAAGCAGATGTTGGGTGAACGGCTGTTTCCTCTTATTCAAGCCATGCACCCTACTCTCGCTGGTAAAATCACTGGCATGTTGTTGGAGATTGGTAATTCAGAACTTCTTCATATGCTGGAGTCTCCAGAGTCTCTCTGTTCTAAGGTTGATGAAGCTGTAGCTGTACTACAAGCCCACCAAGCTAAAGAGGCTGCCCAGAAAGCAGTTCACAGTGCCACCCATGTTCCAACTGTTTAAAATTGATCAGGGACCACGAAAAGAAACTTATACTTCACAGAAGAAAAATGTAAATATTATGGAAAAAACATTGCAAATTATAAAATAAATTTAAAAAGGAAAAGAAACTTTGAACCTTATGTACCAAGCAAATGCCAGGTCTAGAAAACATAACACTAGTCTTAGACTACTTACTGATTTAAAAATCAAAAACACACACACACACAAATAGTAAAATATGAAAACACATTAATGTTTTATAGACTCTGGGAAAAAGAATTTTCAGTAAAGTACAACAATTTAAAGCATTTCTTTCTTTAATTTTGTAATTCTTTACTGTGGAATAGCTCAAAATGTCAGTTCTGTGTTAAGTAACAGAATTAACTGAGCAAGGAAACGTAATTCAGATTATAAAATTATTACTTTAATAAAAATTCCTTAAACAGTGAAAAAATAAAATAAAATACAAAAAGTAACTGGGCATAGTGGCACGCGCCTGTAATCCCAGCTACTCAGGAGACTGAGGCAGGAGAATTGTTTGAACCCAGGAGGCAGAGGTTGCAGTGAGCTGAGATCATGTCATTGTGCTCCAGCCTGGGCGACAGAGCAAGACTCCATCTCAAAAAAGAAGGGACAGAGGGAGGGAGGGAAGGGGAGGGGAGGGACGGTGTGACAGAGCAAGACTCCATCTCAAAAAAGAAGGAAGGAAGGGAGAGAGGGAAGGGGAGGCAGAAGGGTATTTGAGGGCATATTCTTTTTTCTCTCCATTAAATGAGGAACATAATATCGCTCTGAAATTCCACTTCATTTTGTTAACCATGTGCAGAGGATTTCGCTTTTAAAATACATGTGTTAAGGAACAGGCAACAGAGACTGTCCCTTAGGCAGGAAGCTGATGTGTAAAACAGACTTTTCCCTCACTGTATACATTTTGATACCACATGAATTTTGCATCATATGTTTGTATCTCCCAATTAATTGTAAAGCCAACAAAATCTTGGCTCAACTTAATGAATAACAAAACTAATAGAGGGACCCTCTGACTTATATATGGCTATTATCTTCCCCATATATTTTGTTATCCCAATATACCTTGCACTGTAGCAAGGAATACATGTGATCATTTCAGCAGTTACAAAAGATCACAGAAAATAGGGGAGAAAGCAGGAAAGGCAGGAAGGGAGGGAGGGAAGAATAGAAAGGAAAGGAATAAAATATAGGCTGATATAATAAAGTTGGTGCTGAGCGTGGTGGCTCACACCTGTAATCACAACACCTTGGGAGGTCAAAGTGGGCAGATCACTTGAGCCCAGGAGTTCTGAGACCAGCCTGGGTAACATGGAGAAACCCCATCTCTGCAAAATTACAAAAATTAGCTGGGCATGGTGGCACACACCTGCAGTCCCAGCTACTCAGGAGGCTGAGGTGGGAGGATCACTTGAGCACAAGAGGTTAAGGCTGCAGTGAGCCGTGATTGCAGCTCCAGACCTTTGAAACAGAGCCTGTCTCAAAAATAATAATAATATGGCTGGGCGTGGTGGCTCACGCCTGTAATCCCAGCACTTTGGGAGGCCGAGACGGGTGTATCATTTGAGGTCAGGAGACCAAGACCATCCTGGCTAACACGGTGAAACCCTGTCTCTACTAAAAAATACAAAAAACTAGCCGGGCGAGGTGGCGGGTGCCTGTAGTCCCAGCTACTCGGGAGGCTGAGGCTGGAGAATGGCATAAACCCGGGAAGCGGAGCTTGCAGTGAGCTGAGATCCGGCCACTGCCCTCCAGTCTGGGTGACAGAGTGAGACTCTGTCTCAAAAAAAATAAATAAATAAAAAATAAAAAAAATAAAAGGTATGAAATAGAATTTGATAAAAAGACATCAAGTCAAGGGTAAATTGTCAATTGATAACAATATTTTCAAATGCTTTGTGGAGGGAAATTCCATGTCACAAAGACTTAGAAAAAACAAACAGAAGGAAAACAAGCCTATCACCTATATCTATCTATATCTCTAGCCATATCTCCATCTCTCTATCATCCATCTACCTGTCTATATTTATATCGCTATGGCAGATAGATATATCTAAATTAAATAGGTAAATATATAAAAAGATATTAATTTGAAGTCTTTATGTACTGAATACCTTTTGATAGTTTTGGTTACAAAGTAGAAATACAGAAATGAAAGTCACTTATTTTATTATGCCGTGGAAAGTGGATGACTCTCATGGTGCAGGTGCAGTCTATGTCCGAAAGAGGGAGCAGTGAAATCACAGATAGCATCATGGTTTTTCTGACTTTTTGCTTCTGGTATTTCTCAACTTAAGAGCCAGAGGAGAGTAGGGAACTGGGAAAGGAGAGTATCAGCAGTTGGATGAACAGATCTTCGGAGTAAGCGGTTGTCTCGCACACTGCAGCTTTAGAGCCATTGAGCAGAACGCCCAGCCACCAATGCCCCTCTGTGGTTTCCTAAGTCCTTTCCTTTAACCTAAGAATTAAATACTTTTAAACATTCAGTAATTATCAAGATGATATCCTTGTTGCTAGAAGTTTTTAATTCTTCTTAAATGAACTGGTTAGAGTCTAAAATGTGTTCATTGTTAAATAAACTGGTTAGAATCTAACATGTGTTCATTATTTAATGAAAAATGGGTTCATGTTCCTGACATTTGAGTGCTAAATCAGAAACAAAAAGTAGGACATGTTGGCCGAATGCAGTGGCACACGCCTGCAATCTCAGCACTTTGGAAGACCAAGGCGGGAGGATGACTTGACATCAGGAGATCGAGACCATCCTGGCCAGCACAGTGAAACCCTGTCTCTTCTAAAAATACAAAACTTAGCTGAGCATGCGGGCAGTCACCTGTAATCCCAGCTACTCGGGAAGCTGAGACAGGAGAATTGCTTGAACTCAGGAAGCAGAGGTTGCAGTGAGCCGAGGTCACGCCCCTGCACTTCAGTCTGGGCAACAGAGTGAGACTCCATCTCAAAAAAAAAAAAAGAAAAAAGTAGGAAGTGTTTGTCAAAAGAGCCATATTAAAGTTTCTCAGAGTTTCAATAGCTTTAAATTACTCTTCACGTGAAAAGACAAATATTATTACTTAGATTTTATTAAGTGATACATTCATGATACATTTTATTAAATAATACATTCATGAGTTCCTCATATAAATTTCACTTAAAGTTACTTAAATTTAATAAATACTACTTAAATAACCATCAAGGCCTGTGGAAGTTCAATTACATTTTCACATTGGCGTTGTCCTGCATGTCGGGTCTGTCTCTTATATTGTTCCACATTATCCAGACAATTCAAGGAACAGGAAAGGCAGATGGCCAATAAACATATGTAAACATGTTCATCCTTTCTAGTAATCAGGGAAATGCACATTAAAATAAAAAGGAGAAGCCATTTATGCTCATCATATTGGCAAAAAGTTTAAAGTCAAATTTGAATTTATAGGAAAATGGATGCCT
Source organism: Macaca mulatta (assembly GCF_049350105.2). Lineage (NCBI taxonomy): Eukaryota > Metazoa > Chordata > Mammalia > Primates > Cercopithecidae > Macaca > Macaca mulatta. Next base: position 70,956,480 of record NC_133416.1, read on the forward strand.
TTATGCATTTCCAGAGGAGGTTAAATTGGTAGAACCACTTTGGAGAGCAATTTAGTCCATATAATGAAGTTAATGATGCATACTCCCTACAATCCAGCAGTTCCACTCCCCTTCAGTTAAAAACCCAGCTGCACATTAGATTCATTATCCCAGTGGGCTATCAACCCATCGGCCTATTAAGAAAATCTTTTTGTTTCTTTTGAGGCAGGGTCTTGCCCTCTTGCCCAGGCTGGAGTACAGTGGCACGATCAACACCCACTGAAGCCTTGACCTCCTGAGCTCAAGAGATCTTTCCATTTCAACCTCCTGAGTAGCTAAGACTGCAGGTGCATGTCACCGTGCCCGGCTAGCTTTTAAATTTTTTGTAGAGATGAGGTCTCGCTATGTTGTCCAGGCTGGTCTTGAACTCCTGGGCTCAAGTGATACTCCCAGCTTGGCCTCTCAAATGTGGGACTGCAGGTGTGAGCCACTGTGCCCAGCCCCTGTGAGAAATTCTTGCACATATACATAGAAAACAAATTCAAAAATTTTCATAGCATTGCTGATAAAAAAAAAATGGAAATAATGTCCATCAACAGGAGTATAAAGAAATAAAATGTTGTATAGTCATTCAACAGAAAACTAATAAAACTATAGAAAATATGGGCACATGCCATGTGATTGAATCTCCCAAATATAATTTTGAGAAGTAATAGGCAAAGGACACATACAGTGGAATTCTAGATAGCAATTAAAATGAATAAACTAAACCTATAAATAAATCCTGTGCTAGTTTTCTACAGCTTCTATTTAAAAAGTTACCAGGCCAGGCACGGTGGCTGATACCTGTAATCCCAGTACTTTGGGAGGCCAAGGCAGGTGGATAACCTAAGGTCAGGAGTTTGAGACCAGCCTGGCCAACATGGTGAAACCTACTACTACTAAAAACCTACTACTACTAGCAACCATCTCTACTAAAAATACAAAAATTAGCTGGGCATGGTTGTGGGTGCCTGTAATCCCAGCTACTCAGCAAGCTGAAGCAGGAGAATTACTTGAACCCAGGAGGTGGAGGTTGCCGTGAGCTGAGATTGCATCATTGCACTCCAGCCTGGGTGACAAGAGCAAAACGCCATCTAAAAGAAAGAAAAAAAAAAAAAGTTACCATAGGCCAGGGGCAGTGGCTCACATTTGTAATTCCAGCACTTTGGAAGGCCAAGGTAGGAGGATCGCTTGAGCCCAGGTCTTCAAGGCCAGCCTGGGCAACGTGGCAAGACCTTGTTTCTACCAAAAGGAAAAAACTAGCTAGGCATGGTGGTGCATGCCTGTAGTCCCAGCTACTCAGGAAGCTGAGGTGGAAGGATTGCTGGAGTCCAGGAGTTCAAGGCTACAGTGAGCCATGTTCATACCACTGCACTCCAGCCTGGGCAACAGAGCAAGACCCTGTCTCAAAAACAATTACTGAAAACTTAACGGCTTGAAACAATACAAATTTATTATCTTACCTTTCTAGAGATTCGAAATCCGGCACTCACTGAGCTAAAATCAGGATGTCAGAAGGATTGTTGTGTTGTTAATGTGTCCCTCAAGAAGTAAGTGTTAGAAACTCAATCTCCAATGCAATAGTGTCAGGAGGTGGGGCCTAATAGGAAATGTTTAGATCATGAGGGCTCCACCCTCATGAACAGGGTAATGCAGATTAGAAACGGACTTGAGGCTGTGAATTCTCACTCTCTCTCTCTCACTCTCTCTCTGTCTTTCACCCCTCATGCCCTCTCACATCCCATCATGGCATGACACAGCCAGAGGCCCTTGCCAGACGCCAGGCCTCTTGATCTTGGACTTTCCAGCCTCCATGACTATGAGAAATAAATTTCTTTTCTTTATATATTACGTGATCTGTGCTATTCTGTTATAGCAACACAAAATGGACTAAGACAGCTGTGTTTTTTCCTGAGGGCTATACGGGATAATTCATATCTTTGTTTTATTCAACTTCTAGATGCTACCTGCCTTGCTGGGCTTGTGGCTTCTCCTTTCATCTTCAAAGCCAGCAATTCCATCTGCAACCTTAATTCCCCTTTGCCATATAAGGTAACACATTCACAATGCAGGGCAAAAATAATAATAATAATTTCCCTCTACCCTCTTAGGGTCAGTGGCTGAGTCTGTGAAATAAACTGATAAAAGACATATTAAGAGGAGAAAAGCATACACATTTTATTTGATCTTAAAAGTTTTAAATGGGAAGGGGAAATTATAGAGAAGAGAACCCCCCCCCAACCCGCCCCAAAGCAGCAGCCAGACTTGGAGGCTTTTTTTACCACTTAAAGGATGACAAATGTATAGAGAAATGACAAGACCAAGGAAAGAGGTTTCTAAATGTTCTAGCAGTGATAACTTGTGAAAAGGTAAATGTAGGAGAATCATTAATGTTAGCCCCCTAGGGTTAGCCAGTAAGGTTTTTTTATGTGACTCTTCTGGTACCATTTCTGTCTATGGCACTGAGGGCTGTTCGCTCTACTACCGGAAAGGGAAGGATACCTTCACAAGGAGAATTTATACCCTGTTTTTAGGAAGATGGAAGGAGGGCAGTGAACTTTTTCTCAATTGCCTTCAACTTGAAATAATACTTACGTCAGGGTAGAAATATTTGGGGGTGGAAAATTCTGATCCCTTACAACAGATTCAAGGGATTAGGATGTTAACTTTTTTTGCAGGATGGGGGGTAAAAGGGTGTAACTGTCTGATGGATTTTTCTTTTCTGCTGCCGAAAAAAGATGATACAGAGAACAGCAGGAGTTGCCATAGAGAAAGAGGTTAATTATCACAAGGTAGCTGAGCAGAAGGACAAGAGATATTTCTCAAATCTGCTCCCCAGTAACTCAGAGGCTAGAGTTTTTAAGGATAATTTGGTGTGCATGTGGATAGGGAATGGGTGCTGCTGATTAGCTGGGGACGAAAAATTAATAGCATTAAATGCTGACAACAGAAATCTGGAAAGATCTAAAATCAACACCCTAACATCACAAAAGAAGTAGAAAAGCAAGAATAAACAAATTCAAAAGCTAGCAGAAGACAAGAAATAACTAAGATCAGAGCAGAACTGAAAGATATAGAGACGAAAAAAGCCTTCAAAAAATCAATAAATCTAGGAGCTGTTTTTTTTTTTTTTTTTTGAAAAGATTAACAAAATAGATGGACCACTAGCTAGACTAATAAAGGGGAATCAAATACACACAATAAAAAATGATAACATGGATATCACCACTTATCCTACAGAAACATAAACTACCATCAGAGAATACTATAAAAGCCTCAGCTGGGCGTGGTAGCTCACGCCTGTAATCCCAGCACTTTGGGAGGCTGAGGTGGATGGATTACCTGAGGTCAGGAGTTCGAGACCAGCCTGACCAACATGGTGAAACCCCATTTCTACTAAAAATACAAAAATTAGCCAGGCATGGTGGTGCGTGCCTGTAGTCCCAGATACTCAGGAGGCTGAGGCAGCAGAATCGCTTGAACCTAGGAGGCAGTGGTTGCAGTGAACCAATATCGCACCACTGCACTCCACCTGGGCAACAGAGAATCTGTCTAAAAAACAAACAAACAAACAAACAAAAAAAAACAAAAAAAAAACCTCTATGCAAATAAACTAGAAAATCTAGAAGAAATGGATAAATTTCTGGACACATAAACCCACCCTCCCAAGACTAAACCAGGTAGAAGTCAAATCCCTGAATAGACCAATAACAAGTTCTGAAATTGAGGCAGTAATTAATAGCCCACCAACCAAAAAAAGCCCAGGACCAGACAGATTCACAGCTGAATTCTACCAGAAATACAAAGAGGAGCTGGTACCATTCCTTCTGAAACTATTCCAAATAATCAAAAAAGAGGGGCTCCTCCATAACTCTTTTTATGAGGCCAGCATCATGCTGATACAAAAACCAAAAAGACACAACAAAAAAAGAAAACTTCAGGCCAATATCCCTGATGAACATCAATGCAAAAATCCTCAATAAAATACTGGTAAACTGAATCCAGTAGCAAATCAAAAAGCTTATCCACCACATTCAGGTCAGCTTTACCGTGGGATGCAAGGCTGGTTCAACATACGCAAATCAATAAATGTAATCTATCACATAAACAGACCCAATGACAAAAACCACATGATTATCTCAATAGATGCAGAAAAGGCCTTTGATAAAATTCAACACCCCTTCATGCAAAAAACTATCAATAAACTAGGTATTGATGGAACATCTCTCAAAATAATAAGTAATTTATGACAAACCAATAGCCAGTATCACACTGAATGGGCAAAAGCTGGAAGCATTCTCTTTGAAAATCAGCAGAAGACAAAGATCCCCTCTCTCACTACTCCTATTCAACATAGTATTGGAAGTTCTGCCCAGAGCAATAAGGTAGGAGAAAGAAATAAAGGGTATTCACATAGGAAGACAGAAAGTCAAATTGTCTCTGTTTGCAGATGACATGATTGTATATCTAGAAAGCCCCATTGTCTCAGCCCAAAGTCTCCTTAAGCTGATAAGCAACTTCAGCAAAGTCTCAGGATACAAAATTAATGTGCAAAAATCACAAGCATCCCTATATACCAACAGATAAACAGAGAGCCAAATCAGGAGTGAACTCCCATTCACAATTGCCACAAAGAGAATACAAATTGCTACAAAGTGAATATACCTAGGAATATAACTTACAAGTGATGTGAAGGACCTCTTCAAGGAGAACTACAAACCACTGCTCAAGGAAATAAGAGAGGACACAAACAAATGGAAAAACATTCCATTCTCATGGATAGGAAGAATCAGTATCTTGAAAATGGCAATACTGCCCAAAGTACTTTATAGATTCAATGTTATTCCCATCAAGCTACCAGTGACTTTCTTCGCAGAATTAGAAAAAAAACTACTTTAAATTTCATATGGAACCAAAAAAGAGTCCGTACAGCCAAGACAATCCTAAGCAAAAAGAACAAAGCTGGAGGCATCATGCCACCTGACTTCAAACTATACCACAAGGTGGCAGTAACCAAAAGAGCATGGTACTGGTATCAAAACAGATATATAGACCAATGGAACAGAACAGAGGCCTGAGAAATAACACCACACATCTACAACCATCTGATATTCGACAAACCTAACAAAAACAAGCAATGGGGAAGAAAGTATTCCCTATTTAATAAATAGTGCTGGGAAAACTGGCTAGACATATGCAGAAAACAGAAACTGGACCCCTTCCCAATACCTTATACAAAAATTAACTCAAGATGGACTAAGGACTTAACTGTAAAACCCAAAACTATAAAAACTCTGGAAGAAAACCTAGACAATACCTTTCAGGACATAGGCTTGGGCAAAGACTTCATGACTAAAACACCAAAAGCAATTGCCAAAAGCCAAAATTGACAAATGGGATCTAATCAAACTAAAGAGCTTCTGCACAGCAAAAGAAACTACCATCAGAATGAACAGGAAACCTACAGAATGGGAGAAAATTTTTGCAATCTACCCATCTGACAAAGCTCTAATATCCAGAATCTACCAGGAACTTAAACCAATTTGCAAGAAAAAGACAAATAACCCCATCAAAAAGTGGTATGAACAGACACTTCTCAAAAGAAGACATTTATGTGGCCAACACACATACGAAAAAAAGTTCATCATCACTGGTCATTAGAGAAATGCAAATCAAAACCACAATGAGATACCATCTCACATCAGTTAGAATGGCAATTATTAAAAAGTCAGGAAACAACAGATGCTGGCGAGGCTTTGGAGAAATAGGAATGCTTTTACACTGTTGCTGGGAGTGTAAATTAGTTCATCCACTATGGAACAGTATGGTGATTCCTCAACAATCTAGAACCAGCAATACCATTTGACCCAGCAATCCCATTACGGGATGTATACCCAAAGGATGATAAATCATTCTACTATAAAGACACATGCACACGTATGTTTATTGCAGCACCATTTACAATAGCAAAGACTTGGAACTAACCCAAATGCCCACAAGGATAGACTGGATAAAGAAAATGTGGCTCATATACACCATGGAATACTATGCAGCCATAAAAAAGAATGAGTTCATGTCCTTTGCAGGGACATGGATGAAGCTGGAAACCATCATCCTCAGCAAACTAACACAGAAACAGAAAACCAAGCACCACATGTTCTCACTCATAAGTGGGAGCTGAACAATGAGAACACATGGGCACAGGGAGGGGAACATCACATACTGAGGCCTGTCAGGGGGTGGAGGGCAATGGGAAGGAGAGCTTTAGGACAAATACCTAATGCAGTCAGGGGTTAAAACCTAGATGACGGGTTGATAGTGCAGCAAACCACCAGGGCACATGTATACCTGTGCAACAAACCTGCACACTCTGCACATGCATCCTGAACTTAAAGTTAAAAAAATTGATACATTTGTTTTATAATAAAGTAATATTTCCATGTGACAGCAACATATAATGTAAATGGTTTCCAATTCACTTTTCCTATCTCTGTCTGCCTTTGCCTGCTGGCTTTGGAATTACTGTATGTGATTCTTGATAATATTTTTGGAGGGGGAAAGATTTGCATTATTTTCAATCGTGCATATAAAATAAAACTCAATAATTTGTTTTACACTGTTTCAAATTTGCATAATTCAAGTTCCCATGAAGTTTGACTATATTTTACTTATAGCATGGCATGTGTATATGTGATTAGTGTCAACATAGCAAGAAAATGGGGTTTCTAATGCAATTTGTTATATAAAAATGTTTTGAGCACCTACAATATAAAGTCTGTTTTCTCTCTTATGGCTAAAGTCTTTTGCCAAGCACCCTGAATCACTGTAACTTTTCTTTCTTTTTTAATAGCAAAGATAAGCCAGGCACAGTGGCTCATGCCTGTAATTCCAGCACTTTGGGAGGCTGAGGGGGGGTGGATCACCTGACGTCAGGAGTTCGAGGCCAGTCTGGCCAACATGGTGAAACTCTGTCTTGCCTAGAAATACAAAAATTAGCTGGGCATAGTGGCGGGCACCTGTAATCCCCGCTACTTGGGAGGCTGAGGCAGAAGAATTGCTTGAACCCGGTAAGCAAAGGTTGCAGTGAGCTGAGATGGCACCACTGTCCTCCAGCCTGGGAGACAGAGTGAGACTTTGTCTCTAAATAAATACATAAATAAATAGCAAAGATAAAGGGATAAGAATGTATCAACCTAACTTGCTCTTGCCTCAGAGAATAAACAAACAGGAAAAAGAAGTCAAATCTATTTCTTTGCATTTCTTTTTGTTTTTAAATCAAGTCTAACTTCATGTATTCCCCTTTCTTTTTTTTAAACTTTTCCTCATTTGTGTTTAAAGATAAATACAGGTCATATATATGTAATACATATGTAACATATTTAAATTATAATGCATAATACTATAATTATCATTTGCAAACTAATCACCGCATGAATACTTTTTTTTTTTTTTTTTTGAGACAGAGTCTTGCTCTGTCACCCAGGCTGATCTCTGCTCACTGCAAGTTCACGCCATTCTCCTGCCTCAACCTCCCAAGTAGCTGGGACTACAGGCGCCCGCCACCACTCCTGGCTGATTTTTTGTATTTTTAGTAGAAATGGGGTTTCACCGCGGGATGATCTCAATCTCTTTACTTCGTGATCTGCCCGCCTGAATAATTTTTGCGTAGAGAAGGCAAAACTTCATCTTCATCCTCTTACTGTTTCTGGCTGGACCTGAGAATTGAATTGACATAAGACAGATTTATAGGAGAAAAGCATACAGATTTTTACATGTACTTGGGAATCCCCACAGAAAAACAAAAACTCAAAGAAATAACAAAAACTAAGTGCTTACATCCTTGGTTGAACAAAGAGAGACAATTGTGGAAAAGTACCTATCACATACAAGAAGACCAAAGGAAGATGAGAGTTACTTTAACATCGTGTTTGTCTAGATTTCTTTCGGCCTAGACTCCCCATTTCTTGGTGATGTTTCCTTCCTCCTGATGTAGGGAGGGCATCTTTCACATGAGATTTTTATCATCTTTCAGGAAAAAACGGGGAGGTGAGAGTGTCCTCCTTGCACCGACTGTTTTACAAGTGCCTCTAGCTCAAGGTAATCCTTAAGCCAAAGTAGCATATTTTGGGATGGCATAGGCTGCATCTACCAATATGTTTCTCCTTTTTCTGATACTTGTTTCCCCTTTTCAGAAGCAAGCACTATTCTGAATTTTATCATTTTGTTGTCTTTAAAATTTTTTTTAGGCTGGAAGTGGTGGCTCACGCCTGTAATCCCAGAACTTTGGGAGGCCGAGGCAGGTGGATCACCTGAGGTCGAGAGTTCGAGACCAGCCTGACCAATATGGTGAAACCCCATCTGTACTAAACACAAAAAATTAGCCAAGTGTGGTCATGGGGCCCTGTAATCCCAGCTACTTGGGAGGCTGAGGCAGAAGAATTGCTTGAACCCAGGAGGTGGAGGTTGCAGTGAGCCAAGATTGCACTATTGTATTTCAGCCTGGGCGACGAGTGAAACTCCGTCTCAAAAAAAAATTTTTTTTAATGCATGTATGCCTAAACACATATTGTTGATTTTACATTTTCTTTGAGCTTTCTTTTTTTTTTTTTTTTGTGGGGTGATTTTTTGGAGACAGTCTCTCACTCTGTTGTCCAGGTTGGAGTACAGTGGCAAGATCTCAGGTCACTGCAACCTCCACCTCCAAGGTTCAAGTCTCAGTCTCCCAAGTAGCTGGGACTACAGGTATGCACCACCACACCTGGCTAAGTTTTTGTATTTTATGGTAGAGGCGGGCAATCCACCCACCTTGGCCTCCCAAAGTGCTAGGATTACAGGCATAAGCCACCATGTTTTTGGGCTCTCTAAGGATGGTTTTCGGAAATGCTCTGAAGGTCAGACAAGGTCAGGTCATAGTCTTCTGGGACTCGTGTGGTTGGGTTTTGGTTGGTTAGTTGGTTTTTGTTTGTTTGCTTTTTTCTCAACATCATGTCTCCAAGATTCACCTTGTTGAGTTATCATATCATTGAATATAAATATAGTTAATTTGTTTTTCTTTTTTTTTTATTTTTGGAGATAGAGTCTCTTGCTCTGTCACCCAGGCTGGAGTGCAATGGCACGATCTTGGCTCAAGTGATTCTCTTGCCTCAGCCTCCTGAGTAGCTGGGATTATAGGCACACACCACCATGCCTGGCTAAGTTTTGTATTTTTGTAGAGACGGGGTTTCACCACGTGAACCAGGCTGGTCTTGAACTCCTGACCCAGGTGATCCATCTACCTCAGCCTCCCAAAGTGCTGGGATTACAGGTATGAGCCACCACACCCAGACGTTCATTTGTTTTTCACTGCAGTATTTATATTTAATTGCATTATATGAACAGATTAAAATGTATTTTTGTCTCCCCTGACAAGGGGTATTTGGCTTGTTTCTAGTCTGGCGCTGGTACAAACAGGGATGCTGAGAATATTCTTAACCATGAGACTCAGGAGCAGAGGTTTTTCTGGACAGTGGTCTTCATGCTGGGCCACAGGTACCTCTGTGGGTGTCATCAGATAATTTTAAGGAAATCAATGTTCAGATTCTCAGTTTCCACATACGCTCTTTCCTATAGTCATTTGCCTGAAGCGTATGCCAGTGCTGGAGCCTCAGGCTCACCTTTACCACTGAGCTTTTCACAGTTACCTTTCAGCCAAAGGTGCAGTGCTGTCCATCCAGAATCTTCCTCTGGTGCCCTGGCCACCAGTGTAAAAACCTCTTCCAAAAAAGAGGCAACTGGAAGTACCAGTGCCAGGGTTGAGAACGTAGATTACTCTATTGACTGAGGATCAAAGTTGGTTTTCAGTTGACAGACTATTAAGTCTGTCCAATTATAAAGTTGTCATATAGTTAATTCATAATGAATTCAAAGAACTGAAAGCCATTCCATTCCCCTTACACTTATTTAGGTGAAAAAGATTTTTTAGCTCTTAAACCTGTCAGAAGCAAAAGAAAAATAGAAAGAGAATTGATGCTAACTCCTATTGTATTTTAGAAATAAATAAAAATACCCAAAGAAGGCTGAGCATGGTGGCACTCTGTCGCCTAGGCTGGAGTGCAGAGGTGCAATTATGGCTCACTGCAGCCTCAACCTCCTGGGCTCAAGTGATCCTCCCACCTTAGCCTCCCAAGTAGCTAAGACTACAGATGTCCACCACCATGTCCAGCTAATTTTTGTATTTTTTATAGAGACAGGGTCTCACCATGTTGCCCAGGCTGGTCTTGAACTCCCGGGCTCAAGCTATCTACCAGTCTTGGCCTCCCAAAGTGGTGGAATTACAGAAGTGAGCCACCGCACCTGGCACATCACTTGAATTTTCTAATGAGCTAGCTGAATTTCCCAAAAGTAGGAAAGGCTTCTATTTGTCACTACAGTTTTAGTGTTCTTGGAGTCCTGCTCCTTGGTTAGTGCCAAAAGCAAGACCCTAATCAAATGTAGACCTTCATAGATTCATCAAATGTTTTCAACATCTCAGCTTTTGTGTACATCATTCCCTCTGCCTTGGATGTCACCATCCACTGAACCCCCACCCAGTCATCACTCCATGCTCTGACCTCAGCTCAAATGTCATTTCCTCTCAAAGGCCTTCAGCAACTATCCTATCTAAGGCTTCCTAATTCTCCATCACAGAACCCTGTAAAGTTTATTAGAATGGGTTTCCTTGCTCATAGATTATCTCCTGCACTTGACTGTAAGCTCCTTGAAGGCAGGAAGTGATCTGTTTTATTCACCTACATATGCTCCAGCATTTAATGTAGTGCCTGATATTAAATGCTGGGACATATTCAGCAGGATATCCATAAATATCTACTAAATAAATGAATAGATAAGTGAATTTTCTTCAGCCTGTAAAAAGACACCCTCCTTCATCCCATCAATGGTAACTTGGAACAAGATGTGACAAGTGTTTCCAGGAATAAAAAGGTTATTCATGCTTTTATACTTCATTTCCACCCTGACTAGTAGAAAAGAATTCTACAGTCGGGTGTGGTGGCTCACAGCTGTAATCCCAGCACTTTGGGAGACCAAGGAGATTCAGGAGTTTGAGACCAGCCTGGTCAACATGGCAAAACCCTGTCTCTACTAAAATCACAAAAATTAGCCAGTTGTGATGGCACACACCTGTAATCCCAGCTAAACTGGGAGGCTGAGGCATCAGAATTGCTTGAACCCAGGAGGTGGAGGTTGCAATGAGCCAAGATTATGCCACTGAACTCCGTAGCCTGGGCAACAGAGTGAGACTCTGTCTAAAAAAAAAAAAAAAATTCTATATCCCCATTCAAATTCCCCCAACTCCTACTCTTTTTATTCCCTTTCTTGCTTCTCTTAGAAATCCCTTCCTTTACTGTCTCAGTAATGGATTCAATTCTAAGAAAATGGGTAAATTTGGCAATGTTGTAAGTGAAAGAAGAACATTCCTCTGTTGTTTTCCTGCCCCTCCAGCGGGCAGCTCTGTTTGACTCTCAGGATTGCACGGCAATCAATAGCCAAGATACATTGTCATCAATTCCTCTGGCATAAGACAGCAAGCCAGACAAACCAAAGACCTGAAATGAAACACAGGATCAACAATGTGCCTCTCAAGAAAAATGCCAAGCAGACAAATGGCTTTTCTGACTGCCCCTGGTCTTAGGTTTTCCTGAAATCTTATTAGAATAAGCACCTCTTTGTCTCCCTACATAAGTTTCTCTAGTATGCACTGTCATCCTAAGCCCACATTTTAAAACATCACATTTGCGAGAGTGAGAGAATAAAATTTTAATTCTGTCTAAATCAAATTTCCAATTTGTGTGTGTGTGTCTATATCAGAATCTCCCTTTTATGTTGTTGTGGATCTATCTATCGTGTCTTGTCTAATGATGATGATGACCAGAACTTAAATTTCCAAAGGGTTACATGTACATTATCTCATTTAATTTGGTTTATTTTAGCCAAAATGACTTCTAGGCAGGCCCACCTAAGCCCTTGCAGGATGAGAAGGCTAACAGCGCCTCCTGCTGTCCTGAGTACATGTCTTCTTTGCGGGTGGAGCCAGCCTGCTGCCAGTGCCTAGCAAACACCAAGCCAAGAGTCTACCCACAGCTGCTCTCCAGGCAAAGGGCGCTGCCCCAGATCTGTCCTCACCCCAAAGACTTTGCAGTATGATAAATGAATTACAGCTAAGCTCTAATAACTATGAATAGCTGCCATGGCTTAGTATCTTGCTCGTATGTAATGACACTTTTATTTTAAAAAGGACCTCTTATGCCTTAACCCAAGTATTTCAGGATCTGCCACACTTAGGGCTGCCTTTCCACTCTGAGCCAGGCTTTGCTTTGATATTTTTAAATTGCAACTAGATACAGATTAAGAGATACAGGAAAGCACAGATTAGATAAAGGTTTCAACCTCCCTTTACTTCTTGAAACGAGAGTAGCCAAAATCGTGACTATTGTCTACTCTGTTCCCGTCCTCTGCCTCCAGTGAGCCAAATGGCCCAGGGCTCAGGATTGGCTCCACTCATGGGGTCTTTGGGGGTGGATGAGAGAGGGACTGTCCTGTAGCTTCTGCTGAGCCACCGCCACACAAATGGGTAACCACTAAAAAGGGAGCAAACTGTTGGGCACTGCAGAGGAAGGGAGATGTTCTGGTCTATTTTTTTTTTCTTCCTTCAGAGGAGACTTTGTGGGCTAATGGTGACATCTAATTACAATCTAATCACTGGGAGCTTGGAGGGAAATGTTTAGTTCCCCTCACTCTGTAACAGAAACATTAAAAAGCAAGCACACACAGTTTCTTAAATAAGAAGGAGCGTGGGGAAGCACAGACCAACTGTTGACAGGAAATTAACAAACAGTTACATATTCTGTTCCATTCTCACAATTGTATAGCCAACCACATAGTGGTTAGGTATTAGACTCAAGAGCTGGTTCTGATTCCAGCTTTGCTACTGACTAGCTGTATGTTCTTTGGAAAGACTTGTCACATTCCATACTGAGGTACTGCTCCTCAATGGGGCACCAGTTGAGGTACTGTTCCTCACAAGAGGGCATTAGCTGTGGGGGTTTGCCTGCAGACCCTGACCTAAATGAGGGATGAATAAAATCCATATTTTATGTCTTCCTCCATGAAATGGGGTGACAAAGGTAACACTGAACTCATGGGGCTGTAATGAAGATGAAATGGGTTAATGTATATAAACTACTTGGAACTGCACAGGTACACTTCTGTACATCTATATGAATCTTCACTGTTCTTATTATTTTTGCTGTTCTGTGACAGAAAGGACAGATTCTTGTGGAGCCTTAGTTAAGAATTGTAGGCTGGATGTGGTGATGTACACCTGCAGGCCCAACTACTTGGGAGGCTGAGGCAGAAGGATTGCTTGAGGCCAGGAGTTCGAGGCTGCAGTGAACTGTGGTTGTGCCACTACTCCAGCCAGGGTGACAGGGTAAGACCCTGTCTCTAAAAAATAAAAATAAGAAAATTTCTGTAGATAACAGCCCCAGATTTCTTATTCCAAATTGGATGCTGGATCCTACCAAAGAGATTGAGCAATGTAGGGATTCCAAGCACTGAAGAAAGGCCAATAGGAGAGCCATTTTGGTAGAAGAGCTCCTCAGCGACCCTTGAGTCATGCCACTTTGGCAGTTACTTGCTCTACCTCCTCATACTCCACTGTGATCTCAGGTACTAATACACAGCTTGTGGCCGTGCCTATACGCAGAAAACAAATGGAAGTGGAAACCCCAGTTTCACCCAGATAGCTTGCTTGCCCTGGGTTTATGCAACTCAGCTAGAACTTGCAGCAAACCAGTGATTCCAATTTAAATTGAAAGAGTGCATTCCCAACTCTCAATTGCAAAAATATAGAACCAGCCCAAGAATGCCCATGAATCAATGAGTGGATAAAGAAAATGTGGTATATGTATATACCATGGAATCCTACTCAGCCATAAAAAGGAGAAAAATCATGCCTTTTGCAGCAACCTGGATAGAATTGGAGACCATGATTTTAAGTGAAGTAACTCAGGAATGGAAAACCAAACGTCATATGTTCTCTTTCATAAGTGAGAGCTAAGCTATGAGGACGCAAAGGCATAAGAATGATACAATAAACTTTGGGGATTCAGGGGAAATGGTGGGAGGCAGGTGAGGGATAAAAGACTACACATTGGGTACAGTGTACATTGCTCAGGTGATAGGTGGGCCAAAATCTCAGAAATTAAAAAGAACTTATCCATGTAACCAAACATCAGTTTTCTCAAAAAACCTATTGAAATTTAAAAAAAGAAAAAAAAAAAAAGTAAGAGTGCATTCCCAGCAAGTGAACTACTGAAGGGCTTGATGTCTCCCCAGGCACCTTCACAGAAAATGCTTCCACTGCCTGGAAAGACGGGTACTTCTGTGTCTGGCTAAATCAAGTTCTCCTGTGCTGCTTTCACAAATCACTTCACACTCTGTACAGTGTTCTGAAGCTTACAGTGCCATTTCAAATACATTTTCTCTGTCTACAGCTCTTAAATTACATATTCTTTCCCCATTCCATAGGCGAGAATACAAAGGGTCAAAGAGTAAAGCGACAGAGCTGGAAGCAAAGCTCAGATCTTCTGCTTCCCAATGAGGGCTCTTTCTCCTACACCACAGTTGCCTAGCACATCACAGATCTCACTCTCAGAGACTTCAGCTAAAGGCATTTCAGTAGATGCAATCCATCTTACCTTCATCCTGCATGTCACAGCTCTTTGTCTTTTACTTTCGTTCATCATTCTTCATTTTGCTATATTAACCTCATCAAAATTAGTTAAGGGAAGGACTCTGAGAAGATGGCAGAGCAGGAAGCACCAATAATCTGTCTTTTTTCCTACACAACAATGGCACTGGCAGAATCTGTCTACCTCATCTTACGTCACTCACAAAAACCTAACTCAAAATGGATTAAAGACTTAAGTGTAAGATCTAAAACATAAAACTCCTAGAAGAAAACATGGAGGAAATGTTTCTTGACACTGGTCTTGGCAATGATAAATTGACAATGGTAAATTTTATGTTATATGTATTTACAATTCCACAATTCTCAAAAATTAGAAAAACCTGATCAAGTCAGGCTTTTAAATACAAGGAATGTCCTCTGAAAAGAATTCAGTATTCAAATCATGCAGTTTGCCAAAATGATATTATCATTTGTATTAGGCTATTCTTGCAGTGCTATAAAGAAATACCTGAGATGGGGTGATTTATAGAGAAGACGTTTAATCGGCTCACAGTTCTGCAGGCTTTACAGGGAGCATGGTGCTGGCATCCGCTCAGCTTCTAGGGAAGCCTCAGGAAGCTTACAATCATGTTGGAAGGTGAAAGGGGACTAGGCATATCACATGGGGAAAGCAGAAGTGAGAAAAAGAGAGCGAGAGGAGGGGAGGTGCCACATACTTTTAAATGACCAGTTCTTGCAAGAACTCACTATCACAAACAGCACCAAACCATGAGGGATCTGTCCCATGACGCAAACACCTCCTCCCAGACCCCACCTCCAGCATTAGGGATTACAATTCAGTATGAGATTTGGGCGGAACAAATATTCAAACCATATAACCATTCATACAACTTTCTCTCTCTCTCTCTCTTTTTCTTTCTTTGACAGAATCTCACTCTGCTGCCCAGGCAGGAGTGCAGTGGTGCCATCTCAGCTCACTGCAGCCTCCACCTCCCAGGTTCAAGCGATTTTCATGCCTCAGCCTTCTGAGTAGCTGGGATTACAGGTGTGTGCCATCATGACTCGCTAACTTTTTGTATATTTTTTTTTTTTTTTTTTTTTTTTTTTGAGACGGAGTCTCGTGCTGTGTCACCCAGGCTGGAGTGCAGTGGTGCGATCTCGGCTCACTGCAAGCTCCGCCTCCCAGGTTCACGCCATTCTCCTGCCTCAGCCTCCGAGTAGCTGGGACTACAGGCGCCCGCCACCACGCCCGGCTAGTTTTTTGTATTTTTAGTAGAGACGGGGTTTCACCATGTTAGCCAGGATGGTCTCGATCTCCTGACCTCGTGATCCACCCGCCTCGGCCTCCCAAAGTGCTGGGATTACAGGCTTGAGCCACCGCGCCCGGCCACTTTTTGTATATTTTAGTACAGATGGAGTTTCACCATGTTGGCCAGGCTGGTCTCGAACTCCTGACCTCAGGCGATCCACCCGCCTTGGCCTGCCAAAGTGCTGGGATTACTGGCGTGAGCCACCGCACCTGGTCCATTCATGTTTTTGATAGACATTTATTGAGCATCCACCATATGCCAGGAAGAGTACTCAAGCATGCTTCATCAGTTTATAGGTCAGAAGCTGGATCAGGCAAATAGATAACAAGAACATAGTGCAGCGAGTGCTCTGACCGAATGATACCTGAGGTACTGGGGAGCCACTGGAAGGGGACTTAAATGTGGCCTGGAGAAGGTTGTTAAGGGAAACTTTTCCCAGGATGATGGTATCGCAGAGTTTTAAAGTTCGAAAAGGCGGGGCACAGTGGCTCACGCCTGTAATCCCAGCACTTCGGGAGGCCGAGGCAAGTGGATGGCTTGGAGCCTAGGAGAAAATCTTTAAAAATTAGCCAGGCATGGTGGTATGTGCCTATGGGTCCAGCTACTCAGGAGGTTGAGGTGAGAGAATTGCTTGAGGCCAGGAGGTCGAGGCTGCAGTGAGCCTTGTTGGCAGCACTACACTTCAGCCGGGTGACAGAACGAGACCTTGTCTCAAAAATAAATAAATAAGCAAATAAATAAATAAATAAATAAATAAAAGACATTAGCCAGGCAAAACAATGTCTGTAGGGTGGGTATAGTGTATGTATGCAAGCATGCATGTGTTGTGCGTGTGTATGTGTGTGTGTGTGTTCTGTGGGGACCAACTTGGAACTCCAGAGTTGTATGAAGATTACTTTATGCTGAAGACTATTGAGACTCAAGAAAGAAGAAGCCTCTCAGAACTTTTCTTATCTGAATCAAAGCAGCAATTTCTGGGAAAAGGGGGCTACTATAAATCTCTTCTCCAGAGGATCGTCATGGCTATGAGGAAGATGGAAAGACCACGTGCACCTGCAGAAACAAACACATCACAACTTTCTTATTCCCCATTTGCTCACCTAAAATCTCATTTGTCTTTCCTAAAGAAACTTACTGGTTCTTCCCAGAGAAGCCGCTTCTCCCCATTCCCTTTTTCCTACTAAATTAGGCATATAAGCCTCTAACTTTAACCATGAGGGAGCTAACTACTTCTGTTAGCTATTATGTGCATACGAATAAACTTTTTCTCCTCCAGCGAATCTGTATTTTATCAGTTTAACTCGCACACCTCTAGAGAATGAACCTAAGAGCATAGGGGAAAATTTCCACCCCCTCCCCCTGAACAGTTTGGAGCAGAGGCACAGTCCCTGCAAAAATGTGAAGGTGGTTGGGGGGTATAAGACACAGGAGCAGTAAGAGTTGAGTATGGCGGGAGCCGATGCAGGCAGGAGTGGTGGCTGGATTGTTACAGAGGTCAGTCATGAAGGGCCCTCATGTCTATCACAAATGTACCTCACCCAAAATAACAAGAATCACTGCTGGAGGCCAGGTGCGGTGGCTCACGCCTCTAATCCCAACACTTTGGGAGGCCGAGGCGGGTGAATCACCTGAGGCCAGCACTTTGAGACCAGCGTGGCCAAAATGGCGAAACCCCGTCTCTACTAAAAACACAAAAAATTGACTGGGTATGGTGGCGGGTGCCTGTAATCCCAGCTATTCGGGAGGCTGAGGCAAGAGAATGGCTTGAACCTGGGAGGCGGAGGTTGCAGTGAGCTGAGATAGTGCTGTTGCACTCCAGCCTGGGCGACAGAGCAAGACTCCATCTCAACAACAAAACAAAACAACGATCACTGCTGGTACCTCGGGAATCTGAAAGGATATAAGATGTGGCCGAAGTCAAAGACAAGTTGTGTCTGCTACTCTGTATCTGAGTGTACTTGTAGAAAGGGTTTTGCAAACTATTTTTTATCATAACTCCATCAGTAAAAAATTTTGAACATGCAATCTCAATATCTGCATACTTATTTTTATAAACTAAATGCAGGTAATACCGTGGTAATGCTTTATTTACAAAATACAATGTACTCAAAAATAGAAACTAAATAAAGAACATAGACATTGCAATATTGTCTTTCCAAACTCCAATAGATCATCTTGTATCCCATGGAATGAAGGTTCCTCACTACGGAACATGCTGGCCCACAGCATATGAAATAAGATATACATCGAATTGTGAGGTCTTTTAAGAAAAATTCAGGCTGTGTGCCGTGGCTCATACCTGTAATCCCAGCACTTTGGGAGGCCAAGGAGGGCAGATCACCTGAGGTCAGAAGTTTGAGACCAGCTCACAACATGGTGAAACCCCATCTCTACCAAAAACACAAAAAGTAGCCAGCATGGTGGCGCCTGGCTGAGGCATGAGAATTGCTTGAACCCGGGAGGCAGAGGTTGCAGTGAGCTGAGATTGCACCACTGCACCCCAGCCTGGACAGCGAAGTAAGATTCTGTCTCAAGAAAAAAAAAAAAAAAATTCAGATGATGGGCCAGGAAAAATTATTCAGAAAAAAAGCCCCAAGGAAACAAGGGTGATGCTAGTCTCTACAGTTGCACAGACTTTTAATAGTGTGGTTTTCAGTAGAAGTAGAATTGCTTTTCAGGGGCCAAAGGAAGCTGAATTGCTTCTTTTTTGGACATGTAAGGGGGTATTCTGGCTTGTCACAATATTTTAGGAAGAAAGGATATTAGCATTTAGTGGATGGGTCCAATGTTAGATTATCCCACCAGGTATTCGTGTGTGTGAAATATTGATTTAAATCATCTAAGCATTCGCACATACCTCTGTATTTTATTGCCTTTTACATTTGTTTGTTTGTTTGTTCGTTTGTTTGAGACAGGATCTCACTCTGTTGTTCAGGCTGGAGTGCAGCAGTGCAATCTCAGCTCACTTCAATCTCTGCTTCCTGGGCTCAAGTGATCCTCCCACCTCAACCTCCCAAGGAGCTGGGACAACAGGCACTCACCACCACACCCAACTAATTTTTGTATTTTTTGTAGAGACAGGGCTTCACCATGTTGCCCACACTGGTCTCGAACGCCTAAGCTTAAGGCATCTGCCTACCTCAGCCTCCCTTGTAAATCCTGTACAGACTATATTCTGGTCTTATTACTTCTTTCTCTCTTTTTTTAGGGTATATTCTGGTCTGATTCTCTCTCTCTCTCTTCTCTCTCTTTCTCTCTGTCTCTCCATCTCTCTCTCTCTGAGACAGGGTGTTGCTGTGTTGCTCCTGGGCTCAGGCAATCCTTCAGCCTCAGCCTCCGGTGTCTGATGTAGCTAGGACCACAGGCAAACGCCACCACACCGGCTAATTTTTTGATTTTTTGTAGAGATGGGGTTTCACTGTGCTGCCCAGCCTGGTTTCAAACTCCTGGGCTCAAGTGATCTGCCCACCTGGGCCTCCCAAAATGCTAGAATTACAGGTGTCAGCCACCATGCCTGTCCTGTTTCTCTTATATCTAAATTTATTAGTTATAAGTAGGTACAAGCCTCTGACTGCTTCATTAAGTTTTCTATTATAGCAGTTCTGAGTATTTGCATATTTAAACATATATCATTTAATCATGATTTACCTTCTTTTAATGTGTCCATGTTACAGTTAAATATTGACTTTATGAAGAAAAATACAAGGTAGATACACATTTTTTTTCTTGCTTTTTTTTTCTAAGAGACAGGGTCACACTCTGTCACCCAGGCTGGAGTGCAATGGCACATTAGCTCACTGCAGCTTTGAACTCCTGAGCTCAAACAATCCTCCTGCCTCAGCCTCCCAAGTAGCTGAGACTACTGGCACGTGCAACCATGCCCAACTAGTTTTTTTGTTTTGTTCTGTTTTTGTTTGTTTAATTTTTTTTTCTACATACAGGGGTCTCTCTAAGTTGCCCAGGCTGCTCTCGAACTCCTGGCCTCAAGTGATCCTCTTGCCTTGGCCTCCCAAAGTGCTAGGATTACAGGTGTGAGCCACCACATACGTCTCATTTTATTTTCTATAAGTTCTCTTTTAGAATAGTAAATGAGATGTTACAAAATTTTTATTATAAAAAGGGATTTCAGGCTGGGCGTGGTGGCTCACGCCTGTAATCTCAGCACTTTGGGAGGCCCAGGTGGGCGGGTCACCTGAGGTCAGGAGTTCAAGACCAGCCTGACCAATATGGTAAAGCCCCATCTCTACTAAAAATATCAAAAAAAAAAAAAAAAATTATCCAGGCATGGTAGTGGTTGCCTGTAGTCCCAGCTACTCGGGAAGCTGAGGCACAAGAATTCCAGCCTGGGCAACAAGAACGAAATTCCATCTGAAAAAAAAAAAAAAAAAAGGCGGGGGGAGGGTTCAAATTCTGTAAAAGTAGGGCCTTGAAACTCTTCTGTATGATACTGTTTTAGTGGATACATGTCATTATATATTTATCAAAACCCCTGGAATGCACAGCACAAAGAGTGAACCCTAATGTAAACTACGGGCTTCAGTTAATAGTCATATATCAATATTGACTCTCAATTGTAACAAGTGTATCACACAACCACAAGATGTTTAGAATAGGAGAAATGGCAGGGTAAGGAAGTTTATGGGAACTCTCTTGTACTTTCTGCCCAATTTTTCTGTAAACTTGAAACTGCTTTTAAAATGCAATAATTTATGGCTTTTATTTCTTTAAGAAAGCATTGGTTCTGATTGGTTTGAGAACAGCTAATTTAAAGAAAGACCTACTTCATAAGAATTCAAATTTATACCAAAAATCTAGGACAGGTGATAATTGTTTTCCAAAAATGTTCTTTCCTTTACGAAAAGGCGATAGATACCACGAGATTCTTTCAAATAACAAATGTCTCTGTTACATTTAAATAGGACTCTACCAACACTAGATTTCCCTTGCACACTCACTAACAGCAGATCTGTGTGTAAAATGAGGACTAACGCCACAGACTGTTTCTTTGTAGAAGAGGTGACAGAATTAGGCAGCCTCAAAACGTCTGCTGCCAAAGTATAATGGCAAGAAAAGAAGGAGTCTGTCATTTATCTCCTAAAATATAAGCATTAGAGAGATACATGTATTTCTTGGTATAATAAATCTTTTGTTACAGCTTGCTTTATAAACCAATTTATCTCTAACTCTGATGACTGAATTACAACTGCCATTTCTTGTCTAACTTTGGCTGTTTTCCTCTGAGTAATAATACAATCTTTTTTTGTGTGTGTGTGTAAGAGATGGGATTTAATACTTTCATCAGGATAGGTTCATTGAATATTCATATTCTGCTTATATTGTGCAGAGCCACATGGGAAGCTGTAGTAGAATTTCAAAAGCAGAAAATAGTAGCTCTGATGAGAAGGCTGTTATGTGTGGGTGTTTAGAAGTTATTAATACGACATTAAGTAAAGCAAATTCTGTTTTAAAAATGATTTGTGCAAAGTGGAAACAGGTGATTTTTGAGCAGATGGCTAAAAATATTATAGAGCAACTTCACTGAAACAAAACAAAAGAGTTTAAAGCCCTGATTTATTTTAGCTTTAAATAGTTTTCTTGAAAATCAGAGACAAGTTTTTTTTTTGGGGGGAGGAAAGCTAAATTATACAATTGAACATTTTGAATAATCATTCATTTCATTGCTCTCTTTTGCCTTTTCTCTCTGTGACATTCCATTTCTTTACCTCTTTCTTTTTTGTCCTTTCTCTCTCTGCCTGTCTTTCATCATCCTCTCCTGTACCAATCCTTTCAGGGCCTCATCGAAACTCACCTTTATTGTTTCATTCCATCCTCTTTTCTGCCAGGGAAAGTGCATCAGAATGGAATTGGCAAGATCATTTGACAGCTTGTCTTTACTATTTTGCTGCCAAAAGAGGGAAAATGGAAATTTATACGGTCCATTTAGACAAGCTGCTGTTAAATTATGGGCCAAGTTTCTTTTAAAACAATAATTAATATTTCTTGATTGACTATCTGGCAAACTGCACTGGACTAATCCAACCTATGAATGAGTGGGATTTCCTTAGATTTGTGCAGTTGAACCTTGCACAAATCTATTCAGAAGTGGGTTTTTATTGTTGGATTTTGTTCACACCAATCACAAAGTGCGGGGCTCACAGTGTTGGGTTGAATAATACAATATCGCCATTTTTATGTCAAAAATGATCAAATATCAGCAATGTTGTGTGGTTCAACTTAATAGATAATAAATATCTGTTGATTAGAATTGAATAGACTATACAAATCATTCTATAAAATATTTGAGGTAGTGTATAATAAAGTGTGGACATACAGTAAGCTAATAATAGGCTACAAAGCAAGCCCATTAATATCCAAGAAATCCTCAACTAACATAAAGTTCCAACAAGAAGGTAAATAGGACAGATGAATAAGCTACAAGGTCCTCGACAACTGCAATGATTTTACTATAAATTTAGACCTTCTTATTCTACATTGAAGTAATACCAATGACAATGATAACCAATATTTATCTGTGCCAGACTTGGTGCTGAGTGCTTTATATTATATATACTTTGCACTCAGTGCCTACCACAACCTGTTAGGGTAATTATCTCTATCTTACAGATAAAATAGTAATAATAATCTTTGAGAAAATCGTCCAGGTTCTTAGGGACACATTAAATTGAAACAAAAGTATTGATAATGTCATCAGTGTTACTTGAGTACATGCAGTAAATCTTTTATAAGTATATTATTTTAATATCCCTTAGCCTTGAGCAAAGATTCTCACGCATAAGAATCACATGAGAACTTCCCAGGCACCCAAAATTCAGACCCTAATGTTTCCTTGCTCTTCCACATGTGGTCTTTATGACAGCATTATTGACACGGCCTAGGAGGTTATGAAAAAGGCAGGATCTTAGGCCTCATTCCAGAAGAAATCGGAACCACATTTTATCAAGATCCCCAGGTGACTTGTATGCACATCAAAGTTGAGAAGTGTCACTTTAAAAAGGGTAATGTAGATCCCATGTGTCCAAATTTGAAACACATTCCCAAAGTGATTCTGACATATGCGATCAATGTTAAGGTCATATTCGATAACACATTGTCCCAAGACATGATACCAAAATGCAATCCACTGAAACCAATACTGCAAGTAATTTGAGAAGCCAAAGGGTTACAGAATCATGACAATATAAAATAGGTGTGCAGAGCAATCTGTATTCTGAAGCTCTGGCTGGACCCAGAAATAAAACCTAGAATATTGGCAGGGGAGAGTGTATCCTTTATGTTAGGAGGAGTAGCAGAACGGCCCATTTCAGACATGAAATTCCTTTTTTTTTTTTTTTTGAGATAAGAGCTTTGTTTTTGTTGCCCAGGCTGGAGTGCAACGACGCGATCTTGGCTTAGCACAACCTCTGCCTCCTGGGTTCAAGCGATTCTCCTGCCTCAACCTCCAGAGTAGCTGGGATTACAGGCATGCGCCACCATGCCCGGCTACCTTTGTATTTTTAGTACAGATGGGGTTTCTTCATGTTGGTCAGGCTGGTCTCTAACTCCCGATGTCAGGTGATCCGCCCGCCTGGGCCTCCCAAAGTGCTGGGATTACAGGCGTGAGCCACCGCATCCGGCCCCAGACATGAAATTCCTAAAGGCTAGTACCACAGCTAGTCAGGCCTGGTGGCTCAAGCCTGTAATCCTGCACTTTGGGAGGCTCAGGCAGGTGGATTGCTTGAATTCAGGAGTTCAAGACCAGCCTGGGCAATGTGGTGAAATCTGGTCTTTACCAAAACAACACAAAAATTAGCCAGGTGTGGTGGTGCACATTTGTAGTCCCAGCTCCTCAGGAGGCTGAGGTGGGAAGATTGCCTGAACCTGGTAGGTGATTGTGCCACTGTACTCCAGCTTGGGTGACAGAGTGAGAATCTGTCTCAAAAAAAAAAAAAAAAAAAAAAAAAAAAAAAAAAAAAATCCACAAAAAACTACAGCTAAAACGAACAAACAAACAAACAAACAAAAACAGCTGTGTGAATTTGGCATTGACTCTTTAAAATATGTGTGTTAATTTTTAGAAAATAATTTTATTTACCACTGAGCCAAAGTGATGCTGCAGTAGGGTGCATGATTTATTTTGTAGCTATAGGGACCCCCGTGCATACTCTTACTTATCCCAGGGCATATGGTCAAGTGGTAAATTAACTTCTACATATGGAACTTTGGGGGCAGTCTAAAAAGGACCATGCTAGATAACAGAGTGGATTAGTATGTAGCAGTGGTCCCAACCATCAGGCACTCCAGATTTCTCACATGTCCCTAAAGAATGGGAGTGTGGCAGGGGAGAGGCAGGTTTTCTGGGGCCAAGTGCAGTCTTTCTTGTTTTAGAGCTAGAAAAGAGCTACCACAAGGTGGAGCAAAGTCACAGAGAACTGGCGGGAGAGCCAGAACCAGGGTTGCCTGTCTCCCAAACGGGTCACCCTGGCTTTCTGGATTTTAAATCATAGGCATTCTCCATACCCAACTTTGTAAACTGAAATGGGTTCTTAACTATGGGAAAGATAAAGAAAATCTGAAAAATGAAAATTACAGAAATACTGGCTGGGCGCAGTGGCTCATGCCTGTAATCCCAGCACTTTGGGAGGGCTAGATGGGCGGATCACCAGAGGCCAGGAGTTCGAGTCTAGCCTGGCCAACATGGTGAAATCCCATCTCTACTAAAAATACGAAAAACTAACCGGGCGAGGTGGCGGGCGCCTGTAGTCCCAGCTACTCGGGAGGCTGAGGCAGGACAATCACTTGAACCCAGGAGGTGGAGGCTACAGTGAGCTGAGATCATGTCACTGCACTCCAACCTGGGCAAGCGAGACTCTGTGTCAAAAAAAAAAAAAAAGTTAAAAGAAAATAATGGAAAGACGAATTGACTTGTTCATTACACTAAACAGCTGGATCAGAAAAGAGATCCACCAATAGAAACCCATGACTCAGTCACACACATTTTATTTATTTGAACTCACTTCACAAGTTTAAAGGAATCGTAAGTTCATAGGAAGCAGAATGGAAAGTTGGAAAGAGTACCTACTTTGGAGATAGGCAGATGTGAACTGGAATTCTGACTCTGCCAGGCCAGACATTTACTGAACTTTCTGAGCCTCCAGATTCTTATCTGTAAAATGAGGACAATGGTGTCCACCATGTAGGGTTCTTCTGAGAATGTGTGCAAAATTCTTACCTTAATGGGTATATCCCATCTTCAACAACAGTAAAATGGTGGCCTACCAATGGTGGCATTAATATTCGATACATTTTATTGACTGTGTATTGGACACCATAATAAAATTAAAGATGAAATATTATCTCTGATCTTTATTTATTCTTTGTAGAAATGAGGCTGGTCTTGTACCCCTGGGCTCAAGCAATCCTCCCACCTCAGCCTCCTGAAGTGTTTAGATTATGGCATGAGCCGCCATGCCCAGCCTATCTCTGATTTTTAGATAGCTTTCTATTAGGAAGAGTAAAACTGAGATAATAATAGTAAAGATAACTAATACTCACTGGGTGTATACCATGGCCTACAAGTACTTTAAAGGGTTCATCTCAGTAAGTGCTTATAACATCCCCAGGACTTAGGCATTAACCAATTTTACAGATGAGGATAGTCTGTAACCCATTTTACAAATTAAGGCCTAGAGAGAAATAGTAATTTTTACCAGATCCCTTAGGAAAGAGCAGATTTAGGATTCACCTCTGGGCACCCTGTCTCTGGGGCTTGTTTGCAACACACTGGTTTAGGTCTAGACTCAGGCAACAATTCATTTCTAGGTGCTGCAATCTCTGCTGTCAACTTGTCCTTCCCAGGTGCAAATATGAAACAAATCCCAACAGCACCATGGATATGAATTCCATTTAGATGTGACTATGATTATCACCTAAGTGGGCTGCCTGCCTGGCCTCTCTTTCTCTATTGGCTAACCCATCCTTCTACACTGCCAAAAGTTATCTTTATAAAACACAAATCTGATCGTGATGCTTCTCTACGTAAAAGGCTCCCTGCTGTCTGCAGAACTGTGTCCAAGATCTTAGCATGGCACAGGAGGACTCTCCCAGCTGGCCCTGACCTTCCTTTCCAGCCTCTGCTCTCTCTTCACCGTACACTCTCACATAAGACAACTCCACGTGAAATTAGGGCAGCCAGGGGTGCCATAGTATAACCGCCTGTATGGTAAAATGAAAAAAAACTAAAAAAAAAAAAAAAAAAAAAAAATTGGCATATTTTCTTTACATATATTCTGTTGTTATAAAGTAAAAAAAAAATTTGCTAAAATTAAATTTTAAAAAAGCAGTGCGATTAACAATGTCCACATACTATCAGCTGACACATGCATATACATATATTAAAAATTTTACATTATTTTTCACCATCTATCAGAGATCTGGTATCTTAGTGGAAGATATCTTGTCACTCTATTTGCAATTCCTCTAGAGTATAACACTCTTCCTTTTCCCTGGAATGCATCCCTTTGCCTCCCTAAAGTTGCCAGCTACTTACTATTCATCCTTTAAATCCAGCTCAAATACCACTCCTCTGCGAACTCTTACACCCAATCCTCTTTTGCAGTCTGTTTTTCCATCCCCAGTGCTCCCAAGACTGGGAGTATTTCTCTCTCTCACAGCATTATTGTACCTCTTGTAATTATTTATTTATACAATAATAGACTGTATGATCCTTTCCGGCAGTGTTAATCTCTGAATCCCCTAGTTCCTAGGTTGGTGTTTGGCACACAGTTAAGAACTGGAGAGCCGACCACTGGATACATGAAAGAATGATCAAAGTCTAAAAGTCCCTACTTTCTTTAGATCTTGCAGGGAAAACACTTGATAGGGGACACGCCTTCGGACACATCATTTTGAGAAATCAGGTCCATAATATTTGAGAATTGATTTGAAGGGAGTCAGTAAATATCTCAAGTGGTAACTGTGAGACAAAAAGGCTAACAAAACCAGGTGTGGTGGCTGATGGCTGTAATCCCAGTGCTTTGGGAGGCTGAGGTTGGAGAATTTTTGTTGTTGTTGTTTTGTTTGTTTGTTTTTGTTTTTTTGAGAAGGAGTCTTGCTCTGTCGCCCAGGCTGGAGTGCAGTGGTGCAATCTCGGCTCACTGCAACCTCCACCCTCTGGGTTCAAGTGATTCTCCTGCTTCAGCCTCCTGAGTAGCTGGGATTACAAGCACATGCCACCATGCCCGGCTAATTTTTGTATTTTTAGTAGAGACGGGGTTTCACCATGTTGGCCAGGCTGGTCTCGAACTCTTGACCTCGTGATCTGCCCACCTCGGTCTCCCAAAGTGCTGGGATTACAGGCGTGAGCCACCGTGCCCAGCCAGAATCTTTTGAGGCCGGGAGTTTGAGACCGGCCTGGGCAATAGAGCAAGGCCTCATCTCTACAAAAAAAAAAAAAAAAGAATAAAAAAGTTTAACAGGCTGGCAAGTATGGATTTAAAGTACTTAACACAAATAACACCTGAACCATGCGAGGATGGCAAGGTAAATTCTTCGTTATATTGTTCAAAAAGAGACTAGAGTTTCAGATCAGCCTGGACAACATAGGGAGACCCCCGTGTGTACTAAAATGAAAATAAACAAATAAAATAAAAAGAGACTAGACATGACAGATCTTGTAAAAGGTATCTGTTAAAAATGAGGCTGGGCGCCATGGCTCACACCTGTAATCCCACCACTTTGGGAGGCCGAGGTGAGCGGATCACTTGAGGTCAGGAGTTCAAGACCAGCCTAGACAACATGGCAAAACCCTTTCTCTACTAAAAATACAAAAATTACCCAGGCATAGTGGCGGGTGCCTGTAGTCACACCACTCTTGAGGCTGAACCAGGAGAATCACTTGAACCCGGGAGGCGGAGGTTGCAGTAAGCAGAGATCGTGCCCCTGCACTCCAGCCTGGGCGAGACTGAGACTCTGTCTGAAAAAACAAAAACAAAAACAAAACAACAACAACAACAAAAAAAAACAAAAAAACCCAAAACAAAGAAAAAAAAATTGTAAAAGTACTAAGTGAAATGTGGCGTCCTGTGTTGGATCTTGGAACAGAAATGACTCTAGTAGAAAACATTAGTAAAATCGGAATAAAATCTGGAGTTTAGTAAATAAATAAGTAAGCGAACAACACCGTGTGACTTCCCATACCGTCGCTTTCCCACCATCCTAGCTTCCCTAGTTACTTGTAGGAATAGAGGATATGGTGTTCAAGGTGGGTGTTTTTCTCCGCCTCGATTGAAGAGCTTCGCGCTTTTTGGATTAACAGCCAGGTCATTCACAATTCAGTGTTCAGTTTTTCTACTGGGGTCCAGTGTCTCGGAGTAACGTCCCTTTGTGTCATGGAGACATCCAACTCTGGACTTCCCCATTAGATTCTGGCAAAAGCCCCACCAGAGCCCCCGCCAGAGCCCGAAGGCGGTCCCACAGGTCGGGAAGAGGTTTTCCTGCAGCCGGAGCCACGACCTCGGCCAGCGGTGAAGCGGCGCCTCGGCGGAGAGGTGCGGGGGGCACCGCCCACGGCCTCCTGGGCTCGGCGCGCGGGGCCGGGCTGCGGTTGGCCACAACAGGCATCCATCTTCCCGGACCAGCCAGGCGTTTCCTCGCGGAGCAGGGGCGGGGGCTTGGACGGAGAAGGGCACAGACCCGAGCGCCGTCCGCTCCCGCGAGCCTAGCCCCGCCTGGCGGAGCCCGGAGCAGCCGCCGCCCGCAGATCGCTCGCCGGGCGCCCGCGAGGCGCGAGCCGTATGTGCATCCTCAACTTTGCGGCCGCCGGGGGCGCGGCTCCCGCGTGCGTGTGCGAGTGTGCCTGTCACCGGCGGCCTCCTGGGGGCAGCAGCGGAAAGGGGGACGCAGAGAAAGGCAGCCTCGGCGCACCGCGGCCAGGGAGGCAGAGGCCTCTCGCGGCGCCGGCTCTAGAGACCTAAACTCCGCCGGAGCTGTGCCCAGGGCGCGTCTGAGCGTCGCCGCCTTCACCCTCCCAGCAGCAGCGGGGACTCGCGTTAGGATTGCGATTCCTTTCGCCTGCCGAGCGGTAGCGGCGGTGTCTGCGGGCAGAGGAGCGGCGGCCGTGGCAGCAGCATCCCCAGCCCGGGCGGGACCATTGAGCGCCGGAGCCGGCGGCTGGAGGCAGGAAGGGAGGGTTGTGGCGCTCGACCTGGGCGCGTTCCCGGCGCCTGCTCTCCGCCGCTGGTCCTGTCCCGGGCGCCCGGTGCGTGTCTCGAACAATGGTGCGGAGCGCCGGCGCGAGCCCCGCGCCCGCCCAGCGGCCGTAGAGGAAGTGGCTGGGCTCTCGGCGAGGTGGGCAGGGAGACGTCCCCCGCCACTCGCTCGCTGGAGTTTGCCTGCGTGTCCGGCCTCTCCAGCCCCGACCCCGGGGATTCCCTGGGATCACCGACGGAGCTCAATTCCGAGAGTATGGTGCCAGCGCCCGGGCTAATCTAGTCCTCTCTACTCGCTCCTTTTTCCCTCCTCCTCCTCCCTCTCCTCTCCCTCCTCCCTTCCCTCGGGTCGGCGCTGCCTCTGGATTCCCGGCGTGTGAGAGTACAACTCTGCCTCTCCAAGGAGAACTGGTTGTGACCACTGAACAGAACTTGCCCATTGAAAGCAAACCCAGAACAGCTGGATAATGTCCACCCCGAGCCGATTCAAGAAGGACAAAGAGATCATAGCCGAGTATGAAAGTCAAGTCAAAGGTAAGGATGGGAGCGGCTGCCTTGCTCCTTTTGTGTGCCTTCTTGTCATTGTGCTTGTGGAGTTGCGTTTCTAACTTGGTGTCTGCGTGGGAGGAAGGTGGTGAGGGGACAGCTCGAGCCCTGGCTGAGCCACCCGGGCTTCCTACAAGTCACTTAGTTCCCAGTTGCAATCCCAGTCCCGTCAAACCCACGGGAAGCTGGAAACCGGTGACCTCCCCTCGCCAGCTGCCAGCCCGCATCTCCAATGGGGAGAGGACTGGCTTTAACTTAACCACCTTCAGCTGGGCAACTTCTGTGGGAAGCAGACAGCAGAGATGCATCCTGTCCAGCTATTATTATCACCGTCATTATTCTTTTTAAATAGTATGATTGTCACTACGTAATTTTTTTACGGAATCATATTTGTAAAGTCTGTGAACCCCACGCGGTCTCCAGCCTCATTGAGTGCAGGCTATTTCAGGTATTTACACCGCTCACCTATTTACACCGCTCACAATTTATTAGGGCGAGTCCCCCTTTTATTAAATAGCTCCCTGAAAGCCTGGCAGTTAAACGAAGCAGTGACTAGTGGAATCTGACTCCTCCTTTATAATGGGCCAGAATTCATTGCCATCTTTCACATTCACATGGGAATATTGCTTTATCATTTGCTGGAAGCCACTTGCATGTAAAATGAAGGTTTGAATATTTGAGTAGTAGTTTCAATCGATTTGCATTGTCAACTAATGAAGGAAACCTAATTAAGGCTGATTAATTATTTTTACTTTCTATGCCTTGTGATTAAAAAAAATATATTTTCTCTCCAATACAAGTATTTTTTGCTGCTGAAGTGTTTCGTAAACATATGTTAGTTGAATTTTTTCCTCCTCCTTCCTGATGTCTCAGGAGTAGCTTTCCTGATTGAGACAATGGATGGAATGTTGGGATCGCCCGCTGTTCTTTGACACATTCAATGCAAAGTTCATAAAGATTGTTATGTACACACCTGTGTTTGTCTATGCACAGTCTTATGAAAGGGTTACGGAGAAAGGCATTACTGTACTTCCCTTGAGCAAGGGAGGAGCAGCCTGAGTGTTCTTTTGTGTGGTCAAGTTGTAAAAATGCCTGGAGTCCAGTGAGAGGACCTGGTGGAGAAATCCTGTATCATCCAGTGTGAATCGAGACCAACTCATTGTGGCCACAGCAGACACAATATGCAAGATAACTTAGGTTATCTTTAGGCTGACCCCTATAACGGAGTTAAGCTAAACATTGTTCAGTAGACACAGATTTTTGTCTGCTTGGAATTATGATAATTTATACTTACAGGAACTTGTTTTATTGCTATGGAAGTTGTGTTAGCCGTTATTTTCTTAGAGCCAGGTAAACTTTCTAATGAGACTAACCTTTCTTTTTTCGGTGAGTCCAACATAGCCTAAAACCTTTCATTCCAAGGCAGTACTCTTGTTCACAACCACCATTTCTCTGTGCAGTTTTTCCACATGGCTCTTTGTGGCAGGTCTTCAAGGGGTGGCGGTCTGGTTTTTCTGCCGCCTGGAGCTCTAATTGGCAAATGCACTTCCAAATGTTGATTTCTTTATCTTTGCTGTAAGGTCACTTGCCAGTGATCAAATCCTTATTGGAAAATCAGCGAAATGGGATGTGTTGCAATGTGTCTGTCAAATTCAAATGGAAGAAAAATCATGAACGTGGTGAAAATCACATTTGGAACTAAGTCTCTCCCACAGCCAGTGACCTTCTCCCTATTTCCTTCAACACTTCTCCCTTCCACACACCCACAAGTCCCTAGGCTGCTTTAGGACTCTTCACCGTACCTGCCTGCCCTGTGTCCAGGCTTTACCTCCTCCTTCAGTAACCTACACATCCAGTATCTAACCTAGATCACTACATCCATACACAAAAGTGGGAATAAGGGAATATCACGGAGTCAGATCATATAAGCATTAAATGGCACAAATTCACCTGGTACTTCTAGGCAAATCAAGAAGAGAGTGGGAGAAAAATAACAGGCAAATAGTGCATGAGGCCAGCTGTCCAATGCAGGGAGAGTAGGCCCCTTAGTAAGGACAGCATGGGAGACAAGACTCTGGTTTTTCTCTACCCTCGCAGAGTGCTGTCTGTTATTTAAAGGTCTGTGTTTTGGGGCCAGATGCAGTGGTGCATGCCTGTAATCTCAGCATTTTGGGAGGCTGAGGCAGGCAGATCACTTGGGGTCAGGAGTCCGAGACCAGCCTGGCCAACATTTTGGTAGATAAACCACATCTCTACCAAAAAATACAAAAATTAGCTAGGTGTGGTGGCACACACCTGTGGTCCCAGTGTGCCTGTGGTTCCACTTGAACCCAGGAGGCAGAGGTTACAGTGAGCTGAGATCACATCACTGCACTCCAGCCTGGGTGACAGAATGAGACTCTGTCTAATAAATAAATAAATAAATAAACAAAGGTATATGTATTTGGAACAACCTGCTTTTTAAATTACAGTCAGCAACTTTATCTGACGATAAAAAAAAAAAAAATTCTGTTCTATTGCTGAAGAAAAACCTAGCTCTGTGGAACTCATTAAGACATAAGCCTAGGCCAGGCACGGTGGCTCAAGCCTGGAATCCCAGCACCTTGGGAGGCCAAGGTGGGCGGATCACTTGAGGTTGAGACCAGCCTGGCCAACATGGTGAAACCCTGTCTCTACTAAAAATACAAAAATTAGCTGGATGTGGTGGTGCATGCCTGTAATCTCAGCTACTCTGGAGACTGAGTCAGGAGAATTGCTTGAACCCAGGAGGCAGAAGTTACAGTGAGCTGAAATTGCACCACTGCACTCCAGACTGGCTGACAGAGCGAGACTCCGTCTCAAGAAGAACACAATTAATAAACATACATATTGGACTCTCTAGGTGACTTAGGTGTGTGGGTGATTTCAAGAGTCATTCTGATTATATGTATGTTTTTTGACGTTCTAACTTAGAACCTAACACCCTAGAATATTTTCCTCTCTTACTCTCTCCCATTTTCCCTAATAACAACTCTATTTATCTCGGAATTTTTGAGATAATGTTTTGACCTAAAGGAATGACTTCAGATATGGAATTTTTTTTATTTTTTATTTTTTTATATATATATATATGTATGTGTATGTGTGTATATATATCTTTTATATATATATAGATAGATAGATATCTAAATAGGAGATATATATATACACATACACACATAAAATGGAGAATCACTCTGCCGCCCAAGCCAGAGTGCAGTGGCGTGATCTCGGCTCACTGCAACCTCCGCCTCCTGGGTTCAAGTGATTCTCCTGCCTTAGCCTCCGGAGTAGTTGGAATTACATGCACACACCACCATGCCCAGCAAATTTTTGTATTTTTAGTAGAGATGGGATTTCGACACGTTGGCCAGGCTGGTCTCGAACTCCTGACCTCAGGTGATCTGCCCGCCTCAGCATCCCAAAATGCTGAGATTATAGGCATGAGCCACTGCATCTGGCACAGATATGGAATTTCGCCATTGTGGCTGCCTGCACAGGTTTTGGGAACAGACTTCAAGGGGCTATTCTTAACTGTGAAAAGAACTATTCCTGGTGATAATTTGTAATTTTGTGTATAAGATCATAGATGTATCTAGTTGTGTGTATAATTTTGGGCAAGTCACTTAGCCTCTCTCTGGGTTTTGGTTTTCTTATCTATAAGATAAGGAGTTGGAATTCTCTTCATCCTAAGTGTCTTTGTTTTTTTTTTTTTCTTTTTGAGACACAGTCTCACTCTGTCACCCAAGCTGGAGTGCAGTGGCATGATCATGGCTCACTGCAACCTCCGCCTTCTGGGTTCAAGTCCAAGTTCAAGTGATTCTCGTGCCTCAGCCTCCCAAGTAGCTGGGACTACAGGCGCACACCACCATGCCTGACTAATTTTTGTAATCCTAAGTGTCTTTGACTCTAGTTGAAGATGTCATATCAGTTCATATTAATTGCTTCATAAAATTTTCAAGCTTTTTAAGTTTTCTCTTGGCTGCTCTGTTTTGGGGAGAATCATTTTTGCTTTCACTTTTATTTCATAAGTTCATGGACACTGTATAAATTGAGTTCTTGGAGAATTAAAATATAATACAATAAAGAATACAGAAAAAACAGTAATCAAAACCACATGCAGAGAAGTGTAGCACAGAATCGTAAGACAGAGAAGATTCAGGAATGATACAAGTGGTTAAACAATGGATAGGTTTGAATCGGGGACAAAAGGGGACCCCAAGCAACAGTTTTAAAGAATGAATTGAGCATTTCATGCCTCTTGGTCAAATTCTCAAAGACTTAGAATTAAGAGAAATAAATCTCTTGTTCGAATAGGCCATTAAAAAGCAAGCATGTCTTGAAAAGTGTATGAAACCCAAACCAGTTGACTATGCTATTTGTTAGCATCTCTGGCAACTAGTATAGCAGTGGAAGGGATTGAATAATTGGCTAACAGAAGGTTTTGAGATTATCTATGGACTTTAGTGATCTATGTAATTCTTGTATTCCGCAGCAAAACTATTGTGGAGCCACGCATATGGGAACGAAAAATACTCAAAAAGACATGTTTTGTGAAGTGGAACTTATAGATGAAAGACTGTGTTTGTTTTTAATAATGTATGTTGCTAGTTGCTAAGAATTGACAGTTATTATTTGTAGTATTTTCCTAGAGATAGCACCATATTTATCTACATGCAAAATGTATAGGGAGTGCCAAGAAAATCTGTTGTTCTTTGACCACTCTGCAGCCTGACATACAAATAATACATTTTAGTAGCAGATGGAACATGAGGAAATGCCAATTTGATTTGGTATGGCCTTGCATCATGCCATGGTGCAACTGTGTCTGCATCTTATGTTCTTTCTTCTAACATAGAATTGGAAGTGACAGCAATTTAAGTTACGAATTAAAACTTTATAGCTGGGAGGGACCTGTAACATTTTTTTCTCCAACCCAGTCATTACATGATGCAGGGAGGCTTAATGATAGAGTTACACAATTAACAGTGACATACCTGGGACCAGAACCCAGGTTATCTTCTTTTCAGTAGCGAGAATTCACTTTTAGATTCCTCACAAAGTAGATATCTAAATAGGAGATAGAACAGTTACCTATTTAGACTTTGCATTCATTGATGGAGTCATTGTTGGACCTAAGAGAGCGTAGAAACCATCGTCTGTGAACAGGAGTTAATTACATTGATTAACTCTAACTAAGTTGTTTTTTTCACCAGGACCATTTCAAGAGACCACAATACCCAGGCAGCAGCTTCACATGGTGGCTTTTAAGGTCTAGAAAAACAACATGGTTAATATGTACAAATGTGATTTGCTTGATGTTTTGCTGAAGCTAATTGCAGCTACTGCAACAAGGCCTTTACAGTGCCCTGAAAACCCGATTAGTTTCATGAACTTCAGAATATATTAAGGGATAGTTTTAGAGAAAATTTTGAGCAAAGCATGACCTTCTGAAACACATGAGGGCTGGATTATAATACAGGATAGTAAATCTCAGCTCTGACAATCTAGATTGGTTTGTTTACTCCTGTGCTATGTTGACCAGTTTAGGAGTCAGACAACTTCAAGTCTGTTCTGGGTTTTAGAGTCTTTGTAAATTGGCCAGACAATTTCTTTTTTTTTTTTTTTTTCTTCAAGACAGGGTCTCACTTTGTCACCCAGGCTAGAGTGCAGTGGGTGAACAAGGCTCACTGCAGCCTTGACCTCCTGGGGTCAAGCGATTCTTCTGCCTCAGCACTCCAAGTAGATGGGACTGTAGGTACACACCACCATACCTGGCTTTTTTTTTTTTTTTTTTTTTTTTTTTGTAAAGATAGGGTTTCGCCATGTTGCCCAGACTGGTCTCAAACTCCTGAACTCCTGCGTCAGCGTCCCAAAGTGCTGGGATTATGGGCATGAGCCACCGTGCCTGGCCAAGGAGAGACAGTTTAAAATTTTTTATTCGTGCTACCTATTTTTACTTCAATTCAAACAACAATAAAGAAAAGGGAATAAATTGTTTGTCTAATTAGTCTGTTTATGCTTTAGCAGTTTGAAGGCAGAAATTTGGATTAGAGTCTGGGCATGGTAGCTCATGCCTGTAATCAATCCTAGCACTTTGGGAGGCCGAGGTGGGTGGATTGCTTGAGCCCAGGAGTTTGAGACCAGCCTGGGCAACATGGTGAAGCCTCGTCTCTACTAAAAACACAAAAATTAGCTGGTGTGGTGGCATGCATCTATAATCCCAGCTACTCTGGAGGCTGAGGCACGAGAATCGCTTGAACCTAGGAGGCGGAGGTTGCAGTAAGCTGACATTGTGCCACTGCACTCCAGCCTGGGCGACAGAGTGAGACTCCATCTCGAAAAAAAAGAAGTTTGGATTAGAGACAGTTATGTACAGGGATTTTTGTCAGCTCAGAACTACTTTCTAATTTATTGACAGCATTATTTACTCTCCCCTGTTGATGTGTTAGACTGGAAAGAAACAGAACGTGGTGTTTAAAACCAGGAATTCTGGGCCAAGCACGGTGGGTCACACCTGTAATTTCAGCACTTTGGGAGGCAGAGATGGAAGGATCACTTGAGACCAGGAGTTTGAGACCAGCCTGGTCAACATGGCGAGACACCATCTCTAATTTTTAAAAAATAAATAAATAATTTTTTTAAAAAAGCAGGAACTTTGGTGTTAGCAGTCTAGCCTTGTCACTGATTAGTTGTGTGACCTCTAAGAGTCAATTTCTTCATCTGTAAAATAGGGAAAATCATAGTATTTACCTTGTTGTCTTTTTAAATTTTCTTTCTTTTTCTTTTTTTTTAGACCGAGTCTTGCTCTGTCACCCAGGCTGGAGTGCAGTCGTGTGACTCTCAGATTCAAGTGATCCTCCTACCTCAGCCTCCCAAGCAGCTAGGATTACAGGCATGCTCCACCATGCCCAGCTAATGTTTTTGTATTTTTAGGAGAGACAGAGTTTTACTATGTTGGCCAGGCTGGTCTCGAACTCCTGACCTCAAGCGATCCACCCACCTCAGCTTCCCCAAGTGCTGGGATTACAGGCGTGAGCCACTGCACCTGGCCTCCTTGTTGTCTTTGTGAGATTGCAGTGAGGAAAACATTTATCACAGGCTTGGCACATAGTAGTCAATAAATGTTAGTAATTGTTATCTGTTTAATGCTGGTTTTCTTTCCATCTACTGTTTTTTGTTTTTTGGTTTTTTGGTTTTTTTTTTTTTTTTTTTTTTTTTTTGAGGCAGGGTCTCACTCCGTTGCTCAGGCTGGAGCACAGTGACCCAATCTCGGCTCAGCTCACTGCAGCCTCGCCCTCCCCAGGCTCAGGTGATCCTGCCACCTCAGCCTCCGGTGTAGCTGGGACTATAGGCACCTGCCATCATGCCTGGATGATTTTTGTATTTTTTGTAGAGAAAGGGTTTTGGCCATGTTGCTGGTTTCAAACTCCTAAGCTCAAGTGATCTGCCTGCTTGAACCTTGGGCCTTGCAAAGTGCTGAGATTACAGGCATGAGCCACCTTGCCCAGCCTGTTGTTCTATCTGCTGTATCTTGTTGCATTCTGATTTAGATAAGTTTTTGAAATTCAAATATGTAATCGCTAGTCTTTTTACCAGAATGAATTCCAAAGTGGACTCATCTTGAATTATCCTAAGAGAGTGCCATGTGCTTTTAGAATGGAGTGAGTTTCATGGTGGAATTTAAAAGGGAAATAGAATAGACAAAGCATACAGATTCCCAGCTCATTATAAGGTGGATTTTATATTTTGTCATTATTTTTCATCCAAGTGCAAGTAACAAAGGCTAACAGCACATTTCCTGGCTCTGGGCTGCCATGTATTTAAGAATAACTTTTGTTTTAAATTGTCTCTACCTCTGTTCAGTGATGCTGTATGGAAAATGAGAACTATAGTTCAGTCAGTGGATTTTACTTACCTGGGGGTGAAAAAGATTCTTATGACATCAGATAAAGTCACTGACTTAATCTCATAGTCTTGAGAAAAGTATTTTCTTTTAAAATCAGTGTAGGAATGAAAATTTCACTTATGACTGCTAATTTGCTTCTGTTTCACTAGAAAGCACTTTGATATTAGAAATCATTGTCTATCTCCCACACCCTTTAGTGTACAGGGCTCATTAAACATTTATTACATGAGAAGAGGAATAATTTGGAATCATAATTCCTTTATACTGCAAATAAACATGGTGATCATTCAGAATTGTCTAGGATGTCCAAACAAGTATTACCACACTTTTTTTTTTTTTTTTTTTTGAGATGGAGTTTCACTCTTGTTGCCCAGGCTGGAGTGCAATGGCACGATCTCAGCTCACTGCAACCTCTACTTCCTGGGTTCGAGCAATTCTCCTGCCGTAGACTCATGAGTAGCTGGGAATACGGGTGCCCGCCACCACACCTGGCTAATTTTTTGTATTTTTAGGAGAGACGGGGTTTCACCATGTTGGCCAGGCCGGTCTCGAACTCCTGATGTCAGGTGATCCACCCACCTCAGCCTCCCAAAGTACTGGGATTACAGGTGTGAGCCTCTGTGCCCGGCCTATTACCACAAAATTTTAAGTTGAATTCAAATGGTTTATAATTTCTTTAGAAAGTCATACAGCTGGAAACATTCTAAATGTCCAACAGTGGGGAATGGTTAATTAAATTCCATTGGTAAATTGTTAACTGACTTTATACATGCAATGTTATGCAGTCTTTACCACTGGTTTTTGAAGAACATTTTATGATATGGTTAATTGTTTTATAATAATTGAAGAAAGACTGTAAAATGGAAGGTGAAATAATAATTAAAGATAGTCATAACCAGAGCTAACAGTTTTGAGCACCCACAGTGAGCCAGTCACCATTGCTTTGCGTGGGCACCCTGAGGGATACGCTGAATTGTGTATGTGCAAAACAAGCTATAATGCACGGGAGGAGGAATTTCTGCTTAACTTTCCTGTTTAGTATAGTTAGTACTTTCTGCGTCTTTGAGCCACTGTATACCTGGCCTTTGGTAAATTTTCAGGCCAAATGTAGGAATCTGACTTTCAACTCCAGCCTCCTTGAGTAGAGTAGTGGGTAAGGTAAATCCAAGCAAAGCTTAGCCTCTGGATCAAACCTCTGGTAATCAGATTTGTCCATAGGACAACCAGATTTCTCGTTTGTTTACAACTCATTGATATACTTTGGTTTTTCCTTGCTTTGAGCTTAGTTAGCTTGTGTGTTTGGGAGAGCAAACTTGCTTGTTTATTTGCTGGCTTGCTTTGTGAAATATACATACAAACAGGTACAGAAAATGATTATTTACAGTTTAAAGAATAATGGCTTTGAACACCTCGGTACTAGCCACCCAGGTTAAGAAGTAGAACATGCCGGGCGCGGTGGCTCACGCCTGTAATCCCAGCACTTTGGGAGGCCGAGGCGGGCGGATCACAAGGTCAGGAGATTGAGACCTCGGTGAAACCCCGTCTCTACTAAAAATACAAAAAATTAGCCGGGCGCGGTTGTGGGCGCCTGTAGTCCCAGCTACTCGGGAGGCTGAGGCAGGAGAATGGCGTGAACCCGGGAGGCGGAGCTTGCAGTGAGCCGAGATCGCGCCACTGCACTCCAGCCTGGGCGACAGAGCGAGACTCCGTCTCAAAAAAAAAAAAAAAAAAAAAGAAGTAGAACATTACCAGTGCCTTAGAAACCCCCATGGATTGTCCCTTTCCTAGCAAATCTCCCTTCATTGCCACTGCCACTCAACAATTCTGGATATAGTATTAATCATTCCCTTGTTTTCTGTAAAGCTTTACTATCATTTTGTAGCTTTCTCTATAGTTTTGATTAGGATGCATTCATATATCAAGAATATAGGGCCATTCGAACATTTTCTGAATTTTTAACATGATGAATTGGTATACATTTTAAAAATTGGAGTAGTAGTGTTTTGGCATGTATAACAAATCTTTATCTTTTAAAGATACATGCTGAGTAATAATGGATGAAATTAGGACTTCCGGGATTTTTTCGAAAATAATCTTGGGGAGGGAAGAAATAGGTAGGGATACAGATAAAATACCATGAATTGATAATCAGTGGGTGCATGAGGTTAATTATATTATTCTCTTTATTTTTGCGTATGCTTGAAATTTTCCTTAATAAAAAATTAATAATATGTATTCTTATGACTTCAATTTTATACTCAATATTATTATGTTAAGATTAATCCACTTTGGGAGGCCGAGGCGGGTGGATCACGAGGTCAGGAGATCGAGACTATACTGGCTAACATGGTGAAACCCCGTCTCTACTAAAAATACAAAAAACTAGCCGGGCGTGGTGGCGGGCGCCTGTAGTCTCAGCTACTTGGGAGGCTGAGGCGGGAGAATGGCGTGAACCCGGGAGGCGGAGCTTGCAGTGAGCCGAGATCACGCCACTGCACTCCAGCCTGGGAGACACAGCGAGACTCCGTCTCAAAAAAAAAAAAAAAAAAAAAAGATTAATCTACATTAATGTATGTGACTATAATTTCACTGCCACACTGTGTGCTTTCTCTGGTGCATAATATTCCAGTGCATAAAAAATACTACAAGCTATTGATTCATTCTATATGACATTTGAGTTATAGTTTTTTTTGCTCTCATGAATAATAATAGTGTATAAAATGCTGTAGGTGTCTCCTGCTGTACAAGAAGAGTTTCTCTAGGTGTACTTGCTGGGTCATGGGGAATGTGCATGTTCAACTTTACCAGGTAATGTCAAGCCTTTCTCTTATTAGCAGGGGAGGAGAGTTCACAGCCTGAAAAACACATAGCATTGAGCAATGTATTAGTTAAGGTAGAGGCTAAGATATTATAATAAAGAGAACTCCCCTAAACAGTAACTTTAAAACAGAGAGATTTTTTTCTTTCTTGGGTAACAGACTGGATATGTCCAATCCAGGCCACCAGGATATCTTTGCCCCATTATTAAGGTTTCTTCCATCTTGTGGTTCTGCCATCACCTAGATAAAAGGACTTGCCTACTCTTCGAAACCAGGTTTTAAGTATTTCAGTGTTTTGGCTTACAGGAAGGAAAATCAGCCTTAAGGAGCACATGTCCAAGGTTTTCAAACCCAGCCCTTAGTAGTACATATACTTTCCACTTATTTAACCAGCATGGCCACATCTTGCTGCAAGGGAAGCTGGGAAATGTAGTCTTTCTGGATGGCCGTGTTTCTAATTATAACTTGATGGTCACAGCATGAAAGAACAGATTTTGGTAGACAAGCAGCAGTCACCATGAAGTTCTTTTTTTTTTTTTTGGAGGGGAGAGTCTCACTCTATCAGCTAGGCTACGGTGCAGTGGCGCCATCTTTGCGGCTCACTGCAACCTCCACCTCCCAGGTTCAGGTGATTCTCGTGCGTCAGCTTCCCAAGTAGCTGGGACTACAGGCGTGCACCACCACCCCGGGCTAATTTTTGTATGTTTTAGTAGAGATGGGGTTTCACCATGTTGCCCAGGCTGATCTTGAACTCTTGGGCTCTCAAGTGATCGCCTGCCTCGGCCTTCCAAAGTGCTGGGATTACAGGCGTGAGCCACTGTGCCTGGCCAGAATGATTTTCTCTTTTTATTTTTAATTTTTGTAGGTACGTAATAGGTCTGTATATCTTACTGATTTTTGAGTTTTGTTTTGTTTTAGTATGTTCGTGATGTTAATCTCCTGCCAGTTGTATCTGTTGCAAATATCTGCTCCCAGTCTGTAGCTTGTGTTTTCACTTTTAAAAAGATCCTCTAGTCTGGGCGTGGTGGCTCATGCCTGTAATCCCAGCATATTGGGAGGCCAAGGCAGGTGGATCACCTGAGGTCAGGAGTTTGAGATCAGCCTGGCCAACCTGGTGACACACCATCTCTACTAAAAATACAAAAATTAGCTGGGCATGGTGGCGGGTGCTGGTATTCCCAGCTACTTGGGAGGCTGAGGCAGGAGAATCATCTGAACCCAGGAGGCGGAGGTGAGCCAAGATCGATTGCACCATTGCCCTCCAGCCTGGGTAACAAGAGCGAAACCCCATCTCTAAATAATAAATAAAATAAATAAATAAATAAAAAGATCCTCTTAATAAATATAAGTTGTTCAATTTTAATTTGTTCACATGTATCAATTATTTATATTTGATGTTTAAATAATCCTTCCCCACTTTAAAGTTAGGAAGATATCTGTCTGTGTCATCTTCTAAATGCTTTAAAATTTTGCTTTCAGCATATATTTTTAATTCATCTGAAGTTTATTTTTTATTTTTTTGAGCTAGGGTTTTTTTTAGAGTTCTTTTCATATAAGTGACCTTTTTTGGGGTTCCATTTACTAATAGTCTTTTTAACGCAAAGATATGCTAGCTGCTTCTGTTTTGATGAAAGTTTCACATATACAGAACTGTATTTTTGGACACTCTGTCATGTTCCGTGATTAATTTATTCTTGCACCAATAGCATAGTCACACTATCTTAACTACTATAGCTTTGTAATAAGTCTTTATGTCTGGTAAGCTAAATCTCCCCTCTTTCTTCTTTTTTCAGAAGTACCTTCTGATCATGCTCCTTTCTCTTCCAAATAAATTTTAGAATTAGTTTGCCTTCCATTGAAAACACATTGCCATTTTCATTGAAATTGCATGAAATTATAAATCAATTAGGGAAGAATTGGCATCTATATATTAGTTCTTCCTAGCTGTGAATATGAGTATTCCTTCACTTATTTAGTTGTTTTAAAATATCTTTGTGTAAAGTTTTATATTTTTGATGTTTTTCATTAGATTTATATCAGGATGCTATTTTTATGACTAATGTTCATGAGATCTCTTTCAAGATTGTTTTCTAGTTTCTATTATGCAGAAATGCAATTTACTTTTTTTTTTTTTTTTTTTTTGAGATGGAGTTTCACTTGCCCAGGCTGGAGTGCACTGGTGCGATCTCGGCTCACTGCAACCTCCACCTCCCAGGTTCAAGCGATTCTCTTGCCTCAGCCTCCCAAGTAGCTGGGATTACAGGCATGCTCCACCATGCCTGGCTAATTTTGTATTTTTAGTAGAGACAGGATTTCTCCATGTTGGCGAGCCTGGTCTCAAACTCCCATCCTCAGATGATCTGCCTGCCTTGGCCTCCCAAAGTGCTGGGATTACAGGTGTGAGTCACCGTGCCTGGTCTGCAATTTACTCTTTTTTTTTTTTTGAGATGAAGTCTTGCTCTGTCACCCAGGCTGGAGTGCAGTGGCATGATCTCGGCTCACTGCAACCTCTGCCTCCCACGTTTAAGCAATTCTCCTGCCTCAGCCTCCAAAGTAGCTGGTATTACAGGAGTGCACCACCATACCTGGCAATTTTTTTTCTATTTTTAGTAAAGACAGGGTTTCACCATGTTGGCCAGGCTGATCTCAAACTCCTGATA
This sequence comes from Macaca mulatta, assembly GCF_049350105.2. Lineage (NCBI taxonomy): Eukaryota > Metazoa > Chordata > Mammalia > Primates > Cercopithecidae > Macaca > Macaca mulatta. Next base: position 70,999,696 of record NC_133416.1, read on the forward strand.
TCAAGTGATCCTCCCGCCTTGGCCTCCCAAAGTACTGGGATTATAGGCATGAGCCACTGTGCCTGGCCGCAATTTACTTTTACATAGCCACTTTGCTAGCCTGTTATTTCAAAGAATTTGTTCCCTTTTTTGGTAAAAAAAAAAACACTCATTATTTATAAATAAAGATGATTTTATTTTCTCATTTATAAGCTCTATGGATTTATTTTTCTTGCATTTTTGTCTGAGGCAGAATTTCCAGTACAGAATTAGTGAAAGTGCCAACCTTGGCATTCTTGTTTTCCATTGAGAAAGGAATGCTTTCAAGCCTCTCCTCACTTGAAGAATGATGGTTGTTTTCAGTTTATTGTAGATACTCTTTAATAGGTAAAGTGCAAATCTTTTGTATTCTTTGTTTACTTGAGTTTTAATCATTAATAGGTGGTTGCATGTTATCTTCTTTTTTTTTTGAATCTGTTGATACTATGCTTTTTCTTCTTTACTCTGTTAATGTGATGAGTAATATTTATAGATTTCCTAGTATTTAACTTCCTTTGCTTTAAGGCTATCTTCGTTGTATTTTGTGTGTGGTGTGTACGTATGTGTGTGTGTGTGTGTGTGTGTGTGTCTGTCTGTCTGTCTGTGTACACCATTGGATTCCGTTTGCTAATATGTAGTATTTTTGTCTTTAAATTCTTGGGGAAAAAAACAGACCTATGGTTTTCCTTTTTAATAATGTCCTTGTCTCATTTCCTATCTGTGTTTTTTTTTGGAGGGGGTGTTGGGGAGATGGGGCTTCACTTTGTTGCCCAGGCTGGTCTTGAACTCCTGGACTCAGAGAATTCCTGGGCTCAAACAGTCCTCTTGCCTCGGCCTTTCAAAGTGCTGGGATTACAGGCATAGAGCCACCAGGCCTGGCCACGAATCTAAGTTACACTAGCCTCGCAGAGTGAGTAGGAGAGTATTGCTTCTCTATTTTGTGGAAGAGTTTGAAACTTTGAAATATTTCTTTCATAGAAAGTTGAGTAGAACTGTTTATCTGGGTCTAATTAGTTTCCTTGTGTGAAGAACTTTTTAATTGCTAATCAGTAGTTAATCATTTTCTTTATTAGTTATAGGATTATTTATGCTGTGTATTTCTTCTCATGTCAGTTTTGATAAATTATACTTCTGTTTTTTTGAGATGGTGTTTCACTCTTGTTGCCCAGGCTGGAGTGCAATGGCGCAATCTGCTCACTGCAACCTCCGCCTCCTGGATTCAAGCGATTCTCCTGCCTCAGCCTCCCAAGTAGCTGGGATTACAGGTGCCCGATACCATGCCCAGCTAATTTTTGTATTTTTAGTAGAGACGGGGTTTTGCCATGTGCTGGGCTGGTCTGGAACTCCCGACCTCAGGTGATCTGCCCGCCTTGGCCTCCTAAAGTGCTGGGATTACAGGCGTGAGCCACTGTGCCCGGTCAATAAATGATATTTTTCTAGAAATGTATTCATTCTGTATAAGATATAAAATGTATTGAAATAGTATTGATGATAGTATTCTCTTATTTTAAAAACATAGGCTGATCTGTATTGAATTTAAAATATATTATTTTAAAACATTTATTTTTGCCTTTTCTTGCTAAATCTTAAAGTAGTTTGTCTTTTTTTTTTTTTTTTTTTTGGTGAGATGAGGTCTTACCCTGTCATCCAGGCTAAAGTTCAATGGCTCATTGCAACCGCCACCTCCCAGTTCAAGTGATTCCGGTGCCTCAGCTTCCCAAGTAGCTGGGATTACAGGTACGCACCACCACGCCTGGCTCTTGGCTAATTTTTGTATAATTAGTAGAGATGGGATTTCGCCATGTTGACCAGACTGGTCTTGAACTCGTGGCCTCAAATGATCCACTCACCTCAGCCTCCGAAAGTGCTGGGATTACAGGTGTGAACCTCTGCACCTGGCTAGTTTATCTGTTTCTGTTAGTTTTTCTTCTCTGTTTTGTGAATTTCTGCTCTTATCTTTACTATCATCATTTTTATTTTCATTTAATTTATTGTCCTTTACCTATTAAGTTGAACACATAGCTCATTCTTTTTTTTTATCCTTATTTTATAATATAAGCATTTAAGGTAATACAGTTATTTTCTATAATATAAATGCTATTACTAATATAAGTATTTAGAATGTAAGCCTCTTTTAAAATGTAACATTTCTAACATAAACACCTTTTCCTCTTTTTAACATCAGCATTAAATGGAATACAATTCCTTTTCTAATATAATCATTCTTTCTAATATCACTATTTCTTCTAATGTAAGCATTATCCTGAAGAAAGGCATCTTTTCTTCCCTAAGTAATATTCATAATAATTCTCCTTAAAGTACCACCTTTGCTGCATCTCACTAGTTTTGATATGTAAAGAATTATGTTCTAAAAATGTTTTCTTCTTCATAATAATTTCTTCTTTGACTCATGAAATACGTGTGTGTATATATATGGTATTTCCTTTTATTTTTCTAAGATGGGGTCTAACTGTGTTGCCCAGGCTAGAGTGCAATGGCGTGATCTTGGTTCCCTGCAACTTCCACCTCCTGGGCTCAAGCAATCCTCCCACCTCAGCCTCCTGAGTAGGTTGCTGGGACCACAAGCATGCACCACCACACTTGGCTAATTTTTTGTATTTTTGGTAGAGACGGGGTTTCACCATGTTGCTCAGGCTTGTCTTGAACTCCTGAGCTCAAGCAATTTGCCTGCCTTGGACTCCCAAAGTGCTGGGGTTATAGGTGTGAGCCTCCGTGCCCAGCCTGTTATTTACATTTTTTAAGCAGATACTTAAGACTATTTTATTTTTTCCTCTTAATAGAATTACATTATGAAGTGAGAGTAATAGTGTTTGAAATTAGTTGGAGGTTGTTTCCTCTTTTTCTGTTTTTTGCAGGAGTTCATGTTAGATTGGAATTATCTGACTCTTAAATGTTTAGTAGAACTCATCTGCCAAGTAATCTGGGTCTCACATTTTCATCAAGGAGAAGAAAATCTCGTTGTGTTCAAATTTTCTGATTAACTGACATAAACTGCTTACAGCATCCTTTTATCGTCTTAATCTCTGCATTATTTTCAGTTAGACCTCTTTTCTATTAATAACAAATGTCTGTGTATATCTTCTCTCTTTTTTCATTGATTGAGAAGTATAAGATAAACATAAGAAGTATGTTTATTAGTCTTTTCAAATAACTAGGTTTTTGCTTTATTGATTTACCGTATTGTATTTTCTGTTTCATTGGTTTATCCTCTCTGTTCTACTCTTTCTTTCTCTCTCTCTCTCTCTTTTTTTTTTTTTTTAAAGAGGAAGGGTCTTGCTTTGTTGCCCAGGCTGGAGTGCAATGCTTTTCACAGGTTGTGATCATTGTACACTATAGCCTGGAACTCCTGGGCTCAAGTAATACTCTCACTTCAGCCTCCTGAGTAACTGGGAGTGCAGGCGCAGACCGCCAAGCCTGGCCCTTTTACTTTTTTCCTGGGTCTTTATTTGCTGAACCTTTTTAAAGTTTGTATTTATTTTCTCACTTATTATTTTTACAGTTTTTTATTTTCTCAGTTATTATTTTTCTTTTCCAATATAAAAATAAGAGGTTATAAAATTTCCTCTAAGTACTGTTTTACCTGCATTCTATAATTTTTCTTTTTTTTAAATAGAGACAGGGTTTCACTATGTTACCCAGGCTGGTCTTGAACTCCTGAGCTCAAGCAATCTGCCCAGCTCAGCCTCACAAAGGGCTGGGATTGTAGGCATATATATATATATATTTTTTTTTTTTTTGAGACAAAATCTATCTTTGTTGCCCAGGCTGGAGTGCAGTGATGCATTCTCAGCTCACTGCAACCTCTGCCTCCCAGGTTCAAGCGATTCTCGTACCTCAACCTCTGGAGTAGCTAGGATTGTAGGCACCCACCACCATACCCACCAATTTTAGTATTTTCGGTAGAGACAAAGTTGCACCATGTTAGCCAGGCTGGTGTTGAACTCCTGACCTCAAGTGATCCACCTGCCTCTGCCTCCCAAAGTGCTAGGATTACAGGCATGAACCACTGCACCCAGTCAGGCATAAATTTTTATATGTAGTGTTTTTATCTTTCAGCTCTGTGTATTTTCTAATTTCCATGATTAATGATCTGTTTAAAAATATGTTTTAGGCCAGGAGTGGTGGCTTATTCCTGTAATCCCAGCACTTTGGGAGACTGAGAGGGGTGAATTGCTTGAGTCCAGGAATTTGAAACCAGCCTGGGCAACATAGTGAGACACTGTCTCTATAAAAAATTTAAAAATTGGCCGGGCGCAGTGGCTCATGCCTGTAATCCCAGCACTTTGGGAGGACGAGGTGGATGGATCACCTGGGGTCAGGAGTTTGAGACTGGCCGACATGGTAAACCCCGTCTCTACTAATAATACAAAAATTAGCCAGGTGTGGTGGTGCATGCCTGTAATCCCAGTTACTCAGGAGGCTGAGGCAGGAGAACTGCTTGAACCCAGGAGGAGGAGGTTGCAGTGAACCGAGATCGTGCCACTGCACTCCAGCCTGGGTGACGAGTGAAACTCCATCTCAAAAAAAAAATTTAAAAATTAGATGGCCATGATGGTAGGTGCCTGTAGTCCCAGCTACTCAGGAGGGTGGTAAGGTGGGAGGATTGCTTGAGCCCAGGCAGTTGAAGCTGCAGTGAGCCGTGATTGCGCCAGTGCACTCCAGCCTGGGAGGCAGAGTGAGACCTTTTCTCTACACACACAAAAAGAGTTTTAAAATTTCCAAATATATACAGTAATTTAAATTATATTTTTGTTTCTCATTTCTAAATTAATTGCATTATCATTATAGAGCATGGTCAAATTTTTTTAAAAAATTTTATTCCAGGTTTGATGTTAACACAGTTATGGTCTAATTTTACAGATATTTTGAAGTCTAATTTTTCTTGACCATGCTGTTTTAGATTATAAACCTCCATCTCCCTGGCCCATCCTATCTACCTTCCTGCATTATGTCTCTCCAGAGCACTTACTGTCATTGGATCTATTTTATACTGATTTTATCTTGCTGTGGGACCCTTAAAGTTCTTTACTTATGTGAAAGCTCAGTGATGTGGTTAAAAGTACATTTTAAAAATCCAGCATTATTTTATTTATTTTTTTTTTTGAGACGGAATCATCCAGGCTTGAGTGCAGTGGCACGATCTTGGCTCACTGCAACTCTGCAACTTCTGCCTCTCAGGTTCTAGCAATTCTCCTGCTTCAGCCTCAGAGTAGCTGGGATTACAGGTGAGCGCCACCATGCCCGGCTAATTTTTGTATTTTTAATAGAGATGGGGTTTCACCATATTGGCCAGGCTGGTCTCGAACTCCTGACGTCAGGTGATCCACCCGCCTCAGCCTCCCAAAGTGCTCAGATTACAGGCATGAGCCACCACGCTGGGCCAAAATCCAGCATTTTAATTTCAACCAGAAGGGTCATATGGGGTATATCTATATTTGCTATACTACAGGAAGTCAAAATCTAATATCCAGTTGTATTTTTTTTAGCTCATGAATAATTAGCACTATTTAAATTTATCCAGTATTTATTTTAGTATAGTTCAAGTTACTGTGGGAAGAATAAGTCTGTGTTTTTTTTCATAAAGAGAATTCCATGGCTCAGGTCCTTGCTATCTCAAATGACGTTTATAGTCCAAGAGCTGCACACTGAGGAGGATACACGTACAGGAGAGCAAAAAAAGGTTGCACGAACGCTTTAGAGTTCCTCATATATAGGTTTGTGTCTGCATATGGAAGAATCCAGGATATATGGAAATGTGGGGGAAAATGTGTGGTGAGGATCAGTGAAAGGCTCTGATATGGGCAGAACATGAACACATAAGAATTTTTCTGAACAATCTGAGACGGTGTTGGGAAATCTCTGGGGTCTTGGTATTGCCGTTAGACAGTGTGGTCTTTCATTGCAGTGTGCAGATGGCAACATTCCTTGTAGAGCTACTTCTACCATTCTTTCCTACTCCAAGGCTGGCTGTAGAGACCTATGACACTAGGCTCTGTGGGGGAGGTGTCACCCTGCAGGCTTTTTGGTGTCGCAGCCAACTTGGCACAAGAAGAGCATTTACAAAGGTTCCAGCAGTTCTTAAAGCATTCGATGTCACAGTTCCTGGACTGTCATTTCTGACTCCCTGCTCAGTTGGTCTGTGGAAGACATATGGACTTTTGCCCTTCACTTGTGTTATTCTGAAGGTGCGGCTTATGCAAACAGCTGCCTCTCACAGACCTCTAGCAATTAAGATAGAACAATGATGTCTGCTTATCTTAAGTCAGACCTTTTTCACTTCTGAAGATATCCACATTTTAGTTTGGCCATGAAATTAGCATGATTTCACCAGTGGAATTCAGCTTTGGAACAGTATTTACCAAGGAGAAGGAGTAGGAAGACATCCATTCGCTCATTTTGTTTTACATGTGTAATGGCACTGTGTGTTGTCTTTTGATGTCTTCTCAATGCCGTTCACAAAGTTTTCTTTGAAAGTGATGGCTTTATCCTTCCGCTCATATTGATTACCACAGTTCGAGTACCATTCAGTCAAATTATAATCCTCAAGCACCAGGGGAAATTCCAGAAGTCAGCGAACGAGAGGTTGGATCATTGCTGCAGGACTGAGTTCTGCCCATTCCCCGCTGGTAGAGGAGAGGTAGGGAAAAAGAGCACCTTTTTAGAAACTTGCACTAGAAAAGGCAAGAACTGTTTTCTTTGGCTGACCCCAGGGCTTGATTAATTTGCTCACCATTTCTTTGGCTGTGAAAAGTTTTCACTTTTATTTACATCATGACAGACAGTGGAAACATTGCTTGATAATGTTTCGGCACAGAAAGCTGGTAGGTTTTGAGAATTTAGAAGAGAAAATTTGTTAGTTTTTGTGTTCCTTAGAAAAGAGTTTTCTGAGTACAGTATTACAAAAAAAGAAATGAATGCCTTTTCAAATGGTTGCTCTTTTTTTTTTTTTTTTTTTTTTTTTTTTTGAGACAGTGTCTTACCTTATCGCCCAGGCTGGAGTGCGGTGGCATGATCTAGGTTCAGTGCAACCTCCGCTTCCTGGGTTCAAGGAATTCTCATGTCTCAGCCTCCCGAGTAGCTGGGATGACAGGCATGTGCTGCCATGCCTGCCTAATTTTGTGTCTTTAGTAGAGACGGGGTTTCACCATGTTGGCCAAGCTGGTCTCGAACTCCTAGCCTTAAGTGATCTGCCTGCCTTGGCCTCCCAAAGTGCTGGGATTATAGGCGTAAGCCACCGTGCCCGACCACAGTTGCTCCATTTTTTACTGAACTTCTGTTGCACTTGTATTGACAGTGTTTATGGGAACTCTCAAATGTGTCACCAAAAATCTATATTTGAAAGATTTCCAGACTGTATTATTCTAGAGCTAAGAGTTTTAATTATACACATCTATCTGTATTGTTAAAAGAAAAAGTTTAAACAAATTAAATTTAACAGTGTTTAATTGAGCAAAGAACAATTTGTGATTTGGGCTGCCTCCCAAGCCAGAGTAATAAGCTCAGAGACTCCAGTGCAGCCACATGGTGGAAGAAGATTTATGGACAGAAAAGGGAAAGTGATGTATAGAAAACGGAAGTGAGGTACAGAAACAGGTGGATTGGTTACAGCTTGGCATTTGCCTTATTTGAATACAGTTTGAACCCCTGGCCACCTTTAATTGGCCAAAATTTGGTGATTGGCACAAGAGTAGGTTATAGTCTGTTTATATTTCCAGTAAAGTTTCAGTTTTCTATGTCCAGAGAAACCTTTACGCTAAACTTAAAATATATGAGAAGGCAGCTTTAGGTTAAACTTAATGTAACAATATTCTCCAAATACCTAATCTATGAATAAGTATCTTCTTTGAAGACGGGAACTGTACTTCAGGTTCTTTCTGTTTAGCATCTAATTCCAAGATTTCTTCCAGCAATCTTGGAATTACGTTGTAAAATAATGTACAGAAAGCCTTGTGCACTGTGAAACAAAAATTTTATTATAATTGTGGTTATTCATCTTTTGGATATTTCACAGTCTCATAATACCACGCCCCATTTTCAGATACCATACGATGCTCTGAAATAAGCACACTCATGTAGATGTGTATACGTCTCATGTAACCTAGTAGTTTGTAGCATGGCCTCAGGAGTCAAACTGCTAGGCTCTACATCACCCAGCTCAGCTACTTTCTGGCAGTTTAACTATGGGCAAATTAGTTAATCTCACTCTGCCTTACTTTCGTTGCCATTAAAATAGTGATAATGACAGTACCCCTTTCAGAGCATTGCTGAGACAAGTAAAGTGTTGAACTGTCTGTCACGTGGAATGCTCAAAATATGTGAATGTATTACCACTTTGATAAACTCTGGCCTTGAAAGCAATAATAATAAATGTTAGGTTGCAAAAGACTTAGTAGCCAAGGGAAGCCTAAGGAGTAAATGGGGACTAAACATAACATGGTGTCTAGATAGGATCCTGCAACAGGAAAAGAACATTAGGTGAAAACAAAGGAAATCCAAATAAACAATCAACTTTAGTGAATTAGAAAAAATTGTTAGCCTGGGAAAATAAAACATTTTCTGTTTAAAAAAAAATTCCACTCATATAACTTTATGGTTATATAAAAAAATCAACTTGTTGGCTAAAATAGAGATTGATAAGGCAGAAAATGAAAGTTCTCACCTTTCCAAAGATAACTACTCTTAATGGTTCAGAGTATTACATACAGAGTATTACATGCAAAAGTAATTGCACTTTTGCACCATGAATTTTAAATCATTTTTATTAGGCTCAAACACATTTTTATTAATCAAAATAGGAACCATTATAATCAACACATTTTTGCCAATGAGAAATAAGTTTGTTTATTCCTGTAGAGTAAAAATCTATGGGCCGGGCACGGTGACTCACTCCTGTAATCCCAGCACTTTGGGAGGCTGAGGCGGGCGGATCACAGGGAGGATCACATGAGGTCAGGAGTTCAAGACCAGCCTGGCCAACATGGCGAAACCCCGTCTCTACTAAAAATACAAAAATTAGCTGGGCATGGTGGTGGGTGCCTGTAATCATAGCTACTTGGGAGGCTAAGGCAGGAGAATCGCTTGAACCCAGGAGGCGGAGGTTCCAGTGAGCCGAGATCCTGCCACTGTACTCCAGCCTGGGCAATAGAACGAGATTCAGTCTCCCCACCCCCACCAAAAATAATCTGTGCTTCATGATTCAACAAATTCTTGAAAAGCATTTGCTGCATTCTGCTGGTTGTGGAAGTGTTTTCCCTGCAAAAAATCATTGAGATGCTTGAAGAAGTGGCAGTCAATTGGCGAGAGGTCAGGTGAATATGGTGGATAAGGCAAAACTTTGTAACCCAATCCCTTCAACTGTTGAAGTGTTGGTCGTGTGAAGTTCCTTTGGCCATTGTCATGGAGAAGAATTGGGCCTTTCCTATTGACCAATGCTGGCTGCAGGTGTTGCAGTTTTCGGAGCATCTCATCCATTTGCTGAGCATACTTCTCAGATGTAATGGTGTTCCTGGGATTCGGAAAGCTATAGTGGATCCGACTGGCAGCAGACCACCAAACGATAACCATGACCTTTTTTCTGGTGCAAGTTTGGTTTTAGGAATTGCTTTGGAGCTTCTCCCAGTCCAGCCACTCAGCTCATCGTTGTTGGTTGTGGTATAAAATCCACTTTTTATACCACATGTCACAATCTGATTGAGAAATGGTTCGTTATTGTTTCACACACTTCAAAATGATGAGTTTTTTTTAAATTTTTGCTCAGCTCATGAGGCACCCACTTACCAAGCTTTTTCACCTTTCCAGTGTGCTTCAAATGCTGAGTGACCGTAGAATGGTCGATGTTGTTCTTTGGCAACTTTTTGTGTAGTTGTAGGAGGATCAGCTTTGATGGTTGCTCTCAACTGGTCATTGTCAACTTCCATTGGCCGGTCACTAAACTCCTCATCTTCAAGCCTCTCATTTCCTTCGCAAAACTTCTTGAACCACCACTGCACTGTATGTTCATAAGCAATTCCTGGGCCACATGTGTTGTTGATATTGTGAGTTGTCTCCACTGCTTTATGACCCATTTTTAACTGAATATCACTTGAATCTGCTTTTTGTCTAACATCATTTCCATTGTCTAAAATAAATATAAAATAAACAGCAAGTAATAAGTTATTAGCAAGAAAACATAAAGTGAGAAATATGCATTAAAATGATGTATAACATAACGACAATTATGTAAGAATGTATTCTAATATCAGCAAATTTCAGCAATGCAAAATCTATGAGTACATTTGCATCCTTCCAATGGCATCATTTGTACTTATTTATATTTATATAGTTAATCTATTTATTTACTTATTGAACAAATGGGATAATTTGCAGGATAGTTAATATAGCCTTTTTTTTTTTTTTTTTCTCAACAATGTATCATCTATACCAGTGCTACTCAGTCGTAGTTCATAGACCAGTGCTGGTCAGCAACGTGTTTGTTACCAGTCTATGAGGAGATAAGGTAAATCATGACATTTCTTTCTTTCTTTCTTTTTTTTTTTTTTTTTTTTTGAGACAGGCTCTCACTCTGTCACCCAGGCTAGAGTGCAGTGGCACACTCATGGCTCACTGCAGCCTCAATCTCCTAGACTCAACTGATCCTCCCACCTCAGCCTCCTGAGTAGCTGGTACTACAGATGTTCATCACTATGCCCAGCTCATTTTTGTATTTCACCATGTTGCCCAGGTTGCTCTCGAACTCCTGGACTTAAGCAATGCTCTTAACCTTGGCCTTTCAAAGTTCCGGGATTACAAGCGGGAGCCACCACGCCTGGCCTCCACACTGCTTTCTTTATTCAGAAAATCTTCCTACTAAACTAAACAGTGGTTAGTGATGTGATGCTTTAGAGTCTAGCCTAAGCTCCCTATCTCATTGTGGATCTGAAATGCACAGTTTGCTGACCTTCATCTGAGTAGTGCTAGTCTGCACCATGCCATATAAACATATAAAGAGTTGCCTTATCCCTTTAAGAGTTATTGATATTGGGCCGGGCGCGGTGGCTCACGCCTGTAATCCCAGCACTTTGGGAGGCCGAGACGGGCGGATCACGAGATCAGGAGATCGAGACCATCCTGGCTAACACGGTGAAACCATCTCTACTAAAAATACAAAAATTAGCCGGTCGTGGTGGCGGATGCCTGTGGTCCCAGCTACACGAGGCTGAGGCAGGAGAATGGCGTGAACCCGGGAGGCGGAGCTTGCAGTGAGTGGAGATGGCGACACTGCACTCCAGCCTGGGCGACAGAGCGAGACTCCGTCTCAAAAAAAAAAAAAAAAAAAAGAGTTATTGATATTACTTGTTTTTCTTTTTTGATTTAGAAATAAGATTGTCTTTCAGATGGAATAGTGGTGGCCTTTACCAATAGCCGCCTCTGTTCTTTTATCTGTGTCAGTTTCAGTGATTGAACTTCATTTAAAGAGTCAACACAGTGTAGAGGTTGAGACCTTGGATAAAGCCAATTCAAATTATGGCTACTCTGGAACCTCAACTTTTTAATCTGAAAAATGGATGTGATGAATCAGTCTTATAAGATGCATCTATCTTATAAGATTATTGTGAGGCTTAATGATTAAATGAGATAATACCTTCAAAGAGCTTAACACTTTTTTTTGGCATGTAGTAAGGGCTCAATAACAATGAGTTGCCATAATAATATTATTTACTACTACCAGAAGCTATGGTCTTAATTAGTGACATTTAAATAAAAATAATTTAAAACTCACTCATCTCCAAAGAAGTTGAAATTACGTAACAGATTAAAATGTTGCAAAGCAAACACTAAAAAAATGCGGATGTTAATGGTGCTTTAGAAAAGCAGGGAGCTATTTATCACCAGAAGCTATTCTTTACCCAATGTTAAAAAGTGTTGTGTTGGTAGGCTTCCTATAACATTTGGCTACAAAGAGGCATTTTATTACAATTTCTTACATCATCATTAAGAGAATCTAAAGGGCTAATAAATTCTATTTTCATATATATATTTTTTTTATTTTTTGAGATAGAGTTTCACTCTGTTGCTCAGGCTGGAGTGCACTGGCACAATCTCGGCTCACTGCCACCTCTGCCTCCCGGTTTCAAGCGATTCTCCTGCCTCAGCCTCCCAAGTAGATGGGATTACAGACATTCACCACCACACCCAGCTAATTTTTTGTATTTTTAGTAGAGACGGGGTCTCACCAGGTTGGCCAGCCTGATGTCAAACTCCTGACTTGAGGTGATCTGCCTGCCTCAGCCTCCCAAAGTGTTGGGCTTACCGATGTGAACCACCGTGCGTGGCTGTCTATCTATTTTTACAGGCTTTTGCTCTGTTGCCCAGGCTAGAGTTCAGTGGCATAATCTCAGCTCACTGCAGCCTTGACTTCTTGGGCTCAGGTGAGCCTCCCACCTCAGCCTCCTAAGTAGCTGAGCACACCAGCAAACCTGGCTAATTTTTTTGTAGAGATGGATGGGGTTTTGCTATGTTTCCCAGGCTGGCCTTGAACTCCGTGTCTCAAGCGATATGCCAGCCTTGGCCTCCAAAAGTGCTAGGAGTACAGCCATGAGCCACTGCGCCTGGCCTGAATTCTATTTTCTATGTGCAGTGGGGGAGTACTATTTTAATAGGGGGAGAGGTAATATTTTTATAAGGAGACCACTCTCATCATAAGATCTGCAAGTGTCTCCTTAACTTTTAAATGGTATCAGTAGTTCTAAAAGGTCAGACCACTTTCGGACCTTATTCACTATGCCATTAAAGTCGTTATAATTTGATTGTCTCCTTAATGGTGACTCAGAAGAAAGCTTGGGTTTATACTGATACTTGTAATCGAATCCAAAATGCCTGAAATCCTGTATGAAAGTTTACTATTAGGTTGGTGCAAAAGTAATGGCAAAAACCGAGATTACTTTTGGATCAACCTAGTCGATACAATATGGCTGTTGCCTGGGGTTATGGTTAATGTCTTAGTAACAGCGGCTTGCATTCACAGTGTGTTCTTTTTTAAGGGAGGTCATATTGGTGTCACATTACAGATAGGGAAAAAGAAACTCAAAACTTAGAAACTTGAGGTCTTTTTCCCAAGATCACATAGCTGGTAAATGGTGGCGCCACCAGGGTCCAAACCGGTGCTGCAGCCATCCTGCAGCGCTACATCAGGATGCCACCTTAAAAAAGGTTAAATGCTTACATGGCATGCCATTCATTCCATTTAAACTTCCAAAAAACTAGGAAGAATGATTGCCATCTTTGACCTAATAGGGTTTATAAGTTCAGATAAAAGTCTGTATCTTTTTGTTATTGTTGTTCAACAATTATGTGCTAACAGAAAATTGTTGTTTTATTATTACCTCAATGGATTATTTGATGAGGAAACTCGTGATGGAGCTGCCTCTTTATAGGCATTAGAAAAAGCGGTTTGAGTAGAACTTGCCTGTAGAGAAGAAATACATCTAAAAAGAAAAAAAAGTAAAAGAAAAAAAAAGAAAAGGCAGTTTGGGGAGAAATATTTTTTAAAATCCTAAATTGGAATGAATACTCTTGCTAAAATCCCTGTTCCTAGGGATTATAAGAATCACTGCCTCAGCTCCTTGTTACTTCCAATACAAGGCTTTGCTAGTTTCCAAATGAAGATGTTTCTCCCTATCTTTTTTTTTTTTTTTTTTTTTTTTTTTTAGAAAGAGTCTTGCTCTGTCTCCCAGGCTGGAGTGCAATGGTGCGATCTCCTCTCTCACTGCAACCTCCGCTTCTGGGGTTCAAATGATTCTCCTGCCTCAACCTCCTGAGTAGCTGGGACTACAGGCGTGCGTCACCATGCCCAACTAATTTTTGTATTTTTAGTAGCGATTGAGGTTTTCCATGTTGGTCAGGCTTGTCTTGAACTCCTGAGCTCAAGCAATCCACCTGCCTCAGCCTCCCAAAGTGCTGAGATTAGGGATTATAGGAGTGAGCCACCTCTCCCTGCCTTCCAGCTTGATTTTCTTGGGAAAGAAGTTGTATCTCTTGAGCTTCTATCTCTTCTCTTGATTTTATTTAAGTGTTCACCCTTTGTTGTTGGTCCTCTTTGAGTGGTGCTAGGAATTCTGGTAGAACCACTTGACACAGGCCCCACCTCAAGCCCCCAAATTTGCATTTGTAACAAGTTACCAGGTGAGACTGATACTGTAGGTCAACGACCACACTTCGGGAACTACTGCTGTAAAAAGCAAGCGATTTTGTAACTTTCTTAAGTTAGCCAATTTAAATGCTAATTTTCCTCCCAATTTCCCAAAGATCTTTTACCTTTCTTACAATTGCTCTCAATGGACATCAGATCATGGCTATTTAAACTAAGATTCTAGAAAATGTGTGTAGCTCCTTGCTTTTTGCTTTGCCATTTTTCCTTCATTTTCATATTTTGTTCCCTTCCCAAATTGTAAAGTGCCTTTTCATGCCACACCTGGGTAAATTGAAATCTAAAGTGGGAGCCTGATGAGCCCTTAAGGATTAATGGTTCAATTTCCCTGCAAATCTGCATGTGCTTTTGAACTAAGGAAAAAGAACACAGGGCAATGTAACCCTTCTTAGGGCTTCGCTAGTGCATTTCAGTTTTCTACAATTACCACCAGCTCTTAGGACAGTCATCACATTTGACACCTGACTCTAGAACAACTGAAGTACAGGTTTTTTGTAGGTTATGGCTCATGCAAGTTAGCGTGAGGTTGGGAGTTTTTCTTTTCTTTTCTTTTCTTTTTTTTTTTTTTTTTGGTGTAAGAATATCACTGTATTTATTTTCCTACAGGTAATTTTTCTATGGCTTCAACATTTTCTCTTCAAAATTAAAAGAAAAATATTCCAAAGTTTAGAACTGGATCACTTGGTCCTTTCTCATCTTATCTCCTCCTAATTCAAAATGCTTGCATCTCTTAATGGCCAGCATCCTCTTGGATCTGCAGTTAGGCTCAACAGAGTCCAGCCTAATTAGCACAATCGTCTTTGTGGTTTTAGCCTTCCAGAAAATTGGCTTTGTCTGCCCACCATAGCCACTGTGATTCTGATCATAGCGCCTCTTTCCCTGGGCATACAAGGAATCCTTACCCTTCTTATAGTGTGTCACTTTGTGAGGCTGATGCTTGCCACACTTCTTACAGAAGGTTCTTCGGGGTTAGGTACATTGACCATCTTTGCAGCAGGGCTGTTCTGTCTATATGATGAAAACAAGAAATAGCGACCGAGACCCTCGCCTTGTACAGCTCTTGTCTAACCGGGAGTTTTTCTTTAAATGGAACATTTCGTTACGTTTCATGAGAGCACCTGTTTGATTGTTTTTGTACCCTAGTCTACTGGCAATTTATGAAATTGCTTTAATATTAGTTATATGGCAACTACAACTTACGTGAGGGGTAGGATCTCAAGTCAGACAATAAGGAGAAAACATTTTGTAAAATTACCCTTGAAAATCCCCAAGTCACCAAGAAGTGCATCCATGAAAGCTCTGAAGCCAGAAATTGATTTAAATTTCTCTTTGCTTATGGGCTACGACCCCACACTTGCCTGTGGCCACAGTCTAGTTGAAAGAGGGAAAAGATGTTAGGGAAAATAGGATTTTGTCCTTTCTCCTTTCGTCCCTTCCAAGTAAACATAGACACGTGGTTCAGCTCCAATAGATTAAATGTACTGTGACTCCATTGTATTGTTAAGATAATTGAAGTATTTGATTCTGGGTCACTGGTTTACATTCATTTACAGTCATGCTGGAATTAAGTATCATAAGTTCACTCATTCAACAAACAGCTATTGAATATCTTTATAGATTTATCAAGGACAGGGATTTGTTTTTTTATTGGGACCCTTTTTTGTTTTATAGTAGTCAGTCAGGCAGTGTTTGTTGAATGAATAGTGAAACACAGTCCGTGTCTTTTTGTGGTTTGTATCCTGGTTTTAAGGTGGAAAAGTAAACAAAGATTTGCCGTAGAGTCTGTTAGAGATATCTTAATTTATGGGAATATTGTGGAGGAAGAAATTCATTCTGCCTGGGAGAGTACAATACAAACTCATGAGGGAGACATCTGGGCTAGACCTTGATGGATGAGGAGTTCTCTAAGAAAGGAGGGGCATTCCAGGTAGAGGAAAGGCTCCTCAAATGATTCTAACATGTTTCCTTCTTAACAATCATGAGCTTGGTGTTTTAAGTGCCTTGAGCAGAGTAGTAAGAGATGAGAATAACAGGTAATGCTAATAATAGCTAATAGCTATTGGGCATACAGTTTATGCCAGGCAGTGTAAGTGAATTTTACATTTTGCTTAAATCTCACAAGAAATATGTGAGGTACACACTGCTAACCCCATTATCCCATTTTCTAGATTAGAAAACTGGGGAAAGTTGGCCGGGTGCGGTGGCTCACACCTATAATCCCAGCACTTTGGGAGGCCAAGGCGGGTGGATCACCCGCGGTCAGGAGCTCAAGACCAGTCTGACTGACGTGGTGAAACCTCATCTCTATTAAAAATACAAAAAAATTAGCTGGGTGTGGTGGTGCATGCCTGTAATCCCAGCTAGTTAGGAGGCTGAGGCAGGAGAATTGCTTGAACTCAGGAGGCAGAAGTTGCAGTGAGCTGAGATTGAGCCATTGCACTCCAGCCTGGGCATCAAGAGCGAAAATCCATCGCAAAAAAACAAGAAAAGAAAATGGAGAAAGTTCAATTTACCAGAGATGACATAGCCAGTAAAATGACATCTATTATGTTATATAAGCCTTGGCTGAATGCCATATAAACAGTTAGATTTTATTGTATTTTTTTTATTTTTTGAGATAGAGTCTCACCCTGTTGCCCAGGCTGGAGTGCAGTGGTGCGATCTCAGCTCACTACAGCCTCAGCTTGCAGGGTTCAAGTGATTCTCCTGCCTTAGCCTCCCAAGTAGCTGGGACTACAGGTGCCTGCCACCATGCCCAGCTAATTTTTTGTATTTTTAGTAGAGATGGGGTTTCATTGTGTTAGCCAGGGTGGTCTCGATCTCCTGACCTCGTGATCCACCCGTCTCGGCCTCCCAAAGTGCTGGGATTACAGGTGTGAGCCATGTGCCCGGCCAAACAGTTAGATTTTGTGTACAGTAGGGAGCTATTGAAAGTGATAAGGTCAAACATGAGCATGAAAGATAGACTGGAAAACACTGAGTGGAGGGAGGCCAGTTTAAAGGTCTCCTTGTACTCTTTAGTAGCATGCTGAAGGCCTCAGTTTCATCTTAACCTTGAGAGATATGAAGGAGATATGAAAGGTGGAATCAAGAGGACTTCACCGCTCATGGGAGGAAGAAGTGACTGATCTATCAGGTTTACAAAGTAGAGATTAAGACACACAGTGCTGTACTGGAAGAAAATGTCATCTTCTTTATTGTCTCCTTTTATGTTTTATTGTATATGTAATACCTAAAATATATTCACAGAATAGCACACATGCATAATCTATAAATGTGGAAATAGACACACATTGAGATAATGCTCTTTTTTTATGGGGTCTATCACAAAAATGTTTGGGGTTGCTGGGCACGGTTACTCGCACTTGTAATCTCAGCTACTCAGAAGGCTAAGGTGAGAGGACCACTTGAGCCTGGGAGATCTAGGCTACAATGAGTTATGATTGAACCACTGCTCTTCAGCCTGGGTGACAGAGTGAGACCCTGTCTCTTAAAAAAAAAAAAAAAGGCTTGAAGACTACTGATTCAAGCATATCTAAGAGATGAACCACCGCCCAGAGGTAAGTAAACCACTGGGGCAAGAAAGACTGAAGAGGTGAAGTGAGAAGATGATTACCTGAACTTTTACGTCTGCAGGTGATCAAAGTTCTTTCTCTTTTGAACCATAGGTTTTTTGCATTTCTGAATAATCCAAAACATTTTTATTTATTATTGTTTATTTGTTTATTTATTTTTGCGATGGAGCCTTGCTCTGTCACCCAGTCTGGAGTGCAGTGGTGTGATCTCGGCTCACTACAACCTCCACCTCCCCGGTTCAAGCAATTCTCCTGCCTCAGCCTCCCGAGTAGCTGGGACCACAGACGTGCGCCACCACACCTGGCTAACTTCTTGTATTTTTGGTAGAGACAGCATTTCACCATGTTGGCCAGGCTGGTCTTGAACTTCTGACCTCAAGCAATTCGCCCACCTCGGCTTCCCAAAATGCTGGGATTACAGGTGTGAGCCACCGTGCCCAGCCCCAAAACATTTTTAAAGTCAGGATAAAGGTACTAAAGGGAAAAAGGTATTCCTTCCCTGTGGGAAAGATTCTGTTCAATCTGTTTTTGGCCTTGGAAAATGTTAGAAGTAGAATGGACATTAATATCATCCAATCCAACTTCTCTCTACCCAGCCAGAATCTCAGACAAGTAGTAATAGGGCTTTTGCTTGAATCCTTTAAGAGGTAGGCAGCCCAGCCCTTCACAAGGAAGTTTGAACAGGTGAATTGGTAGAGTTTTTCATTTTACGAGGCATAATTTGCTTCCTCATTTGCAACTTTTATATATTTCTTCCCCTTTAAAAAGTTACAGAACCAGTAACACTATACATGGTGCTCTACGGTTTTCCAAAGCACACTTGTACATGCACAGACAACACTTGATTCTCCCAACTCTTTTATGGAGTGGGCAGGCATGTTTGTTCTGATTAAATAAATGAGGCAGGCCAGGCGTGGTGGCTCATGCCTGAAATCCCAGCACTTTGGGAGGCTGAGGTGGGTGGATCATTTGAGGTCAGGAGTTCAAGACCAGCTTGGCCAACATGGCGAAACCCCATCTCCTAAAAATACAAAATTAGCCAGGTGTGGTGGCACATGCCCATAATCCCAGCTACTTGGGAAGCTGAGGCAGGAGAATTGCTTGAACCCGGGAGGTGGAGGCTGCAGTGAGCCGAGATCATGCCGTTATACTCTGGCCTGGGCAACAGGCTCCTCTATAACTCAGGAATCAGAGCACTGTTTGTGGGATTAAATTAGGTAACTCTTGGAAAGTTGTTGTAAAAGCTTGACTTAGATTTAGATGTGCAACAAATGTAATTTTCTTACTTTTCCTATCCTGGCTAATAAATTTAAAAGATTTTCATATGGCATGTTTAACTTTGTTAAATTTTCAGTTGGGGATTCAGTTCCATCATATCAGCCATTGCAGTTTACTTTAGAACTTACTTCTGTCATTTGTCTTTTTTTTGAGACAAAGTCTCACTCTGTTGGCCAGGCTAGAGTGCAGTGGTACAATCACGGCTCACTGCAGCCTTGAGCTCCCAGGCTCAAGAGATACTCCCACTTCGCCTTCCTGAGTAGCTGGGACTACAGGCATGAACCACCATGCCTGGCTAATTTTATTATTTTTATTTTTTTCTAAAGATAGGATCTTGCTTTGTTCCCTGGCCTTCATTTGTCATTTTAGTTATAATAATCATTAATGCTATCTTGATTTTTAGAAGGTGAGAAATTTGATTATTTAAAAAGTTATGAAAAGATGCCTTATCAGAAAGAGATTTAAGTGATTTCTAGTTTGAGAAAATTGACTCTTTTTAAAACATTTTTATTTTATATGACGTGAAATGGGTTACCTGACTGCATTGCAGGCATATTGTTACTAAGTGGGAAGGAATGGGGCTAGGTGTTCCTTTTCATTTGGAACGTTCCCTTCATGGGAACATTGACTTCATGGAGTCAGTTGTGTGATAAATGCATATATATTTCTTTGGAATTAAGTGTTTGAAGAAGGATCAGTTCCATTGGAATCTCTTTTATCTTTTTGCTCTTCTCATACTGTCTGTAGAGAAGAAGTATTTTATTTTTACTGAGAAATCTGCCACTTTCAGGGGTTTTACATCTTGATAGACGTGAGTGCCCTTTAACACTTGCTAGCTAATGAAAGTGTATGTTTAGCCTGCCAAACTGTGAGCATTCTGAGGACTGGGATCCAGTCTGAATTTTCCCTGTATTACTGGCACATGACACAGTTCCTGGCACTTAGAATGAAATACTAACTCTCTGTTGACTGAAGGAAATGTTAGTTATCACTGTATCCATTGATACGTAGTGAATGCAGACTAATTAATAAATGTTGGGAGTTCACTGCTGTATCTTCTAGGTAGAAAAATACATTTCAGATAAAACATATACATTCAGGAAAAAGAATTTTCTTCACAAATATATAGAATTCTGTTGAGGGCCTTTCTCTATATAGGAACAATGAAAATGTAGGAAATGCTTTATCATCTGTAATTGTTCTTTGGACTAACCTAGAATTTTTCCCCTGGAGAATGCATATATTCACTTGTCTCCTAACTCTTTGGTAATGGGCATGATGCCAGGGTCCCTGACTGAACTCACTCAGTCCAGGGTACATGTGAGATGTCAGTGTCCAGAATACCAGTCCTAGAGGTTTTAACTTTTAGCCAACAGTGGATAGCCATATGTGCACATGTGTGTGTGTATGTGTGTATGGATGCATATGTGTGTGTGTTTTAAGCTCTTTGAATTCTTCAAGTTTAATCCAGTATCATATTTCTCCAAAAATGAAATATTTTCCCATTTCTTGTTTTTAATTTTTTTTCCCAGTAAGTTCAGCTGTGCAAGGAGTCTATTATCTGTTGTATCACTTTTCTAGAAGTTTCTTGGGCTCTTGAGGGACAAGCTGGGAAGAATTCAAGGCCAGACACGGTGTGGTGAAAGTATCCCTGGTTATGACTCTTGAGATTTTTTGGAAAGTAGTAGTAAATCATTTAATCATTTGGGAATGATGGATCATGCATTCTGTGTATTCCGTCTCTCCATGGTGAAGTTGTTTGTATACATAGCTTTTTCCATGGTCAGCTCCTCTCTGATAAAATGCTCCTCTTCATTTTATTTCATTTGAGTCACTTTCTCAATCAGTATGTTTTGTATGCCAAATTACAGATCTTTCCATTTTCTTCTACCATTTTGGCATTTAGATGCCTGGACACAAATTTAATCTGAGAAAAAAAATCCTAATGTCCTGACTTCTTGTGGGAAGTATTTGCATTAAGGAACTTCAGTTTTACTCCCTTTTTCTTAAGTTCTAGAGTCTGATGTTTGCCACTTAAAGTTCTCTAAATCTAATTCCTATTTGATGTAAACTGTCATCTCCTCCTCTTCCTCCTCCTCCTCCTCCTCCTCCACCTCCTTCTCCTCCTCCTCCTCCCTCTGTAACCCTGGCTGGGGTGCAGTGGCGCAATCTTGGCTCACTGCAACCTCCCGCTTCCGGGCTCAGGCAGTTCTGTTGCCTCAGCCTCCCGAGTAGCTGGGATTAGAGGCATGCGCCACCATGCCTGGCTAATTATGTATTTTTAGTAGAGACAGAGTTTTGCCATGTTGGCCAGGCTGGTGTCGAACTCCTGATCTCAGGTGATCCGCCCTTGATACCCTCGGCCTCCCAAAGTGCTGGGATTACAGGTATGAGCCACCACCAGCCAAACTGTCCTCTTTAAAAAAAATATGTCCCTGTCATATTGTCAATATGTTCCTCATAGCTAAGGAATCTTTGCTGCATAGGTTGATCACACACAATGAGATACAATTTTACTTTTCAGTTGGAATTTTTAGGATAATACTTTATGAAGTTGAGGGTATGGTATGATAAACATAATTTCTCACTAGGAGTGGGAGTGAAAATTGATACAGTCTTTCTACAGTGCAATTTGGCTCTGTAATCTTACTTTTTTTTTTGAGACGGAGTTTCGCTCTTGTTGCCCAGGCCGGAGTGCAATGGCGCAATCTCAACTCACTGCAACTTCCGCCTCCTGGGTTCAAGCGATTCTCCTGCCTCAGCCTCCCGAGTAGCTGGGATTGCAGGCATGTGCCACCAAACCCAGCTAATTGTGTGTTTTTAGTAGAGATGGGGTTTCTCCATGTTGATCAGGCTGGTCTCAAACTCCCGACCTCAGGTGATCCGCCTACCTGGCCTCCCAAAGGGCTGGGGTTACAGGCGTAAGCCACTGTGCCCGGCCTGTAATCTTACTTTTACAAATCTCTCCAGAGGAAATAATCAGAGATGAGGACGAATATTATGTATAAGAATGGTTGGCTTGGCGTGGTGGCTCACGCCTATAATCCCAGCACTTTGGGAGGCCAAGGCGGTGGATCACCTGAGGTCGGGAGTTCGAGACCAGCCTGACCAACATGGGGAAACCCCGTCTCTACTAAAAACACAAAATTAGCCGGGCATGGTGGCACATGTCTGTAATCCCAGATACTCAGGAGGCTGAGGCAAGAGAATCGCTTGAACCTGGGAGGTGGTGGTTGTGGTGAGCCGTGATCGCGCCATGGCACTCCAGCTTGGGCAGCAAGAACGAAACTCTGTCTCAAAACAAAAACAAAACAAAGAGTGCTCGTCATAGTTTTCTTTAAAACATGAAAATTATGGCTGGGAGCAGTGGCTCATACCTGTAATTCCAGCACTTTGGGAGCCTGAGTTGGGAGGATCACTTGAGCCCAGGAGTTCAAGACCAGCCTGGTAACATGGCAAAAATCTGTCTCTACAAAAAAGACAAAAATTAGCCAGGCATGGTAGTGTGTGCCTGTGGTCGCATGCAGCTACTCTGGAGGTTGAGATGGGAGGACACTTGAGTCTGGGAAGTGGAGGTTGCAGTGAACTGAGATCTGCACCACTGCACTCCAGCCTAGGTGACTGAGCGAGACGCTGTCTGAAAGAGAGAATGAGAGAGAGGAAAGAAAGAAAAGAAAGAAAGAAGGAAGAGACAGAGAAAGAAAGAGAAAGAAAATTATAAGCCATGTAAATATTCAAGAGCCAGTAAATAATCGAATCAATTATGATATGTAAAAGTGTTAGAATAATATGGAACCATTAGAAAGTATGACTTTTGAAGAGTATTAAAGGACAAAGAAACTAAGAAATCTCATGAGAAGAGAAAAATATGATTAATAAAATACAGTATATACCAGAATATATTACCATTATTATTTCTGAGAAAAAGGGATGGATAGTTATTTAAAAGCTTCTTCTTTGTGTGTTTATTTTCCAAATTTTCTGTAACAAATGTATAGTACATTGATGATTAAATGAATGAGTATATAAAGTGCTAGAAGAATACCTGGCCTTATAGTGAACTCTCAAATATGAGCTTTTACTGTTGCTATGATATAATTACTTTTATTATATATAAAATATTTTTTAAAACTCACTCTAATTATAATTATTTAATTGTAACTACTTGTTTAATGTTTGTCCTCTATTCTCCATCATCTTTGGTCCTTCCTAATTTTTTTTGAGATAGGATCTTGCTCTGCTGCTCAGGCTAGAGTGCAGTTGCATGATTGTAGTTCATGGCAGCCTCAGCCTCCTGGGCTCAAAGGGCCCTCCCATCTCAGCCTCCTGAGTATCTAGGACTACAGTTATCGGCCACCACACCTAGCTAATTTTTTAGTTTTGTTGAGATGGGGTCTCACTGCATTGCCCAGGCTGATCTTGAACTCCTGAACCCAAGTGATCCCCTTCCTCCACCTCCCAAAGTGTTGGGGATTACAGTCATGAGCTGTCCTTAAAGACCATATCCATCAAATATAAGCTGGCTGTAATACCTGGTACATAATAAGTGCTTAGTTAATATTTGGTGTGTGTGTGTGTATTTGTTTGTACCCTCAAAGATCAGGTTTCTAAATATTTTCTCCTATTTTATTTCAGTTTTTTAGCAGGAAGGTTGCTAATAATCAAGCTGTAAAAATATTAGTTGCTCCCAATTTAGAATTTTTATGTTCTTATGAACGCTGAAATGTATGTAAATGAAACTGCACAGTGTTAAATGGTATGTTATTGAACCAGAAATATGTTTATTGTCTTATTTTATAAACAAAAATGGCCCTGAGATTTCTTTAAAATTTTTTAAAAGTTATAGATTTTGAAATTTACAACACAACTCAATAAATAAGATTATGACAAAGCTATCTTAGATATACTTTTTGATTGGCCCTAAGATTATAACTTTAAGCAAGAATAGGGACACTTTTAACAGCTTGGAAGGTATTTTGGTGGGACAATAGGAGTGTATTTGTTTGTATGAAAATCCGCCGTAGTTCTATAAAAGAACGTAATTTGAATCTGTAGTTGATTGCAAGTTTAGAGGTCTCTGCAATATACAAAGTTTCTTAGTTGCAGTCACTTCCCAAGACATGCTGATCATTAAGAAACAAGGAAACTCAGCTAGAATTACCAGCTGCTGTTTACAAAGCCAAATGATAAAATTTACTTAATGAAAGTAATGTGCTGACAGCAGAGTTTATTGCTTAAAACATAACAATCATGTTTATTGTATCTCTCTGAGACAGCTTTGCTGAATATAACTTAAATGTAGCAGAGGAAATCCAGAGTAATGCACTGTTTTAAAAAAGTGTGTTTATTTACATGAAACCAACATAAAAAGTTTGATGAATTTTTTGTCAGAGGTCTTAGTTTTCTAGAGTTAAACTGAAAAGATTGAAGAAATGGTAAGTAGCTACCATTTTTGGAAACAAGAAATTAAGAAGTACAAACTCAGAAAACACGCTTGGAGAAAATTTTAATATCATGAAACCTAGAACTCTTGAACTTCAAAAGACTTTACAATCCACTTGATGGTGATATTTGGAATCTCAGATATAGTATTCAAATATCATAGGATAGAAAAGAATAATCAGGGAGCTTAATGCAATCAGAACCTTGTAGCCTGTTATGGGAAGAAGTATCATTTGGTTAAGCCTGCTAAGCTACTGTAAATGAATGTTAATCGCATTTTATCAGCTGCTTATACTATCTTTATTATATAATTTGAATATTTATGACCATGGAAATATGTTTAACTGTGAAATTACAGTGTTTATGGAACTCAAATTCCAAAAAGCATACAACCCTGTGATGGAGAAGAATTATATTTAAATACTACAAAATTCAAGATGTTTCTACCATTTAACATTAGTCTATATCTTGTGGGAGAAGCAGTTTGTGGCTAAGATACTGTGACAAACAGAATGATGTATGCTAATGTTGACTTCTAAGATAAGCATGTGATTTATTGTTTGCACAAAAGTCAATCACCAACTAGAGTATTTTAACTTTTTAGGGTCAGGTAGTATTTAACTATTTTCTCAATATAGGTTATATCATTTTGGTTGACTGCATCCTTATCTTCTTGGAAATTATTAATGAACCTTTTAAAAAATACGAACCAGGCTTTGTACTTGAACTTCTTCTCCTCTTAAAGCTGCAGTAATATTGAAATTGAAAATGATGGGCCAGGCGCTGTGGCTCATGCCTATAATCCCAGCACTTTTGGAGGCCGGGGCAGGTAGATCATCTGAGGTCAGGAGTTTAAGACTAGCCTGGCTAACATGGCGAAACCAAGTTTCTACCAAAAATACAAAAAATTAGCTGAGCGTGGTGGCACGTGCCTGTAATCCCAGCTACTTGGGAGGCTGAAGCAGGAGAATGGCTCGAACCTGGGAGGCGAGGGTGCAGTGAGCCGAGATTGCACCATTACACTCCAGCTTGGGCAGCAAGAGTGAAACTCCGTCTCAAAAAAAGTAAAATAATAATGGATGGGAATGCTTCTTTAATTGTGCAGTCTATTTATTTTGTGTGTGTATATGTATTTTGGGGAAAATTGATTCTCTGCCAATGCCTTCTTACTTCTTTGCAAACATAAACCCATGAAAAGATATTTTTCCCTTTGGGAAAATGTAAATGCACATTGTTCTTCTGGAAAATATAATCTAATAGGAAAATACAATTCACATTAGAACCAAAAAAAGCCTGTAATTAAGATGTGTCTTAGTCACATTTTCTTTCTGTCTTTTGTTAAAACCACAACATGGACTCATTCAAACAAATAAAGTTGTTGGGTAGGTGGAACATTGTTTTCCAATGTTATAGTAATGTTATAGTGTTACAACTATCTGGTTACTTCATCTTGATTGACAAAAATATTAAATCATCATTTTATAAAATTTGGGTATAAAACTTTATGTCTTGAGGCTAATTTAGATGTGTGGTGGTGTCTACCGGCAACACTAGAGAGGTTTCAGAGTCAGAGAGTGTTGAAACCAAATTCTACACCCAGCAGTCAGCTTAGATACCATCTTTCTAGTCAGGTTACTTAATCTTGCCAGGCCTCAGGGGCCCCCCCTTCATGAGGTTGTTGGACAGATTACTGAAATCCTCACAAATATGTGGAAAGTGCCTGGAATGTTTACCTGGAGCCAATGATGATTGCACACACTGCTGTTACATAGTTGATGATGGAGCCTCTATGTTGTGGATTACTTAAAACACTTTTGCCTTTCTGCCATCTACATTTGGGAGAATTAGTTAGACAGTATACCCTCCTTTAAAAAGTTGACAAAGGAAAAATATCAAGAATGCAAGTCAGGCTCTCTTTAGCTGCGAACAACATTAGAGAAGTGTTGCCATATCAGATTCTTGATCCTAATGCCTGAAATGTGATTGGGCGTTTGTTTATGGAAATCATTATCTGTACTGCTGCCTGCTTTATTAGTATAAAGCAAGAGTCAGCAAACTTTTTCTGTGAAGAGCCAGGGAGCAAATATTTGAGGCTTTGTGGGCTCTTCAGTTTCTGTCACGAGTTCTCTATTGTACCATTGTAGCCAAGGCTAGTCGTAGACAATATGGAAATGAATGGGCATGGCTGTATTCTAGTAAAGTTCTCTTTGTAAAAATGGATCATAGTTTTCTAATCCCTGTGGAAGATAATTGAGAGTATGTTCGCATCTTCTTTTTAAAATCAGAGATAAATTCTTGCCCCTAAAGTTGTAATTGTTCATTACTTCGTTCCTCTGTGTGTGTGTGTGTGTGTGTGTGTGTGTGTGTAGAGTGTGTATATCTGATAAACTGTCAGATTTTGATTTCTGAAGCTGTGTGGGAATTGATTTTTCTAGTCAGTTTGACCACATCTCTGGAACACAGTGGGGATGATGGGGAATGCCTTGTTTGTCTGTGAGATTAAACCTGTATACCTTTTTATTCATAATTGAGTAGATTCTGAGTTACATTGGACAGAGACCTGGCTTTACAGTTGGATAGTCTGCAAAGTCCTTGGCTGGTGATGCAGCTTTTGTAGGGATCAGTCTTCTCATCTGTAACACAGTGCTAATTCTCACCTTATTGGGTTGCTGAGAATTGAGAGAGACCATGCATTTGAAGGCCAACCTCAGTGTCTGAAACAGATAAACCCAATAAACAGTAGTTCCTTCCAACTTGAATGAGAATCATATTCTGAAAGCTAAATGATTTTTGAAAAACTTTACTGTTAATTTACTGTTTTTTTCTTTTTTTTGAGACAGGGTCTTGCTATGTCACCCAGGCTGAAGTTATTGGTGATTCTGCCTCACTGCAGCCTGAATCTTTCAGGCTCAGGTGATCCTCCCACCTCAGCCTCCTGAACAGCTGGGATTATTGGTGAGCACCACCATGCCTGGCTTTTTTTTTTTTTTAATTTTTTTTATTTTTAATAGCGATGAAGTCATGCTATGTTGCCCAGGCTGATCTCGAACCCTTGGGCTCAAGTGATCCTCCAGCCTTGGCCTTCCAAAGTGCTAGGATCACAAGTGTGAACTTCCTCACCCTGCCCTGTGTTCTTTTTAAGGGGGAAAAATGCACCTCTGCATGCTTATGTACTCTGAATTATTTGGAGCTGTGCCTCTCAGACTGTCTGTGGTAAAGACCTAGTTTTGTTCCTAATTTGTCATGAACTGATGCTTTTATAAAATATAATACAATGAATTATTATTAAAAAAAGAAACAAAAACATACAAAACACATATAAAGCCCCCATTTTAATAATGAGATCCAATAAACACATACATTTTCTAAATGCTTACTGTCAATTTCTTTGTATTTCTTTGGGCGCTGGTAATCAACAATTGGCAAACCAGTACTGATCCATGAGCCACACTTTTAGGAGCACTAAGTTAGGGGGAAGCAAGTTCATGGCCATTTATTTAAAACATTCATATTAAGTACTCTTGGATAGAATTAGTTACTAAATAGACAATGAATTTATCCCTTCTTCTTTAAAAGTAGTTACCAACTGTAAGTAAAAATTATTTACTTACCCAAATCCATGTTCAACAGCCTCCCTCCCCATAATGTAAGATTGTTTGATTTGAGGTAACTGGAGATCTCATAGGGGAATAAAACTCAGTGGTTGTCTCCAGACCAAGATGGCCCTTGATTAGAGTGTCCCCATCCATAACGGGTTGATATGGGTTAGCTGTGTGCACACCCAAATCTCATCTTGAATTGTAGCTCCCATAATCTCTGTGTGTCATGGGAGGGACCTGGGGAAGGTAATTGAATCACGGGGGCAGGTTTTTCCATGCTGTTGTTGTGATAGTGGAAAAGTCTCACGAGATCTGATGGTTTAATAAAGGGCAGTTCCCCTGCACACGCTCTCTAACCTGCTACCATGTAAAATGTTCCTTTTCTCCTCCTTCGCCTTCCGCCATGATTGTGAAGCCTCCCCAGCCATGTAGGACTGTGAGTCCATTAAACCTTTTTCTTTTTTTGAGACAGAGTCTTACTCTGTCACCCAGGCTGGAGTGCAGTGGCACAATCTCAGCTCATTGCAACCTCCACCTCCTGGGTTCAAGTGATTCTCCTGCCTTAGCCTCCCTAGCAGCTGGGATTACAGATGCATGCCACCCCACCTGACTAATTTTTGTATTTTTAGTAAAGACAGGGTTTCACTATTTGGCCAGGCTGGTCTCAAACTCCTGACCTCAAGTGATCCGCCCTCCGTTGGCCTCCCAAAGTGCTGGGATTACAGGCATTAGCCACCATACCCAGCCAAACCTCTTTTTCTTTATAAATTACCCAGTCTCAAGCATTTCTTCGTAGCAGTATGAAAAGTGACTAATACCGGGTTCTCAGTGACTCCCTCACTAACCCTGAGAGCCCAGATCTCATAGGGTATAGGTATAAGAATCTCAGGTCCTCAGTTTCTCCTTTATCCCCTGTGTTCTGGCAGCACCTCCCATTACCTTTATGAATCCACGTATTTTATTATACTGCCGTTATTTTCTGTGACTCCTCCACAGAACTGTGGACTTTGCAGTAGGAACTATTTTATTCTCTTTTTGCCTCCCTGGCTCCTGGCAGACCCTAGATGTACCTCGAAAATGTACTGATGTGTGAATGAATGAGCGGATGATGTGTTCCAGGCCTCTCACCAGCCTGCCTTTCTTTATCTGCACACTCTTCACTTTGCTAGGGTCCCTCTCAAAAACACAACTGGATCAGGAGTAGTGGGGAGGGAGGAGAGGGAGCTGCTGCAAAGCAACACACTGCTGTCAACATTTTTCAATGCGCATAACCCAATAGAACATGCACAGTATATTTTGGGAAGTCAACTGTTTTTCTCATCCCTCATTTTTTGTTGCTGATTGTATTATAATATTGTAGGAAAGCAGCCAACAACAGTGCTACCACCTTCAATGCTGTCACATCGACTTTCTGGAAACTGTCAGGGCCACACCTTACTGTAGTTGAAATTCAATGGCACTGAGCTCTTGAGATTATAGATAGTAATTTTCTGGAGTACACACAATGGTGTGTGAACATATGACTGGGCTGGAATCTATCAAAGTGCTTGCATGGGATATAAAGATCATTGATGCATTACAGTAAGCCATTTATGGTTATTTTATGGTATGTACACAGACTGACATCACTGGGCAAAGGCGATCAGAATTTCACCTGCATAATAACAATCATTTGCAAGGAAAAAGATCTTATCAAAAATAAATTGATAATGTGTAGTAATGGACTGGGTTTTTGGTGGTTACTCATTATTTGGGGGACCAGTAGAGTTAATAGCATACTGACTGAACAGTGACTTTAGATCAGGATGTCTGGATTCCCATCCCAGCTCTGTGACTTCATTCAAGTTACTTACCCTCTTTGATGCATTACAGATTTTTCTTATCTGTAAAATGGAAGTAATAATAGTACTGAGGCCTAAGATATTGTGCAGCTTAAATATGATAACTCAGGTAAAGCACCGAGTGGTGCCAATATTCCTTTACCACTCTTTATCATCACTTGATGTATGTAGATTGTCAGTCTAGTAACACTTTTGGAAAGAAATGACACCCTTTAGAGTACCAATAGCAGTTGTATTTGTAAACCTCTTCTATGGGTAGAGTTCTAATTTAAGATATTTTTGCCCTTCTTAACTATTTTATATACATTAATTTATTCCTCTGGAGAATCTTTGAAATAAAAGTTAGCTTTAACTTTTAAACACTTAAAATTGAGAGTTGATATACAGCTCGCTAAAAATAAATTACTAAAACTCTAGAAAAATAATAAACTATGAAGTTTTACTAATTCAAGGACTGCAGTATTGGGAAATATTGTGAAAACTAGTTATATAGAGAATAAATAAAAATTAGAATATAGAGTTTGTATATATGGCATGAATATAATTAAGCAAATATTAGGTTGGTGCAAAAGTTATTGCGGTTTTGACATTATAGAAAAAACCGCAATTACTTTTGCACCAACCTAAATATACATATTTTAAGATGTATAGATTAAGTACTACAGCTTGGGATAAGATGTTTAGATAAGTAAGTGTTGTGATGAAGAATGGCTCTTTTTCCCTTTACTATCCAGTGTTCCTAATGGCTTCTGTAATGTTTTTTGTTTTTTTGTTTTTGAGTTTTGCTCTTGTTGCCTAGGCTGGAGTGCAATGGCGCAGTCTCGGCTCACTGCAACCTCCGCCACCCGGGTTCAAGAAATTCTCCTGCCTCAGCCTCCCAAGTAGCTGGGATTACAGGTGCCTGCAACCACGCCTGGCCCATTTTTTGTATTTTTAGTAGAGACGGGGTTTCACCATGTTGGCCAGGCTGGTCTCGACCTCCTGACCTCAGATTATCCACCTGCCTCGGCCTCCCAAAGTGCTGGGATTACAGGTGTGAGCTACCATGCCTGGCCCTATAATGATTTTATAATTAAAAATTTTCAAAGACCAAACATAAGTTACTCGTTCTAATCACTCAAAATGATAGACATTAAAAAATCATATTGAATCTGAGTATGTCTTTTATTATAGCTAGGATATTTATTGAATTTATTTACAGACTGTTGGTTAAAATCAAGTAACTGCTTTGTAAATTAACTTTCTAGATGGCTAAGAGCAAACAGAGTCTCTTCGTTTTATGTTTAGGTACCCAACCAAGAACAATTCTCTTGAAACTCAGTCTGTGACATTTTGTAGACATTTCATAAAGGAGCTTTTCAAGGCCAGTGAGAAGTCAGCAACACAAACCTCTTTTGTGATCAGTTCAGGGGATCCCCGGAGATCAGCCTGGTCTCTGGAGTGTACGAGGAGATATCCAGTTACAGCTCAGGGCAGGGGCAGATCTGGTTCATCATGTGATTGCGGTGACAGCCTGCCAAGCTCACAGCTGCCTTGTAGGGGCTGTGGGCCCACCTGCCAGCTCCATTATTCCCATTTAGGGTCAGGCCCACAGGGACTTTTCCCATTAAACCCTGAATGTCTTCATTTTCAAGAAGTTTTCAAAGCATCATGAAAGACTAAGCAGGGCAAATGATGGTGTGATTGAACCCACCTCAGTTTATTCAACAGCAGGACTGTTTATATGTTTCAGTTGGTCCTGCCCTTTGTCCGTCCTAGGCTGTCCCCAAAGTGTCTCTTGATACTGGACACAGTTTTACAATAAGCAAAGGTGATTTACCTAGGTAAATCTTTGCCCCAGAGAGTGACAAGAAGAAAACCTGCTTTTTGTACGTTTGAAGAATCCCATATGGTAGACTCTGACACATCTCATAGCGAATGTTCTTGTTCTTATGACCAAACGTCTTCCTAAATTAAAAAAAAATTAAATATTGACCAAAATAAATGACATTTTGCCTATACAAAATTGTTGAACATGTAAAAATGCCTCTGGTACCGGAAGATGTCTTCACACTGACAGCCCTACTGAAGACTTGCTCATCATTCCAGGAGGTATACCTCTATTTTGACGTTTCCTTTAAAGGGAAATCCTTTTGAATGCACGCAGTAAGGTGTAGGAGAGCAGGCCAGGTGTGGTGGCTCATGCCTGTAATCCCAGCACTTCAGGAGGCTGAGGCGGGCAGATTACTTGGGGTCAGGAGTTCGAGACCAGCCAGGCCAACATGGTGAAACCCCGTGTCTACTAAAAATACAAAAATTAACTGAGTGTGGTGGTGCATGCCTGTAATCCCAGCTACTCAGGAGGCTGAGGCAGGAGAATTGCTTGATCCCAGGAGGCGGAGGCTGTAGTGAGCCTAGATCTTGCCACTTCACACTCCAGCCTGGGTCATGGAGCGAGACTCTAACTCAAAAAAAAGAAGTACGGAGAACATTAGTCACTGAGATTTCTACATGTCATAGTGGAATATAAATCAGTTTGAATTCCTACATTGTTTGAGAAGATTTTTTAAATTTTTTATATTTTTAAATTGATGCATTATAGTTATACATATGTATTGGGTACAATTTGATGTTTCAGTACATATCTGTGTTGCATAATGATCTAGCCAGGGTAGTTAGTGCACCCAGCACCTTATGTGTTTATTGTTTCTTTGTGATGAGAACATTCAAAAGCCTCTCTTCTAGCTATTTGGTAATATGTAGTATTTTACTGTTAACTGTAATCACTCTACAGTAGAACACCAGAATTTATTCCCCCTACCTAACTGTAACTTTGTACCCATTGACCAACCTCTCCCCTCTACCCTCTTCCCAGTCTCTGGTCACCACCATTCTTATTTGAGTAGATTTTTAAAATCCACTAAAGTTTATGGAGACTGTTTAGGAAAAACTCTCAAACTGTTTTTCCTCTCCTCTCACACTACAACAATCAACACGGAAGACTTCTGTGACCAAATGTGTGAGAGTTTTTCGCCACCAGCGAGCAGCAGACACCAGCAAGTCCAGGCCTCCAGAACCTCTGACCAACCAGCTTCAACTTGGGGTTCCTACGACTCTCCTTTTCTGGTTCAATTAATCTGCTGGAGTGGCTCATAGAACTTAGGGAAACACTTATGCTTACTGGTTTATTATAAAAGATATTACAAAGGATACAGATGAAGAGATGTTGAGGGCGAGGTATGGAGTAAGGCACGCAGAGCTTTCATGCCTTCCCTGGGCGCCACCCTCCGGGAACCTCTACATGTTCAGCTGTCCAGAGGCTCCCTGCACCCTCTTGGGTTTCTATGGAGGCTTCATTAGATAGGCATGATTGACAACCATGTAGAAACGTGATTGAACAAAAAGGGTATGATCTCAGACTAACAGACTGAGTGGAGGAATCCAGCAAGGCTTGTCTGTTTAAATTCTTCTTGGCCTCTCTGTACAGCATTCTTTCCTTGAACGTATGCGGCACAGCCCTCTCAGGAATGAGGGTCTTTTGACCCACAATCAGATTAGAATGCTGCCTGGGCAAGTAGAAGAAAAACAGGAGAAGTTCAGAGAGAGAGAGATTCTGTTTTCTGAGGTCTGCTCCTGAGACCTGAAGTGCCCCAAGGCTATAACAAATGACTGCACCAAGGGCTATTGGAAGTTAGGAACCAGGAACCATGGATGAATGCCTACACACATAGACATACACACACAAAATCATAATATCACAGAGACCAGCTTTCACTTTTCTCCTGCTATTGTGCGATGTAGAATCATCGGTGGGAAGAAAAGCATTTTGTATTTCAAATGTCCTCATATCCGAACTGATCTTGGATAATATGTTGTTTAGGAAATCTGTCTGGCTCATTGGATTAAAGTTTGGATCGTACGTTTTCTATAAAATATAGTATAATGAAAAAATATGTTTATTTTTTCCTTTGGAGACAGAGTCTCACTCTGCTGCCCAGGCTGGAGTGCAGTGGCACAATCTCAGCTCACTGCAACCTTCGCCTCCCAGGTTCAAGCAATTCTCCTGCCTCAGCCTCTTGAGTAGCTGGGATTACAGGCATGCGCCACCACGCCTGGCTAATTTTTTGTATTTTTAGTAGAGACAGGGTTTCACCATGTTGGCCAGACTGGTCTCAAGCTCTGGAGCTCAAGTGATCCACCCCCTTCGGCCTCCCAAGGTGCTGGGATCACAGGCATGAGCCATCGTGCCCGGCCAATGAAAATAATTTAAATGTTCTCTTTATTGAAAACAGTCTAAAATTTATATGAAGTTGTAATTTGAGCCAAAGTAAAAACCCTTTTTTTTACTTTTTTATTTTAAAAATGAACCATTTTATGTACTTATTTATTTTTATTTTTTTCAAGACTCTCCACCCAGGCTGGAGTGCAGTGGCACAATCTTGGCTTACTCAGCCTTGACCTTCCTGGGCTCAGGCGATCCTCCCACTTCAGCCTCCTAAGTAGCTGGGACTACAGGCGTGCACCCAGCTAATTTTTGTATTTTGGGTAGATAGGGGATTTTGCCATGTTTCCCCAGCTGGTCTTAAACTCCTGAGCTCAAGCCATCCTCCGCCTTGGCCTCCCAAAATGCTGGGATTATAGGCGTGAGTCACCACGTCTGGCCAAAACACATTTAAATGGGATTTTTTTGTTGTTACTGAATTTAAATAATTCAGAAACAACTTCAGAAGAAAGAATAAGAAGCAAAACTTCCCTCCGAAGGATTTAAGGATTTTTTGTTTTTGTTTTTGTTTTTTTTTGAGACTGAGTCTCGCTCTGTCGCCCAGGTTGGAGTGCAATGGCGCGATCTCGGCTCACTGCAACCTCCTCCTCCTGGGTTCAAGCAATTCTTCTGCTTCAGTCTACCAAGTAGCAGGGACTACAGGCGTCCGCCACCACGCCCGGCTTATTATTTTTGTATTTTTAGTAGAGACAGGGTTTCACCATGTTGGCGAGGCTGATCTTGAACTCCTGACCTCAGGTGATCCACCTGCTTCAGCCTCCCAAAGTGCTGGGATTACAGGCGTGAGCCACCGTGCCTAGCCAGATTTAAGGATTTTGACTAGTGGGGTCATGTGGAGGCTCAGTGATGCCAGAAGGCAGCTCACTTCTGTTTTCTTCATGGGGGTGTCCAGGGAAAATCTAGCTCATAAGGAAGGATAAGCACAGGAGGCCCTTGATGGGAAGCCAGCTCATGGCAAGGGAGTGGGGGATTGGTAGTGGGGGACAGCGGTTATTCACACTTTCCGAAGGAGAGGGTTTTCCATGCTATCTGAGCCCTCTGGCCATAAATTCCCCATTTGGATCCACTGGAAACACTGGGTTTGGCAATGGAGGAAGAAGGAAAAAGCTTGGCAGCCTAGAAGCAAGTCTGAGGGGAAAGATGTGAACCATTTCCCAGGGACCATTTGCTCCCTGACACCTGTGCCACTTGGAACATCAGGTGGATCATCACTTCTAGAAACTCGAGTTGAACATCTGTTTGAATGGTCTTAGGTCTGCAGCCTCCACCCTTGAGATGAAAAGGTTTTGTCTAGCTTCCCACACTCTCCCCCGGGAATCATGTGCTGTTAGTTCAAGGAACAGAATCTAAGATGATAAGAAGAAATCGTTCCTTCTAGCCTTTCTTCAAGGTCTTCGAATTACCTTTGAAGGTCTCCAGCTCTTCATCCTCATGGCTCATCTTGTCTTTTGCTTCAGAACTTTCCTCTTCTTGTTCCAAGTCATGATCTGCCTTGACAGGTAATATCCTGAGAAGCTCCATTTCTTTCTGACAACGTTCGTTCATTTCCTTTCCTCTGTCCTGAAGATTTTGAACTGCACTTTCAGTTGAGGTTCCCTCAGTCTAAAGCTTGTTAAGATGATCTGTCAGGTCAGTTTTTGTGTCCTCTTTTTTAGAAATGTTGGCATAGAGTTTATTTTTCTCTCTCTTCTGGGTGTTGAGATGCACACAACCTGGCAGCATCAGTCAGTTTCCTCCCGGCTTCTCTTGCTGTTCATCCACATGGTCTCTGTCTCCTGTGTCCCAATTACCACCTGCGCTCTCTTCTCCAAGGGGAGCTGCCAGGTCTTTAACCTTTCACACAGCTTCCTCCAGTCTTCATATGACCTTCTGTTGAGACTCTAGAGCTCTGTATGAAAATCCTGAGTTTTTTTTTTTTCCTTTTGCCCTTAATAGTATTAAGCTTATTGTATTTTTTCCATAAAGACTTGTGTCTTTATGGATTTAGTTTCTGCTTATAGAGATTAGCTCTCTCTTGCAGTATCAGACATCGGCTCATCTTAATCTGTACATGGCGATTTTTCTTTCCCAAATTGGTTTGTTATAAATCTGAGATACACCAGATTACACGGTTGGACATGTTCAAGGATCTGGCATTCTGGGCTTGTATCTTCTTCCGACACGGGATAAAACCTGACAAGAGCTTTGCTTTTACTAGAATTAGTGCTGAGCTCTAATGGCACGTTCTCATTTCTCTGTGTAGAAAGGTTTTATTTTTTGTTGGTTTGTTTCTACCTACTGAGAAATGCTGCCTAAGCTAAGGGAATTGTTAACACCAGCTATCCCAGCACATAGTACCTCCTTCTGTTAATAATCAAGGAGGACAAGACTTGGGCCCATATAATTAGATAATTCTGCACAAAACAATGCATTGTATCACAGGTTGGCCAAATGTACAGCTCATGGCGGGAGAGTTTCTCTGTAACACCCCAAGCTGCCACAGCTGGGCCACAACACAACATAGCGAATATTGGGCAGGGATCTGCCCCAAACCAAGGTTGCACCCGGCAGCTAGAATGGACCATGAGTGGAGAGGATCAACTGGGGTGCAGGCCTGGTCCAAGAGAAACTCACACCCTTAACCCTACCCATAGCTGCTTCTTTCCACTTCTTGGAACTTTGTTTTCTGTAGCCTTTGAGGCCACACCTCATCATCTGCACATGCTGTTCCCTCTGCCTGGAAAGCTCATCCCCTGAAAGCACACGTGGGGACAGTATCCATCTGCAGGAACCTCACCCCTGTGACAGTAGTGCAGGGCAGTGCCAAGCACAGAGTGGGGGCTCAGTGCTTCATGCATTTTTATGGAAGGACAAGTGAGTGAGTGGGTGATAGGGGCAAAACCACATTTGCCATCCCTGAAGGTTCACATATAATGCCCTGCTGACTCAGCATACCAAGCCTACCAGAGTTTTCAACTCCTTTCAGAACTCTGTGCTGAGAGGTGGAGAGAAGAGGCGGCAACAGCTTCTGGCCTGGGTGATCCCCGTTCCCATTCCTCTACTCAAGTAGATTTGAAAACAGCATATCTTTGAATACCCAGTCTAAGTAGTGAGTCATAGGAGCAGCTGCTGCTGCCATTAGAAAATGTGAGGCCATAGACTTTTCTATAATGCCGTGTAGAAACAATGGAATCCAATGCAATAGAGTTGATGTTACAGAGAGAATATCAATGGCCTTAGGGGGCTTAAAAAAAAAATCCAGCCAGGTGCAGTGACTCACGCCTTTAATCCCAGCACTTTGGGAGGCCAAGGCAGGCAGATCACAAGGTCAGGAGTTCAAGACCAGCTTGACCGATATGGTGAAACCCCATCTCTACTAAAAATACAAAAATTAGCCAGGTGTGGTGGCATTCGCCTGTAGTCCCTACTACTCGGGAGGCTGAGGCAGGAGAATTGCTTGAACCCAGGAGGCACAGATTACAGTGAGCCAAGATCACGCCATTGCACTCCAGCCTCAGTGATACCATCTCAAAAAAAAAAAAAGATCTGTGTCAACTGGGACTGAATCAAAAGGGTGGGGAAGAGCAGAGCTAACAATCAGCCTGATTTTTTAAACCTATAAAGAACCTCGAAACATAGTACGTGTCATGCCTGTGTCACACCACACAGTTGCTTCTCAGTCAAGTATATAACCTGTGCCTGGCACATAGTAGGCACATAATACATATTTGTTGAGTGAACAAATATGGTAAGTACTACAGTTCTGAGTTACAGGTAACTGAAATAAAATGTGTAAGAATGTCTGATGGGGGTACGGGTGCGATGGCTCACTCGTGTAATCCCAGCATTTTGGGAGACCGAGGTGGGTGGATCACGAGGTCAGGAGTTCGAGACTAGCCTGATCTACGTGGTGATACCCCGTCTCTACCAAAAATACAAAAATTAGCCAGGTGTGGTGTCGAGCGCCTGTAATCCCAGCTACTCAGGAGGCTGAGGCAGGAGAGTCATTTGACCCCGGGAGGCGGAGGTTGCAGTGAGCCGAGATTGTACCACTACACTCCGGCCTGGGTAACACAGCGAGACTCTTGTCTCAAAAAAAAAAAAAAAAAAAAAAATTTTCTGATGATTATTTAGTATTTATTTACCATGGGTTAATTATTCATTTGCTTTTTCTGTTTGTTCTATGACATGTTGTTTCTTCCTAACTGGTCTGTAGTTTTGTTCCCTTCTATCTCTTAGATTGCTGCAGATTCATGTTTATAATGTTTCTTGACTTTGCAGGTACTTCTGGTGTGATCCAGGCCCTGATACCTGGCCCAGAGGAGGGGAAAAATAACTCACCATTATTCTTAGCTCACACCTCTCCCACTCAACCCCAAAAAGTCAGTGCTGTTTTTACCAGAAAAGCGTGAAACTGTTCATTTTTGAGAGCCACGCTTATACTTTAGACACAAATGTTGCTGGAGAGAGGCCAAAGGCAGGAGAGAGTAAGCAGGTAGTGAGGGTGTAGGTGAGTGGAGCATGTGAATGGATTTTTCTCCCTGAAGTGTCTACTTTTCCCTCCTCCATGCCATTCGCTGCAGTGGGCACTAGCAAAAGTTTGAGTTTTGCTTCCA
Source organism: Macaca mulatta (assembly GCF_049350105.2). Classification (NCBI taxonomy): domain Eukaryota; kingdom Metazoa; phylum Chordata; class Mammalia; order Primates; family Cercopithecidae; genus Macaca; species Macaca mulatta. The sequence goes on from NC_133416.1 coordinate 71,038,511, forward strand.
CAGTGGAGGGAAAAGAACCACAACATGTTCATTAAGAAGGTTGTGGGTTTTTGTTGTGGGAAGCTAGAAAAGCGGCTGACCACTGAAATTGAAGCTATTTACGGGAATATGTATAGTGTGAGCCATGTAAGGTGAGATGTGGGGTGTGGGCCCTGCACCCAGCCCTCAGTCACTCCTCTCCTCCGCAGTGGCCAGCTGCATCTAGGGTGAGGAGGGAAAGCAGACCATGTCTAGATGACACCTGCTGAGCTCTCCCAGGACAGGCCTGCCTGAGCCCCCATCCCTGCAAAACCAAAGCTCTTCACCTGGGTTTCTGCAGGCTCCAGGGGACGGGCAGTGATAGGCTCTCTGCCTGGTCCCTTTCCTGTCCTCTTGCACTGGGTCCTGTGGAGAACTGGTTCTGTTGTAAGTTAAATGCCCCCACCTCTTGACCCTCTTCACAGACTGTTCCTTCAAAACTTTATGTTTCCACCATCTTGTTCCCCCTGCCCAAAGGGGAACACATCTCCGGTAGCCTTTTCTAAAGGAAGCTCTGTGCTTTCCCAGGCTGGGAGGAGGTAACGGCCTTGCCTAGTTCCATGTTGCTGATTCTAGATACCTTCTTTTTATTCCTTGTACAGAAGCCCTTCCTCTTCAGGGGTCTGGCCACCTGGCTGGACCTTGCCCTCTCTTGTTCCTTGCAACTCCCATGCGTAGCTCTGGCTCATTCCTCCACACTCATGGAGACCTTGAATGCCTTTGTTAGATGCTCCTCACTACCAAGGCCAGTGGCCTTCACCACCACACCTGAGTTCTTGTTATCTGAGAAAACTCCTCCCCTGCTGACATGGAGCAGTGCTCTGTTACTGTCACTGCCTGTCCTTCGGGTGTGCCCAGTGTACTTATTCTGCAAGAGAGAGACCTACCCAGTCTCCTGCCTTCGTACCATTCTTTCCTACCATCTCCACACCATGCAGTCATTAGTTCAGTCATTTCTCTTGAAGTTATTTTGACTTGCATCCAAGCTGATTACTACCTCCTCTGAACCACTTCTGTGTCTGGCCCATATTTCTCTTAGTACCTATTGGTTTACAGCTGGGAGGGGATTACTTAGGATCTGGCTGGGTCCCTAGCACCTAGTAAATCTCTTCACATATTGCTGGCATGGAGGGCATGCTTTGTTGAGCTGATGGAAACTATTGATGGGTTAACATTTGAAAAATATTAGTATATTCAGTAAAAATACTGACAAAGGAGGCAAATCTATGTCCCCCTTGAAAAAAATTACGCGGACAGACATGGTGGGTCACACCTGTAATCCCAGCACTTTAGGAGACAGAGGTGGGAGGATCACTTGAGGCCAGGAGTTTGAGACCAGCCTGGCCAACATGGTAAAACCCCATCTCTACTAAAAATACAGAAATTAGCTGGGTGTGGTAGCGGACGCCTATAGTTCCAGCTACTGTGGGGCTGAGGCACAACATTCGCTTGAACCCAGAAGGGTTCAAGAGGCTGCAGTGAACCGAGATTGTGCCACTCTACTCCATCCTGGGCCACAGAGCAAGAGTTTGTCAAAAAAAAAAAGAAAAGAAAAGAAAAGAAAAGACGTGAAGATTGTAGAAAAAATATCCATTCCAGAAATTCGACTGTACGACTCTTTTTCCAGATTCAATTATGTAACTTAAAAAACTATGATCAAAGTAATATATACACGTAATTTAAAAACAAAATAGATAAGTAAGTTTTTAATGAAAAGCAACCATTCCCTCCTTCCCTACCTCTAGTCTTGAATTACAGGGTCAACCATTTTTAAATGTTCTGTTTTCAGTTCTTCTGGTGCTTACTGCCATATCTCTAAGTTTAATCTCAAATAGGACTAATGAAAAACAGCTCTGAAAAATAATGAAAAGTCATAAAATATGTAATGATCATTGTTCACATGGAATCATTCTTACTAGTTTCATTGTGAAAATCATTGGCCGGGCGCGATGGCTCACGCCTGTAATCCCAGCGCTTTGGGAGGCCGAGGCGGGCGGATCACAAGGTCAGGAGATCGAGACCACGGTGAAACCCCGTCTCTACTAAAAAAATACAAAAAATTAGCCGGGCGCGGTTGTGGGCGCCTGTAGTCCCAGCTACTCGGGAGGCTGAGGCAGGAGAATGGCGTGAACCCAGGAGGCGGAGCTTGCAGTGAGCCGAGATCGCGCCACTGCACTGGGCGACAGAGCGAGACTCCGTCTCAAAAAAAAAAAAAAAAAAAAAAAAGAAAATCATTAAAAATATTCTAGACAAATGCCTTCTATGTAATGATATTATTGAATTGGACATATTCATCTCTCACTTTTCTCTTTGTCTTTTAGAATTAGAAAGAAAATGTTTTTGAGATGCTTGTATATTTTAACAGTCAGAATAAAAGTGGTCTTTTTTCCTCCCCTCCCTTTCCTTTCCCATGTTCTCTGCCTCTTGTGGGTTACAGTATGGGAAGTTATAGCACCTGATTTACAAAACCATGATAAGCACCGTATGTAGCTCTTTAAAGCTATAGCTTACTCTGTTTTTGAATCCTGTCTCCAAAGCTGGACTTAGAAAGCGGCTGTCTCTCCACTCTAAGCCAGCATTATGAGAAACGTTATTGAGGAGATGCATGCTTTTTGAAAAAGGGCACAATCTAGATGCCTCAATTTGGAGTGCAAAGTGGCTGCCTATGGTTGAAAATAAGTAGGTAGGTAGAGACTGTAGTGTATTTAATTAAAAGTACTGTGCTAAAAAAAAATTGTAGCAATTATATATTATTAACCTAAGTGGTGCCAAGGCTTTGAAGTTGTTTGCTATGCCCTTGATTGCATACCCTCTGAGTTCGGCTGTTCAGTTATGTAGGTATTTAGAAGAAGAGCAACACAGTAAACGCAAGTACCAAATAAGGATCTTTGGAATTCTGTGCAACATATCTAAGCTATTGCTACATGAATCCAATCTTTTGCTGCTATAGTTAGACAGCGATTATGCTGTTTTTCCCAGCCCACTCCCCAGTTAGACATTGTTTAGTTGATTGGAAAATGCATGTTGTATATCTCAACTAAAATCAGGTTGTCATTTTTGGGCTTAAATGGAGGAGTCTTTTCTTTTCAGCTATAGTAAATGAATAAAGAAAGTGAAGATCTGAGAAGAACTGTGCTGAGTCCATTATCATAAGAAAGCCAGGCTTTGCAAATGTAGGGCTTAGTAGTCATTATATGTGTGTCAGGCAGCTGGGGCCATCCCTGGCTAAGAAGAGACTGGAATGTACTGTTCTTTATTAATAACTCTGCAAGGTGGCAAGGGTTTCAGGGAAAAGAATAAAGTAAGTTTCGGGATCTGATTTTATAGTTTTAAGCTGTTCTCAGCTATAGTTACCAAATAGAAAAGACTTATTGAGTGCCTCAGACATGCCTGACAGCTAGAATTTGACAGCTGAAAATGCCTAGGAACGAATGGTCCTATCCTCTCATTTTACAGAAGAGTAAACTGCAACTAGAGAGGCCAAGTGACTTATTCAAAGTCCCTCTCTAACTGACTTGGACAAATCCTTGCATCACTAAGTCTGCTACATGTTTTACTAGATCTGAACATTTTAATGCATTTTAATATCCACTATTTGTCAGAGCTTTGTTACTCTAAATTACTATGGAGTTCTTTTGCATGTTAAGAAACAAAAGTCTTCATTTTTGTTTGTTTTTGAGAGAGAGTCTTGCTCTTTGCAAGAGCAAAGAGCTCACTTTGGCTCACTGCAACCTCCGCCTCCTGGGTTCAAGTGATTCTCCTGCCTCGGCCTCCCAAGTAGCTGGGACTACAGGCGTCCGCCACTACACCTGGCTAATTTTTGTATTTTTTTAGTAGAGACAGGGTTTCGCCATGTTGGCCAGGCTGGTCTCAAACTCCTGAACTTAGGTAATCTGCCTGCCTCAGCCTCCCAAAGTGCTGGGATTACAGGCGTGAGCCACCATGCCCGGCGCCTTCATTTGTTTACTGATGTAAACATTTGTTGAGCATGTGCTGTGTTCAAGGCACTCTGCTATTTTTCAAGATATGACTTGGTAGCTTAATATAAACTTTAGTGTTCAACTCAAGACTAGAGCCTTCTTTGGGTCCTTCTGATCAATAGCTTATCCCATATGGGAGTTATCAAGCATTCATACAAAGTATATTTCTTGGTACACATGCAGGAAGTGTGGTTGAAAAGGTTTATGGAATGTTTAGCCCTCTGCCTTCCAATACAGTAGTAACTAGCCACATTTGACCACTTAAATTAGAATTAACTTACTTAAAAATAATTAAAAATTTAGTTCTCTGGCCACACAACTAAATTTGGAAATGTGCAGGACAGAGCAGATATACAACATTGCCATCATCATAGAAATGTATATTAGACAACATAGTTCTATCCCTATTTACTCCAGAGTCACTTATAATGAGTCTAGATCTGGAAGTGAAAGACCTGAATTTGGACTCCACATTCACGACTCTCCTTGTTCTATAAGCTGTAAGGTCTCAGGCAGAGCCTTTAACCTGGAAACCTTCCATTTCTTTCGGGTAAAATGAGGTTACATCTCCTACATCTGTAAAATGCTTTCAGTTATATCTAAAGTGATGACATAGCCAAAGATAGAAGTTGGGGTTGTTGTTAACTTGGTTAGCAACTAAAAAATATAATACTTGATAATCTTTGCCTCTTTGCTTCATGGGGAATTCAAGGCATAGTGTTTCAAATTCATTTGCTCCTTGGGAGCATTCTGCACCCTGCAATCAGCTGTGCCTTTATTCTTTAGTGTATTGTACAATGAAACATTACCTTCTGCCAAACTTCCTGCTGAGGTTTGCTCTTCACTCAGTCAGATTTTCTTGTAAGACTCAGTGTAGTGTTATGGTTATGACTGTGGGCTCTGGAGATAATCACCTTGCTCTGCCAGCTCTGCCACTTACTCATAGTGTGACCTTGGCAAGTCTAACCTTATTTTATCATCTATAAATGGGAGGGAGGGAGATTTAAATAAAAGGACATATGCCATAGAGTTTTGTGAGGGTTAAATGATCTATTATCCATGTACTTGGCCTAGTGACTAGAACTTAGTAAGTTCCCTATAAATTGTTCTTGTTAATAATAATGCGATGGTGATGTATTAATAATTTGGTAGGAGTATAAAGTCCAGACACAAATCTTGAGCACCAAAAGATAGAATGTGTGACAGCCAAAGTTTTGAGGTTCACTAGAGAGACACTTTCTTACCCATCGTTGAACAACTTGGGGAAACTGCTATGTGGTTCTTTCTCCATGTTCCCCTATCCTCTGCACAGGGTCTCAAAGGCAAATAAATGCCTAGGAGAGGCAGGCAGGTAATACACAGACATAAAGCAGACTGTGGGTGAGAGATTGTAGAGAATAGAAAGGATTTCATTAGCATGGAGAATGTGTACCCTGTCTGAGTGGTCTAAATCCACTGCCAAGCTTCATTTAGCCAGTTACAATCATGTGGGAATGGAGTATTAGTAAATGATGTTTATATGAAATCTCCAAATGTCAATATTGGCTTAATTTTTATTTAAAACTGTATGTATACTAGACAGAATATGTATGTGGGCAGACACTGGCCCATGGGCCATCACTTTACCATCTTTTCTTTAAGGCAACATTTCCCAGTGTCTTCCCAAGAATGCTAACGCTGTTAATTTGGAATTACTTGGAAAGAAGGTCCTATAGCCAAAAAAATTTGGGAAACCTTAGTTCTGTGACCAAATTACATTTAGAAAATACTTCACCCTGCATTTCATTCCCAAAATTTATTTGATCAGAGAACCTTGCTCCCGAAGAAGACTTGTGAACCTCTCCATGGGGCTACACGAGGGAGATGAGTGTCAGTGTTTTGGAGAATGACAACAACAGGGACAGATCTCAAGGACCTCTTTTTATTTAATAGACATAAATTGAATCTTAGTTGACATTTAGGAAGAAATCATTATCTTACGTTACTAACCTTTTGTGATGCAAATGGAACCACTGAATGTCCATTTTGTTAGATTTTCAGTTTTTAAATAAAAGATCTTATCATCTGACACCTAATGCCAGAATATATGTGCTATTTAATATGGTTTATATAGGAATATATATTGAAATAATTGCTTTTGGCCGGGCGCGGTGGCTCAAGCCTGTAATCCCAGCACTTTGGGAGGCCGAGACGGGCGGATCACGAGGTCAGGAGATCGAGACCATCCTGGCTAACACAATGAAACCCCGTCTCCACTAAAAATACAAAAAAAAATTAGCCGGGCGTGGTGGCGGCGCCTGTAGTCCCAGCTACTCGGGAGGCTGAGGCAGGAGAATGGCGGGAACCCGGGAGGCGGAGCTTGCAGTGAGCCGAGATCGCGCCACTGCACTCCAGCCTGGGCGACAGAGCGAGACTCCGCCTCAAAAAAAAAAAAAAAAAAAAAAAAAGAAATAATTGCTTTTGTTTGGAAATTAGCTTAATATGTTAGCATAAGAATATGTGCAGCCAAATTTAGGATTGGTAATGTTATGAGAACTAGAGCGATGCTTATGAGAATAATGTTTGGACATGTCAGATACACTTTCAACTTTCCTACTCTTTCATTATAGCAATGACTTTCATTTGGCACAAAGGGATATACTCATGTTCATCAATGAAATTTGTGTATAGTCAATGGCAAGAGGTGAAAAAAATTCCTCTAAAAGGAATTCAGTTAGCCTTCTATTTAGGCTGTAACTCTGACATGCTCTCAAGAATTCCTTTGGTAACAACCTCAATTTACCTTGTCTGCTATTTCAGATGTGTCTTAAAATAGCATAATTTCCCACAGTTTTATTAAAATTGTGGTGCCTCTCAACTTAGTAAAATGTTTCTGCATTAGATTTAATTTAATTGCATTTTCGTGTGTCTTTATTCAGAAGCTCAAATTCAATTTGAGAACACAGTTAACTAATCTAGTCTTTCTGGGGATTTTACTTTGGTTAGCCTTTGGATTTGGGGGAGGGATATAGATTTTTTTCCTTGATGTTTTTCAAAGGTATTTCTGGATATGAATATAGGAATCAGAGAACAAGAAGGCACAAAAGACTCACTCACCTGAAGCTGAATCTATTTCAAATACTGAGAATTAGAAAGCTTTGGGTACATGGAATGGAGGTGTCTCACACCCTTAGCACAGCTGCTTCACTATGATAAGAAAGCAGAGCTCGATTTATGCTGACTTTGTATCTAACCAGTTTATCCTGCAAACTGTTGGGGGAGAAAAGGAAGAAATTCCTGTGAAATACAGCTAATGTTGGTCTTTCAAAGCACACAAAATGAAAAACTGTGAGCATGACGCAAACTTGCAGGGGGGACTCCCAACAGGATTTCCTGTGGTGGAAAGGAAGCTTGTTGGAAGGCTTTTAATTCATTCAGAAATGTGGAGACCAATATGACTGAGAGCTGGGTTTCACAGTTACAGAATCTAATATAATACAGTCAGCTCAGGACATCCCATTTCTAAGTTAGAAGAGAATTATGCATTCTGTGTTCATTTTGAACAGCCATATTGTTATCTTGAATGAGAATATTTTCCTTGGACATTTAATGTATTCCCTTCTGATAATTTTAAAAGGTAATTGTCAGATAAAATGAACACTTCATTGGGCACTTCTGTCTCTGTTCCAGTATGGGAAATTTCCTTAAATTAAAATTTAAATCATTCCAGGTTTTAAACTGAATGTGTTGCTGAGACTTTTAAGAGATTTATATTATATAAATATTACAAAACTGAAGGAAACTCTACAAACAATCCAGAATTATTCAATCTGGAATCATTTGAAATGATAGTAGACTCAAAGCATTGGTTATGAGCTGTTAAATGTATGTTAATGTTATTTTAGTTAATCACTAGGGTATCTTCACATTTGCCACTGTTTTATATTGTTTTACATTTTTAAAAAGACAGAAAATGTTTAAGTAAGTTTGAATGCATAGATACCTTTTGGTAAAAGGAATGCTAGGGAAACCTCACGTGTTTGACATTTTTTGTTGTTTTAAACTGGACCAGTTTAGTCTATTAGTCTATTGGAAAAGGTGTGACATATATTTCATTTCTTACCTCATTGACCACATGTCATTGGTTAAGTTTCACTATTGTTTTTGCCAACTTACTTAGAACCAGCTGAGTTACCATGAATACATTAAAAAGTACTAAAGTATGATATGCCATACCTTAAAACTTCCGCAAGAATGAAGTTTACCTTCTCAAAAATAGAACCAGGCTTGGCACGATGGCTCACACCAGTAATCCCAGCATTCCTAGCACTTTGGGAGGCGGAGGTGGGCGGATCACTTTAGCTCAGAAATTTGAAACCAGCCGGGGCAACACAGTGAAACTTTGTCTCTACAAAAAATACAAAAATTAGCTGGGTGTGGTGGCATACACCTGTGGTCCCAGCTACTCCAAAGGCTGAGGTAGGAGAATCACCTGCAGTGAGCCGTGGAGTGCCATTGTACTCCAGCCTGGGCGACAGAGTGAGAGCCTGTCCCCCTACTCCCCCCTCCCCCCGCCAAAAAAAGAACCAAGTTTGCTACATAATAGGAATATTACAAATTGTACTTTTGTTGTTAAAAGAAAAACCTTAGACCAATTAAATTTAACAGAGTTTAATTGAGCGAAGAACAGTTCACCTGTCATGCAGCTACCGAATCAGAATAGGTTCAGAGAGACTCCAGCACAGCCACTTGGTGGAGGTTATGAACAGAAAAAGGAAAGTGGCTACAGAAATTGGAAGTGAGATACAGAACCACCCAGATTGGTTACACCTCTGCGTTTGCCTTATTTGAACATGGTTTGAACAGCTGGCCACCTTTGATTGGCCAAAACTTGGTGATTGGCACAAGAGTAGTTTACAGACTGTTTACACATCCAGTTAGGTTACAGTTCATTATGTACAGGGAAACCTTGGACTCAACTTAAAATATGTAAGGAGGCAGCATTAGGCTAAACTTAATTTAACAGTGTGCATGTGATTTTTAAAATCTCTGTATTATATATATTTGTAAGAGTTTAAATAGAAGCTATGAAGTGACTCCTTATATAATAAATGTAAGGAATCTTTGCTCCAGTGTATCTGCGTTTAGAAATAACTCACTAATAAATATGAGGCACTGAACTCAATGCAGAGGTCATGTTAGTGTCAAAAAACTTTCTAGAAGCTTGATAGAGCTTTTAACAGGGTTTATTTTATTTTGGGGGACAGCATGTAATAAATTTTAGTCTTAAACTGATACAGATTTCATGATACCTCCAATGGACTATTCTACGTTTAATTTGGTAAATAAGTGATGTTGATGACAACAGCTTTGCAGTTATGAACTAAGCAATGCCTTATATCTCTGCTTGCCCTTGCTGTTTTTTTTTTTTTTTTAAGATGGAGCCTCGCTCTGTCACCCAGGCTGGAGTGCAGTGGCACGATCTCGGCTTACTGCAGCCTCTGCCTCCCGGGTTCAAGCAATTCTCCTGCCTCAGCTTCCCGAGTAGCTGGGACTACAGGTGCGTGCCACCATGCCCAGCTAATTTTTTGTATTTTTGGTAGAGACAGTTTCACTGTGTTAGCCAGGATGGTCTCAATCTCTTGACCTTGTGATCCACCTGCCTCGGCCTACCAAAGTGCTGGAATTACAGGCGTGAGTCACCTGTGCCCGGCCATGCTTTTTTTTTTTTAATTAAAAATAGGGCTGGGTGTGGTGGCTCACGCCTGTAATCTCAGCACTTTGGGAGGATGAGGCGGGAGGATCAGATGAGGCCAGGAGTTCAAAACCAGCCTGGACAACATGGGAAAATGCTGTCTCTACTAAAAACACAAAAAATTAGCATGCACCTGTAATCCCAGCTACCTGGGAGTCTGAGGCATAGAATCACTTGAACCTGGAGGCAGAGGCTTGCAGTGAGCTGAAATCACACCTCTGCATTCCAGCCTGGGTGACAGAGCGAGACTCTATCTCCAAAAATAAACAAATAACAAAGAAATTATTGTTTAGGATTTTGTACTATCAAACCTAAGTAAAAAAACAATGTAAACTAAAGAAAAGGTTTAGGTATAACAGGAGCGAGCAGTAGAGGTGATAAAACACATCTATTTGAGGATGTTTATAGATTATGACCTCTCAGCCACACTTGTGCACCTATTTTTTTTTTTTTTTTTTAATTAGAGACAGTTCTGACCTGCTGGTTTGGGTTGCTGCTATGTGGCTGTTCAGTCATTTATTTGCCAGGCATTTTGGAAACAAGTTATTTACTATGTGCCAGTTACTGTCCTAGGTGCTAAGAATTCAAAGGTTAATAGAATTAAGGTCCTTGCCCTGGAGAAACCTCATAGTTGCTCTTCAAAAGCACTATTCCTAATATGGTTTGTTCTTGCTTCTCCATACTAAGAGGTGAGGAACCCCAGGGCAAATAATTTCAACACTGGATAAATCTGTAAAGGAAAAATGAGCCATTCCCAGTCCTGCCCCGTGTTTATGCAAGTTTATTTTCCCCACTTCTCCAAAATGTAAACTCTCCCTGTTGAGTTGTATTGTCTGGTCTCATTTTGGTACATGCTGAGCTCACCCCTGTCTTTCTGGCTTTACTATAGCTTGTTCCTCCTTCCCCTGTAATCTGAATTCTACTTGTGCTTTAAAGCTGAGCAAAATGTTAACTTTGTCCACACACAATGCCATTTCTTTCTGGTTGTTCCTGCTCAGCCTGAGCGCTCCATAATCTTGGCCTATCCATCATTGACATCACAACAGTTTAGCCCTTAATCACATATTGTTTTGCACATATTGTTTGTTTTTAGTCATACCTCCCCAACTGGATTGTCTGAGCTTTAATGGGAGCTGCTGCTAACCACAGTTTGGCCTCCCAACTTCTTGAGGAAGAAAGCTAGACTCTAGCATTTGATGGGTGGCATTTAAAAATTAATGAGATTTTAAAATTAACTGGATTCTCATCAAGTTTCTCCCCATATGAGTAATAATCAAGCTTGAACTCTAAATTAGAATTGTTTAAACCGTGTAAGTTGCGGAGTTTAGTTTAACATCATCTTTATGCAATAAGTCACCTGACATTGTTCTTCATGAAAATTTAAACCAGGGATTGGCAGTTCACTGGACGTGGCTTGCAAGCTTGCCTTGTTTGGCCTTTATAATACTTGCAAAATCAAGACATGTTTTAAGGAAATTTGGCCGGGGAGTCTGGTGGCTCATGCTGGTAATCCCAGTGCTTTGGGAGGCTGAGGTGGGCGGATTGCTTGAGGTCAGGAGTTCAAGACCAGCCTGGGCAACATGGTGAAACCCCATCTCTATTAAAAAATTTATTTAAAAACATTTTGCCAAAGTTCAGATCTCTAGTTTGTCTGAAATAACCTTCCCCACTCCAATGAACTGTAGGGAACACTGAGCTAATTTTCAAAGAGCCATGGAAAAGGCAAATAACAACAAGATGTATTGAATGTTTACTATGTTCTAGACACTATTCCAAGAACAGTATTAACCCTCAAGTATTTCTAATAGGTACATACTATTATTAACCTTATTTTATAGATGAGGAAGCTGAAGCCCAAGATAGATTAAGCAACTTAATCTCCAAGGTGTTTCAGGGTCACAATTTATAAATTGTGGAGTGGAGATCCAACCTAAGCAGAAGGCAGACTAACCGCAGTTGCCCGTAATCATGCTTTCCTGCCTCTTCAGAGAGACTGGAGGCATCTGTTCAAAAGTCTTCTCTAAAATGATGGACTAGATTTGGTTATAAAGTAACTTAAGTCCATTTTAATATGTGCAAGTGGAACAGTTGCTTGTTTTTCTATTTCCTCAGTTTGCAGTTAACTTAATTCTAAACTTTGAAACAAAATGACAGCTGCATGAAGAGGCCTGCACAATCCAATTGCTTAAAATTAGTTTGCTTGCTTATTATTATTTTGATTAAAGGCTTACTATTTTTGTCACATTTGCTCATTTCCTAGAGTTATAGCAACCTCAGTCTTCCTAAACTGAACTGATCTTTGTTTTCTCTGGATTCTGTCTGTACTTTTCCTTTGGTCATTCCATCATATCTATTATTTTAGTCTTGACCTCTCAATTAGATTGTAAACAGTTTAAGAATGGCACAATTCTTTATTTCTCGTCTATGTGTAATGCAACACAACATTTAGAACAATTTTTACAAAGTTGGTTTTTTATAGGTACTGTGTGTCTGAAATGATATTAGGATTAAACTGTTATATATATATATGAAGTGGTGTGTGTATGTGTGTGAACTATTTTATTTGGGAAAATTTTAAGCATGCTTTCAAGTAGAGAGACTAGTACAATGAATCCACATGCACTCATACTCAGCTTCAACTACGCTAATGTGTTTTTTGTTGTTGTGTTTTGTTTAGTTGTGTTTTGTTTGTTGAAATGGAGTCTCACTCTGTCACCCAGGTTGGCGTGCAGTGGCTTGATCTCTGCTCACTGCAACCTCCACCTCCTGGGTTCAGGTGATCCTCCTGCCTCAGCCTCCTGAATAGCTGGGATTGGCATGCACTAATTTATAATTTACAAATTGTAAATTTGTGTTGTGTTACAAATACTTTTTTTTTTTTTTTTGTATTTTTAGTAGAGAGAGGGTTTCATCATGTTGGCCAGGCTGGTCTCGAACTCCTGACTTCAAGTGATTTTCCTGCCTCAGCCTCCCAAAGTGCTGGGATAACAGGTGTGAGCCACCGCACCCAGCCTGGTTTTTTTTGTTTTTGTTTTGTTTTGTTTGAGACAGAGTCTCACTCTGTTGCCCAGGCTGGAGTGCAATGGTGCAGTGTTGGTTCAGCACAACCTCTGCCTTGAGACAGAGTCTTGCTCTGTTGCCCAGGCTGGAGTACAGTGGTACAGTTTTGGCTTACTGCAACCTCCGCCTCCCAGGTTCAAGCAATTCTCCTGCCTCAGCCTCCCGAGTAGCTGGGACTACAGGCGTGTGCCTCCACGCCTGGCTAATTTTTGTATTTTTAGTAGAGACGGGGTTTCACCATGTTGGCAAGGCCAGTCTTGAACTCTTGACCTTGTGATCCGCCCACCTTGGCCTCCCAAACTGCTGGGATTACAGGCGTGAGCCACCATAGTCGGCCCCAGCCTGTTTTTTTTTAAATTGTGAAATACACATAATGAATATTTTATATACTATATATACGTAGGAATAACAGTGAAAAAATAAACTCCATGTTGTGATCACTTGACTTAAGAAATGAAATGTTATCAGTACTCGTAAATCCCCTGAAATGCATTCCCTTCCCTCCCACCAGAGATAACTCCCTGAATTTTGCACTAATTATTTGTGACTGAGACTGCCGCATTTGTTTGTACACCAACAATTATGCTCCTTTGTCCTTTAGTAATACAACTCTCCAAGTTTTAACTGGATGCCCACCTTCTAAAGACTATATTTCCCATGTTCCCGTGCAGTTATATATGAACCTGTCAGCAGGTTCTGATCACAGTGATGTGAACAGAAACATGTGCAACTCCTGTGTCATGTCCTTAGAAGGATTGTGCTCTATTCTGTCTTCCTGTTCTATTGATTGGAATGTGAACACAACGGGAGGAACTGAAGCAGTGTCTTAGAGACTATGAGATGGAAGTCAGGTGTTGAGGATGGAAAGCAAAAGGATTAAAGAACTAGATTTTGTTCTCTCCAGCTGTATGTGGCACTTTCCTTGTCATTTCTCTTCTAATATGTCCTGGTAAGCTTTACTTACACAGTTTTAAAGATTTATTTTTTAACAAAGTAACTGGTCACATGTTCAAAATCCAAAAGGTATTAACACACAGAGTAGGGCTGGATGCAGTGGCTCACACCTATAATCCCAGCCCTTTGGGAGGCCAAGTTGGGAGGATTGCTTGAGTCCAAGAGTTGAAGACCAACCTGGGCAACTTTGGGAGACCCCTGTCTCTACAAATATTTTTTTAAAAATTAGGCATAATGATACATGCATCTGGTCCTAGCTATTTGGGAGGCTGAGGTGGGAGGATCACTTTAGCCAGGAGTTTGAGGTTGCACTGAGTCACAGTTATGTCACTCCACTCCAGCCTGAGTGACAGAGCAGGACCCTGTCTAAAAAAAAAGAAAAGAAAAGATACAGAGATACAGAGTGAAAACTTTCCATTTTTACCCCTGCTGCCTGCTACCCTCCCCCAAAGGCAAATAGTACAACCAGTTTCTTTTATATCTTTCCAGGAAAATTTATGTAGCATTATGTATTTTAAATATAATTAGATTATAAAATTTAGGAAATAGTTATAGTTCCTAATCAGAAATGTCCGAGGCCCCCTGCTTTGGGCCATGTTTCTGGGTTTTATCTTAAGTGACAATTTCGGTATCATTAGTGTCTTCCTAAAGGGCTGCCGGAAAGAATTCCGAAGCATGTTGTGTTCAGTTAAAAAAACAAAATGTTATGATCATTTATCAAAGTCTGCTTTGGGCACAGGAGCGGGTAGTGGCCGCATGTGTCCGGGTTACCTGATGACTAAGTTGTCATTCTCTTGAGTTCTTTGAGTTTAGTTGATGAGAGATGAGCAAAGAGGGGTCCCAGCACAGTAATATCAGGTGGTCCAACTATCTGAACCGCAGTAAAGGACCAGAGTATTTTGAAAAGGCAAGTGCATGTGCCAAAGCTTATGCATTTTACATACTGGGGAATCTAAAAGCTCCTGCCTAAAACTTCTTTGTTTTTGATTTATACAGAGCTGTAAACTGGCAAGTTTAATAAGTCAGCTTCCTAATTCAAAGAACAATAGAGTCAGTATGTGGGAAAGGAGAAAAAGGGTACTTGCTATATGTAAGCCATGAACAGAAGTAAGAAATAGCAGACAGGATGACAACACAGGAAGAACTTAAGCCACAGTAGCCTGGGGCCATTTAATGGAGGAACAGACACTCTCACATACCTCAGTAAGCCCTTTTGCTATATTGGAGCTATAGCACAGCAAAATGCAATAATTAGTGTTTATGGAGATGCGCCTGAGTCATCAGGATGGTGTGCTCAGTACACTATATTTAAAAGGTTAGACTCAATCAGACCCATGGAGGAATGGTAGCTTGCAGCCTTGGAAAAACAGAATAAGCAACTGAGAAGACTAAATTTATACAGTTGTGCAACCATCACTGCAATGCAGGTTTAAAACATTTTCATTACCCCTAAAAGTTGCCCCCTCATCTTTGTATGCAGTAAATCCCCAATCCCACCCCAGCCCTAGGCAACCAGTGGTCTACTGTCTGTCTCTATAAATTTGCCTTTTCTAGACATTCATATAAATGGAATCAAATAACGTGTAGTATTTTATCCCTGGCTTCCTTCACTTAGCATGTTTTGAGGCTCATCACATGTAGCATGAGTCAGTAGTTCATTTCTTTTAATTGCTGATTAGTATCTCATTGTATGGATTTTACATTTTACTTATCCATTTACGTGTTGATGGATGTTAGATTATTTTCAGTCACATTTGCTTTTGGGTTAACAATTAAATTGTTACCAAGTAACAATCATGAAGCTAAAATGATGATACAGAATTTCACAATTTGTTTTTCTCAGGGCTCTTTAATATAAAAGACTCCATTCAGTATTCAAATTTGAGAAACACTGTTTAGGCATGTAAAATGTATCGGCAGTGTCCTAGTGACTATACTCGCCCACTTTTAATGTTTATTATTTGTATTTGTTTATTTTGAGGCTGAGTCTCACTCTGATACCCAGGCTGGAGTGCAGTGGTGTGACCACAGCTCTGTTTAGCATTTTGAGGAACTGCCAGACTATTTTCCAAAATGGAAACACAAATGGTGCCTCATTTTGTGTTCCCACCAGCAGTATATGAGGGTGCTAATTTCTCCACATCCTCACCAATACTTACTATCTGACTTTTTAATTTTATCTGTCCTAGTGAGTGTGATATGGTATCTGTGGTTTTGATTGGCACTTCCCTGATGGTTAAGGATGTTTAGCATTTTTTCACGTACTTATGGCCATTTGTGTATCTACCCTGAAGAAACATATATTCAAATTATTTGCTCTTTTTAAAATTGAGTTAGCTGGGTGTTGTGGCTCATGCCTGTAATCCCAGCACTTTGGGATGCTGAGGCGGATGGATCGCCTGAGGTCAGGAGTTTGAGACCAGCTTGGCCAACATAGTGAAACCCTGTCTCTACTAAAAATATAAAAAATTAGCTAGGTGTGGTGGCAGGCACCTGTAATCCCAGCTACCAGGGAGGCTGAGGCAGGAGAACCGCTTGAACCCAGGAGGTGGAGGTTGCAGTGAGCCGAGATCGCACCATTGCACACCAGCCTGGGCAACAAGAGGGAAACTCCATCTCAAAAATAAAATGAAATTAAATTAAAAATTTAGTTATTTGTCTTTGTTGTTGAGTTGTAAGAGTTCTTTATATTTTCTAGGTGTAAACCCCTTGTCAGATATATGCTTTGCAAATATTTTCTGTCATCCCATGTGTTGTCTTTTTGTTCTCTTGATGGTGTCCTATGAGGCATAAAACTTTTAAACTTTCACGAAGTTCAACTTAACTATTTTTTATTTTGTCATTGTGGTTTTGGTGTTATTTCTAAGTAACTATTGCCTAACCCAGGGTCATTGATATTTACTTCGAATTTTATGGTCTTAGCCCTTACATTTAGGCCTCTGATTTTGTGTTGATTTTTGTGTAAAGTATAAACTAGAGGTCCATATTCACTTTTTTTGCATGGGGATATCCTGTTGTGCAGCACCATTTGAAAAGACTTTTCTTTCTTCATTGAATTATCTTGCTATCCCTGTTGAAAATCAGTTAACCATAAGTGTGAGAGTTTATTTCTGGACTTTTAATTCTATTCCATTGATGTATATTGATACATATGTATGTCCTTATGCCAGTACCACACTATCTTAATTGTAGCTTCGTAGTAAGCTTTGAAATGTGAGTCCTCTAACTTTGTTATTTTTAAGATTTTTTTTTTTTTTTTTTTTTTTTTCTATCCTGGATTGATTATATTTCCATATGAATTTTGGAATTAAACTGTCAGTATTTGCAAAAAAAATCAGACTATCTGAGATTTTGATAGGGATTGCATTAAATCTATACATCAATTTGGAGACCATTGCCTTCTTAAAAATGTTGTCTAATCTATGACCATGAGATGTCTTTCCATTTATTTAAACCTTCTTTAATATTTTTCAACAATGTTTTGTAGTTGTTCGTGTATAAGTGTAAAGCTTTTTTTTTTTTTTTTGAGACGGAGTCTCGCTCTGAGATCTTGGCTCACTGCAACCTCTGCCTCCCAGATTCAAGTGATTCTCCTGCCTCAACCTCCTGAGTAACTGGGATTTTAGGCACCCACCATCACAGCTGGCTAACTTTTGTATTTTTAGTAGAGACAGGGTTTCACCATGTTGGCCAGTCTGGTCTTGAACTCCTGACCTCAAGTGATCCACCTGCCTTGGCCTCCCAAAGTTCTGGGATTACAGGCGTGAGCCACTGTACCCAGCTGTTAAACTTCTTTTGTTAAAGTTTTTTCTAGTTACTGTGTTCTTTTTGCTGCATAATACTGTAAGTGGGATTGCTGCCTTAATTTTTTTTCTGAAATGTTCATTGTTAGCATATAGAAATAGAGTCTTGTATATTAATCTTGTATCCTTCCACATTGCTGAACTTGTTCTACTTCCCTTTTTGACTGCATATATTTACAATAATAATCTTTTCTTTGTTTTTGTTTTTTTTTAAGACAAAGTCTCACTCTATCACCAGGTTGGAGTGCAGTGGCACCATCTCGGCTCACTCCAACCTCCCCCTCCTGGATTCAAGAGATTCTCGTGCCTCAGCCTCCCAAGTAGTTGGGAGTATAGGTGCATGCCATCACGCCCAGCTAATTTTTATATTTTTAGTAGAGACGGGGTTTCACCATGTTGGTCAGGATGGTCTTGATCTCTTGACCTCGTGATCCACCCGCCTCAGCCTCCCATAGTGCTGGGATTACAGGCGTGAGCCACCACGCCGGGCCTACATAAGAATCTTCATGTAATTCAGTGATATTTACTTATGTGTTTGTGAAATCAAGAAAAATTATTTGAACAGCTATGGAATTTAAGGGCGTAAAACAATTTGGGCCCCCTGCTCTGGGATTTTGTGATCTTTCTCACATGCAGATAGGACTGTTTCCACCTATGCATCCTACTTGATCTCTTACCACATCCCTTGACCTCCATCTCATCCTTTCACTTTGTGCTTCAACAGATGTACTTTGCATTCTGGCATTTCTTTTCAATTGTATGTGCTTTTTCCTTTCCCTGTAACAGATTCCCAGTGTATCCTTTCAAACCTCAGATATTCCTGACAGTGATTGCCCCAGGCAAATATAGGCACACTGTCTGTGTTCCTGTTGTGTTTTTTTGTACATGGCTCTGCTATTGTATTTATACTATATACCAGAATTGTCTCAGTGTCTGTGCATTCTTGGGCATGACTTTGTAAAGCATCTTGTAACCAATTTATTCTTGTCATTTACTATTTGCTTGTAATTGCTTATAACAGTGTGTATTAATCAGGGTTCTCTAGAGAAACAGAACAAACAGGATATATTTCAGCAAGTCCAAAATCTGTAGGGCATGCTGGCAGGCCAGAAACTCAGGCAGGCATTGATGCTGCAGTCTTGAGACAGAATTTTTTCTCTTTAGGAAACATGAGTTTTTATGTTAAGGCCTTTCAGCTGATTGAATGAGGCCCACCCACATTATGGAAGGTAATCTGCTTTACTTAAAGTCAACCGATTATAGATGTTAACCACATGTACACAGTATCTTCATACCAACATCTAAATTAGTGTTTGATTAAATTACTGGATACTGTAGACTAGCTGAATTGACACATAAAACTAATGATCAGAGTGTAAATTTCCGTAGGAAAGCGTCTGTCTCTTTTGTTTCTCTTTACTCCAGGGGATCAAATGCAATGCTACATAATCAATTGATGTTTTACAAATGCTTATTTGAATGGTTGAATGACTTCAACAAGGTTAAGTCCAAAATCCAACTTGACAACTTGAGAGTTATAATTTTGGCAAGATTATTTCTGCTTAGCAGATGTTCTTTATTGTTAGATTTTATTAGCAGGAAATTGTTTCCCCCAATCTCTCTGGCAGCCCAATTATTTTCACTAAATATGCCTCTACCTTCTGTTCTGGGTTTATTTCCACCTCAAGGTCACTGATCTATAATCTGCTGTTTTCTTTAACTGACTATCCTTCTAACTGTACTTAACTATTAAATAAATGTAGCCTTCAAGAGTAACACAATGTAGTTATACTTCCTTCCCACCCTCTTCTGACCCATTTTGATCTTGCAAGCATTGGGATCCCTCTGCCTACATGGGGTCTTTCTACAGCAACAGTAATACTAGGTGTTTTGAAACACATGAAAGTCATGGTGCTTTAGAGGGGAAAATACATGGAACCTTACAGTAATGATTAGTAATATCTATAAGACATGGTAGGGAAGCATAAAGAAGGAAATACGGAGTGGAGAGGTTTGTTGCTCATGGTTATAGGTACACCATAATATTTTCTCCTGTGCTTTTATATTCACTACTGGTGATGGTAAAACCAATATAATATGTTGCCTTCAAGGGACAGTGCCTTTTGGGAGATGGGAACAGTGGAGAGGTCATCCCAGTCTGATCTTAAAAGAGCCTCCCCCAGGGTGGAAGAGATCCTCCATTTGTCCTGACAACTCTAGGGTAGAGATATGGACATGTTTTGAGAATAGAGGTGAAAGGAATAGTCTCAGAAACAATACACTTGACAACAAATCCAAAGTATATATATAAAAAGAAAACACTTCAGCCGGGCGCGGTGGCTTACGCCTGTAATCCCAGCACTTTGGGAGGCCAAGGCGGGCGGATCACAACGTCAGGAAATCGAGACCATCCTGGCTAACACAGTGAAACCCCATCTCTACTAAAAGCACAAAAAAATTAGCCGGGTGTGGTGGCGGGCACCTGTAGTCCCATCTACTCGGGAGGCTGAGGCAGGAGAATGGCGGGAACCCGGGAGGCAGTGCTTGCAGTGAGCCGAGATCCAGCCAGTGCATTCCAGCCTGGGGCACAGAGTGAGACTCTGTCTCAAAAAAAAAAAAAAAAGAAAAAGAAAAAAGAAAACACCTCAATAACTTCTTTAAGGTGTCGCCCAGCACAGTGTTTTTAAACTCTGGTCTCTGGATTTCTTCCAAGTTTCTGCTGATGTGCTGGCAACATCTTAGTCAACCTTGCATCTATCTCTGCACCCATCCATGTAGTTGTGGTGGTGTTTTGTCTAGACGGCTGCGCCCTTAGCTGATCTCCCTGAAAGGACTTCGCTAGATTTGGCTACTGCAGCACTACAGCTGCTAAATTAAGATAAACTCTTAACATTCCTGACCCAGAATTACTGTATACCCTTGCTAAGTCTTCTGTGTGAAGTGGCACCATATTGCTAATTCTGTAGTTCCCAGTTGTTGTCAAACTCTCAGTGAACTCTTGACAACCATCTCAGACTTTAAAATATTTAAGCATCTCCCCGATTACGTTGCTAAGAGGTGCTGAATGTTTTAAATAAAGCTTGCCTAAACAGTCTTGTCTCATTCCGGTTTCCCCTCACAGAGGAAGTGTCTTTCAATAACCCAAAACTACTGGCTTCTAATTTTAGGGATAACTAAGGTAGGACTAGGACAGAAAATAAGCTCTTCTCCATTGATTTTCCTTAGTCATTTTACTCCAGAGGCCTATAATTAGCTCTATTTTCTCCACCTGTGGTACATCTTTAGGTTTAAAATTATGTTGGAGAAATAGTGGAGGATGCGCAGTGTTAGAAATTAGGGAGTCTACTTGGTCCCACTTTTGCGTACTTAGATGAATGGCACTGGGGAAGGAGAGGGGGGCGTTATACACCAATCCATGCCCATTTCCTTTTATTTTTAATGATACTAATAACTCAGGGACACTTATTGATCATCTACTATTTGCCAGGCAGTGTTTTGAGTGTTTTACTTGTATTAACTTATTTAATCCTCACAGTACAAGAGTCCTGTGAGGTAGATACTGACACTATCCTTATTTCAGAATTGAGGAAACTGAGAGGGTAATTCATTCAATGTCACGGAGCATATAAAAGTCAGCACTAGGCTGGGCACTGTGGCTCACACCTGTAATCCCAGCACTTTGAGAAGCCAAGGCGAGAGAATCACTTGAAGCTAGGTGTTCGAGATCAGCCTGGGCAGCGAAGTGAGACCCCCATCTCTAAAAATATTAAAAATAAAAAATTACCCAGGTGTGGTGGCATGAGTCTGTAACCCCAGCTACTTGGGAGGCTGAGGTGAGAGGATGGCTTGAGCCTGGGAGTTTGAGGCTGCAGTGAGCTATGATTAAGCCACTGCAGCCTGGGTGATGGAACAAGACTCCATCTTAAAAGAAAAAAAAAAGTCATTACTAGATAGAGTACACACTTTGTTGCTCTGCCATTCTGCAGGGACAGATAGCAAGATGAAAACAAAAATTTTTTTTAAAAAGGTAGAGAAGTATAAACACTATTGTTTCCCGTCTGAAAATTCTCTAATTTTTCATGATAGGGATTTTTGACCAACATTTTAGAGGTAGTTCAGCCCTGCAACACTAGAATGAGGGTTCATGGCCTGCAACGCTAGCTGGAAAGAAAGAGGAAGTTTAGGTGATATTCAATGAGCTCCACCTAGAAGGATTAAATTCACTTGTGAATATCACTGGAGTTGTTTGTAACAATGTTTTAAATACCCAGTAGAGGGATCAAGTGCTTTCCTTAGTCCTCGTTTTGGAATTTCACTAAATAGGGTGTTAGCTTATAAGGCCCTCCTCTGTCTGCCTCTTTTTCTCCCTCATTATGCAATGATATAGAAATTCTTGCTTCTCCTACCTCCCATGTTTTATTCCTCCTATCTGGAATGCTTTTCTTTATGCCTGTCACTGCAATCAATTTTCTGGTAAATCCTTCTTTATTTATTTATTTTTTTTTTTGAGACAAGGTCTCACTCTGTTGCCCACATTGGCCCAGGTGATCCTCCCACCTCAGCCTCCTGGGTAGCTGGGACTATAGATGCTCACAACCATACCAGCTAATTTTTATATTTTTTGTAGAGGCAGGGTTTCACATATTGCCCGGGCTAGTCTTGAACTCTTGGCTCAAGCGATCCTCCCACCTTGGCCTCCCAAGGTGCTGGGATTACAGGCATGTGTCACTGTGTTCTCATATATATATATATATATATATATATATAGGCATATGTCTTCATATATGTCTTTATATATATATATATATATAGACACAATTCAAGGGTCTTTTATAAAGCTTTTCCTTAGATGAACTTCATCTCTCTTCCTGTTAATGGCTTACTTCCTCCTATGTGACAACAGCATATATACTTTTATCTTAGCATCTCTCATATTTTATTGCAGTACTTGTCCATGGACGGCAATGTATGTTACCTGTCTTCCATAAGATAGGCACAAAAATTGAAGGTAAGCATTGAGATCTCGGATAGCAATTTAACAAAGTAATTTTATGACTCTGGAATCTAATAATAAAAATTGGAGATTGCATTTTTATATCTTAATTTTTATATTTTTTCTAGTCTTAAATTTTTACGAAAGTATCAGTCGTGAAGGATTTACATTGGAAAAGACTGGTCCTTTATTACAGATAGTTTGGGAAGCACTATTTATTATTTTTTCTTATCTGTCCTCTGTGCTAGGCTATAACTACCTAAGAGCAAAGTCCCTCTTGTATGAACAGTATTTTTGTATCAACAGTAATGAATCTGTTGTTGAGAACAATGGCACTGTGACTCTCATAAAACCATTTTCATACCTATCACTTGTCCCTTTTTAAAGACTGAATTCTACTGTGTTTTTTCCCTCAGTCATTGTCCTTATCATATCATACTGTAATTAACTGTTTATGGTTTTGTTTTTCCCACAAAACCTTAAGGATAGTTGAACCCAGCTCTTAATCACTTTCTCTTCCAAATTCCAACCACAGTGCTTGGTGCAAAATCAATGCTTAGTAAGTGTTGTTGATTGAATGAACAAATGAATGGATTCTAGCTGCTTATCTGTTCCTTTTTGTTTTTAGTGACCTAATTTTGACTTGATTCATAAATTCACGGCTTATGGAAATGTGTAAAATGACTCTAGAAGAATTAATTTCTGATGTTTACCTGTATCTACTACTACAATTTAATATTTCAAGAATTATATTTTTATGAAGATAATAAAATAATGTTTTTCCATGTGAACAAACTGGGATTTGCATTTTTATATGAATTACTTGTACCAATAAAAAGTCCTTGTATCATGTTGCCACGGATTTACATTACTGTAATTCTGCTGCACAGGTATGCCTTTCTTTGCTGGTTTGAATTTTGGTGTTTGTTCCTGAGCTGGTCCTCTTTTCCAAAAATAAGGTAGCTAACGGAAAACCCTACAAGTTTCTGTCTAAAAACCATTCCCTATGATTCATTTACTATATTTTTTTCCAAATATGTTCTCTATTCAGCTGACCTGCGTAATTAGGACTTTGAAAACTCCCAGAAGAGCTCTATTTTGTAATTTACATTTGAATTATATATTTCAACAAAGCATCTAACCTTGCTGTGGAAGGATGTTAAGATTGTTTTTGGATATTGCATTTTAGGTTTCTCTGCTTATTGGACAATTGCTACTTAAATTTTGTTTTAATCTACTCAGCATTTCAAGTTCTTTTTCCCCTTATGTATTTGTAAGAAACCTCCATCATGAAATAATTTCGATATTTGAAATGTGAATAATGAATGTAGAGTCAAATAAAAGTATATTTGCTTTAACTTTAGTAAAGAGGGGAAAGAGTTGCATAAATTTAAATATTAATCTGGAGATAATCCATGCTAAGGGCTTGTTAAATAAGCAACATGCAAAGCATCAATCAGGTTGGATATTTTTATTGTCAATGTTTAGTTACTTCCAGTGTAGATTAGTGTTTTTTGAGACAGAAGCAGGCAGGGCTAGCTGCCATATGAATCATTTACTTTCAGGGAACCAGGAAACATAAAAGTATAAATAGTATTTCTAATGCATTGCCAAATGTTATATTCCAAATAAAAGCATTTCCAGAGGAACCAGAAGAATGGGGGACATTCTATTTGTATGGAATATAATTTGATAAAAAATTATGAGCAGATTGCATGCATAGAGAAATAAACTATATGTGAGGGGAAAACCGCTAATAAAGAGGACAAAAGAGAATAAAAGCAGTGATCCACATTTTGAAGATTTTTAGCCGGGGAACTGAGTGATCATAGCAACCATCTCCAAGGAGACCTGTGGAAATGTGAAAAACGCTGAGGTCACACAGGCGTCCAGAGAAATTCCTTATTGATTAACAACTTCTAGATATATCTTTCTCTCTTCACCTTCAATGCCTCCAACCTTTTAAACAGCATTTATTAGAAAGATAAAGGAAAACCAAATATGATTTGCCCTGAAGAGAAAAAGTAACTCTCAGAACAGAAACTCAGCTCAAAACGTTTGAGCAGCCTTTCACTAACCTTCAAAAGCTATTCAGAAACTTGGATATTAATGAAGTGAGAAGTCTCAAGGATGAAATAGAAGTCTTGGTCATAGGTGGTAGTACTGGTTATTGTTTTATTGAAAAAGAGGCAAGTTTAAATTCTAGGGCTTGGAAGCAAAGTGCTCAGAAATGGTTTTCTTTTCTTTTTTTTTTTTTCTTTTGAGACGGAGTCTCACTCTGTCACTCAGGCTGGAGTGCAGTGGTGTGATCATGGCTCATTGCAACCTCTGCCTCCCAGGCTAGAGCGATCCTCCCACCTCACCCTCCTGAGTAGCTGGGACCACAAGGCATGTGCCACCATGCCTGGCTAATTTTTCTAGAGATGAGGTTTCACCATGTTGCCCAGGCTGCTCTTAAACTCCTGAGCTTTAGGGATCCTCCCGCCTTGACCTCCCAAAGTGCTGGGATTCCAGGCATGAGCCACCGTGCCTAGGCTGAAAGGGTTGTTTTATAATTCCTTCATTACAAATCAAGCAGATCCCCACCAGTTTGAGACACCTTCTTTTCTAATTTTCCCAACCTGATCATTCTGCAAGGGCGTTGTTTAGGTGGTTGATGAGAAACTGTGTGCCATCTATGAGGAGCATGGTTTCCTTAGTTCATTCAGTTAGTAAACATTTGTTACTTGTCTGCAGCAGCTCAGCCAACTCTATACCAGATGCTGGCAAAACAAATGTCATCCGTGGTCTTGAGATGCTGAAAGTTCAAAGGGGAGATGGACAGAATAACTAAAAATGAAAGCAGTAATTACATACTGTAATAAATGTGTGCAGAGTGTTCTAAGCATAGAGGGGCTGGAGGGAAATGACAGGGAACATATGAATCAGGAAGAAATTCCAGAGGAAGTTGTGACTATGCTGAAAGCTGAGAAGGGGCATAAGGTGCCCGGGATGATGTAAAAGTCATGAGATTTAACAAAGGTCTGGGAATCGCATGCAGGCCAGTAGACTTAATGAGAAGTAGTTAGGGTATGAAATGTGACAAAAATTAACTACTCTTTCTTCTGCTCCACTCACCATCCATTTATTTCTCCTTGACTAATTTTGGGGAAGTTGTGGTTTGGATCTGAGAGGAGAGTGTGCCATTTGATCAAAACCACAAGGCCAGACCATTTCCCAGTACCACCAAGGATCGTTTGGCATGGGCTGCTGATTTCTGCTGCGGTCTCACCTTGCTCAGCAAGGTCAGATTGCATATAGATTTCATGTGTTCACTTTCAGGAATCTCACTTGTGAGATTTAGTCATATTGCAAGCTTTATATCTACCCCATGGGGTAGTTATGCAGATTAAATGAGCAAATATATGTGCAACACTAAGAATAAATACTGCCTGATACATAGTCAGCACTGTATAAAGCGTTATTGTTATGATGAGTAATTATTGTTAGTCTGGGATTCTCCTGAGTCATTGGAACCCCTGGACTGTCCTCTGGACCTGGAGCCTGAGCAGAACTGGAAAAGACTCCCAGAAAGACCTAGGACTCTGAGGGTATGATCCATCTAGAGGGAGGGATGTCTAGGTGTTGGCTAGAGTCCAGGGTGGAAAACATAGGTCAGTTCACCCAAAAGTTCGTTTTAATTGTGAGTGTGTTGGGAGCGATGTGAGTCAACAGCACTGCACAGTTGGTCCTTCTGAAGTATAGATGTTGCTACCATGATTTTTGGAAGGGACTACATGGGCTTCACAGCAGCGAAGGCCCTGGGTTTTACTACTGTAAAATAAGTCATCATTTAGGATGTGAAAGAGCTTGCTTTTTGTTTTGTTTTAAAAAGATGTATTATAGCTGATAGTGCAGATCTAATCTCAAGAATTGCTAATTACTATTTGAATATGGTCTCTATTTCAGAACCTGCTTAGGCCCAAATTTGAAAACAGTTTATAATGAACATACTTTCGGAAATTCTTGTACACACCAATTTCGCAAGCTAGCTGTGAGGAGTTCATGGGATGATATGTCTGTGTTGTTTATCATACAGAAAACCGTGAATAAATGGATGATGTTATTTTTGCTATTCTTATCTTACTGATTTCCTATTCTAGTGGCTAGCACTGATGCAAGATTATATTGTGCCATACTCACTGGAAGTTTGGTGGCTACAAGATTTCCCTAGCACATGTCTTTAGTCTGAGCAAACTGTAGCAACAACTATAGGATGCCCAATTGGTTCACATTTTAAAATTGGGTGTGGACAAAATCAGTCAGTAAAACTGCCCAAAGAATGCAAATTGCTCAAAGCTATGTCCTTGAGCAATAAAAGGCCACTTTTTATGAGGAAATTACGTTGTCGTTGTACAAGAATAATATTGTGCTGGACAAAGTGCTAAATTCTTTTTTTAATCATCAAAACCCCTCCTCCCCGCATTACCCTGATTTAGAGATGAGAAAACAGAAACCCAATGAAGTTAAGCAACTCCTTCAAGGTCACCCAGCTAAGAAGACTGATGAGAGCCTCGATTTGAACCTGGAAGTGTCTGACTTCAGGGTTCATGAACTAAGCCTTTTATGCCCTATTGCTTTCTCTCTTTTTTTGAGACAAGCCTTACTGTGTCACCCAGGTTGGAGTACAGTGGTGCAATCATGGTTCACTGCAACCTCCGCCTCCCAGGCTCAAGTGACCCGCCCACATCAGTCTCCTGAGTAGCTGGAACTACAGTCATGTGCCACCACACCCAGCTAATTTTTGTATTTTTTGTAGAGATGAGGTTTCACCGTGTTGCCCCGGCTGGTCTCGAACCCCTGGGCTCAAGCAATCTGCCTGTCTTGGTCTCCTAAAGTGCTGGGATTACAGGCATGAGCCATTGCACCAGCCAGTCCTCTATTGCTTTGCTTGTGCTATCTAGGCCATTTGTTTATCCATTTATTCACTTATTCCATAAATATTTATTGTATATGCCGGGTACTCTTCTAGGCCTGGAAATACTGTGGTGAACAAGAATGTCACAGACTCCACAGTTAAGGAGTTTGCATTCTAATGGGAGAGACTTAAAATAAACAAGGAAATGAGTGCGTTAGTGTGAGTCAGTTTGTCTGTATATATTCTTTGGGGAGTGACGTGTGCTATAAAGACAAATGAAGTTCAGAGAAGAGGTATGTTATTTTGTATTTTGGATTTTTTGGGGAGGGGTGTTTTTTGTGTTTTTGTTTGATTGGTTTTTAGAGACAGGATCTCGCTCTGTTGTGCAGGCTGGAGTGCAGTGGTGTAATCTTGACTCACTGCAACCTCCGCCTCACGGGTTGGAGTGATCCTCCCACCTCAGCCTCCTGGGACTGGAAGCTGGGACTACAGGCACACACCACCACGCCTGGCTACTTTCTGTGTTTTGTAGAGACAGGGGTAAGCCATGTTGCCCAGGCTGATCTGGAACTCCTGGGCTCAAGTGATCCACCTGCCTTGGCCTCCCAAAGTGCTGTGATTACAGGTGTGAGCCACCGTGCCTGGCCAATATTTTAATTGTTTTAACTTAACATTTAATATATGTTTGTATATTAATGATCCACCCACCTTGGCCTACCAAAGTGCTGGGATTACAGGTGTAAGCCACTATGCCTGGCCAATATTTTAATTGTTTTAACTTAACATTACACACGTATGTACACACACACACACAACTGTGTTTGAAAATTATAAAGTGTAACAATGTCATACGTATGACTTACCACCTAATCTACAAACAAAAGCATTACCAATTCTGTCGCACTTACCTGTGCTCTGCCCCATCCCATCTACCTGCCTATCTTTTGAAGCAACTAGTTCCTAATTTTTTTT
Source organism: Macaca mulatta (assembly GCF_049350105.2). NCBI lineage: Eukaryota > Metazoa > Chordata > Mammalia > Primates > Cercopithecidae > Macaca > Macaca mulatta. Next base: position 71,066,922 of record NC_133416.1, read on the forward strand.
CCTTTTCTTGCCTTTAAAATAATGTTTATCCCTTATAAATATGCTGATAAGTACTATACAGCTAATTTTGCTTTTGTTTTGATTTGTAAAAATAGTATAACTGCTTGACATTGTTGCATGTAGCTGTAGTTCATTCATTTTAAAAGCTGAATTATGTGTTGTTGGGTGAATATGCAGAATCAATTGATTCATTGCCCTGTTGGTGGATATTTGGATTGTTTCCAACTTTCTGCTATTTGAACAGTGCTGTTAAACATTTTCATGTGTTCCTATTAACATGCATATACAGGAGTTTCTCCATGGCCTGTTGCTAGGAGTGGAATTGCTAGGTTATGGGGTATGTCAGTGTTCAAGTTCACGTGTTACTACCAAATTGTTTTCCGAAGGGGCATCACCAGTTTACATTCCCACTCATAAGTGATTAAGAGCCGCAGCAGACCCACTTTTTATCAGCACGTGGTATCATAAAACATCTTCATTTTGCCAGTCTAGTGGGTATAAGATAACATTGCATTGTGGTCTTCATTGATATTTTCCTGATAACTATTGAGATATAGCCTCTGAAGCGGCGACTTGAGCCGAAACCTGAATGAAGTGAAAGATCAAACCATGAATGACTGTGATGGGTAGAATGTTCCAAGGCAACGTATCACAGGCTGAAATTATCCTAAGATGTCCACGGAACAGCAAGAGAGCCCTTGCGAATAAAGGGAAGTGAGCTGGAGATATGAGGTTGGGAAGGAGTGGAGAAGCTAGTTCTCCTAGAACCTGGGGGGCCATGATAAATACTGTACTTGATTATGAGAGTAGGAGAAGACATGACAAGGGATTAGAAGGGAGGAACATGATTTGATTAATATTTTAAAAATATCATGTTGGCTTCTGTGTGATTAGATTATAGGGGATAATGAGAATGAGACCCTAGAGATGAGTTGGATATGCAGAAGTTAAGGCAAGAGATGGTTCTGGCAACACTGACAGAAGGTGGTGAAAAGCTAGATTCAGGACATACTTTGAAGCTAAGGCTGGTGAGTGAGACCTGTAAATGGTCTGGATGGAGGTGTGAAAAAGAGGAACTAAGGATAATATCCTGGTTTGGGAGTGAGTAACAGAGAATGTAGGTCCATTGACGAAATGGGAAAGACCTTGAGAAGAAGAGTAGCACTGGGGAGAAAATGAAAAGATTTTTTAATATGGAGAATATATATTCATTATATATGTAGCTACCTACTTGACATATCATCTGTTGATGTCTCAAAAGTTCCTTCAATTAAACATGCACAAAACTGAACAGATGCTTTTTTGTCCCACCCTTGAACTTCTTCCTTATCTCAGTGAGTGGTGGCCCATCCATCTGGTTCGACAAGCCAGAAATCTGGTAGTCATCTTTAATATCTCCCCTAGCTTGTCACCAGTACCACTCCATTACCATCACCTGACAGTTTACTTCTAAAATATCTCTAGAATCTGTTCACTTCTTTCCAGCTCCATCATGATCACTCTAATGCCAGCTACGCTACCACTTTGAGTGTTTTCACCTTGAGTGCTGTCGTAATCTCCTAACTGCATTTGTTCTAATTCTTCAATGCATTGTCCACTCTGCAGCTGGCTCACTTTGAACCTCCAAGTTCAAAACCCTTCAAAGGCTTCTTTATTGCCTTTATGATTAATCCACAATATGACCAAAGACCATGGATGACCAGGTTTCCTGCCCATATCTCTGACGCCATCTCTAGCTATTTTCTTCTCTCTGGGCATCTCTTTGTTTCTTGAAGGCACAAATTCATTTCCCTTCCTGGACCTTTGCACAGGCTGAACCTGGAATACATCTCTAAGTAATATCATCCTTTAGATTTTAGCTCAAATGATACTTCCTTGGAAAAGCCACTCACAACCCCTGCTCCCCTAACATATACACGTACATATGCTCCCACACCTGCCACAACTGAGTTAGGTTTCTCTGTTATATGTTCTTAAAGAATATAATTTCAAGGATTGCTTAAGCCCAGGAGTCTGAGGCTGCAGTGATCTGTGATCATGCCTGGTACATAGAGTATGTTTAATGAAGATATGTTGAATAAATCAGTTGGGAAACAGAGGATTGCTCAAATATCTGAATTGATTTTATAGGCCTTTCTAAGAGAAATACTTTTTGTTATGATAGATAAACTCTTCAAAAAAACTTGCTGGAAAATGTCTTAGTTCCATTTTATACATTTTATATTTCCTTAGCCATCACAACTCTGCACCCGCTATTTATTGTGAAGGAAATCAAGATAGATGATTTCTTTTTTTTTTTTTTTTTTTTTGAGATGGAGTCTCACTCTGTCGCCCAGGCTGAAGTGGAGTGGTGTGATCTTGGCTTACTACAACTTCTGCCTCCCAGCTTCCAGTGATTCTCTTGCCTCAGCTTCCCGAGTAGCTGAGATTACAGGCGCCCACCACCACACCAGGCTTTTTTTTGTATTTTTATTAGAGATGGGGTTTTGCCATGTTGGCCAGGCTGGTCTTGTAATCCTGACCTCAAGTGATCCACCCACATCAGCTTCCCAAAGTGCTAGGATTACAGGCATGAGCTACTGCGCCTGACCAAAGATAGATGATTTCTAATCTATGGAATTTGATTTCTAATGTAGCTTAAGGAATTTTTAGACAGCAGCTCTAACTCAACTGATGTCCATATGTGAAACAGGATTATTGTAAACAGTAAGTATTTCAGTAGCATTTACAGATTTGCAGACTGTTTTTGCATTAGGGATGCCCTGGAGTCAATGACGTTTCTCTTTACTTAGCACGTTACCTCACAAGTAAAGCTTTTCAAGTATTCAATCAAAGTCTTAGTTCTTTACCATGGTAGACTAGGCCTCCATGATCCTACTCCAACCTACTTTTCCAGCATCAGTGCTTGCCACTTCTTGCACCATCCTTCACATTCCAGCCATACCAAATTGCTTGTAGTTGCCCACATTAGAGCAAGTGTGCCTTGTCTGTGTTCCTGCAATACCCTGCAATATCTTGGGCATTGTTGCATGGGAGGCATCTGTTTGTCTCTCCCAATGAACTGTAAGCTCTTTGAGGGAAGAAACATTGCCATTTCTTTTTCGTATATTCATTTGTACAGAATCTGGTGCAGAAGGACTCAGTCAATGCTTAATGAATGAAAGATCCAACTTGTGGTCAACCACAAGAGTAGATCTGTTTAATTACTAGAAGGAGAAATCCACCCCAAGACTTGCTACTTGCTCCATAACCCACAGGCTAACTATATAATATGAAAACGTTTGGTAGCATCTTCTCTAGGACATATGCATTGCATCTGCAGCTATCCTTCCTGGGAACTCACTGTTGGTACAAAGGAAAAGAATTTTGTCACCTTTTCTACTCACCTACTTAAGTCAGAAATCATATGGTGACCAATCCATAAACTAAAATGCTAATCCTATCACTCAGAAGCAAATGCCACTAGTATTTTGTAATACCCTACCAGACTTTTTAAAATGTACTTATATGTATTATTGCCCTAAAGTTGGATCAAACTCTGTCACTTTTTTTGTGACATAGTTTCTCTTCCTCTTGCTCCCAGACTTACAGATAGATAGATAGATAGATAGATAGATAGATAGATAGATAGATAGATTTTATTCATGCTACTATATATTATACTTACAACAACATCATTTTATAAAGGCCATACTTACAACATCATTTTATAAAGGCTTATAAATATTTTGTTTATACATTAATATGTTACTTTGGCACTTTTTAATTTAAGGGGTGATTAGGATAAGGAAATCATTCTGTTATAATTTTTTTAACCAGTCATATCAAAGAATTTCACATGAGTTTATGTGAAAAGTTTGAGATTATAGCTACCTCAGTACATAATTAAGATGGTATTTAATAGATTGCTTATTCTTATTCTGTCTCTCTAGTCAAAATTATCTGCTTCCAAATGCCCATTTTAAGATTCCTTGTTTGCATAATATAATCAAGATAATTTTCTCTCATGTTAGACTAAGCAAGACACTTTGATAACAATCTCCTTTAAGTTTCTTCATTTTATACAAGTAGTATACATGATGGTTATCAAAAATTTGTTAATTTCAGGAGGAAGTCACTTGAGTAAAGGCTACAGATTATACCATTGGTTCTTAAGGAACTAAATTAATTAATTGGTAACTTGAAGATTGACCACATACGACATTTATATAACTTGATATGTGAACAAAAAAATATGAACTCGGTTGGGCATGGTGGCTCACGCCTGTAATCCCAGCACTTTGGGAGGCCGAGGCAGACAGATCACCTGGGGTCAGGAGTTCGAGACCAGCCTGGCCAACATGGCAAAACCCTGTCTCTACTAAAAATACAAAAATTAGCCAGGCGTGGTGGCAGGTACCTGTAATCCCAGCTACTCGGGAGGCTGAGGTAGGAGAATGGCTTGAAGCTGGGAGGTGGAGGTTGCAGGGAAGTGGAGGTCATAGTGAGCCGAGATTGCACCACTGCATCCCAGCCTGGGTGACAGAGAAAGACCCCATCTAAAAAAAAAAAAAGAAAAGAAAAAAAAAGAGTATGAACGCTATAAAATCTTTGTCTTCAAATTTTTGTAGCCACATTAATTTTACTTCAGAGGTTCTTCAAGTTATTAGACCCTTTGATTAAGCCTCAGAGAAAGTGGGTGCCATCCTTCTTTGGGTCTGAGTTGTAGATGAGTTGGATTTGTGTAAAGTACCTCTTGTCCCAACCTAATAGTGCTCCATTGACCAAGAATAAAGTAAATCAGAAACAGATTCTTCATTAACTTTTTGTGATTATTCAGCGTTTGTTGAATCCATATTTTAGAGATCATCTAGTTTAGGCATTATATGAACAGTTTTTTGGAGGAGCATAAGGATTTTTTAAAACACCAATAGCTAGTTTACTATATGATTTTCAAAAAGAATATTTGTAATCGTTCCAACAATAAAAAGAATATAGGAATGAGCAAATTTATACCCTAGTGAACTTTATCACTTACATGATGAGGGGTTTCCTTGACTTTTTGCTTTTGGCGATGCCACCTTTTTTTATTGAGGATTGAAGGAGGCAGCAGTTTGGGGAACTCCCAGAGGGATCATTCTCTCAGGGGTTACTTGGTTGCTTTGTGGCTTGCTCCTTGAGAACCAGCCTGTGTGAGGATGTGAAACATCAAATGTGTGAATGGCTCCAAGAGAGTTCTCACCTTTAGGTACTGTCTCAGCAGTGCCTGGCACGTAGTACTGGGGCAATGTGAATTTGCCAAATGAATGATTGAATTAAGAAATGAATTAATTTAAAATTTTTGTCTTAAAAAAATGAGATCACAACTTGAGCCAAACCATGCCATCTGGTTGGAGGCTATTTATGGCTCTCAAGTGGTATCATTTCGGCATGGTACAGGAGGGGTGACTGTCACTGCATTTGATGTTATCCAATGTGTCCATAATGCTTTAAAGAACAGATGATTTAAAGTATGATTTGTTCCTGGATCCTGATTTAGTAGCAGAGCCTCCTTATGAAGAAGTAGCCTGCCTTCTCTTGCCTGAATTTAAAGTAGTACTGCTTTAGGTGCAAATCATACCAGCATTCATATTCAAGGTGAATCTATTGCTGACATTATTATGAACTATTTACTTTCAGCATCAATGACTTAGTCCCTCATCAGGGCAAATGCTAAGCTTTTATACTTTCTGGTCATTGGGAAAAATAAATGAGATGTATAGTGTCTCAATTTTGATGAGGGGTTTAAGTTAAATTAGAGGAAAATTGTTAATATTTGTGTATATTAAAAAGCTTCATTATTAAAATTATGCCAATTAGGAGGATGTACCTGCAGTGCAGAAGTTAAAATTATCATGCACCTTCAGTGTTTCAGAATTCAAATTTTGGGGTAAAGTATTACAGCAAAGAAAAATTGAGGGAAGTGTTAACATTTATTGAGAATTTGCATATGTTAATTTTCACAGTCACAGATACCACATGTTAATATCTAAAGTAGAAAAAGGAATAAAGGAGGACAAAAAGAAAAGGAGTAAGAATAATTTTTTGTATGAAATTATTGATTGCTGCCCTTATACTGTTGCCCTTATACTATGGACTGCCCTTATGCTGATCAGACCAGCCCGTCAACAGATAGAGATGGCATCCTCATGATTATACTGGGGAGCTGTAGGTTTCCTATGTCTGACCCCACTTTCCCCTAGCCCAGCTACAGTGGCCCAGTCTGTTGGGGCAGAATTTTTATTATGCCTTTCACACTTTTCGCATTTGTTCTTTTAATTCACACTGTAACCTAAGCCTAGAATGAAAACCTTCATGCATAAATAAGATGGTCCCTTATTGCAAGTGAAAAATCACTTTGGACTGAGGAGGACCACAACTTGGCCAGTTTCAAGAGAATTTCCTTTTATCCTTCTCTCTAAAATCTGCAATTTAATTTCATGTTCTAAAAATGATTGGATAGTACATATTTATAGTACTTTGATATTATACCACTGGTTTAAGCACTCTGATTCTTTCTTCCTCACACCATCAATTACATAGACTTTTTGGATGTTCCAAAATTACCCTTCTAATTTAATATCTTAACAGCAAGCAAATGTGGATTTTTTGTTATAAATAATAGTTAAGAGTTGCTGAGCCTATGCTGTGTGTTGGGTGCTGTGCTATTCTATTCAGACAATCTTTATAATACTCCCGTGGGGGATATAAATATAGTTATCATCCCAGTTTCATAGGAGGGGAAGGATCATAGAGGTGAAGTTCTTTGGCCATGGTCACCGAAGTTGCAAGTGGTCCAGCTGAATTTAGACCAACTTGTTCACCTCCTGAGTCTGTGCTCTGCCCGCCTACTGGGTAGGGCTCAAGTCTTCTTTTTGTTTGTTGTTTTTTTTGTTTTTTTACTATTAATATTATTTTTGATAAATCATAATTGTATACATTCATGGGGTACAATGTGATGTTTTGATATCTGTATACAATGTGGAATGATTAAAGTTAATTAACATATCGCCTCGATTACCTATAATTTTTTATGGTGAGACACTGGAAATTCATTCTTAGTTATTTTGAAATATACAATACTTTATTATTGACTGTAGCCACCCGGATGTGCAGTAGGTCTCAAAACCTATTCCTTTTCCCAATATGAAACTTTATACTCTTTGATCAACACTTCTCATTCCCTACCTTTGTATTATGTCTTTTTTTGTTTGTTTACAGAGTCTAATATTATTATGGTTTTCTTATGATTTAAATATGAGTTGTCAATAATATTGAAAGTATTCCATTTGTCATATTATGTGTCAATAAATCCAAACCTCTGATTTAGAACTTCATTCTATTTCCGAGCATCTCTACCTGGATATTTTTCCAATATCTCAAATTCTTCTCTCAACATACCTAATCCTCCCCATCCCCCACCAATATATTTTATAGTAATGGAGGGAGTCAACTACTATATACATACGTATTTCATCTTGACGTCTCTTAGTATTTTCTTCTGAAATTCTTGAATTGAATAGATTCTACTTCCATGGCTTGGAAGACTTCGGTTGGTCATCTATTCCTATTCTAGTTCTAGAACTTGCCCTTTGTAAGCACCTGCCTACCCCTACTACACTGCAGACTTTTTAAGTGCAGACTATCACTGTACCCCTGGTGCCTGCTGCAGTCCCTGGCTGACCCAGTCCCTAGCTGGCCCAGATTATGTACTGGGTAGGTATCTATTGACTGATTGCTGCCCTTATGCTGTTGCCAACCATCAGGACAGCCAGTCAGCAGATGGAAGTGGCATCCTCATGTTTACACGGAAGCTGCAGGTTCTCTGTGTCTGACCCCACTTTCTCTTAACCCAGTCACAGTGGCCCAGTCCATTAAGTCAACATTTTCATTATGCCTTTCACACTTCCCGTTTTGTTCTTTAGTTCATACTGTAACCTAAGCCTAGAATGAAACCTTTCTACAACTTTCTCCATCCATTTCTGCAGCTTAAAACCTTACTGTCTGGCAAGACTCATATAAAATACTATTTCCTTTATGGGCTTATGTCCAGTCTCTTCAGACAGAGGCAGTTGCTCTCACCTGTGTCCCCCAGAGCTATAAACGCTTTATGGTTGGTAATATACCATAATTTTCCTCAAATAATTTCTTATTTGAGGGAACTAAGAACCCTTGAGAACAGCTAGGTTAAATGTGATTTGTCAGTTTACTAATTCCCTTACTGATTCTTACAATAGGACTTCTCAGAGCCAACGTGCATTCAGTATGCTAGAATGCATTGTGACTCTTCAAGTGAGGGGTATACTGTATATATAGTGGTTTTTGCCCCTTTGTTTTGCCTGCCTTGATGTGTAACAGAACCAGTATTTTCAGGAACCCACTCAGGATATGCTGCTATAGGAAAAATAGCTGTTTTGTTAGTGTTGATGGTGGTGTTGAGATTGTCTTTTCCTTTTTCAGCCAAATAGTTATTGTCAAATTCAATACTTCACCTCCTTCTAGATGAATGTACTTGAAAATTGCAGCATGCTGCTCCTAAAAGTCACTCCGGGTATGCTTTGCTGATGGGAGTATAAAATGGTACAACTATTTTGGAAAATTGTTTGGCATTTTCTTATAAAGTTAAATATATACCTACCCTATGATCCAGAAATTCCACTCCTATGCATTTAACCAAGAGAAATGAAAACATACATCCTCGAAAAGTCTTGGAGAAAAATGTTCATAGCAGCCTTATTCACAATAGCCCAAACTGGAAGCAACTCAAACCTTCTTCAACAGGTGACTGGATACGCAAATTCTGGTATATCTATACCACCATGGCCTGTTTCTCAGTTGAGACAGAGAGAAAACACTACTCATACAAGCCCTAACATAGATGAGCTCAAAACCATGAAAGTGTTTTCAATCTTGTTTTGGGTAGTGGTTACATGCAGTGGTCCCCAACCTTTTTGGCACCAGAGACTGGTTTCATTGAAGATCATTTTTCCATGGACTAGGAGTGGGGGCGGTGATGGGGATAGTTTCAGGATGATTCAAGTGTGTTATAATCAAATAATTATACATCTCACCATAATGTGGAATCAGTGGGAGCCCTAAGCTTGTTTTCCTGGAACTGGACAGTTCTATCTGGGGGTGACAGGAGATGAGGACAGATCGTCAGGCATTAGATTTTCATAAGAAGCCCACGACTTAGATCCCTTGCATGTGCAGTTCACAATAGGGTCTATGCTCCTATGAGAATCTAATCGTGCCATTGATATGACAGGAGGCAGAGCTCAGGCAGTAACATAAGCAATGGGAAATGGGTGTAAATACAGATGAAGCTTCCCTGGCTCATCTGCTGCTTACCTTCTGCTCTGCAGCCTGGTTCCTAACAGGCCATGGACCAATACCCATCCATGGCCTGGGGGTTAGGGACCCCTGGTTACATGTGTGTACACAATTGTCCAATCTCACTGAACCAGACACTTAAGGTCTGTGTACTTTACTGTAAGTAAATTACCTCTGGGAGAATGAGGCTGGTGAGGTAGTCAGGAGACTGGAATTTGGAAGCAAATGCAAATCCTGGTTCTACCATTCATTGTCACCAGGACTTTTGGCAAATTGCCTAAGTATTTGTTTCAGTTTTCTCATCTGTCAAATATAAATGAAGTTAGTATCTACCTTATAAGGTTGTTACAAGAATTAAATGAGTTAGATTATTAGTGCTCTTTAAGTTCTTGTTAAATAAAATGTAAAAGTAAAAACTCTGATCTTCATGACAGCACCTCAGTGCTCCTCTTCCTAGCTGCTTCTGAGAATCACCTGGAGAGATTTTATAAAACAGTGATACCCGGGTTCCATTCCTGGGGTTTCTGATATAGTTGGCTTTGGGTGGTTTCTGGGGATTGTGGTGTTTTTAAAGCCCCTACATGAGTTCTTTTGTGTTTTTTTTTTAAACTATGTTTTCATGAGTAATACTGTATGGTATGTATCATAATTATATAGTCAGTTTCCAATAATTCTGACACTGTGTAACAGGCAAACTGTATTTGCTGCATTTCTAGTAGTATTAAAAACCTTTCCAGAGAAAACTAAAAAGATCCATTTTCTTTTTGTTTTAGAGTAAACCATTCTTTTCAGAATTGTATAGTTAACTATAATTCAAAACAAAGTTCAAAACATTGTTTTTCTTTTTTTTCTTTTTCTAAAAAAATGGGATATATGTGCAGAATGTGCAGGTTTGTGAGCAAAGGATATGAACAGATGCTTCTCAAAAGAAGACATTTATGCAGGCAACAAATAGATGAAAAAAAAGCTCAACATCACTGATCATCAGAGAAATGCAAATCAAAACCACTATGAGATACCATCTCACGCCAGTCAGAATGGCAATTATTAAAAAGTCAGGAAACAATAGATGCTGGTGAGGCTGTGGAGAAATAGGAACACTTTTTACACTGTTGGTGGGAGTGTAAATTAGTTCAAAAGATCCGTTTTCCTAAGAATTATTGATGTTTGCTTCATTTTGTTTTCACAGAGAAATAACAGAAAATCCTAACACTCAAAAGGGAGCTCTCATGGCTGGGCGTGGTGGCTCATGCCTGTAATCCCAGCACTTTGGGAGGCTGTGGTGGGCAGATCACTTGAGGTCAGGAGTTCGAGACCAGCCTGGCCAACATGGTGAAACATCATCTCTACTAAAAAAAAAAAAAAAACAGAAAAACCAAAAAAGGAGCCCTCTTTGTATTCAAATCATTTTTTCTTTTATCAGAGAGCAATATTAAGCATTTTAAGTGCTTGAGGGGGAAAGCAAGCATTACTCAAATTGAGGTAATAAAACATAGAAACTTTTAAAAGATGGCAACACTACACCAAAATGCAAATTATGAGACTCTTGGCCTTTCTATTCAAAGCTCTATAAATGTTAGGTGTCACTTTTCTCTCTTTTTAATTATGAATGCAGGCAGTCCTGGAAGAATAAGTATCTTTGATGATTATATAGAAATAGATTACATCAATTTCTTTTCTCTGAAGAAAGAAACCAAATGTACCGCACTTTTTGGGTAGTGAGTGAGTGAATTGTTTGGGCTTGCGTTAATGGAAAAGATGATCTTACTCATTGGGATTAGAAAAAAAAATTCAAAAAGCATCAAGAATGAAAAAGCCACATATGGCAATAGACTAATAGACACTTTTGGTTATTATTGCAAAGCTATTTTTACATTAAAAGATGAATATGGCCAGATGAGTTTCCCATAAATGTCCAATTTGCTTCTTTTTATGTAACTAATTTTGTTTATCCTTGCATGCCTCTTACTGATAATGAGTTGCTAATAGACTGGTTTATGATTCTAACAGCTTAATCTCCGTGCATTTGTGTAGCCAAGTGTTTGTCCACCCTCCCCCTCCTTTTGTTTTTAAGTGAGAAAAAATCCAGTCATGTAAAGGGAATGTTTTATAATTGTTAAAATGTGTTTTTTCATCAATAATGAAGTAATGTTGGTAGTGTTATTGTAGTTTTGGGCAGATGATTCACATTTGTGCTGTGTCTGGATTGACTCAAAAATTCATCATTAATGAGCAAGAAGCGATACAGTACAGTGGAGTAATACACTTGAAATGAGACCAGTCATCTTTCCCTGCTTTTCTTTTTTTCTCTGGGCCTAAGTTTCTGTATCTCTAAATGGATTAAAATTACCTTTATTTTCAGCAAAAGAAGGTAATAGCCAAAGTACCGTTAATCACTTGAAATAATTTCCCTGGAAAGAATTTTATCTTGTAATTAACTGATGACACTTCTGTTTGAATACATTGCCATTCTGCAGTAAGTTGAATTTTTTTCTCTTTTCTTTGCTTTTTCTAACAAATATTTATTGAATAGACACTACTACATATGGATGAAGCACTGTGTTCATGCAATGAACAAGATATATCATTTGAGAGATTTTCTGCTTGAATCACCAGAATTATTCGTTTATTCATTCAGCAGATATCATTATGCCTACCTTAGACAAGACATGATGCTAGGTGCTATGGGTCTTGTCAAGATGAATAAGGCCAAAATGTTGTGTGTTCAGAAAAATAGCGATCATACTTGATTGGGGAAGTCTCAAAGTCAAGGAACATTTTTCACAGTAGAAGAAATTTGAGTTGTGCCTTAGAACAAGGTGGATAAGACTTTTAACATGCACATGGGGATTATTTTCTAGAAGGGAGGAAGAGAATAGACAAAGGAATGAGGGCTGGAAAGTAGCCTGCTGATCAGGTCTAGTTTGACTGGAATTTTGAGTGCACATAGAATGATGTAGGGTTAGGCCTAAAAATAGGTGAAGGACAGATTATTGAATGCCTTGCATGTTGTCAGTCCAAAGAGTTTGGATAGATTATCTACCTGTCCATGTGATTTAACTGAAAGCACTGAGACAGGGACTAGCAGATGTTAAGAAAATTTCTCCAGTCTGGCCAACATAGTGAAACCCCGTCTCTACTAAAAATACAAAAAAAAAGTAGCTGAGCATGGTGGCACATGCCTGTAATCCCAGCTACTCGGGAGGATGAGACAGGAGAATGGTGTGAACCCAGGAGGCAGAGATTTCAGTGAGCGGAGATTACGCCACTGCACTCTATCCTGGACGACAGAGCTAGACTCTGTCTCAAAAAAAAAGAAAAAAAAAGAAAGATTCTGAGTTTGAAAACAGTAGAATGTGTCAAATCAAACACATGAGCTAATCTAACCATACAGTATTTTGAGATTTGTCTTTAGATCGTCTAAACTTACCCTAATTTGCAAAAAAAGGCCATACAAAGGAATACAATATGCAGATATGAGTATTTCCCAACAGACCTTATACAAATTTGAAATTAAGTTCCCATCTGTTGCTGTTATGCATGACCTTCATGTAGAGAAATCTTTATTACTGGTTCTTTTCATAAATGAATGAATTCTTTTAATAAATAATAACAAGTAAATAAAGTTTTAACATTAGTTATCTTAAAGAATCTTTGGGATTGTGTTTCAAAATCCTTGAAATATAGGGACCTAACACACTGATAAATTTTAAGAGTTTACTAGTCTGCAGAAGACCCAAGGAAATTGATTTTACCATTGGCATTTAAGATTGCGCTTGCACTGTGCTCTGTTGGGTATACAAGAGAAAGGAGACTGCGTTCTTTGCCCCTGCTCACTTCCTTTTGCATTTTTTCCTCCATTCCGATATGAGACTGGTTGAAGTGGAAAATCACTTAGCAACCAAATATATGCCTGTGTTGTTGCCAGAAAGAACCATACATAGGCCAGGTGCAGTGGCTCACGCCTATAATCCCAGCACTTTGGGAGGCCAAGATGGGCAGATCACGAGGTCAAGAGATTGAGACCATCCTGGCCAACATGGTGAAACCCCATCTCTACTAAAAATACAAAAATTAGCTGGGCTTGGTGGTATGTACCTATAGTCCCAGCTACTCGGGAGGCTGAAGCAGGAGAATCACTTGAACCCAGGAGGCGGAGGTTGCAGTGAGCTGAGATCATGCCACCGCAATCCAGCCTGGCGACGGAGTGAGACTCTGTCTTGGGAAAAATAAAAATAAAAATAAAAAAGAACCATATCTACTTGCAGGCAGAATGGTAGTTTTGCCATTCTTGGGAGAGCATATTTTGGGAGAGGGGTTCATTCTTTGGCACCCAAAGAATGCATGAGTAGGGGGATAATACACAGGTGCATACCTAGGTTATATGTGGTGGGGAAGTGTAAGGATGGAGAAAAGGAAACCACTTTTCATTCAGTAAACTGGGGGCATGGGGACTATTAATGTCTATGAACCCATATCCCTAGCTGAGATTAGAAGCATACCAAAAACAAACAAACAAAAAACCCACACACAAACACAAAAAGCAGGTTAACCAGCATTGAATATTGAAAACATTCTATCTAATAAATGCTATTTAGAAAATAGAGAAAAGACAGTAAGTATCTTGCTACATTTTGGGACTATATTAAAGGACAGTGTTAAAAGAACTATCTTTCTTTTCCATTTCTTTTTTAAAGGGATGCACAAGTACACTAAAAGTGAACCATTTAGAACAAAAAGCTTGAACAGTCAGAGCTTGAATCTAATGTGAGGAAACCCATGGAGCTCATAAAACTTTAATAACTAGTCCCAGGTTTAATGAAGCAATCTTGCAAATTTTAAGTGAACCAATGGTAATTCATGGAAGTTTTTAGTGTTGCATAAGGTAAAATTGAAATCAGCGATGTCACAGCAATGTTAATAAAAAGGACAAGCCACTTACTATAAATATAAGTAATTCTGGCACATGTGGGAAGGCATCCAAGGAAAAAAGCCATCCTTGTCACTTTAAAATAACCTCTATGCCAAAGTAAAGCTTCAAGTAGAGAAGTTGTGTCCAAAGCCCTTAGGAATATTGTCCTTTGGCCCTGAGATATAACATTCATAAGAGTGAAAACCTTAACCTGAAAAAACAAGGAGGAGACTCTTCCTACTTATGTCAGTTAATTCTTGCCCACATGGAAGCTCTGCACTTGACAAGGCATGTCAACTCTCAGAGAGCCCATCCATCGTGTTGCTTCAGCTGTCTATCTTTCCACCCTTACCTCTCAAGTCAGTAAACCTGGATCTCACCTCCTGACTGAGCTCTATTCCCGTACTGCCAGCTGCTTTTGAGTCAGTCCCATTAGGTTGGCCTCCCAAGGGAGGTGGCTTCCCCCATCTCTCTTTCTGCCTCCATTCCACCTATCCTAAGAAACCCTGCAGCTATCCCGCCACTTCCACTAAATCCTTGGAATATCCTGGCACATCAGAATCCTTCTTTCCTCTGAACTCGTAGAACTCTTTACAGCTCCATTGTTTGCTGTATGCACAACCCACTTGGCAACAACTCTTATATTTTTGTCTATTTTCATACATTATTATTTCAAGCTTATGTTGGGCCTTCATTGGTCCATAATCTCTGATTTTTCCAGGATCTGAGCACAACCGCCTCCCCCCCGCCCCAATCTGCTCCATAAATATCTATAGACTGACCGATTCCCTGGATACCTCAAAGACTAACTGCAATAAGTTAACAAGAGTGGAAGGAAATTTGAGGAAGCATCTCAGCCCCTGCCTGGCCCTTTCCTCTGGACTTTCAGGTTATTCTACATATTTTCATTCATTTCCTGAAGAGGTTCTATAATATCCCTACCTCACCTCATTTTTTTCCCAGTAACTATTTTAATCTAAACTCCTGTGTTTCATTGTAGACATGTTTGTTCCTGTTTAATTAGTGGAGATGGAGAATAGAAAGGCAAAAAGATGGTGGCGAGAATCAGATGCTTTGTCATTGGGGGTTGTCATTAGGACAAAAAGCCTTAATTTCCCCTAGTGCCCTTGGCTCTCCACCAGCCTGCAAACATCGGGAGAGCAGGGTATGTCTTTGTTTTTCCACACCACTGAATTCCCAGTGGCTGGCACAGAGCCTGGCACACAGTAGATGTTCAAAAAGTAAATGTTTTTTTAAATAAAAAGGAGCCCATGAAGTCATAAGGAGAGTGTGAGCAATGGAATATTTATCATGGGCTTTATGCCACATGGAATTGTGCCTTAATTTAAGAAAACTCTGTTGGCAAAACCTGAGACCAAAAGGCAGATAAATTAGTCGAAGGCCATTTATTTTATTATAATATTTATGCTCTATTTTTTTCAAATAACCACTTAATCCAACACTTTGAAAATGTTACTTAGTTGTATAGAAACACTGATTTACACAAAAGTTTTGGTGAATTTATCTTTTATGAAGGGAATTTTCTGAGAATCATACGTTCTAAAATTATATTTAATCTACATAGTTTGTATCATATCTTTAAGCAGTAGAATGGCTTCAATTATAAGTATAAATGAAATTGCTAAATATCAAGGAAATGACACAATACTTTCTGGTCTAAAAATAACACTCACGGAAAACAGTATATCACTAGGTATTTTATTGCCAGAAAGTTTAATAAGTTTTCTTATAAGTATTGGTAAAAAGGAATATCTGAAAAATTATTGGGTATGTTTTGTGATGTTGCTGTATTTAATCTTCTTCCTAATCCCCCAAAGAAATAGAGCAGATTAAAGTTTCTTTGTGTGATCTACAGAAATATGAAGCAGCAAGTGTCTTGAGATCCTGTAACTGTTATGAAAGATTGGAAAGAAGCATGGAGAATTCCAGCTCTTAGTGAGTTTAAATTTTAGCTGGGAAATCCAGGAACATTTATACCCAAAAAAGAGACTCTTCTTTCATACATCAACCGACGCAAACAGAAAAAAGGGAAAAAAGTGGAAGATAATATTCCAAAAATTTAATAGTGGTTATCTCCTCTGATGAGAGTAGGAGTGACTTTTATTTTCTTTATGTATTTCTGAATTTTCTTAAGTGAATATTTGTTACTAGTGTTATAATAACAGCTATTTTTAAAAAAGAAACTGCCCAACAGTGTGCAGGGAGTACCAAATGAGAAGTACAGTAAGAGATACGGGAATCCAGAGGATTGGGCTTGGGTAGTGAGGATATGTAGAGGAACTGGGGCTCGAGCTGGAGCTTGAAGAGTAGATAATACCATAATAATGATGAAATTTCAAATTTATGGGTTATTATTGCATCAGAGACAAGTTGCCTCCCCCGTAAGCATAGTCCCTTTCTGTATTGGAAGAGCCCCAATTTTCTTCAGCTACGTTAGTTCCTTTCCAGTGATCAGAAATTGGTTTACAGTTGGATATGTAGCCTGGTTTTGGCCTATGGGACAGCAAGGGGACACGTGCTCAGATGCTTCTGAGAACTTTTGTAGACACTAAAAGAGATGACCCTTCATTGTCTATGGACTTTATCCGGTCTCATATGACACCCAGAGCTGCTGCACAAGAGGAACCAGTAGACAAGTGTAGACAGTACAGTGAAGACATAGAAGGCACCAGAGTCATCAATACCATTGTTCAGCCAGCATGTCGTAGGTGAACTAGTTTCTTTTGTTCTACTTACAGGTTTGTAAGATAACTAATTACCTTATTGTGTAAAGCCAGTTTGAATTAGGCTAAAAGTTCTCTCACTGATACATCAATTCTACAATTTGCTAACTTGTTCATATCCAAGATTGACTTTGATCTGAACAACAATTCTGCAAAGTGGATAATATATAAATAATTATTCCCTATACTGATGATGAAACTGAAGTTAAAAGGATACTACTTGCCTAAGGACCCAAATCCAAATTTACCAATTCCAATTCTTTCTGTTTTCCCTCTGCTCTTTCAAATGAGAGAGTGCCATATCAGTGGAGAGATGTGGTACTTAATTCATAGTTTGGAGTGAATGCCTGTTCTATGCCCAGTTAACATTCTAGGAGCTAGGGATACAAAGCAGAGGAGAGGGAAGAAAAGAAAAACAGCAAAGAGTGAAAATGTGCTCAGTATTTGGCACATGAATCTCATGTTGGGATTAGTGGATGTTGCACATTGGTTGGTCGTGATAACTGAGTCAAAACATTAAGTTGGAATTAGATTGTAGAAACCTAAGAATTCCAGGCTAGAGTTATTTCCTGTAGTAGGAAAAACTGGGATGTTGCGGACAACGGCCCATAATTGTACAGCATAAGAAGAGAGGCGAGTCTTTAAAAGTCCTTTCATCTTGGTGACAAGTTGTATATCTACATGTGTACCATTTTACATATAATCCATAGAACTTGAGATAAAGGACATCCAGAAACCCCAAGAACATTTCTCTTTAGATGTGGATAATTTAGCATTATCCATACCGCAAATGAAATGTAGTATTATTTTATGAATTACTTAGTTCAAATGCAACTTGTCTATGACATCTGGGCCCCATATGGTAGATTAATTAAAGCAGGGATGCTGAATTTGGATAGCTTGATATCCTCTTCAAAGACTGATCTCCCTTAGGACTAAGACAGGAAAATCCTGACATTTTGATTTCTCTGTGTACAGGGACCTTTAGCATGAGAACAATAGACGGCCTTTTGTAGCTTCTTAATGAGACGTGTAGCATGTTATATTAACACCTAGGAGCTCACCTTAAACTGCTCTCCCTCACTAATAACTAATAAAACGGGTACACTCTAAATGCAAAGCCACAGCTCTTTCTTATTCTTTATTCTTTTTACCCACATCAGGAGTCTTTGTTTTTTCCTGGTATTGCGTGCCCCTTCACAGCGTGTGGAAACAGCACGCTGTGTCCAGAAGCGCCCCGTGGCACAGTTGGCCTGGAATCTCCAACATCTCCCCACACAGCAGCAGGCAGCCCTGGATGACCAGGTCAGCCAAAAAGTAAGTTGAGTGTTTTACACATTGGCACACTGTCTGTGTGGACTAAGCCATGTGTAACAGTCTCCAGAGAGGAACCCTCAGCAGTTTCTACTGAGATGAGGACCCAAAGCTGTCCATGTGGCCAGAGAAGACCACCTTCTAAGAGGGCCCACGGCAAGGAGATGCATAGGAGAGTGGAGGTGGGAGCTGCAGAGCCACACCAAAAGCCTGCTTTTGTATTTCTGAGCCTGGTTTGGTGCCTCCTCTGCTTCTAAATGTAAATGCTTACATTTTAGCCAGTTCACATTTCACCTCTCCTTGAGTCCCATGAATTATGTAGGGATTTTTAGGAGCCCTTGTCGAGGTGGAAGAGCAGATGTCGCCCTGGTTCGGGGTGGAGTCTTCCAGACTTGCCAGGGTGTCTGGTTGTGCTTGCCTGTCACCTGTTACTGTGGAGCCATGGTGGGTTTTTACTGGCAGGTTGCTTGTGTCCTGAAGTTTGAGAAAGACCCCTTACCTTAGCCCAAGCTGATCCCATCCTTACAGGAAAGTGAGCGGAAAAGAATACTTGATTACCTTCCCTGTTCCTCTTTTCTTCCTTTCTAGGCAATTTTGTCCAAATAACAATGCTGCCTTGTGTGGTATAGATAAACAGCTGGAAGGTGGTGTAGATTATCATACTGTTTGCACACATATGGAAATAGAGTGAAGCAATAACTTTTATCATGTTAGCACCTTCTGCTACTGTTTGTGAAATTTCTTGAGAAATGTTTTTAGGGTTTTTTTTTTTTTTCAGCCTGAAATTCCTTTAAGTTGAATGAAAGTTGACCTTAAAGGCATAAGGTTTGCTAATATACTTTTCAATTTAATCTGAGCAAACCATGATATACTTTTTTGATATAAAAATCTGAGCTGGGTGCAGTGACACACCTGTAATCACAGCATTTCAAGAGGCTGAGGTGGGAAAATGGCTTGAGCCCAGGAGTTCAAGACCAACCTGGACAACGTGGTAAGATCCCATCTGTACAAAAAGTACAAAAATAGCCAGGTGTGATGGCTTGTGCCTGTGGTCCCAGCTACTTGGCAGGCTGAGGCAGGAGGATCACTTGAGTCCAGGAGATCAAGTCTGCAGTGAGCTGTGATCACACCACTGCACACTAGATCCACCATGGGCTGCAGAGCAAGACCTTGTCTAGAAAACAAAAAATTCCACACTGAGTGGTCAATTAGTAGACCAATTCTTACTTAAGAGGAAGTATATTCTGAGAAGATAAGTATAAGAGTACCAATCCCAAGACAGATCTCAGACTCTTAATGGAAGGATGTAAAGTAGAGGAGTCTTTACATTACTCAGCCTCCCTCCTCAGCAAGTTCTAGTGAGACTATATGAACAAAGAAAATATTTCATGTTCCTTGGAATGGCAAGTGTTATATAAGGTATTTGTAATATACTGTTTTTGCTTCACAAAAGGCTTAAGGGAGCTTGCAAGGATTCATAAAATACAAAAGAACAAAAATGTTAAATGGAAGACCCGAAAGAAAAGAGGAGAAAAAAAAGGCATCCAGGGAAGCTAGAAAGGAGACCGAGATAAATGCACCCCATAGTGCCTGAAGTGCAGGTTAAGGAGTGGGCCCCTGGCTGCCTGTGAAGGTTTCCTTTGAGTGAAAAGGGAAACCTGGTCTGTTAAACACCAGCTTGTGAACAGCAACCAAGAAGGAAAAAACAAGTTGTTTCTCAGGAGAAGAAGAATTATTCCTAGTGTTAAGCTAGCATTTTCTCCCAAGGGTGCTGCTACTTAGAGAAGCTCTAATTAGGATAAACACCTGACATGACCCTGGAAGGTAGCTCCATGGCTCCAAACTTTTATTCCCTTCTGTGAAATGAGGAGATTGAACCTAAAGATCTGTAAAGTCTCTGCAACTCTCAAGTCCAGTTGAGTGTGCTGTCTTCACTCTTAACCATTTTCTCTTGTAGAAATGAAGCATTCTTTCTCTCCCTTTTCTTTTCTTTTTTTTTTTTTTTTTTTTTTTTTTTTGAGACAGAGTTTCTCTCTGTTGCCCGGGCTGGAGTGCAGTGGCGCAATCTCGACTCACTGCAACCTCTACCTCTTGGATTCAAGCGATTCTCCTGCCTCAGCCTCCCAAGTAGCTGGGATTACAGGCGCCCACCACCATGCCTGGCTAAGTTTTGTATTTTTAGTAGAGACAGGGTTTCACCATGTTGGCCAGGCTGGTCTCGAACTCCTGGGCTCAAGTGATCCACCCACCTCGCCCTCCCAAAGTGCTGGGATTACAGGCATGACCCACCACGCCTGGCCTCTGTCTCCCATTTCTTACTACTGAACTTCTTCTCTCCTTCCATCCCCCACTCCATCCTGCCTTTTTCTGTGGCCCAACCTGATATTATGTCAAATGCGTCTTTCTCATACAACTGCTTATCTTTTCCCCTACTTAAAAAAAAAAATGCTGAGCAGAAGAG
The DNA here is from genome assembly GCF_049350105.2 of Macaca mulatta. NCBI lineage: Eukaryota > Metazoa > Chordata > Mammalia > Primates > Cercopithecidae > Macaca > Macaca mulatta. The sequence goes on from NC_133416.1 coordinate 71,087,704, forward strand.
CTGTGATCAAGGAGTATTTGTGTCAGGGGAGGAAGGGGATGGGCCATGTGTTAAGGGGGTGGGGGTTTGCTGCCTGGAATTGAGGTCAGCCAGGAAATAGGAAGCAGTTTTCATACTTCCTTCGTTTGCAGGATAGTTGAGGATTCTGCCTGGAAGCTGGGCTCTTTGTTTAAAATATAGGCCACAAGGAGAACTGTCTGTGGTTGTGCCACTGAATGGCTAATTGTTCTTAATTGTATTCTGTGTTCAGCAGACCGCTAACTATCAGCTTAAAAACAGTATTTAGGGAAATTGTTTGTGCCTCCGTTTGTTTCTTACATTCCAGGGTTATCATCATTGGAGGCAGCATGCCTCAGAGTGTGACCAGAAGGCTCCCAAGGGCACCTGCCTCAGGCGGCATGTGGCATCTCCTATGAATTATGCATCATCGGCATATGGACAGTGGAAGCCGCCTAAAAACAAGTAGCTGCTTATCATTGCCACAGTTGTACAGTACCTTCCCGCGGCCTGATAAAGGCAGTTGTACTCTAGATGAGAGCTGGGATTGTTTCTTCTGGGTGTTCTCTAGAGACTGAGTGTCAGAAACTTAATGGCTTCTGAATGGAAGTGATGTTTGGCATCGTTTAGTGTTGCTGGTCTATGAAAAATACATTCATTGTGGTAAATAAGATATTTGAGGTAACATTAATGCCTGATAAATATATATTAAATTAGTCAGCTTTCTTTCCCCCAAAAACCTTTTCTCTCCTACTGTTGCGCTTTTGCAGTTTGGTACAACTGCCAAGATTAACTGTAATCCCTTGTCCTCCTGTTTGAATTTAAAAAAGGAATGGCTGTTAGGTCTTGTCATTATGCCAAAAAATGAACTAATTATCTTCTTCTAAGTGGAAACCTGGATGATAGGATGGGTTTTTTGTTTTTTTTTTTTTTTTGTGGTTAAAAAATATCAGTCAGGTCCATTGAATTTGACGTCAGCTCAACTAGTGATGTATCTTGAGAATGTCTGTGATCCATTTGATCTGCAGTTAATACAATAGGCTGCATACGTAAGAGGTGAAGCTGGTGGTTTTTTCTAAAATTGTAATTGGGATTTTATTTTAGAAGTTCACTTGGGTTTCACCGAAGCTGTCTCTTAACAGTAAAATGTGTGAACATTTTTTGAAAAATCTCAATGTAGCCAAGTGTTTTGAAAAAGGACTTACAGCTCCTCCTCCTAACGTGCCAGTTAGGGGGAAAAAAAAAAAAAAAAAGGACTTGATCCTTTGAGTGGAAAGCCTTTTTCTAACGTATTTCTAGCATTTCCTTGACTGATATCTTAAACTTTGCTGAAAATAATTTAACCCTGTTCTCTGATATAATGATGTCAATGAGCCTGGATTCTGTTGAGTAGAATGACCCTACCTGGCTGTGATATTTTTAGTTCTTCTGTCTGCTTTTCTTAGGATATGTATTATCACATTATCCTTCCTTGTTGGCACTTCTCGACTCTTTCTACATTTAACTTATTTCCACTACAGGTTTGGAAATCAGATCCTGAGTGTGTTAGAATTCTGTTTAAAATAAGAGGAAGTGTGTGCTTCCTTCTGAGGGGAACTCCTTTGAAGGAAGCACCTACCATTCTGTGCTTTTATGATCACTCTATCAATTCTGTAAAACTCTCTCCCTCTCAGCTCCCTCTATGTGTACTAAAGGATGAGGAGATAAAGGTAGTCTTGTTGAAAAATTTCTCTACAGGCATCATTGTAATTCTAGCAGTCCTCAACATGGTCATTTGTGCTCTAAGAAAAATACCTTATTGTAGTTCTTTAATTAAACAGAAAGTACCCACTTGAGAATAACTATACACAGTAAGACTTATAGGTAGACTTTCTATGTAATTAAATTAGCCATATGCATATAATGACATACACAGTATGTCTAAATGAATGATGTAATTGTGAATTAAAATATGTTTATTACCCTTTATTGCAACCCATCCTAAATTATTTGGAAGATTTGGTACACTTTGTTAGGTAAGATGACGTTCTTTTTTCTTGTTCATTGCTTCAGATTTCTGCTGATAGGCTGTTGTTCTCTTTCAGTCCCAGTTGGGCCCAGGGATTCTGCAGGGTGCCTCCACTGGCCTAGATCTTCAGAAGAGTTTTTTCCACTTTATGATCAGTGTTGTAGTTGTTCAGCAAGCATAATGAGCCATTATTAACCATCACAGACACTAGCCACTTAGTGAGTCCACTTTGCTTCTGCTGCTTTTTTCTTTCTTTTCTGAGCCTGGCCTCTTTCCTGTCCTCTATCCTACTCCTGCCTTCCATCCATTTCTTCTCCCAGTGCCATCTCCTAGTACAGACGCTTTCTTTTGTTTAGCAATAACAATAACAATTCGTTATTGTTCTTAGCACAATGCTTAACATTAAAAAGTGCTCACTAAATATATAGATAGGTTTTTTAAAAATAAATGAATACATCTAAAATTACTTTAGCCAATTTTCATTAAAATAAGAAAAGGGGCTCTTCAAAGTAATAGGTGCCAGGAAGTCTAGGCTAAGTCTGGCTACTACAAATTAATCCCAAGTTTGTATCTTTCTCGAAAGTTTCAGAAAGGGAAATGCAATGAGTTGTACATCACCTGTTATCTGATAGAGGAAAGTATGCCAGTGTACCAGGAGAAACAGTATTTTTTTTCTTAGTACATATTTCTGTATTAATGGTCATTCAAGGAACAAAATATTGACAGTCTCTTCATAGTAATTTTATAATAAGCTGCAGAAATTTTCTCTCAGTTAAAAAATACAATGAGCATCTAATATGTGCAAGGCACTGTGCCAGGAACTGATCATACAACGGAGAATAAGAAATATATGGTTTCTACCATCAAAGAGAAATCTTTTTATATTCCACGGAGTGAGTTAATAGTAACAATAACATTCATTGAGCTCTTAGCTCTGCCAGGTCCCCATCCAAGTGTATACAGGCATTAGCATGTTAATTCCTATACATCTTATTGGTACTGTTAATTATTCTGCTTTTTACACTTAAAGAAATTGAGGCGAGGGGAAGTTAAATAATTTTTCCAAGGTTACATGGCTTGTAAGTGGTAAGAGATTTGAACCCAAGTAAGGCTGACTGGCTCTTGGGTACAGGCTTTTAACAACTAAAAAGCCTGTTTCTTTTCTACGGGTATAAGAAAATGAAGAGGAGTAAGTTTATGGGGGTTGGAGGTGGGCAAAGGTCATTGGTTTGCAATATGTTAAATTTGAGTTGCCTAAAGACATCAAGAATGGAGGTATGCAGTGGGCCATGGGGCATACAGATCTGCAGTTGGGCAGAGAGATCTGGGCCAATCAACATTTAGGTGATTTTTTTAGGCGTCAACAGTACATGGCTGGAATATGAAACCATAGGGAGAAAGCCTATGAAAGGTATGAGATGAATACATTTTTAAAATCTACCTTCAGAAAATCCAAGAATATATATTAAATTATAATTCAGTAAAAATACCAGTACAGAGAGTTCACATAATGTAAATAAAGATATGTAGCCCTTTGGCAATTGAATGTATATGCATATGTTAGGTCCTGAGGTTGAGCTCAGCTAGTAAGGGGGAATGGGTAGCAAGCATTTGTCTCATTTGGTAATGGCCAACCATGTGTTGGGGGCACATTGCCTCAGATACTCATAACTCTTTTCAGGAAGGTGCTGTCATCCTCATTTTATAGTTGAGGAAACTGAAGCCCAGAAGATTATGTAATTTGTCAGGTGTCAAGGTTGTACAATAGTAAGTGGCAAAGCTTAGGTTTTATCTTAGTCAGTTTGGGCTGCTATGACAAACTACCATAGATTGAGGGGCTTATAAACAACAGAAGTTTATATCTCACAGTTCTGGAGGCTGGGAAGTCCAAGATCAAGGCAGATTCAATGCCTACTAAGGGCCCACCTTCTGGTCATCTTCTCAACCTTGCATGACAGAAGGGGTGAGGGAGCTCCCTGGGGCACTAATGCCTCATGACCCAATCACCTACCAAAGGCCCCACCTCCAGATATTATCACATTGGGCATTAAGATTTAACCTATAGATTTGGAGGGGGACACACATTCAGTCTCTATCAGCTTTAGAGCCAGGGCTTTTGACTGCCCTTTGCTTCTACCCCTCCTGCACAGTTGGGCCACCAGAACAGTAGTAGATGTGAAAGCTTTTGCTATGTAAACAGGTTTGCTCCACTCACAAACATGCCACACTGGACATACAGCTGAGGCCCAAGGTTGCCTTTGATACTGCAGAGAAGAAATAACCCAGTGGGAAAAGCATTCCATCACTCCCATAAAAGCTCCCAGAACAGCTTTGGGAAGGGAAGGTTCACTTTGTAGCCAGACAGGAACCCAGATGCATGCTACACAGTGAGACACAAAGTGCCCTGCTAGCTCCTTCACCCTTGGACTGCTGTCACCCCACCCGGGCAGCAAGCGTCGCTTCCTAGGTAGGCTGCTCTGCCTCCCACCCTCTCTGACTATGCAGTGACATGGATGGGAGCCACTGATCTGCTTCTCATGAAATCCAATTATTCAGGCAGAAAAGATGACTTCCTGGCAGAGCCCACAGGAAGCATCCCCCAAGCCCCAGGAAACAAAACAAATACAGCTCTTCCTATCATTTTGACATCCTCTTTCTGCCCACCCTTCCCCAACAAGACAGACAGCAGAAATGTGGACTCAGCACTTTGACTTTTAACTCCTTCTTGCCATTAATGTTCATGAATGATTCTTCTTAGGGCCAAAGGCTTCTGTCTTTCTCCCTTCCCTCTGTTGTCTTTCTGTGTTTTGTTTTGTTTTTTAATTAAGTTTTGGGATACATGTGCAGAACGTGCAGGTTTGTTACATAGGTATACACATGCTATAATGGTTTGCTGCACCCATCAACCCGTCTTCTACATTAGGTATTTCTCCTAATGCTATCCCTCCCCTAGCCCCCTACCACTCAATAGACTCCAGTATGTGATGCTCCCCTTCCTGTGTCCATGTGTTCTCATTGTTCAACTCCCACTTTAGGTACATTCCTAACAGCCATCTTCTCCCCAGTACTCTTACTGCTCCCACATCTTGAAGAACTTATCTTATGGATTCCACAACTCCAAGGTGTTTATAACCGCATTGTTACTTTAGGGATGTCTAAATGTTGTAGGATACTGTCACTGTCGTACACACACACTTATTTTGATGGGTTTGGTTGTTATTATCCAAGGCTTGAGTTAATACCACAGAGGAGCTCTGGAACTGAGATGGCCCCAGCAAGGGAGCAGAATCTTGGGTGAAGTGGCTTTTTTTAGCCAAGGACCATTACTGGGGAGGGACTCAGCTATGAGCCATTCACAGCCAACACTGTTGGCATCTAGAAGACTGATTACTTCAGTCCCGGAGCAGTGCTCTGGGTAGGACTGCAGCATCCTCTGCAACATCTTTCTACCTGGTTCACCCACACTTACCTTCCTACCTGGTTCACCCACACATACCCTGATCTTTTCAGGATCTTCAGCTGTTTCTTGCAGAAATCACCTTGACAATATTCAGCTTATTCAACTGAAAATATCTCCTCAGTGTTCTTTTTCTCTACACTGCATTATGAAATGGAGGTCTTTCTAATGAACAAGAAACAAGCCAACAAAATAATGGGGAAGATCTGGTTTTTGTTTTCTCCTTTATGTTACCATTGTCACCATCCTAATTTTGGCCTTAATTATATATATTTGGATTTATGAACGGCTTCTTTTTTTTTCCTTTTTACAGTTTTATGGAGGTATAATTGACCTTAAACTTTACATATTTAAAATGTACAACTTGATGAGTTTGGACATATGTATACACCTGTGAAACCACTAAGGTAGTGAACATTTCTATTACCACCACTCCTAAATTTTACCTTGCCCCTTTGTAGCCTTTGTAATCCTTCCTTCTGTCCCTCCCAGCTCCATTCTCCCCAGGCAACTACTGACCTGCTTTCTCTTGCTGGTTAGTTTGTATTTTCTTTTCTTTTTTTCTTTTTCTTTCTTTCCTTTTTTTTGACAGAGTCTCACTCTGTCACCCAGGATGGAGTGCAGCGGTGCGATCTTGGCTCACTGCATCCTCTGCCTGCCGGATTCAAGCAATTCTCCTGCCTCAGCCTCCCAGGTAGCTGGGACCACAGACATGCACCACCATGCCCAGCTAATTTTTTGTATTTTTAGTAGAGATGGGATTTCACCATGCTGGCCAGGCTGGTCTCAAACTCCTGACCTCGAGATCCGCCTGCCTCGGCTTCCCAAAGTTCTGGGATTACAGACGTGAGCTATTATGCCCGGCTTGGTTTGTATTTTCCAGAATTTTATATAAATGGAATCATACAGTAAGTACTCTTTTTTTGGGGGGACAGTCTGGCTTCTTTTACTTACCAAAGATTTTTTTTGACTCATGTTGCTGTACATATAGTTTCTTTTTATTGTTAAATCATTTTCCATTGTGATTTATATATCACAGATTGCTTTTCCATTGACCTAGTTGGTGGACATTTCAATTGTTTTCATTTTTAACCACTACAAATAAAAGTGCTATGCACATTTGAGTACAAGTCATTATGTGGACATCCTCTTTAATTTCTTTTAGGTACTTAGGAATAGAATGGCCAGATCACATGGTAGGTCTGTATTTAAATTTATAAGAAACTGCCAAACTGTTTTCCAAAGTGATAGTACCATTTTACAGTTTCACCAGATGTTGATGAGAGTTACATTTGCTCTACTTCTTCACCAACATTTGGTATCGTGGGTCTTAAATTTTAGGCAGTCTAGTGACTGTGTATTGGTATCTTATTGTGGCTTAATTTGCATTTTCCTAGCTCAAGTTTACTAAAATTTTTCTCCTATGTTTTCTTCTAAAAGTTTTATGTTTTAGCTCTTACATTTATGTCTGTGCCCCATTTTGAGTTAATTTTGGTTTATGGTGTTAGGAAAGGGTTTAATTTTTTAAATATGTGGATACCTGTTGCTCTAGAACTATTCATTGAAAAGACTTCCCTTTACCTGTTAAACCTTTTTCAAAAGTCAATTGACTATATAAGTGTGGATCTCTTTCTAGATTCTATTCTGCTGCATTGATCTGTATGCCTCTCTTTATGCTGAGACCACACTTTATTGATTCTGTAGCTTCAAAATAAGTCTTGAAATCAGGTAGTATATAAATCCTTCAACTTTTTAATCTTTCTCAAAAGTGTTGGCTGTTCAAGGTCTTTAATATTTTCCCATTAGTTTTAGAATTAGCTCATTGCACTGACCACAACCTCTAGTTCAATGTGGAATAAAAACCAGTGTGAATGAGAAGAGATCCTAATCTCAGGGAATAAATTTATTGTCTTTTACCATTAAGAATAGTATTAGCTATAGGTTTTTCATACATCCCCATCATCACCATGAGGAAGTTTCCTTCTATTCTTGCTTTGCCAACAGTTTTTTTTTTTTTTTTTTCATGCATGGATTTGAATTTTGTCAAATGACTTTTTTTTCATCTACTGGTATAATCTAACAGTTTTTCTACTTTATTCTGCAGATATCACCTTAGCAATATAAGGAATTATGTCAAGCGGAAATATCACCAGCTTTCTTTTGCCCAAAAATGCATAATAAAATGGAAGTCTTTATAATGTTAAAGCAACAGTGGAGAAGACCTGGGTTCCATTTTCTCCTTTAGTTACCATTGTCACCATCCTACTTTTGGCCTTAATTACTTCTAATTTTGATGAGTTGACTGGCTTCTTAACTGTTCTTCCCATCCAGTCTCCCTTCCTGTCATGAATTGAGAAAAACCTCCCTGAAGAACACTCCTGGCCATATTGTTTTTTTCCTCTTAACAAAAATAATCCCTGGCTTCTCATTACCCACAGAATAATCTGCTCAGCAGGGATGCCAGTGTCTCCCACAGTCCAGTGTCAGGGACACAGTCATCTTTGTCTAGGGATATCCCATTCCTACCTTCCTTCTTGATACAGTGGAAATATGGTCACTTCTCCTATGTTTTTATAACTTAGGACACTTTATATTTCATATTTCCCACAAGATTGGAAGTACCCAAGGATACTAGCCATGTTGTACCTATTTTTATATAAACATAGTTTCCTTCCCGGTATAGTGCCTTATATGTGGCAGGCATTTTACTTGTGTTTGCAGAAGGAATAGATACACATAGCCTATATAATTTCCATATATATATATACCAAATAAGAGAATATATCTCTGGTGCAAATGAAGAATATTTTCCTCACCTCCTCTTTTTTTTTTTTTTTTTTTTTTGAGACGGAGTCTCGCTCTGTCGCCCAGGCTGGAGTGCAGTGGCCGGATCTCAGCTCACTGCAAGCTCCGCCTCCCGGGTTCACGCCATTCTCCTGCCTCAGCCTCCCGAGTAGCTGGGACTACAGGCGCCCGCCACCTCGCCCGGCTAGTTTTTTGTATTTTTTAGTAGAGACGGGGTTTCACCGTGTTAGCCAGGATAGTCTCGATCTCCTGACCTCGTGATCCACCCGTCTCGGCCTCCCAAAGTGCTGGGATTACAGGCTTGAGCCACCGCGCCCGGCCCTCACCTCCTCTTTTATAAGTACCCTTTAATTATATGATAGCTGCTGAGTCACAACTTTTTTTTTTTTATCATTGGTCTTTGAAAAACTTAGTGTCTTGGATCAGACATATTTATTTTTTATTTATTAATTTTTTTTTTTTTTGAGACGGAGTCTTGCTCTGTCGCCTAGGCTGGAGTGCAGTGGCACAATCTCAGCTCACTGCAAGCTCTGCCTCCTGGGTTCACGCTGTTCTCCTGCCTCAGCCTTCCGAGTAGCTGGGACTACAGGCGCCCACCACCAGGCCCAGCAAATTTTTTTGGTATTTTTAGTAGAGACGGGGTTTCACTGTGTTAGCCAGGATGATCTCCTGACCTCGTGATCCACCTACCTTGGCCTCCCAAAGAGACATTTTTATTTTTAAGGATCCAACGTATTGTAGAAATGCGATAGAATGCATATGTGGAATTTTATAACTTTGAAGCAGCTCTTCAGTTTGTGAGTACTCATCATTACTGACAACTTACTTTTCTGACCATTACCAGAGGAATCCAATTAATGATTCTTTGGAGAAAAAAATAAGAAAGGAATCCAAACTAATACACACAAAAATTCCCTTCTTTGATACTGATTGAACCTAATAGCTCTTGTTTTGAATTTCATAATTCTAGAAGAGTTAAACATGAAAATGTATCTCTAAACAATGCAGCCTCTGTTTTCCACCAAAAGGCAGTGATTGTGTTGAGCATTTTAACTGGTTATCAGACCTCAGGCTGCCGGTTTGAAGAGTGAACTTTGGCAATAGGAACTTGGCTCTCAATCCTGTTTTGCAACTGGCTAGAATGTGAATAAACTTCTTACTGAAAGACATATCTTCTCAAAGAAGGAGAGGAATAAAGCCCTCAACCTAATAACCTTCCTCCTTTCTGACAGCCCCCAGCCTCCACATACCTTTTTAGAAAGCATCTTCAGAGAGAGAGGGTTTTAGATATCCAAAACCTCAGAAAACTAGACAGTTCTTGCTCACTAGTAATCCTCATCTTGGGAGATTTATTCTTTGCTAAGTCCCTGCACCAGGAGTGTGCTTTTCTTTCTGACTTCTCCCTCCATAAGGAATTGCGCAAATACCACAAACCTTTTGTGCTTTTTGTTACTCAACTCTTTCTTTTTTGCTTTTATTAGAGTCCATCTCTGTTTCTGGCAGGATGATGGCTTTAACATGCTGCACATGGTGTCCAGGTGGGCCCTTCTCTCCAGCTCGTGACATGCTTGTGGCTTTCTTTCAGAGTGGCACTGTGGGGCAGCATCCTGTTAATCCGAGACAGGTTTACCTCTTTCTGTGTCCCTCTGTGCCCTTCTTTCATCCCAGAGCCCACCATCTTAACCAAAGTCTTTGAGTTTTCAAGAAGGTGATAAAAATCTGTATAAACCTTTGCATTCCATAGAATTGTTGACATTCTCTAAATGGAGCAGAAACATTTGAGACGTGTTGGAAGCCTTGCCTGGCATTGATCATTTCAAACAGTGACCTTTTCTCCTTACACAGTGTCTTCTCTTCTGGAAAAGCCTACCTGTATTTCCCGTCCTGAGTCCCCCACTCCACCCCACCCCACCCCCATTATGCATTAGCTGCCCCACATTAGTGTTTTCTTAACAATTTTCTACTTGTTGCTATGTCAGCACCTATGTATTGTATGACGATTTTCTGATTGATTTTTTTTTTTTTTTTTTTTTTTTTGGTAATTAGGTGGGGTCCTAAAGAACAGGAAGGGATTCATTCATACCCTTACTTTACCTCAGGTGTCTTATCTGAGTAAGTGCTTAATTCATGTTTGTGAATGGGCTGGTCCATGCCATTTAAAACTTTTGTTTTTTGTTTTTTGTTTTTTTTTGATACAGAGTCTCTTTCTGTCACTCAGGCTGGAGTCCAGTGGTGTGATCTCAGCTCACTGCAACCTCCGCTTCCTGGGTTCAAGCAATTTTCCTGCCTCAGCCTCCCGAGTAGCTGGGATTATAGGCGCCCGCCACCATGCCCGGCTAATTTTTGGTAGAGATGAGGTTTCACCATGTTGGCCAGGCTGGTCTCGAACTCCTGACCTCAAGTGATCTGCCTGCCTTGGCTTCCCAAAGTGCTGGGATTGTAGGCATAAGCCACTGCGCCTGGCCTTCATTTAGAACTATTTTAACCACTGTCCTCACCTTGTGTGCTAGATGAAGAATGCGTTCCAGCAGCCACAGCAGGAAAACTGATCTGAAAAACAATTCTATCAAAATTTGCACAGTGTTCTCATCCCAATTCTGGCAGATATTAAGTGTTGTAGAGCTTGCTTACAAGAAACAGATTAAACTTAAAGAGAAAGCTGCTTCCACCCTGGCTCTTTAGTTTATTTGAATTTTTATTTGTTTTTTTAGACTGGCTTGTGGAATGTTTATGTTGATGGAATGAAGATGAACTTTCTTAATATTCCTCAGCATGCTCCTGGTTTTCGGATTTAAAAGCTCTTGCTATTAGGGGAAGATCTGCTTTTCAGACTTAGTAACTGATAAGCTTACATAACTATATACATTATGAAAACATTTTATCTCTTAGAAGGAATATACTTTTATTCAGGGGATCCAGTTTTGGGTTTGTGTGTGTTTGTGGAGCTGGGGGTAGGTTAAGTGTGATTTAGCCAATTTTTAAAATATGTAATAGAGAGTAGGAAGGGGTCAGCTTCTCACCTATGACTCATGTAGAAAATGACCTTGTTGGCCTCAGTTAGTTAACATTTTTATCATATAGTACACAGGACAGTTTTAGAGTCTGTGTCCCCCTTACTTTAAACGCACACTCACCCCCCTTCCCACTCGGCACCTCACTATTGTGCTTTCTGTAGCCCTAGTGAACCAAAAATCATGAAATAGAATGGATGAATAAGACCCCTACCAGGACTCTAGCTCATGCCTGTAATCCCAGCATTTGGGGAGGCCAAGACAGGAGGATTGCTTGAAGCCAGGAGTTTTTGAGATTAGCCTGGGCAACAAAGTGAGACCCCCATTTCTAAAAAAAAAAAAAAAAAAAAAAAAAAAATTTTTTTAATTAGCTAGATATGGTGGTGTGCACCTACAGTCTTAGCTACTGGGGAGGCTGAGGTGGGAGGCTCGCTTGTGCCCAGGAGTTTGAGGCTGCAGCAAGCTGTGATCGTGCACTGCACTACAGCTGAGGCAATAGAGTGAGACCTGTCTCTTAAAAATAAAGAAGGAAGAAAGGAAGAGAAGAAAGAAAAATCCACGCCAATGAGCCTTTCTTCTGATTTCTGGATGAGAATCAGATGCATCCTGCCTTTGACACACCAAATAGAAGTTAGTCCCAGAATGATCAGCTTAGTGGGCCTCAGACACAGTTTGTGTTTCATGGTACTGGGGATAAAAAAATATCTTGATTAAGCCCTTACAAAGAGCCCTGAATGGAGGTATTGAGTAAACCTAAATTAATAGGGAAGAAGGGAAAAGGAGGTACAGGTGCTAACACTTTTTTTTATTTTTATTTTTTATTTATAAATAGAGACAGGGTCTTGCTATGTTGCCCAGGCTGGTTTCGAACTCCTGGCCCCAAGCAATCCTCCTGCCTCAGCCCTGCAAAGTGCTGGGATTATAGGCATGAGCCACCACACCAGGCCAGGTGCTAATATTTTTAAAAACACTTTGCACGTATCATTTCATTTAATCTTTAAAACAACTTTGAAAGCAGGTATTGTTCCCATGTTACTGCAGAAAAACTTAGACATCAAGAGAATAAGTAATTTGCCTGAAGTCACACAAATAGTAAGTGGCAGAGGATGGCTTCCAACTTAGATCTCTGACCCTAGAGCTTGTACTGTTTTCATTATACCAGATTGTCCACTGGCTTATTGTTAAGTGGCTGCTGATAGTGTGATAAGACCATACTGGAAAGTGGGGAGAAAAGACAGGGGTTGGGAGACAGAAGGTGAACCATATGTAGAGAATCTGACATGGTACATCATCTCATTAAGTTTCTATTTTATTTTTTTCATCTTCTCAGAAGGAAAAACCTTTTCACTTTTTAAAGTCTCTGCCTTATTCTCTTTTGCACAGGTCTTCATTTAAGTTTCTTGATTGAATTTTTTTTTTCTTTTTTTTTTGGTGACAGGATCTCACTCTGTCACCCAGGCTGGAGTGTAGTAGTGTAATCTTGGCTTACTGCAACCTCCGCCTCCCAGGCTCAAGCGATCCTCCAACCTTAGCCTCCCAAGTAGCTGGGACTACAGGCATGCACCACCACACTTGGCTAATTTTTAAAGTTTTTTCTGTACAGACAAGGTTTCACTTTATTGCCCCGTCTAGTCCCAAACTCCTAGTCTCAAATGATCCTCCTGCCTCAGCCTCCCAAAGCTCTGGGATTACAAACATGAGCCACCTCACCCACTGCCCATGGTTCCATCCTCTAGAAGGGTATAAAGTATAAGGTTAAAGGAAACCATTCCTTCTAGACTTTCATCCTTGCTGCCATCTCAGTATTTTAAAATATAACATGGAACTGGTTCTTATCAGCACTTCTAGCAATGATGCTGTTGTTAACAGTGGAAATGCATTTGGAGACCTTATCATTGGCTTATTTCTGAGCTCTAAACTTTCACTGACAGTCTTCCCAATATATGAGAATAAATTATATATTTTTCACCGTCAATCATTTTTTGTTGTTATTTAAGACATTTCACTAAAATATATGAGAATAAATTATATAGTTTTCACCATCAGTCTTTCTTTGTTGTTCTTGTTATTTAAGACATTTCACTAATTCTCTTTGCTATACTACAGACATCGTCTTGGTAGCAGAGGCACTCACATACATCCATACGTCAGTCTCAATGTTTCTTCTATAAAGCTTTGCAGAGATACTTTTTTCTGTTTTGTTTTGCTCAACAAACTGTGATTTGAAAGTAGCTCCATAGGAAACTTTTTTTCTTCTGCCTAGGAGAAAAAGGTGGTAGTTTTATATAACTCTTATTAGGAAGTTGTCTTAAGGGGTCAAAACATTAAGATCACAGAAAAGTTAACATTTTAGCGTTTTGTTTATGTGCTTCCTTTTCATGAAAAACTTTTCTTGCCCTGGCAGTTTCTAATTTTCTTTTATTCTTTGCCCTATTTAGATGGAATTTTCCCCCATCTTTCTCATTAAAAAGAAAAGAAGCAGCGTGCGAGTAGAGGCAATTTGAAGCAATGGAAAGATAGTTGGCTACAGAAGTTTGGTTTGAATTACAGCTTTGCTGCTTCCTAGTTTGTGGGACCACTAACAAGTTACTTATCCTTTTGGAACCTTGGTTTTTTAAATCTGTAAAATTAGTATAGAACTGCCTTCCAGGTTGTTTTAAATAATAAGTGAGGAGATGTATGCAAAGTGTCCACAATTGTCAGTACACTTCCTCCTTCCCCTTTCCTTTTTTTTTTTTTTTTTTTGAGACGGAGTCTCGATCTGTCGCCCAGGCTGGAGTGCAGTGGCGCGATCTCGGCTCACTGCAAGCTCCGCCTCCCGGGCCGACGCCATTCTCCTGCCTCAGCCTCCCGAGTAGCTGGGACCACAGGCGCCCGCCTCCGCGCCCGGCTAATTTTTTGTATATTTATTAGAGACGGGGTTTCACCGTTTTAGCCAGGATGGTCTCGATCTCCTGACCTTGTGATCCACCCGCCTCAGCCTCCCAAAGTGCTGGGATTACAGACGTGAGCCACTGCGCCCGGCCCCCTTTCCTTTTTTTAATTAGGCTTTTTAAAAATTATTTGCTTTTGAAGGCTTTGAATTTATTTTTAATTTTTAAAATTAACAAATAAAAAGCCGAGTGCGGTGGCTCGTGCCTGTAATCCCAGCACTTTGGGAGGCCGAGGTGGGCGGATCACTTGAGGTCAGGAGTTTGAGACCAACCTGGCCAACATGGCAAAACCCCGTCTCTACTAAAAATACAAAAAATTAGCCGGGTGTGGTGGTGTACACCTGTAGTCCCAGCTACTCTGGCGGCTGAGGCAGGAGAATCACTTGAACCTCGGAGGCCAAGGTTGCCATGAGCCAGGATCGTGTCACTGTACTCCAGCCTGGGTGACAGAGTGAGACTCTGTCTCAAGAAAAATAAAAATAAAAATTGCGTATATTTCTGGTGTGCAACATGACATTTTGATATAGTTATACATTGTGGAATGGCTAAATCAAACTAATACATGCATTATCTCACACACTTATCATTTTTTTGTGGTCCTTCTTAAATACTTAATTTAGTTAGACTTACCTCCTAATGCCAGTTCCTTGTAAGGGGCAGTATAAATACCTACTTGACTGAGTAAGTGAAAATGTAACTTTAAGAGAAACTCTACTGTGACATTTGATAAGGCCAACTGATAGAATGGGAGATAATTCACAGTGTTGGTTTTCTTCATAAGCAATCTGTTCTTCAGGTACTGTATTGACTAATATGATGTTCTTCTCTGTTTGTCTGTTATTGGTGTATAGGAATGCTTGTGATTTTTGCACATTGATTTTGTATCCTGAGACTTTGCTGAAGTTGCTTATCAGCTTAAGGAGATTTTGGGCTGAGACGATTGGGTTTTCTAAATATACAATCTTAAGTTTCTCTTTATTGTTTTTGCAAAAAAACACAAAGCTTTTGAAGAAGGGCCTTAAACTGAGTTGTATTTGATTTGAAATAATGAGCTGCTTATGGACATTTGAGTTTGGGATAGGAAAAAAACTTTTAAAATAGAATATGAGCAAATTCTTTTCTCTTAATGACTATTATTTTGCCTGGACCCATTTACTGAAAATTATTTGAGGATGTACAGTTCTGATTATAAATCACTGCCCTAAGAGTACTCTGTGTTCTCAAAAGGCCCCGTCCAAAAGTGAACACGTGCTTCAGTTTGTTATGACTGAGCCACCGATTGTGCAACACACTTTTGATAAGTCACTGATGTCTGTTAGCCCTGTTTGCGTGACATAAGAGTGATTAATACTCTTAGGCAACCTAGGTTTGTGAGAAATGGGAACCACTGAAAATGCCATAATATTTTGCAAACATGTAATATGCTTTATACATTTTGATAATAATGTTTATTATAGACTAGGAGATTAACCAGAAATCTCTTGAATACCACGAATCATCAATGGTGAAATTCTTTATAAAATGTGTTATTCAATCAATTTAGCGAATATTTATTGAGTGCCTACTCTGTGGTAGGCAGTATTCTAAACTTTGGGGAAAAAGCAGTGAACAAAAGCGTCAAATACCTCTGCCCTCATAAGGTTATATTCCAGAAGGGGGAAGATAGACAATGAATGGATGAATAAGTAAGATATATAGTGTGCCAGATGGTGATAAATGCTATGGAGAAAAATGAAACACAGGGAAGGGATAGAGGGTTCCTGTGGGCCCGAGTGTTGGTGTATTTTTAGGTATATGATGAGTAAAGGCCTCACTGAGAAGATGAGTCTGAGCTGAGATGTTAAGGAGATAAGGAGGCAAACCTTTGGGGTGTCATGGGGAGAGGCATTCCAGGCCAGGAGAACAGCAGGTGCAGAGGCTCTGAGGTTAGAGCATGCCCGACATGTTGGTGAGTAGGAAATGAGAGTGGAGAGGATGAGGCCAGGGCAAATGGTGTGTTGGGACAGCTTAGGAGACCAATCTTGGCTTTTACTCTGGATAGTAGGAGTCTTGAGGAGAGGAGTGACATGATATTTTGATATTTTGTTTGGAAAGGTCACTTTGACTTTTGGGTCTAAAATGGGCTGCAGGGAGCAAGGACTGAAGAAGGAATGCTTTCCTGCTTTGCTAAATACAATGATAGTGCAGTCAACTGTATCTTTGTAGAATAGATTAGCAAATTTAAAAAGTTGCAGCACCTTGTGATGATCAGTCTGAAACTCGGTTTTCAGTATGCATGGGTTTATTCAGCAAGTTTTTATTGATCATGTACTATTTATTAAGCATTGTGTTAGCCTCTGGAGACGCTCGCAGGTATGGGATATAGAGAAGATGTGAGGGTTGAAATGAGTTGAAATGACTGACTGCTGGTCTTCTCTGGAAGGTGTTTGATTTTTTTTTCCTCACTAAATTTTACCAGTTTTTAGCCAGGTGTCATAGCTTATGCCTGTAATACCAGCAGTTCGGGAGGCTGAGGGAGGATCACTTGAGTCCAGGAGTTTGACCAGCCTGGGCAACATAGGGAGACCCTGTCTCCATAAAAATAAATAAATAAATAAATTAGCCAGGTATGGTGATGTGCACCTGTGGTCCCAGCTACTCCAGAGGCCGAGGCAGGAGGATCACTTGAGCCTATGAGATTGAAGCTGCAGTGAGCCACGATCATGCCACTGCACTCCAGCATGGGTGACAGTAAGACCCTGTCTCAAAACAAAATTTTTTTACTGGTTTTTGAAATTCAGATTTTCAGGTTTACCATTTCTGAAAGTGAAGTACAGAAAAAATAAAATAAAATTGAAGGTCTGTGTTTGTTAGGTTTAGTCCATCAAGATTCCACAATATATTTGTGGATTAAAAGAGCTTATATTTTTAGGTTGCAGGTTGTACATCATTCATGAACAGCAGTGGCACAGCTATATCAATTTAACAAGCATTTGCAGAATTATTGTTATGTGTCAACCGCTGTGTCTGATATGGAAGATACACAGATGATTAAGATGTGTTTTCTGTCTTTGTGGAGCTCAGAGTTTAGGAGAGGAGACACATGCACATTAATTTCAACCCACAGTGACTTCAGTACATGTCCTCGTAGAGATCCAAATGAAGGTTAATGGGAGAGTCAGAGAGAGACCTTATTCAAATTGGGAAGATTTTAGATGACCAGGATATCTATTCCAGTGTGACATTTGTAGATCTTCATGGACTAAAACATTAGGTCATTTTTCACAATATAAAGTGTCTCTCATATATATATATATATATATATATATATATATATATATATATTTTTTTTTTTTTTTTTTTTTTTGAGACAGGGTCTAGGTCTATCACCCAGGCTGGAGTGCATTGGCCCAATCCCAAGTAGTGGGGACTACAGACATGCACCACCATGCCTGACTAATTTTGTACTTTTCACAGAAAAGTACAAAATTACTGGCTGGTCTTTAACTTCTGGGATCAGGCTGGTCTGAAACTTCTGGGCTGAAGCGCTCCGCCTGCCTCAGCCTTCCAAAGTGCTGGGAATACAGGCATGAACTCCTGCACCCAGCCTAAATGTCATTAAAAATTTGATCTGTTATATAGGCACTAGGTAGAATGTCTGTCAGATGCATATTTTCAAAGCTGCAGATGCATAAATTGTGCAAGGAGGCACCAAGACTATAAAAAAACAACTTGTGTAAACGCTTTTAAAAGGAAAACAAAAAAATAGTTCAAGATGATTGGGTGCTGAATAGCAGAGAAGCATTGCAGTAGACCTACTGAAAGAGCAACAAGAAAAAGTTTTAAATATTATCTCCTAATATAACAAAAATGCAAGGAACTCCTATCATCTGGTGTCAGGTTTTGAGCAGCCTCCTGTTGTTGATAGGATATATTTGTTTGTTGATGATCAGTAAACAAGGCTTTTTTTTTTTTTTTTTTTTTTTTTTTTTGCGGCAGCTTTATTGAGATATAATCTATGAGGCATACACTTCACTATTTCCAGTGTACAATTCCATGGTTTCTAGTATAGTCAGAGCTGTGCAACAGTCATCACAATCAATTTTAGAACATTTTCATCATCCCCAAAAGAAACAACACATCCATTAAACATCACTGTCCATTCTGCCCTTAGCAACCACTAATCTACTTTTTGTCTTTATAGATTTGCCTGTTCTAAACCCTTCATATCAATGGAATCATATATTTGTCCTTTTATGTCTGCCCTCATTCATTTAGCATAATGTTTTGAAGGTTCATCCATGTTGTAGCATGCACCAGTACTTCATTCCTTTTGATTTCCAAATAATATTCTGTGGTGTGGATACACACATTTCATTTATCCATGCATCGGTTGATGAGCGTTTGAGTCATTTTTACTTTTTGGTTATATGAATAACGCTGCTGTGAACATTTGAAAGCACAGTACTTTTCCGGGTCACATTATCATGGAGGATAGTGAATCACAGGCCAGGGTCCTCACCATCGCCCTAACTGGTCCAGGTGAAGAGCTGGACATCAGCAGGTCAGCGCCAGTGAGCTTCCTGGGCTTCTGCCTCCTTGGCACCCTTACATTTGTAGGTCACCTGCTCAGGTTTAGGCTTCTAGTAGGAGACCACCACAAACAGGAACAAATGCCTGTGGCTGGGCCAGCGAGCCCATAACTATGATGGGACATCCACAAGTATCTGGCCCTGGAGAGAAGATGGAAAGGAGCCAGAGTCAGGCATAGCGCAGCCTGGCCAGACCTCTGTTGACCTCAGCTTTCCTGTCTAAGATACTCTAGGATACTCTGTGTCTGTGGCAACTTCTAGAGAAACAGAGTTTCTATAAAAGGCTGCTCATCCCTGCCCTTACCCCATCCCGAATTTCATATTGAAAAAGAAAAACCATATGGGAACTGAGAGAGAGCATATGGGTGTGAGGTGAAACATACGGGCCGATAGAGGCAGGGCTATGGTACACGTCTGCTTGTCTTGGTTACTTGTCTGTTGCTTTTTAATGTGTTCCTTTTTTCTCTCAGTAATTTTGTTCTTGGAAGATTTGCTTTTCCCTTCCCTTGTGCATGATTTAATCTCGAATGAGACGAGTGATGTAAAAAAAATCTCCAGAAATGGTTTCTTGCTCAGACCTGCATCTCCATTCTGCATGTCTCCGTGGGGTGCTGAGTCTGGGACCACGAGGACAAAGTACATAGTGCACTGCATGGTGCCACCTGAGGCATCGCAGCCCCAGGGAAGGATGCAGAGCGGTCTTGAGTACCTATTTGAAGTCTTTGAAACTAGCTTCTTTTCTGGCTCCAAAGATATACCGGGATGGGTATATCCCCTTAGGATGAGGGGACTGAGTTTTTCCAAAATTGTTACTGACATGGCTGAGAACATGCTTGGTAGGGAGTAAGGTGAGTGACAGCTTGAAGAAAACACCCTGGCACCCAGTAGTATTCTTATGGCCCTTGCATTCCTTCTCAGAAACCTTGCAGAGCCCCAGAAAGTTCTCCTGGCCCCATCCTCAGAGTGCCACCCTCCGTGCAGTGTGCTCAGCTGTCTTGCAGGGTTGCTTCGGTTTGCTACCCGTCCCTCCCTTCTCACTCCCCAGAAGATGGAGGAATTAGGGCCCTCCTTACCAAAAGGCCGCGTCCCACACTTGCTACTAATTACAAAATTGTCTACTAGGTGTTGCAGGCTGGTTTTCATAGTGGCCATTAACTATGATTGATTGTCCTTGTTCAACGACGGCTTTATGAGCAACTTCACTGAATGTTTAATAAGGTGAAGGAGAGCACAGAGGATATCATTTTAAAATACTGTGTGTGGACTTTGAAGATTAGCATTTAATTTGGTACTTAGGTAATTAGGTTTGCAAATAGGAGGCCGGTTGACCAAATTGTGTTACTTCAGGCAAACTGTATCTTAAGTTGTTTACCTGCTTTCTGCAAGTGTTACTTTTAAAAAACAAAATCCCAACAATGAATTGAAATTGAATCCTAAAAATCATACACCACACCTTACTATAAGCCTTATCAACCGAAGGCTGATTTTTAGTAATTTCTTATATTTAAACTCTAATTTTCCCTCAGTGTTCTTCTTCTGTCTTTGTCTGATTAATGGTGTATCTATTCATAAAGTCCCATTTATGTAAAGCATTTATTGAAGCTGGGTAATTGCTGTCTTTTATGTAAGTAGAATGTCTCGCCCCGGGAAGGTAATCAAATAAATGCATTGTACTTTAGATTGAACATCTTTCAGTTCACCAATTACAGGATGGGGTGTTTTTTCATTACCGGAAGATGAGGATTACTTTGCCACCTTAGTCAAAACGTGACCCTAGCAAGACCCAAGATTTAATGTGGGGCAATCTGTTTAACTTCCTCTGTGCCAGAAAACCAGACACCATCTACCCTAATCGTCTGACTGATTTAAAATTTTTTAAAAAGTTACTGAATTTTTCCAGAGAAACACATTTCTGAAATTATTCTGAGAAAATAAGTTCTGATTTGCAAAATCTAGTTTGCAACATCTATTCTTTCAGTAACATAACTAGCTCATAAACTGAGGGCACCTGTTCACTTAATTTTTTTTCCTCATTCGGTATTGATGCCAGGACAGCTGATTACACTTGGAATAAGTTTTACTATATTCCTTAAAATAGTTGTGAAGTCCGGTGCAATGGTTAAAGCTAGAATAGAAACTTCAAGAAATCCAATTCAGCTGGCACTAATCATGAATATTTAAACCCATGTCATTAGATTATCCATAGTTATTTTATGAGGATTTGCTGATACGTTGCTTTCCAACTTTGAAATCCCTACTTGTGTGAGGTTTTTTTTTGTTTTTTTAAACTGTTAATGGGAGCCTTAGTAAATTTATTAGTAATAAACAGTATGTTTTTCTATAATGATTCCTTTAAATAAGGCTTCCAGTTAATAATAATTACCTTTATTGAAGATCTACACTGTATTGGGATGAAACAGGATATTTCTTAACCCTTACAGCCACCATATAATATGCGTCCTTATCTCTCCTTTAAAGATGAAGAAACTAGTGTTCTTCACTAGCCTCCCTCAAGGGTCACGAAGCTGGTAAAGTGGCAAAAGGCATGTTGGAACCCAGGTGCGTGAGATGTCAACGCTCACAGGCTTAATCACTAGACTTTACTCAGATGAATTCATCAGATTTATCTTCTGGCTTTGAGACTTTCAAGTCCTTTGCATTATCCCCTTTTAACTCAGCATTGAGATGAAGTGAAGGACGGACTTGACCCTGTGGCCTCCTTGTACTATGTGTACATCCGTATCCTTAAACTCCTGATGAAATTCCTAATTAGTGCCTAGACGATGGATCAACTTTTTAGAACACCCATATAGTGGAAAATGCCTTCGTGTTTTGTCCAAGAGTGGAATCCATTTAAGGTGACATCAATAGGAAAATGACACAGATATTCTAAATCACCAACTGGAATTCTGAGAGATGAATGCTGAAATTCTTACCCTCCTTGTCCTTTCCACCAGCATCCTCTCAGACTGAGGGTTCCCCTCCAGAGGTTCTGTGGGTTCCAGCTCCATAGTGCTTCCCATGTTTGTCCGTCCTTCTCCTTGCCCTCTGTCGCCAGCTGGTTTTAGGCTTCTCTTTCCTCGTCTACTCTTTCCTTTCTCATGGGTTCCCCTACCCCCAATCTGACCTTGCTGCAGTCATTCTGCTACCAGAGTGGTCTTTTTTATGCCAGTTTCTTGAAAATCCTTCTCTGGCTCTCTCTTGCTCGCTCAGTCTTTTTAGCTCCTATAGCACTCAATAACCTGTGGTAGGCTGAATAATGGCTTCCCCAAAGATGTTCACATCCCAGTCCCCAGAATCTGTGAACATCACCTTATATGGCAAAAGGGACTTTGCAGATGTTATGAGGTGAAGAATCTTGAGATGAGGAGATTCTCCCAGGTGATCCCAGTGGGCCCAGTGTAATCACAAGGGTGCTTATAGCAGGGATGCAAGAGAGTCAGAGGGAGAGCAGATGGTGATCGGACGTTGGAGCAGAGATTGGGGTGTGCTTTCAGTCCACGGCCAAGGAATGTCAGCAGGCTCTAGAAGCTGGAAGAGGCAAGGAATGAATGGATTCTCCCCAACAGCCTCAAGAAGGCACTAGCCTTCCTGATGCTTCAGTATTTGCCTCTGAAAACTCATCTGGACTTCTACACTCTGGAACTCTAACAGAATAAATCTGTGTTGTTTCAAGCCACTATGTTTGTGGTCATTTGTAAGAGCAGCAATAGGAAACATTACAAACCTGTAATCATTTATTTTTTTTCCCACTAGATTTGTGCTGTCAGATGTCATGTACATAAGCCACATGTGCCTAGATAAATATAACTTTAAAATTAGAGACAAAAATTTTAAAGTTCCATTTTGTAGCCATACCACATTTCAAGTGCTCAATAGCCAAATGCAGCGAGAGCCTACTGTACCGTGTAATATCGGCATAGAACATTTCTGTAGTTTCAGCATAGAACATTTCCGTAGTTTCAGCATGCTCCGTTGGACGGCATGCTTGGGAGAGGAGTTGTGCCTTGTCTACCTGGACCTTCCCCTAATATTGGCTAGCATCTCCTCACATGGAATACTGGAAGCCTCTCCCCCTTCTTTCCTCACCCCCAGCTCTGCCCCTCACAGTGCAGGGCCTTGGATGTGCCTGGAGCAGAGGCCGGGCAGGCCCTGGAAGCAGACTTGGCCTGTATGGATGGGGAATTCCAGATCGTATATGTAGAGCATACTCTAAATGTGGGGCAGGATGTGGCCTCCATTCCCTTGGCCCTCGGGACTCCTGACCAGGACACAGCCCCCATTTGCCCAAGTCTGAGGGTGTTCTCTCTATACCTATCACAGTGCCTGACAGTGGGTGGTAGGTGCATAGCATTGTTGAATAAACAAATTTACTGAAAACCTACTCATGCCCTGATTTGTGAGAGTACTGGAATTCCACAGAGAATAAAACAATTTCCCTGATTCATGGAGCTTACATTCCAGAGGGAGAAAGAACTGATTAGTCAATAAATAGATGTGTATTATAATGGCAGGGAGTGATAAGTGCTATGAAGAAAAATATCCATAGTAATGGGATGGATTGACGGAAGTTGGGGGCTGGTAGATATATTTTAGATAAGTGGTTGCAGAAAACCTTTCAGGGGAGGAGACATCTGAGGATAGACCTCAATCAAGTGAGACAGGGAAGGTGGAAAGGAAGAAATTAAATGATCTGGGCTCCCGTTTTATCACTGATCTTCAGACCTTCTAGTTACCTAATAGTGTTCTCCCACTGCTTCCCTCTGTTGTTATACTGGATGCCCATACTGGCTGAGATTTTGCTGATGGTTATTATTTAGATATTGACAATTGTGTGTATATGTATCTATATGGTCTTTTTTTCCAAATACAAAATTTCATTGTAATATTAAATATTCCTTTTTCAAACTACATACTTTGGGATGCTGATATATGTCCTCTACTTCCCAATAAGAGTATCCACTTTTTACAATTAGGCTGCTATTTAAATTATAGTTTGAGGAGACTTTTATGCTAAAACAATACTTAAACAGTGCAGAATTACCACTTGTTCTAACTTTTCTCCTTGACCAGTGCTTTGGTGATCAGGAGTGAGAAACGTTCTTTTTTGCTCTGCCACCCAGGCTGGAGTATAGTGGTGCAATCTTGGCTCACTGCAACCTCCGCCTCCCAGGTTCAACTGATTCTCCTGCCTCAGCCTCCCGAGTACCTGGGATTACAGGTGCCTGCCACCATGCCAGGCTAAATATTGTATTTTTAATAGAGACGAGGTTTTTCCACATTGGCCAGGCTGGTCTCAAACTCCTGACCTCAGGTGATCTGTCCGCCTTGACTTCCCAAAGTTTTGGGATTACAGGTGTGAGCCACCACACCCAGCCAAAACATCCTGATTTTCTAATTCTCATGATACCCTTAAAACTACTCTATACAACTGCATTGTCCAATATGGCAGCTATTGGTCCTTTGTGGCTATTCAGGGTTTGAAAGATGGCTAATCCAAGTTGAATATGCTGTCGGGGTAAAATTCTCAGTGGATTTTGAAGACTTAGTATAAGAAATCATAAAATTATAAAATTATTAATATTTTGTATTGAGTACATGTTGAAATTGTAGTATTTTTGTATGTTGAGTTAAAATATATTATTAAAATTAATGTTACCTATTTCTTTTACTTGCTTTAATGTAGCTTCTAGAAAATTTAAAATTACATATGTGGCCTACATTTTTAGCTTATATGCTGTTTTTGTCTGCTTACTTTCTAAGGGTATATGTCTACAGTTTGGGCATATCATTGGGGTATGATACCATGGAGAGAAAATAAAAATGTATGGGACGAATATGTTCACCAACAGCCATAGAGCATAACTCCACAGGAACCACCAGTTAAGAGAGAAGAATCAATAGACAATGCATTGTTTAGTAGATTAATGAGCTTCTTTTAAATATGAGTGTTGTCTACTTTAAAATTTTATCTCCATGGCATATTTTTCTTCTTTTTAAGTTTTTCTCAGAACTGAAATTTTAAGATAGTGTCATCTTTTAAGAGCAAGGTATAATTTTTCAGGACCACTGGGGAAAAGTTTTAATGAGAACCTTTGTTAAAATAGTAGTATTCATTTTTTAATGTTTTTAATTGACACATAATTATACATGAGATATTTTGATATGTGTGTACAATATAGACTGATAAAATCAGAGTAATGGACATATCTGTCACCTCAAACATTTATCATTTCTTCATGGTGGGAACATTCGGAATTCTGTCTTCTAGCTATTTTAAAATATACAGTAACATATTGTTAACTATAGTCACCTGCTGCGCTATAGAACACTAGAACTTATTCCTCCAGTCTAATTGTAATTTTTTACCCATTAACCAACCTCTCTGTATCAGCCATCCTCCCTACCCTTCCCAGTCTCTGATGACCACTATTCTCTTTACTTCCAGGAGAGCAACGTTTTTAGCCTCCACATGAGTAAAATTTTAGAAATAAAAAAAATTTAAATACAAGAAAATAGTAGTATTCAGTATTTCAGAGATTCGTGAACTCTTTGAAATTTTTCATAATTAAATCAGCCAGTATGCCTAAATAGAACATTGCTGAAATACACAAAATCGTTTTTTTAAATCAACAGGTTGTCAGAGTAAGGTTGTTTTATTTGTTTTATAAAGAAAATTATATAATTGGAAACAGCAGAAGTTGCTGAGAGAACAGAATGTATTTTGGTCTGGTTTTTTTCCCTGGGGAAGTGAGAAAAGAGGAAGTAAAGGATTCTGGGAACCTGCCTTCAGCACCCAGCTTCAGCTACCAGCCAGGCAGCTGTGGGCAAATTCTTAGTCTCTTTTTGCCTCAGTCCTCATCTGTAAAATTGAGATGATAATAATAATACTTATCTAATAGGATTGGTATAGAATTTAAATGAGTTAGTTCTTATATAATAGAATTGTGCCTGACATAATATCCACTCGCTCACATTTAGCTATAGCAATATATGATTATAATTGTTATTACTATTATTAAATATCTTATATTTGAATGAGAAATTTAAGTTTTCCAAGCCTTTTGTCATCATACTTTCATCCTTCAAGCAACAGTGTCGAGTCCACAAGGGCGTGTATTTATTATACCTGTTTTAAGGATGAAGTCACTTGAGCCCTGGAGAGGATTAGTAACTTGCCCAAGGTCACTTAAGTAGTGGCAGAGCTGGGAATCTCATCTAGTATTCTCAATAGACCCTTTCCAGTAGCCTGAGAAGTAGGTATAAACCACGGAGAAAGCATTACACTTGAGGCCTGTATAACTCCCTAGTTACACTGTGGGTTTTCTTCTTTGAATTATATCCCAAGAACAGCTCACCAGTGGTTACTTGTGGATGGCTTGAGAGTGTGTTCATTTTACCTGAAACCCCAGCGAAGTCTAAATTTTAACATTTCATAGCAGAGGGCTAACTGTATTAAAATGGTGGTGTCTTCATCCAACTTAACTGTATTTAAGGCCCAATTCCCTGTTCCCTATGTAATATTGAGTCACTTTAGTCCTTTTGTAAAATGAAAATCGCACTACTTTGCTCCCAAATTAAGGATCTGGATCCGTTGATCTTGCCTAATTGTTTTCAGATACAGAATCTGTAATCTTGCTTAACTTTAGGCTTATACGGGGAAAAAATACGAGCTTTAGAGTCAGACAAAGATGCATTGAAACCTGACTCTGTCACTTAACATTTTCTAGCCTTGGACTAATCAGGGGACCTTTTTGAATCTTAGTTTTCACATCTGCAAAATAGGAATGTTCGAATGTATGCTTTGGCACTGTTATAAGGATTCAAGGTAAGCTAACGAAGAGCCTGGCTTTTGGGAGAAGCCCAGAGACAGTGGGTACTGATGCTCTGGAAATTCTACCTATGTAGACCAGTGGAGTTGTACCTTCTGAACCAAAGACAGTGTATGAATACATCATTGGGTTTTGGAAAATCGAAATGAATGTAACCTAGAGCTTTACATATTAGAAAAATATTTGAAAAGATATACAGTAGGCAAATTTATTTAAAAAAGATATACAACAAAATGGTAACTGTATTAATAGCTTGGTAATAGAAAATCAAGTGTATTTTGGTTACATTTTCTAACTTTTTATGATGTGTATGTCTACTTTTGTAGTAATAAAAGGTTTTTTTTTTATTTAAAACATCATTTACATAAAAAAAAAAAAACACAGTGGGCTGGGTGCAGTGGCTCACACCTATAATCCCAGCACTTTGTTAGGCTGAGGCAGGAGGGTCACTTAAAGCCAGGAGTTCAAGACCTGGCTGGGCAACATAGTGAGACCCCCATCTCTATAAAAAATAAATAAATTTTATAAAACAGAAAGCAATTGTACCATTTTAACATATGAGTTCTCTTAATGGGTAATTTCCCTCCTCCTTTCTACTTTTCCAATTTTCTACAGTAAGCATGTTTGTATGAATAATGGAGAAGATAAAAGTGCATTTTTCTTTTTTTGAGATGGAGTTTCACTCTTGTAGCCCAGGCTGAAATGCAGTGGCACGATCTCAGCTCACTGCAACCTCTGCCTCCTAGGTTCAAGTGATTCTCCTGTCTCAGCATCCCAAGTAGCAGGGATTTGCAGGCACCCATTATCATGCCCAGCCAATTTTTGTACTTTTAATAGAGACGGGGTTTCATCATGTTGGCCAGGCTGGTCTTGAACTCCTGACCTCAAGTGATCCGCCTGTTTTGGCCTTCCAAAGTGCTGGGATTGCAGGCGTGAGACA
The DNA here is from genome assembly GCF_049350105.2 of Macaca mulatta. Lineage (NCBI taxonomy): Eukaryota > Metazoa > Chordata > Mammalia > Primates > Cercopithecidae > Macaca > Macaca mulatta. The sequence continues at coordinate 71,115,258 of NC_133416.1, forward strand.
CCATGCCCAGTCAAAAGTGCATTTTTCATAGGCATAAACACTACCCCAAAATGGAATTTACAGTACATTAGAACTCACAAAAATACAAATTCTTGGGAATGTGGGAAGATGTTTTAGGACCAATAGATATAATAATACTACTACTAATAATAGGTACTCTTTATTGAGCATTTTCTATATGAGGCTCTATATTTGAACTTTTTCCATGCATTTTCTAACTTAATCCTCACAACAGGTTAATGAGATTGATTTCAGTTGAGGCTTGCAATGATGTAAATTACCCAAGGCACGATTCAGAATTTAAACTTGTGCTTTCAAAGGAAAAATAAAATCCTCATGTTAACGAAAGAAATCTTCACTTATGCTAAACTGGGGAAATAAAACTTTCCACAGAATTTATGACCAAATTCACATTGGATCAAGTTTTCTCAGCTGTTAGCTATAATATAAACTTAAACTACCACTCCATATTCTATTTTTTTTTCTAGAATTTCTTTTAATTGGGTAACTTGGGGGGTGAGGGAAGGAATGGGGTGGTTTTAATAGAATATCTTTTTCTTAATTTAGGCTTAAAAGTCAGCATAGGAAAAGAAGGGGTACAGGTAACATGAAGGGAGAGGTTTGTTGAGTGGAAATGGGTGGTGATACTGGAAGCTGGTTTTGTGCACTCCAAGTGTGGAGGAAATGGGTAAGTAAATCTGCTCCTCTTCTATAATGGGTAATGAACTTGGTGACAGTCTTCCTTTTAGCCTTTGGTTCCCAGATTAGGAAAAGATGTTAGATTAGAGTTGAAGGAAATTTCATATATGAGTATTCATAATGATTAACCCTTTTTTTGGTAAGAATTTCCATATTCACGTCTCATAAGTTGCCTTATGTCCTGAGCTTTTTGATAGGTTGGCTTTATCCTGTCTCTTAAGTGCACTTACTCATACAGTACCCTTCTGGAAGTTTGATATTTATTTTAAAAATTATTTCTGTGAGCCCTTTGGGAGGAGGGCAGGCAGTAGCCTGGCTTATTCATCTTTATATAAAAGCAACTAACAGGCTGGGTGTGGTGGCTCACTCCTGTAATTCCCACACCTTGCGGGGCCAGGGTGGGAGGATCGCTTCTCCCCAGGAGTTCAAGACCCACCTTGGCAACATAGTGAGGCCTCATTTCCACTAAAAATAAAAAAACTTAGCCACATGCGATGGCACCTATAGTCCCAGTTACTCAGGAGGCTGAAGACGGAGGATGACTTGAGCCCAGGAAGCCGAAACTAAAGTGAGCTGTGATTGCACCTCTGCACTTTAGCCTGGGTGACAGAGCGAGACCCTGTCTCAAAAAGCAACTAACAGCAACACCAAAAAAAGCAACTAGCAGGAGTCATATTGTTGGCATTTGATACATTTTTGTTGAACCAGTGGATGAGTTCTTACTGGCAGGCAAGGAAACTTTTCTAGGGTTGGAGTTGCCTGATAAAAGCTCAGGTTGCTCTGGGAGATGGGACATTCTGGGCAGGTATGGGCTTGGGGGGATTTGACTCCTGGATTCTACGTAGGACTAAGTGATGTTTAAGTCTTGTTGTAAATGTAAGATTCTGTAATTCTATTTTTCTAGCATGTGCCCCAAGGGAAGAGAGATGGAAAGCTAATTGGAATTGCAGATTATCTTAGAAAGCCTTTGTTAGCAAAAGTGATGAAGAGGTTTTGTATCAGCATTGAGAGCAGAAGGGCTTTCCCCCAGTTTCTGGAGTCAGCATCAACAGTGCTCATCCTGAGAAATAGTTCCAGTAAGCCTGGACTTCAGATTATCTTCCAGATTTAGGCTGAGCCCCAGGAAGGGAATGGTGAGGAGGAGAAACTGCTCTAGTATTTTCAATGCTAGGAAACTACTGTGAGAAGTTTTAGAATAAGTCAATTCATTGGCATCCAATTTACAAATACATTTACTTAAGAGCCAGGAAATAATGTGACTCACTAAATATGTTACCTTAAATGATTTTAACTGGTCTCCACACACTATTTACGTTGCTGCCTCATTCATGAGGTCTCATACACTATTATCAATATGAATTTTGTTCCTCATATTTATGACAATTAAAGAAGGTATTAATTTTGTCCAATAAGCTTAGAATTTCTGTACGTCAGAAGTTACAAAATGGTAGGCCATAGGTAAAATCTGGCCCCAGAACGTGCTTTGTTTGGCTGTACAGTATTTTGTTTTAATTTAATTAGTTACTGATATTTAACATTTTGGAGATTTTACCCAAAAATCCAGATTTCTGGCTTCTCTCTCAGAAAACAAAAATACCAGATTTGGCATAACTGCGTCATACCTCCTACCCAGCGCCCATTATGTGGAGCTTGGTGGCTAGATGAAGCCTGTGCCCCTTATGTTACCGTGGTCATGACCATCTCTTGTTACTTTACACCCTGCCTGCATCTCTCATTTGGGGGACCTGTCCGGCCTGTGAGGGCATTGGAGTTTGTGACCCCTGCTCTATGTGTAAGGCTCACAGGCAGGTCTTACGTCTCTAAGTGGCTGTCGTTTCAACCCTGTGAGGACTGAACAATGTGAAGTGTTTCATTGGATTTGGGCAGAGTGTTGTGCCTTCGGGATAATCCTGGCCAGTCAACTCTGTAACCAGAGGGAAGAAGAAAAAAGGTATTCATCCTGTGCTGCGCTGTTGGCATTTAGGAGAGCCCTAGTCTAGGAGACCGGGCCTCAAGTGCCCTGCAGACTGCTCGCTTGCCTCCGCTCATGGTTACTTGGCACCTGTGCTTGGGGAAGCGTCCAATGGAGTGGCAGAGGCTCAATGCCATCCATTCAGACAGCTTTCTGAATGCCGGCAGCCAAGAGAACATCAGCTGTGCCTGTGAGTAGTGTGGGTCCCCGCCAGAAACATCTAAACTTCAAAGGGAAAAAAATCGTACTGTGGGTCGATGTGGAAAGCTTTTGGTCTTTTTGAATTTTGCTCATTTTTACAGAGAAGGAAGACGGTGTGAAGCATTCTGACGGACTCTACCTGTTTTCAGGTGCCAAGATAATTAAGCTAGAGTAGTTGCATTTAAAACCTAACCATGAAAATAAAATGAATACAAAGAATTTCTGTTTGTTGTCAGAGCTACCTTAGAATTAGGAAAAGAAGATCATGGATGAATCTGATTGCAGATTTCATTAAAATTGAAGTTACATATTCACGACTGATTTTGATTGCACCATTTCTAAGGTCTTAAAGTGGTGGGGGTGGGTGACTTATAACCGAATAACCTACTCTTTCGTTCTAAAAGAAAAAGAAATCGTGCTTTCGTTTGGACTTGAAATTTTATTCTCATGCTGACCCAAGACTGAAGTCTGATACCTGGAATTTATTAGCAGCAAAATGTACTGTTTAAAAATCTAAAAAATCGGCCGGGCACGGTGGCTCACGCCTGTAATCCCAGCACTTTGGGAGACCAGGGCTGGCGGATCACAAGGTCAGGAGATGGAGACCATCCTGGCTAACACGGTGAAATCCCGTCTCTACTAAAAATACAAAAAACTAGCCGGGCGCGGTGGCGGGCGCCTGTAGGCCCAGCTACTCGGGAGACTGAGGCAGGAGAATGGCGTGAACCCGGGAGGCGGAGGCTGCAGTGAGCCGAGATCACGTTACTGCACTCCAGCCTGGGCCACAGAGCAAGACTCTGTCTCAAAAAAAAAAAAAAAAGAAAGAAATCTGAAAAATCTACGATCCTGAAGACAAGCATGTGCAGACCAAAGCTCTCTTGAAATCCCTCTGGAGCCCATGCGTGATTTGGTGACTTCCTCAAGACCTTCATCATTTACTTTACATTTGATTCATTTTCTACCATGCTGCCTTTCCTCACATGTCACTCCTGAGTTTCTCCTCTTTTAAATTTCTCTAACTCTCCTTGAGCTATGCTTCCCTTTATCCTTTTCCTGCTCCCACCTTCCCTCTTTCCCTACACCATACCAGTCCGGTGTCTTCTGTTTTCCTCTCTTTACTACTTCCGCCTCTTTCCCAAGACACAGGGAAATTTAACAGAGGGGAGCGCACCGTGTGGGCAGAACGCTGGGGAGGAGAGTTTAAATTAAAAGGCAACATTTACATTGTAGATGCATAATTAGAGGGAGAGGTGGTGAGAGCTGTCTGGTGCTGGGGATTCGGATGGAGGAGGACAGTATTTCTCCAGCAGTGCACTGTAAGAGCTATTTATGCATCTGATCATGTTTAAAAACGAAACTCTTCCAGATAAGAACAGATGTAAAGGGGTGGGCGTGGCAGAGGCAACATTGCTAATCATATTTGAGGCCTTACAAAGAGCTTGTAGAGAAGTAGAGGTATGAGATTAGAAAATGTTAACATTTTCATCATAGTATTTCTGCAGTGCTGCTTTGTTGTAATTTTTAATGATATATTTTTAAAGAAGTGTAACTTTTCAAAGTAGTTTGCAAATTTAATAGACCATAAAACAAATAAGAAAAGCAGAAGATCGGTGTTTAAAATAATTTGTAATTTTAAGCCACTTTCATTCAAAATTTAAATCTAATTATATTGAAAGGCAACTTGGATTGCATTATGGTACTCACAGATCCTTCCATTCCATATCCTTGAACATAGCTGGAACTGCCCCCTCCCTTATCAAGATTAACACAAAGCATTGTTAAAAATCTGTTGTTCCCTGTTTGGCAGGAAATGTCATTTTCCTGATAATTTCATTAGTTAGAACATAAATCTACAGCTATCTTTTCTAAATGTGCATAATCTGCATTTGTTTTTAACTTGTTAAATAAGTTGAAGCATTTCCTGTAATAAGTGAACAAAGAGCTGAATCAAGATAGCATCCCGTATCATTTTAGAATATTTACTTTAAAATCCCCTAATAATTATCCCAGCCTCTGCCTACCTAACCATCCTGCAATACAAAGCAAACTGCCATCCTTGTAACACCCTGAACTCTCTAGACACTCTCAGCCACTCCTTTTGTCCATAGTACCCTTTCGGAGCCCACCCACAACTTGCCAAAGTTCTGCTTTGCTGCTAGCTCCAGGTCACTCCAGAGCCTTCCGTGATTTACCTGGGCAGAATTTGTTGTTCCTGCCTATGTGTTCTCATAGTACTTTCTTCATGCTTCCATGATAGGACTTATTACCTTGCATTATAAATAATGAGAATTATAAAACTAATAGTTACATGTTTTCCTGTCTGTAGACCAGGAGGTAACCTGGGAGGCCCCAAGGTCAAGAAATAATGGATTTTTTGTATGTCCAGAGTCCATTACCTGGAAGATGCTCAGTAATGTTTGTCAGATGAGTAACATAAGCATTTTTATATTTACTTGTTCCTCGTTGACTAGACATTGTTTAATGAACATTGTTGAATTCAGTTTTTTTCAGATTATGCAGGTAAAAGCTGGATGTTTGTGCAGGACTAGAAGTATACTTTTATTATAGAGTTTGACTCATATCTGAGGATGAAATAGAAGACTTACTTTTAACACAGGTTGTCTGTCACATTGGACATTTTCTTTGGTGCTTGAAGAGATAAAATAATGAAGAAGAGAATTAACGTATCTGACATTTTAAATCTAGTTAATGGTCAGTACTTGCTAAGACCTGAAAAATCTTAAAAGGTGTGTGTGTGTATAGGGGGGTGTGTGTGTGTGTGTACGTATAATTTTTTTTAGGTGAAAAAATAATTGCCATCTCAAAATAATTTTGTAGCCTACAACTTGAAAGGCTTTTATTTTATGATTTAGAATTGCAGCTTTCAGTTGTAAAATGGATGTTCAGGAAGCATGGGTAGTGAGGCTATTCTCTGGCTTCCTTTTTTCAGCTCCTGATTCAGAGTCCAGGTAGTCCATGTGGACCAGAGGTGATTGGAGCTCTCATTTATTGAATTGTAGTTAAAACAAAATAAGAAAGTTGCCAATAGAAATCCAATCAAAGTCTCAAACAGAAAGCTGGGCATCGTCGTGGTTCGTGCCTATAATCCCAGCAGTTTGGGAGGCCGAGGTGGGAGGATTGCTTGAGCCCAGGAGTTAGAGACAAGCCTGGGCAACATAGCAAGACCCTGTCTCGATTTTTCTTAAAAATCTCTAATAGAGGTATAAAGAAAATTAAGTGAAATGATTAGTGTTTCCTTTGTCAGTGTTTTAGATTAAGGTATTCTCTTGTGGTAGAAGTAGATATATAAAATATACTTTTACTTCAGAGATGTTTAGAACTTTATGATATTCAATGGATATAACTGGAATTCTTTTCCACTGCTGACCAAATAAGATACTGTTTATAGGAGAAACCTTATAGGGTTGGAGGCCATAAGGAGCAAAGAATAAAGAAGAGGTCGTAATGCAGTGGCAGATTGCAGGGAGTGGAGAAGGAAAACCATTTTTCTGAATTAGCAAAATTTGGTGCCGAAGTCAATAGGTGCCTAACTAAGCATTTTGATAACTTAGTATACTTATTGAAACAGATGTACACCAGAGATAGTTGTTGAGTACCTACTATGTGCTCTGTGGAAATTTAGAAACATGTTATTTGTATTCAAGGATCTTATAATACATTATAGTTCAAAACTTTATGTTAATTAGAACATAATAGCAATAGTACAATAATGATCTCAAACAAAAGCAGTTGACCTAAATACATAGTTTCCTAGAAAGCCATGACATTCAGGAAATACTAGGAAATTAGTTTTAGGCATTTAGCTAGTTTTTTTAAAAAAATTTGAATTTTGGGGAGTTCTTTTGGCTTTAAGTAAATAATAGAAGGCCAGGCGTGGTGGCTCATGCCTGTAATCGGAGCACTTGGGAGGCCGAGGTGGGCGGATCACCTGAGGTCAGGAGCTCAAGACCAGCCTGGCCAACATGACAAACCCCGTCTCTACTAAAAATATAAAAATTAGCTGGGTGTGGTGACAGGCACATGTAATCCCAGCTACTCAGGAGGCTGAGGCAGGGAGAATTGCTTGAACCCAGGAGGCGGAGGTTACAGTGAGCCAAGATCACGGTACTGCATTCCAGCCTGGGTGACAGAGCAAGACTCAGTCTCAAAAGAGAAAAAAAGTAGATGATAGAAATGGCAGTAGATACTTGGCACCTAAACTGTTATTTGCTGCATCAACTCTCATTGGATTAATAGTTGTACATTCTAATATATTCTAAACATTCTAATAAAGCATCTAGAAGCACAGGTCTGGGTCACTTTAGCTTGCTTTGCGTAATTACACACTATGTATAATTGCCGAACATTGTAAGTTTGCATCATAGTCTCTGGAGTCAGACAAACCTGAATGGGAATCCAAATTCTGGTATTTATTAATTATCATACTTTGAACAAAATACTTACACTCTCTCTGTTTCAATTTTATAATCTCTGTAATGGAGGCACCACATAATAGGATTGCTATAAGAATTAAATGAGATAAACTGTATCAAGTACTTACCACAGAACCTGAAAACATCATAGGAAATCAATAAATATTCTCTTATTAGATATAAATGTTAAATTGCTTAAGAGTCTAAACTAATTTCTAGTAGACACTTTAAAATTGGAATTATTGCAATAAGAGAAATAGCTTTAATTTGAAAAAGGCTCAATTTGCAATTAACTCAGTACTCAGTACAAAAGGTTTAAACTAGTTTAAAAGTTTTTCGTTTTTTTTCTTTTTTTCTTTCCAATATTTTCCCAAAAAAGTTTTCCATTTTAAAAACTTATTCAGAGAAAAACACGTGTAAGCTTTGATGTTTATTCCATGAAACTTCATGTTGAATTGTATCAGGAAAGAATGTCAATGTTTGGCAAATGCCTTGAACCTTTGTCAGTAACACAGTCATTCCAAATGCCTTTGTCAGGAACACAGTCATTCCAAATGCAAATCTTTGTACTCCCTGTAAATCAATAATTCCCACACACTGTCTTTCTCTAGTAGTAAAAATCAATCTACTAATAAGACCTGAAATGTCCTTGCTTAATTATGGGGAAGTTAATGAAACCCTGCCTCTTGTGCATTTTAAATAAAAGTACAATAGTGGGTCATTCAGATTTACACTTCCTTAAACTGCCCTTTCCTACAGTGTTGTTAAACTTCAATCATTGAACACTCTAATTTATTGCCTTTTATCCTGGCTAACTTTCATATGAAAAAAAAGTGCAAGTTTGTTTTCCATACTTTAACTAAAAATGTCATATAGGCCAAAATATAATATTTGGCTTTCAAAAGTTATGAAAAACTGACAGTTTTTTAGTAAGCTTTTATTCTAAAATACTATTGAGGTTAACATCATTTCAGATGAAGGTATTATAATGAAGACTTAGAACAATGAATACAGCCTCTATGTGTCAGAAATTTTTTGAAATTTGCTTTACTTTCACATCTGAAATAGTGAGGATTAACTGTACCTGTACTGAGAAGACAGTTTATTTTCTTTTAATTTTTATTTATTTTTTTCTTCCAGTCTTACTTTAATACAAAAGAGGATTTTATTATAATTCTGTATGCTAGTCACCTCTAGAGTTCTGAGATGAGCCTATAATTTTGAGCTTGGAATGAAAGCAACTTGATTTTATATTATGTTCGTTGCACTATTTTGTTTGCTTAAATTGCTGGTGCTATCATAATTCTAAAGTCGAAAAAGACCTTAGGGAGTCATATTTTCCTTAAGACAGTGACCTGGAAAGTTACATTTGGTTCAGCCACCCTAAACTTCCTAGAAAATAACTCTTCTGGACTAGGATATCAAGAGTATAATTTTGAGTTTACTTAAGGCATGACATTTCCATTCCCCACATTTGTGCAGCCTCCCAAATTCTACATGTCCAGAGCGAACCCCTCTGAAGCCATCTGTGATGATGACCCCCAAGTGGCCAGTGATCTTTCCTTCCTGAATGTCCCTTAGACTAAGTAGTCTGCACCATCATATCTAGAACTTGTATTTTTCTTTTTTCATTACACATTTAATAATTGGCCAACACAGCACTTTACATAATGAGAAAGTATTTTCTTATTTCATCTGATTGAAACCTTCCATCACCTTTGGAAGGGAAATATGGCAGTTATTAATGACCACTTCACAGTTAAGGCAACATTAGCTCCAAAGAAATAGTCCCTTCTCCAATGTCACACCTCCTCTGACTAGAAGCAGTGTTCAGACACTCTGTATTCTGTACTAGGTTTGCCTTAGGCATAGATTTTGCTTTCTGATTAAGCCTGTCAAGTCCTCAAGGACCCATTCCAATGGGAACTCCACATTGCAGACTCCACTTACTACAAATTCAGTTGCTAATTCCCTCATATCCTAGAGGAGAGCTGTCCAAAAGCCATATTGGTCATTTTAGATTTTTTAGGAGTTACATTTTAAAAAGTAAAAAGAAACTGTTGAATAGGTGAAATTAATTTGAAAATATTTTAATGTACAATATATCCAAAATGTTATGATTGCAACATGAATTAATATACAGATGATTGAGACATTTTATTCTTTTTTTTTCTCATAATAACATTTCAGAATTTCATGTGTGTTTTACACTCACAGCACACTTCTCTTCAGCCTAGCCATGTTGCAAGTTCGCAGTGACACTTGCAGCTACATACTGGGCAGCATAGTGCTTAAGATTTCTCCACAATGTAGCTGGAAATCATGTTCTACTCCCTAATAACAGATTAAATGGAAATAATCATTAGTTCCACACCAGAAGACAGAAATGAGTGATTCATAAATAATTAAAATAATAAGAGGCTTAGGGGAAAATATGGATACCATTCATTCTTGTGAGGGTTTTTGTTGTTATTAATTTGTTTTGCCCTATGATTCCTCATTCAAATGGGGGAACCATACAACTTACAAGGAAAACTCTTATTTCATAAGGTGTAGGATGCTAAGCATTGCATTTATTATTCATTTGTATTCTCTTCTGAAATGTAAGTCTGATTATAAATCTTCCTTGTTTAAAATTGTTCAATTTCTGCCCACTGATGCTTCTAAGTATCCTCCATTGAGGTCCTGCTAGACCAACAAGATCCAAATATCCAGCCTGAACACAGGTATTTTTAGTAAGGACGCCAGGTGGTTTTTATCATCAAGCCAATTTGCAAAGCTGACCTGTGAAATAAAATCTGACTCCTTAGCATGCCACATGGGGTCCTTTCCAACCTAGTCTGTGACTAGACCTCCTACCCATCCAGAATTCAATTTCAGCAACAGAGAAGCACTTGTTATAACTCTCCTTCTCTCCCACTTCCTTCAGCCAAACTCCTGATAAGTCAGTCTCAGGGTCACCTTTTTGTGCCCTTGCCTTTCTGCCCAGCCATGGATATGTCCGCCCCAGAGTCTCACTGCATCTTGACAGTCTTACCTTGAGGCTATGAAAGTCACTCGCTCTCATTATCTGTCTGTGTTGCCTTTGCCTCCTCGCTGAGAATGGGACTCATGACTTTCAGTCTATTATTTATGGCCACGAATAAGGAGTCTGGCACAAGGAAATATTCCATAAATATTTTTTAATGAAAGCTTGCTGTTGCTAGTAATAATAACATGTCCATCTGTTTCATAGTGGTTTACAGATTGCAGCACGCTTTTCACTTATATCATCTCATTTAATTCTCAGCACAGCCTTGTGAGGTGGGAAGTAGTATTTTATAAAATGAAACTCTGAGAGGTTGAGCGACTTGCCCCATGACACATGACTTGTATTAGGTGACACTGTAACTCCAATCTGGGTCCATCCTAACCTAGTCTGGGTCCTTTCTGACCTAATCTGTGACCAGATCTCCTACCCATCCAGAATTCAATTTGGTAAATTGAATTAAGTAGTATACATCCTGACGCTTGCTAATTTATGTGCAGAGTATAAGAGAAGCATAAATCTTGGGTTCAGATTTCTAGTGAAGTGGAGAAATGGCCTTTATTTATTCAGTTCATTCACTTTAAAAAAAAAAAAAAAAAAAAAAAAAGCTCAGTTTTATGGAATTTTTGCCTGCTCCAAATTTTTAGCCTAAAAAAGCTTATTATGCAAAATTTGCACCTGGTGTTTAGTTAATCAACAGTCACCAGGTTGTATAAATATTCACATGAGCAATGAGCATGGAAATAATCAATAGCACCAGTTAGCATCTCACTGGGTTGCTCTTAAAGACATTTCAATGCCTCTCCCCTGTCATTTAGGAAAATCCCTTCTGTCCTTTGGATAGAGGTAATAGTACATCTTAAGAGAATGTAGACCCTTTTGGTATCATAAGAAAATTCTGGCCAAATAAGAATGTGAAATAACAGAAATAATTTGTGATACTTTAGAAATGTTATTATATTATTTGCTAGATGATCATGAGTATAACACCAGTGTATCAATTTTATGTCCTAGTCGTAGTCATTTAGTAATGTATTAGAGAAACAGCCCAGTGTGGATCAATCTTTCTATGAAATATGTATCAGTCTGTGGCTTCACACAAATTTATTTTAAGAGTTGGGGCTTCCCTTTATGAGAGCAATAACAAGACATTCCTTCATTTCCTCTGTTTCTAGGCAATTCCATTTTATTTGGCAAGTATTAGTCAGCAGATTTTTATAGCTTAGAGGAACCATTTTTTCTTTTTTTTTTTTTTCAACAAATTAATTGCAGCAGTTTGAAAAGCACACTCATTTTGTGCATTGTTCTTGTTAGATTATTGGTATTGATTCATTCCATAGTGATGCTCTGTAGAACAGAAATGAAATAATAGTCATTTTAAAAAAAAACAGTAAATTTTAGCCTCCATTAAAACAGCCATTATGGTTATTTAGTAGCTCCTGACCTAGATTTAAGTAATGACTGCTTACAGCCTCCTCAGAGATCACGTTTTCTGCCTAAAAGAGCTTGTGCTGTTTTATGCGGTTATGGGGGATTCATGGTGAAAACCTTTCTTAATATTCTATTCGGTAAATCTTTTCTATGCCATTAAGTGCCTTTGGGCTCATGAAATCTTTTTAAAGTGCTTGTCCCCATGTTGGACATTTGACAAAAAGTACCAAAAAGTTGTGGAAATAGGAGTTTGTTGTTATTACTATTATCATCATTATCAGAAATTTATCAACAACCGAAATTTCATGGAATTGTGATATAGCTATCTTTTTATGTATATAACAGCTGTTTTGAGATATATTTCACCTGTCACACGATTTATCATTTCGAGATTACAATTCAGTGGCTTTTGGCATATTCACAGGTTTTGCGACCAGAGCCACAATCAATTTTAGATCATTTTTATTACCCTATAAAGAAACTTTGCACCCCTTAGCAGCCATTTTTCCCCAACCATCCCAACTCTAGGCAACCCCTAATCTACTTTCTGTCTCTATATATTACTCTGGACCTTTTGTAGGAATGAAATTATAGACTGTGGTTTTTTTGTGTGTGAGTGGTTTCACTCACTAAAGTTATGTTTTCAAGGTTCATCCATGTTGTAAATAAGTACTTCATTCCTTTTTATGGCTAAACAGTATTCTGTTGTGTGGCTATATCACATTTTGTTTATCTCTTTATTAGTTGATACACATTTGAGCTATTTTCACCTCTCAGCTGTTATGAGCAATGCTACTATTGCACACATTCACATGCAAGTTTTTGTGTGGAAATAGATTTTCATTTCTCTGGAATGTATACCTAGGAGTAGAATGGCTGAGTCATATGGTAACTCTAAGTGTAATATTTTGAAGAACTTCCTGACTGTTTTCCAAAGGGACTGCATCATTCTACATTTCCACCAGCAATGTGTGAGTTCCAGTTTCTCCACATTGTCTTCCAACACTTTTTTTTAATCTTTCTTATTATAGCCATCCTAGTGAGTGTGAAGTGGCACCCCATTGTGCTTTTGATTTGCACCTCCCTGAAAGCTAATGATATTGAGCAACTTTTCATATGCTACTGGCCATTTGTATATCATCTTGGGAGAAATGTCTATTGAGACCCTTTGACCATTTTTAAATTTTTATTATTATTATTATTTTTGAGATGCAGCCTCTCTCTGTCACTAGACTGGAGTGCAGTGGCACGATCTTGGCTCACTGCAACCTCCGCCTGCCAGGTTCAAGCAATTCTCCTGCCTCAGCCTCCTGAGTAGTTGGGACTTCACGTGAACACCACCGCACCCAGCTAATTTTTGTATTTTTAGTAGAAATGGGGTTTCACCATATTGGCCAGGATGGTCTCGATCTCTTGACCTCATAATCCACCCACCTTGACCTCCTGAAGTGCTGGTATTACAGGCATGAGCCACCGCATCCAGTCTGTCCATTTTTAAAATTGAGATTTTGTTTTTAATTGTTGAGTTGTAAGAGTTCTTTGTATATTCTTTATACAAGTTCCTTATCAGATATATGATTTGTGAATATTTTCTCCCATCCTGTGGGTTATGTTTTCACTTTCTTGGTGGTTACTGCCGTGTATCTTGTAACCTACTTATCCTTCAAGGCATTATGTGTTCCACACTCTTCCAGTCTGAGTCAGTTTCTGCTCCTCTTTCCATAGCTTCCTGTTGCACTTCTTTGTTATGGCAGTGAACAGAGTGTAAATGATGGGTTTGGGATTTGTCTTCCTAACCAGAAGGACCTGTGTCTTACGAACCTTTGTATCTCCAGTGCCTAGGACGCTGCGTAACACAAAATGGAAACTCAATAATTGCTTGTTCACCTAAACTAAAATGAACTTTGAGTCTAAAAAAAATGTTTCAGGTCAATACTAACCCCAAAAAAGCCTCTAAAAAGGGGTGGGAGCCTTGATAGACTGTCAAAGAACCTGGGGGTAGGAAGGAAGCTGCAGTGTCTTATGCAGAAATGAGGCTCACAGTTTTTCTCAGAATTACCCCTTGCACTTATGCTTTCCCCAGTTCCAGCTTTAGTTCTGTAGTTCCCATGACGACAGTGGTGCCTCTAGCTGCAGCCGCCTGTGGCCCCATGGCAGAATTCATGCAGTGTGGGGCCCAGTGCACCACGGGCTTCCTTGATTTGTTCTTTTTTGTTTGAGACAGGATGTCACTCTGTTGTCCGGCTGGAGCGCCAGTGGCGTGATCACAGCTCCACTGCAGCCTCAAGCTCTAGGGCTCGAGGGATCCTTGCACCTCAGCCTGCTGGGTAGCTGCGATTGCAGGTGTGCACCACCACAACCAGCTAATTTCTAATTTTTTGTGTGGACATGGGGTCTCCCTATCTTGCCCAGGCTGATTTCAAATGTTTGAGCTCAAGTGATCCACCTGCCTTGGCCTCCCTAAATGTTGGGGCTACAGCCATGAGCCAGTGTGCATGGCCCTTTGATCTGTTCTGAGCAGCAGACACGAATTTATGCAACCAATCATTTATTTTACTCATTTTATTCATTTTGAAATATTTCTTTAAATTCTTTGGTGCTGTTTAAGGTGAGCACAAATCTAGTGAAGTCATACTAGGATAGCCATGCCATTTGTTCATGGAGGTGACCTCTGTACTCTGCAGCCCTATGATGCTGGTGCGGTATAAGGAATCCAAAGATTTTCTCTTCCTAACAAGATGTGTTTTTTTGTTGTTTTTTGTTTGTTTGTTTGTTTGTTTTGAGATAGAGTCTCACTCTTTGCCCAGTCTAGAGTGCAGTGGTGCAATCTCTGCTCACTGCAACCTGCATCTCCTGGGTTCAAGCAAGTCTCGTGACTCAGCCTCCCAGGTAGCTGAGATTACAGGTGCATGCCATCACGCCTGGCTAATTTTTGTATTTTTAGTAGAGACAGGGTTTTACCATGTCAGCCTGGCTGGTCTCGAACTCCTGATCTCAAGAGATCCACCCACCTGGGCCTTCCAAAATGCTGGGATTACAGGCGTGAGCCACTGCACCTGGCCCCTAATGAGATGTTTCTTATGGTAGTAGTTTTCTGTTGAGTTTTTAAAAATGATCTTTCTTATGATCCTTTCCTTATTTGTCCTAAACTTCTCTAAATTGAAGAGGTAGTTGAATGGATTATCTTCCATTTTTTGGAGTTGATTTTTTCGCAGTGATGCTCTAGATTCTGTCTCTTACATGTTTCCTGTTGTGGAGAATGCTGAGTGTCTTGTTTTGATTGGAAAATTACAGATGACACAAAGTAACAGTTAATTTTTGTAAAACGAGGATGAGGTTTTAATTGTTAAATCCTTCATTCTCATGATTCCCTAGTTGTTGATCTTAAATCCTGATGGAAGTAAGCAAGAGAATATTTAAAAATGAGACCCAAGAAAAAAGCCTGTATAATTTTTGTGTATTTCTGATGAGATTTGCGATTTGTACTTTTATTTCTTACTTGGCACTAAGGCAGCTAAAAAACAAAACAAAACAAAAAAACAGAAAACTAGTTGACAGCCTAAGATGTTTGATTTACTTTCTCTTAGTGCAGCAAGGTGTGCTAAAATTAATTCATCTTGAAAGACTTACTAGGATCCCTGAATGGTGGGAAACACCCCCACCCTTGAAATATTCTTTTTCTTCATGAAACAAAAAGAACTCTGTAGTTTGAAAGACAAAGTTTGGCAAACATGCTGATTATACTACTGTATTGGAAAACACTTACTTTGATTGACTAGTTAAAAGCGTGTAATAATGTGTTCAACTCTGGTGTTCAGCACATGTCTGTGAAGTTATAATAAAATCCTGCAATCTA
Organism: Macaca mulatta; assembly: GCF_049350105.2. Taxonomy (NCBI): domain Eukaryota; kingdom Metazoa; phylum Chordata; class Mammalia; order Primates; family Cercopithecidae; genus Macaca; species Macaca mulatta. Next base: position 71,130,878 of record NC_133416.1, read on the forward strand.
GAGGTGGAGAGACCACGCAAGGACACTTGAGAAATTCTTCCCTGTCTTCCCCCAGGACTCCCCAGAGACAGCACTGCCTGGAGCCTGACCTTATTGAGGGCAGAGATCTTGTTTCATTAGTTATTGTTTCTTCTTTGCCAGGATGCAAGCCTGGCACAGTATAGGTGCCCAAAAAAAGGTTTGATGGATAGAAGGATGGGGGAAGTGTTTGATTAGTCAGACTGACAGGTTAGGGTCAAAAGTCTCCAGGGGTACCAGTTACTGGCTGAAATGCTTAGATAAAGTATTTATACTCCTTAAACTTCAATTATTCTTTGTAAAATGGAAAATACTACTAAAACTTACTTCATTAGGGCATAGAATAGTAAACATTGAGTTATTACTAGTTATTTTTAAATTAAGCACATTTCCTGACTCCCCATTCAGAACTTGACCACCTTATTCATGAACTTGCTATTAACTTGCTGTTAATGAACTCGATTAAACATGGTCAAGTTTATGTATGTGTATATATATTATACACACACACATATATATACATATATATATTTATAATCAGTACTGGCCTTCTGTATCTAAGAGGAATAGCAAGAAATTTAAAGAGACATTATTTGGACATTGATTTCTACTAACTCCACTGAATTAGATTCAGCCTTCACTTTTCGGGAAATGTACTGACACTGGGAAAGACAAAATGAAGAAGTTTTCCAGCGTGATGTTCTTGTCTTTGGAGCTTAGCCTTAGGTCTTTAGAACAAAAACAAGTCTGTAGTTATTAGTTACTGTATCTCATTTTCCAAAACACACATGTTTCTTTGTTACAGTCGTTTACAGATATTTTTGCATGCCACATTTTTGCTTTTGAGATTTCCCTGAATCACCAAATGACCACCCTTCAAGTTTCTAACGTATTAAAATTATCAGAAGATTCTTTGAGGACTAAATACGTCGATAAGGGTATTATTTTGAACAATGTGTAAAAGGTGAAGGCCAGCTGAAGAGGCCTTTTTGTCGTGAACAGAATAATAAACTGGAATCTGAGGACTACATTGTCATGAATGGATTATTTGGCTACAGAAAGAAGTTATTTTTAGGCACAGCATCCCTATAAGCCCTGAAGCTATGTGTTTTACAAACTAGAAATTATGCACTAAATAAAAATTACCAGATGTCAGTCTCTGTATGTGCCAAATGGCAAACGTGTAGTGGTTCAGAGCCTGGAAGAAATGATGCTTATTTCTTTGCCATTCAGACTCAAAAGGGATAGCTGAGATAGAGTGCTGTTGAAAAAATTACAGTGTTTTCAGCTACCCAAAGATGTTATGAATTGTTATCTGAAAGGCTTTCATTCTTTCCCCTCATGGCTCTTTGTGTGTTTGTGGCATTACAAATGTAACCCATATATTTATTCTAATCTATTACGTTCTTTCCTGAGGCTCCTCTTGTCCTTTTAAAGGGTCAGCAGATAACTTATTTAAAGAATCAACCTGGACACAGTATTCTAACAAAGGTCCAATACAGAGCTAAATAAATAATTAGGAGTCATGGTCAGACGCAGTGACTCACGCCTGTAATCCTAGCACTTTGGGAGGCCAGGGTGGGTGGATTACCTGGTGATGCATGCCTGTAGTCTCAGCTATTCTGGAGGCTGAGGCAGGAGAATTGCTTGAACCCAGGACGCAGAGGTTACAGTGAACTGAGATTGCACCACTGCATTCCAGCCTGGGTGACAGAGTGAGACCCCTATCTCAAAAATAACTAAATAAATACATTTAAAATATACATATATTATATATATATATTTTGTGACTTATATCTTGCACATACCAGCACACCTCATTAATTTTCATGTAACCATCCAGTGGCTTCTCTTCTCTCCTCAGAAATTCGAGCTCAACTGGTAGAACAACAAAAATGCCTGGAGCAGCAAACGGAGATGCGAGTTCAGCTTCTCCAGGACCTACAAGATTTCTTCCGAAAAAAAGCTGAAATTGAGACGGAATATTCCCGGAATCTAGAGAAATTAGCAGAAAGGTTCATGGCAAAAACGAGAAGCACTAAGGATCATCAACAATACAAGTAAGAGACTTGAATCTAATTCACCTTTCCAAGGGTGATATCCATCCTGCCTTTGCCACCTTTGTGGATTTTTGATTTTCCTATTTTTGTCTGAGTAGTGGTTGTAGAGCATATTCTCATAAATCAAAGCAGCCCTCTACATTTGTAATTTATGGGCATCAGTTTATCATTTCAAACTAGTGTAATCTGTTGACAGTTTTGTCTTTCTAATACATATATATTTATGGATAACTTTATATGCCAGAAGAGAGGGTATCTGTTTGTAAAATTCTTGATTATAGAAACCTGGGAGTTGATATCTGCTATAGGTAGGATAGATTTAAAGTAGCTTTTTGTTCAAGCAAAGACCTCAGATTTTCTATTGTGAATTTATATGAAAATAAGCAGTAAGAATTGCTTGAGTTTAGTGCCCCCCTTCCTGCCCATCATGTTTATGGTCATTGTAATTGACACTGATTTAAAACAAAAGTTTTAAGGAAAATGCTATGAATGAGCATCAAGTAAGTTTAATTATAACTTATTTGCTTTAAAAATTACACATAAGATGTTCTGCTAATGAAATTTACCGTATGATTTAAATCCTGGGGACAGGGCTGGGCAGGGTGGCTCATACCTGTAATCCCAGCACTTTGGGAGGCCAAGGCAGGTGGATCACCTGAGGTCAGGAGTTCAAGACCAGCCTGACCAATATGGTGAAACCCCATCTGTACTAAAAATACAAAAATTAGCCAGGCATAGTGGCATGCATCTGTAATGCCAGCCACTCGGGAGGCTGAGGCAGGAGAATATCTTGAACCCGGGCAGCAGAGGTTGCAGTGAACTGAGATTGCAACACTGCACTCCAGGCTGGGCAACAGAGTGAGACTCCATGTCAAAGAAAAAAAAAAAAAAATCCCAGAACAAAGAAAGACAAGTAAGCAGATAACTCCAGTGAAATATTCAAGTGCTCCAACAGGGGAAGGCCGGGGAGACCCTGGACAGACCCAGTTGATATCTGTTCTGCATTGGAGGTGGGAAAGGGAAGGTCCTTAAAGAAGTGGCATCTAAGCAAAGACCTGAAGGACTAGTTGGTCAATAAAGGAGAGAAGAGGAGGATATTCCAGGCAAGGGAACCATCAAGGGCAAGGGGCCGGCAGGGAATGTACCACGCCCGGCTAAGGGATGTACAGCAGGTTTGCAGAATAGAAGTAGTCCAGTGGGAGTGAGTAGGGAGGCGGTGAGCTACATGGCTGCAGGTGTGAATCAGAGCAGGTCCTGGGGGCCTGGGGATCTTCCTGGCCAGGCCTTCCATCCAGACGTTTTCCTGAGGGCACGAGAAGGAACACTGCAGGTAGAGAGAAGTTGACCTGTTTAGGAGATAGAAAAAAGACAGTGCAGGCTTTCATTTCTGTAAATACAGCAGGCCAGATAATCTGAAAAACATGTAAATCTGAAAACTCTCAGAAATGTTGGTCAACATATAATGGACATCCTTTTAAATATAAATTTCTAGGGGCCAAAAAAAGAGGGAACTGAAAACCTAAGTGGCAGTTGTATCTACCCTTTAATTTCACAGGGGGAGAGAAGAGGAGGTCTGTGCCAAGTAAAGACTTGGAACTAAGAGCTTCCTCCCCACCAACCCCATTGCATTGCATCCCAGAACCAGAAGAGCTGCTATCTCAGTGAAATGGTTAAACAGAAAACCCTCTACCCACCTTCATGGGGCACAACAAGGAGACCTGGCTGCTCAGCCTGGGCTCCTATTTGGAAGGGGCTGCGGAGAAGCATGCCTTTCTTTCACCATTGGCTTTGCAGTTCCATTCATTTTACACCTCTCCATGACCTTGGAGCCTGCATAAAAAAATGGGATGGGAACTATCCCTGGGATACTTGTGCAGAAGCAAACACAAAACTATTCTGGATAAGAAATACCTCTCTCTTTCTTTCTCTCTCTCTCTATTTCTCTCTCTCCTCTCTTTTCTCTCTTCTCCTTTTTCTTTCTCTCCCTTTCTCTCTCCTCTCTCTCTCTCTCCCCCCACGCACACAGTCTTTCGACTGTAACCTTTACTGTTGGTCCAGCATAAAAATAAATCTTAATGATGATCCCAGGGTGAACAAATGTTATATGTACTTAACAGAGAGTGGGGCTGGGAAGCAGAGGCTGGAGCCAGTACTGTATTCACATTTATAGTAACTTAACTGTTTCTTTTTAAAAGCAGTTGTAATTAAGAAGACAGCCCATTCATCTATTCAGTAATTTTTTTTTTTTTTTTTTTTTTGAGATGGAGTCTTGCTCTGTCACCCATGCTGGAGTGCAGTGGTGCGATCTCGGCTCACTGCAACCTCCTCCTTCCAGGTTCAAGCAATTCTTCTGCCTCATCCTCCCGAGTAGTGGGATTACAATAGGTGCCCACCATCATGCCTGGCTAATTTTTGTATTTTCACTAGAGACAGAGTTTTGCCATGTTGGCTAGGCTGGTCTTGAACTCCTGACCTCAAGAGATCTGCCTGCCTCAGCCTCCCAAAGTCCCAGGATGACAGGTGTGAGCCACCGTGCACAGCCCATTCAGTGAATATTTTTGAGTATCTTCTGTGTTTTGCATTTAGTAATCGGTGGCTGTGAAGGGAAAATACGGATGGGTCCATGTATCTTATCTGGCCCCATGGCAGATGGACGCATTTTTGTTTCTCCTGGTTTATTTGGTAGTTTTCTTTAAAAGGTAAGCAGTTTGAAATTTTCTTTAACTTGAGTAAGTTTATTATTGAATATGGGACTGAAGATAAGATGAATATGTCTGTGAAAAGGATAAAACAGGATTGGAAAAAAAGTCAGCCAGGTTTGGGTTTGAATATTGGCTCCACTTTGTGACTCTGGTTAAGTTACTTAACCTCTCTGAGCCTTGGTGTCCTAACTTGTAAAATGAGGTTTTATGACCCTTAAGTAAGAAACGTGATAAAGTCTTTGATACGACTGATAACCAACCCAGGATATGCACTTGATATTCCTTCTCCTTTTCACCAAACAAATGTTACATCTTTAGCATGATATCATTACCAATCATTTAAGCTATATTCTGGAGTCTGGTTCTTACTCAGTTTTGGGACACTTATTGTGTAGAACAATCTTTGGCCTAAAGATGCCACTGCATAGTGGAAAGACCAAGGCTTGGTTCAGCTTCCCTGGACTCAAAAAAGACTCTCTCAGACACTAGCTTTAGTCTTTATCAAATCAGTATGCCTTGCTAAGCTTCCATTCTTTCACTGATAGAAAAGATACAAAGGGCCAGGTGTGGTGGCTCACATTTGTAATCCCAGCACTTTGGGAGGCTGAGGTAGGTGGATAACCTGAGGTCAGTAGTTCAAGACCAGCCTGACCAACATGGTGAAACCCTGTCTCTACTAAAAATACAAAAATTAGCCAGGCATGGTGGCAGGCACCTGTAATCCCAGCTACTTGGGAGGCTGAGCCAGGAGAATCGCTTGAACCCAGGAGGAAAAGGTTGCAGTGAGTCGAGATCACGCCATTGCAGTCCAGCCTAGACAACAAGAGTGAAACTCCATCTAAAAAAATAAAAATAAATAAAAAGAAGATACACAAAGAATCTCTGCCTCAAATGGTAGTAATAAGGATTAAGTAGAGTTGATATCTGTAAAGTCTATACCAGCCTCTGGATAAAATAGCTGACTTTATATAGCACTTACTATATATACACGGCATTATTATAAGCATTTTAAAATAATATTAACTCCAGTGATTCTCATGAACAATCTTATAAGCACTGTTATTTTACCCATTCTACAAAGTGACTGAGGCACAGAGCAGTTAAGATCATTTGCCCAAGATCTCATAGCTAGTAAGGGGTAGTCCTGCAGGTGAACCTAGACAGTGCAGCTCAGGAGGCCATGATCTTGATGTGGGTATTACTTTTCACAGTAAGTGCTCAGTAAATGATAGCTGTTATTGTTTTCAATATTACTGCTACTGCTGTTATTACTAAGGCAATAATAATTGTTTATGCAATGAGTGAAATAACACTTATTTAATGCTTACTATGGGGCAAGGCCCTGAGGATACGCTGAAGCATGAAATGTTCTGAAAGTATGTGTGGGTTACTTCAGCAGAGAAGATCCACATGAAGATTAATAGAAATAAGGTACCATTTACCTTATTATATGGGGCTGAATAGATAGAAACTCTCAATAGAAAAGTTCCAATTACCTGCTATAGAACCACTGCTCTTTGCCTGATGGTGTTAAGAAAAAAGGGAGATGGCAGGGTAGAGGGCATAATTCTTCAGTGTGCCAGTGGGGAGAATGGGAGGCTACCCTCACAGGTGCCAAGTGCTAGGAGCCTAAATCAGGCCTTCTTCCCCTGTGTGCATTCCTGCTTCCATTGTCTGCTTTCATTTTCTTCTGGAGAGGGCACTGACTTAAGGCAATATTAAATCCTGAATCTGGCCGGGCGCGGTGGCTCAAGCCTGTAATCCCAGCACTTTGGGAGGCCGAGACGGGCGGATCACGAGGTCAGCAGATCGAGACCATCCTGGCTAACCCGGTGAAACCCCGTCTCTACTAAAAAATACAAAAAACTAGCCGGGCGAGATGGCGGGCGCCTGTAGTCCCAGCTACTCGGGAGGCTGAGGCAGGAGAATGGCGTAAACCCGGGAGGCGGAGCTTGCAGTGAGCTGAGATCCGGCCACTGTACTCCAGCCTAGGCGACGGAGCAAGACTCCGTCTCAATAAATAAATAAATAAATAAATAAATCCTGAATCTGAGAGACGCCATGGCAGAAAGACCCAACTTCATCATTTCTTTCCTAACTTAATTAACATTCAGAGTCACAAATGATCATAAATAATAGGAGAATAACATGTCTGATTAAAGGGTGCTTTTGTTCCTGTGTTAGCATAAGGATTCTCTGCCATTTTGCCATTTTACAGTTACTTTTTAAAGAAAAAATAAACAAAAAAATTTCTTTTCTTTTTTTTTTTGTTTTTGAGACAGACTTTTGCTGTGTCTCCCAGGCTGAAGTGCAGTGGCACAATCTTGGCTCACTGCAACTTACACCTTCTAGGTTCAAGCAATTCTTGTGCTTCAGCCTCCCAAGTAGCTGGGATTACATGTGCCCACTACCACGCCCAGCTAATTTTTGTATTTTTAGTAGAGACAGGGTTTCGCCATGTTGCCCAGGCTGGTCTCGAACTCCCAATCTTAGGCAGTCCGCCCACCTCGGCCTCCCAAAGTGTTAGGATTACAGGTGTGAGCCACCACGCCCGGCCGCAAACATTTTTTAAAAAGTACTTTTTCTTAAGCCGTATCGTCGCAGTTGCTCACTGTTTTTGTTGAGTTACTCTTTAAGATTTTTAAACAGTTTTCTTTTGCTGTTTATATTAACTTTTAGCTTTATTTTATAGAATAAAACAAGGAGCAGTTATGAATCTGAAACAGTTTAATGGGTTTCAACAGGACATGTGACAAGTCATAAGCCAGCAAACTTCATGGTTCTCTTCATGAGCCTTGAGACAATGCAATAAAGTTCTGATTCCCAGGAACAGTTTTTGGGAGACTGGAGGTTATGTATCAGGGGATTAATAAATAACCCTCGAATTTATGTTCCATGCAACGCATAACTAGCCAAATTTCTTTTCCAGCAACAGACTGAACATTCAAAGCAGACTTTGTATGCCGTGGCAAAACCACAGTCTGTCTGAGACAGTAGTCAATACATTTTTATGTAAACGTAAATCACTTTATTCAATGGAGTGTGTAAAGCTGAGGGCCTGCCTAAGCACTGTGTATGTTAGGGTCCCATGGTCCTTGTCAGGAATATAGGTTTTCACCAGTGTTCTTGGTCCAGGTTTTTCCTTCCAAACCTGGACAATTGCTGGCTCTGTGCCGTCCACAGGCTGGAAGGCTGTTCTGCTGGCTGATAAGTATCCCGGTCTGAGAAATGCTCAGAGCAGGAAGCACAGCGACAGTATCCATCTGTTGTGGCTCCTTAGTTTGCCTTGGTGACTTCACTCATCTGATTGGGACAGCTTTGAAATGGATGGTAATTCTGTGTTTCTTCACTTCTTAGGAAAGACCAGAACCTGTTGTCTCCAGTGAACTGCTGGTATTTGCTCCTGAACCAAGTAAGGAGAGAAAGCAAAGACCATGCAACCTTGAGTGACATCTATCTGAACAATGTGATTATGCGGTTCATGCAGATAAGTGAGGATTCTACCAGGATGTTTAAAAAGGTACACTCCATAAATCCTGCCATAGTGTGCTTTCCGGTAACTGCCTTGCCTATAACCAGGACTGAGAACGGTGTCTGAAAAATTAGGTGAATGAATCCTTTAGAGACACAGAATAAACGGTTAAAAATTAGATGAATGGATGTTTTAAAGACATGGAATAAAGAATTAAAAATCAGGCTGGGCGCGGTGGCTCATGCCTGTAGTCACAGCATTTTGGGAGGCCGAGGTGGGTGGATCACGAGGTCAAGAGATTGAGACCATCCTGGCCAACATAATGAAACCCCATCTCTACTAAAAACACAAAAATTAGCTGGGCTTGGTAGCGCATGCCTGTAGTCCCAGCTACTTGGGAGGCTGAGGCAGGAGAATCGCTTGAACCCAGGAGGCGGAGGTTGCAGTGAACTGAGATCGCACAACTGCACTCCAGTCTGGGTGGCAGAGTGAGACTCCAACCCAAAAAAAAAAAAAAAAGAGTTAAATTGGGTGAATTAATCTTTTAAAAATACAGAATAAAAAGTTAGGTATAGGGCATACGTATAGAGTTGTAAGTCAGTGAATCTACGAGCTAAACAATGTGAGCAAAAATTTTGAAATAAGATGTTCCTACAAATTGCACCTCTGCCCAGGAACGGACTACCTGTACTCATGAAAAATCAGGCCAGAGGGTAAATGCCTTGAATTCTTTGTTTGGGGCTCACACATGGTGAGAAACTTGTAAAGAACAAGATTATTACATGTGCTACTCTCTTGAGAAGATGCTAGCACAGTCTTTCTTAGTCTCACCAGACCAGCAGCAGAGGCTGTGAGAGAGCGACATGAAGAAAATTTCACAGGGCACAGAAAACTCCATCCCTTACACACCAGCAAGCTTCCTCCTTCCCAAGTCCATTAAAAAACAAGAACTGGGCTTTGAAGTTTTCTTATCATTGTTACTAATCTCAGCCAACTCTCAGCAGTTTTTTTGTTGTGTAGACATTTTTGCTGAGCACAAATAATAAAATGGGACTGTTTCCTGTGTAGAGAGTGCAGCTACTTGCCCAGTACAACTAGCGTTCATTTTTTATGCTTGTAAGATGAGAGTTTTCCCCACCCCCTCAGCTTTGTATTAGGAATGTTAATGCCTGTACCTATACCTGTACCTCTATTCAGTAAGTAATTATTAGTTTCAGAAAGTAGCGGGGAGAAAAACCACCCTGTAGATTAATATTTATGTTTCAAAGAGTCTCCTTAAAACAAAGACATAGTGTTAAGCAGGCCAGCTGGAAAATTTCTTAGTCATGTTTGATGTATCCACATTAGATTTGATTTCTGACCTAGAAAGGGAATTTAGCAAGCTCTAAGTCACCTTATGCTCCATTAAATAGAAAAAAAAAAATTTCAAACGAAGGAGAAACTTTGAAAATTGAAACTAAGGAGCATATAATTTAAGAACAGATAGAGAAATATCCTATGCGTCTTAAATAGTAGAGTTTTTAAAAAGTAATTTAGACAGAGCCGTGAAAGTGAAATAATTTTCTTGTACATGAGCTCTTTATGCAGAGACCTCATTTGGTTCAGCAGGTTTTTCTGAGCATCTCTTATGGGCAGGAGACTATGATGACAGGTGTTGAAAAGGCTGCAAAGATGAAGAAAAACTAGTCCTGGTGCTCAAGGAGGTCACAATTTATCCAAATTTGTATGGCACTATATAATGCTTCTTATTGAGACAGGGCCTCTAGGACCAGTACCTCTACTGAGTTCATTTATTAATCCATTCAACAAAGCATCTTTAAAATGCCTGGCTAGGGGAGCAGAGCTAAAAGACATGTCCCTGCCTGCAAGGAGCTCATTACAGTAATTAACAGTTACCATGCTAAACGGAACTGGAAGGCTGGAGATCTTAACTCTACCTAGGGGATGAGGAAATTCTTCACAGCTAGGGGAACACTTGAAGTGAGACTTGTAGGAGAAGGAGGCATTCATCAAACGGAAGGACAAAGAGCTATTCCAGGAAAGGAGAACATGAGCATGTTCCAGGAAAGGAAAGAGTTTCATATGATTGGACCAGGGATTGTATGGGAGTGGGTGATGGGATGTGAAATTACAAAGGATGGTCATTAAGAAGGGACTTTGTATGTCTTGCTAAAATGTGAGGATGTGTATTTTGTAAGTCAAAGTCAAGGGCTTGATAAAGTGGATAGAAACCTAGGGCTAAGAGTCAAACAGATTTGGATTTGAATTCCAGCCCTTCTGCATACTTGCTTTGTGATCTTGGGAGATCATTCCAGAGATTCAAGAGCAGGCTGTCCATTCTTGAGGGAGCAAGAAAGGCAAAATTGGGCAGAGGGAGAGGCTGTACCTGTGAGTGCTCTGGGGCTGGCATGGCCTTTGGAGTGATCTCATATCCAGGCAAGGAGTCCTGGCCTTTGTTTTGGGGAGGGATTAAGTAATCTTGGAGTGAGGCAGCTCCCATTGGTGGACGGTAATTCCCAGAGAGGGATCAGCTGTGAGTTTCAGCAGCTAGCAGCCAGTATTCCCAGTAGTTGGAGGAATGAGTCGCTGGCTCTTGAGGAATGGCCTGGAGAATGCACAGTAGACACACACACACACACACACACACACACACACACACACACGCACACACACATGCAGAGAGAGAGACAGAGACAAAAACAGATATGCCTGCTTGCTTGCTACTAGAAGTTCTCTTCTTATCCAGACTTTCTGGTTCTCAAAGAATTTCATCCTTGGAAACTGCCTATTTACAGTGGATTCCTGGTTACTTTGGCATTTAGTAGGGGGAATGCTCCATGCTTCCTGAACAGCTTTTTCATTCCTAAACATTGCTGACCACGTGGAAGGGTAACAAGTCATTACAATTGCAGGTGGGAAGTTCTGCCTTCCTCGAGCGAGTATAGCACACTACGCACCTCACCTTCCCATCAGTGTTATTGCCGGAAGAGGAAAGAATAAGAGAGGCAAAGGGCACAAAGGAGAGATCAGAGTTTATAGAGGAGTAAGATCAACCCCTAGGACACATTTGTCATCTGAAAGAATAAAAAGCCAGAATCTATATCTACCAAGTCCAAAGAATTCCAGGTCCCTTTAGATTAGAAAGCAAGACTAGTCTTTTCTGCCTTTTTTTTTTTTTTGTACCCGTTTATGCCTGAGGTTGCAATTTTTTAAATTTTTACAGTTAGAACTTGGCGATGACCTTGACCAGTAAGATACAAATTACTCCCATATGCTTAGTGTTCCAATAGTGGAACACTAGGCATAAATGGTTTTTAATCACCAATCTTCCTCTTTTTTAGCTCTTCTTCCATTGTTATGGTTCTAGGTCAGAAGCCTATTTTCTATCAAAATGGAAAGAAATTATTAGCGTGAATCTGAAGCAGCCTTTAGAACTGCTGTGGAGTCATTAGTGAGCATAATGCTTGTTTTCCTTGGGAGAAGATTTTGAGACGTCCTCATGTTTCAATAATATCCCCATGTCTATATGGAGATCCAAATCAATACTGTGTATCTGATAGTTCTGGCCTCTTAAACAGCCATATCTTTTACAGTTTCCTCAATGACAAAAAATCCTGTTACCCAAATTATTCTCTCTGATAAGGAGTGTGGAGCAGGTAATTTCAGGAATTTTTTTGTGTGTAAATGGATATAATAATCAAGAAGACACTTGTAGAAATACTCAATTCCATGCAGAGTTATAGGGAACAACTTCAAGACTTAAATCTTAATTACATCAAAACCAGTTATAGACATAGTTGCCTAAACTTGAAAGTTTTCAACAGGTTAAAAAAAAAAAGTGAAGCATTTTAAAAACAACAATATTCAACTATTCAAATACTCATTATTTTAGATTTATGCCTTTAAAATTCTAAATGAAGCCTATTGGTCAAAATAAGCTTTTAGGTTCTGAAATCAGATATTCTGGATATGAATCTTGGCTTTGCCACTGTTGGGAGCTGTGTGGACTTGGGAATATTTGTAAATAAGCCTCAGTTTCTGCAGCTATAAAGTGGATATAGTAACCTACTCCAGATAGTCGTTTAGAGGATTCATGAGTTATATATGGAAAGCCACTTAGCCTAGTGTCTGGACTTAATAAGTCCTGGTAACTTTCATCTAATATCTTTATTATTATCTATAGTATAAGCACTTATTCTATATACCAGAATAATTATGTAATATGAGATTATACCAGATATTATACCAAATGTATCCTCATTCCAAGGAGAGTATAGTTTTCACAATGATATGAAAAACACTTCCAGAGAATAAATTTTATTTTCTACTTATTATGAAGTTCCAAACAATATTTGTAAGCAAACAGTAATAAGTGCCCTCACAACAGCATTGCTTGTGGCTAAATTAAAATTTTTGTCCTCACCTTTGAACATTTAGTGGGAAATCAGGGAGTATCCAGGTGAATGCCCAAGCTGACCAAGACTCCGTGCCTCTCAAATCCCCCACAGCCATTTCACGTGGAGAGCCTTACCTTTGAGGCTTGATTTCTTCATTCAACAAAAGAGTTATTTAATTCCAAACCTTCTACTAGATAGAGACAATGTAAACACAGACAGGAGAGTACTCTGCTTTTACCCTCTTAAGTTCTGCTTAGCTATTTTAAGAGAAGGTCAGAATTTAGAGGCTCCTGCTACACAAGGGCTTGTTTCATTCTCAACCCTCACTTGTTTCCCAAAGAACCAGGGCTGATGTGCCTCTTGCCCTGTTCTCCAGCCTTGCCTTCTGCAGTCATGAGCTTTTGCTTCCTTCTTTCCATTACTCAAGCTGAAACAGAGTGCTCTGCATCTGGTTTGGTTCTGCAGCCAGAGAATGTGCAGTTCCTATGCTACACATAAAAATGTAATTAATGTCATCTGTCACAGTTGCAGGACAGGCTATACAGCCAGCTTGCAATAATCACTTTATTTAAGCACCTAATCACAAGGTGTTATTTACCAATTTTAAGAAAGTTAATAGAAGTATGTAGTTTGGAGGTATACCATCAAATGGTGGCATTTGAATATGTTAGTTTATCTCTATGGGTTTTAAATTATCTGGAAGTCTATCGTTTCCCCAAAGATGGTTTTAAAATCATTAATATGTTTTTATCCTTCCTTGGTTTGCATAATTACATGTACAATATAATTCATTTTGTTTCTTCACCAATAATGATGATATTTGTAAGCTGCCACTTACTGAGTTTTAGCTGTGTGCCAAGCACTGTACTCTGCATTTTCATAAATTAACTCACATATCCTCACAGCTGCCCGGTGAACAGGTATTATATCCACACTTCAGGGATAAGGAAACAAAATGCTCAGGAGTATAAATTGCAGCGTCTGGCTGACTAGCATGTATTCTTGTCTTTGCCCGTATGTCTTAGATAGTTCATAGCTGCTATGTACTCTGTTGGTATTTCTTGGTGGTAATTAGAGATGTCACCCAATGCATAGGGTCAGAAACTTCTGAGAAATAGGACACTATGGTTCTTGTCCTAGTCATTTCTTATGAAAAAACTGAAGAATGATATTCTGGGAAGAGGCACAAAATCTGTCAGTCATCCAAGTTATAGGGAGGGACTCAAAGCAGCAGAAACTGGCCCCAAATCACTGAGAATAACCCCTCTTTCTCATAAGTGCCACAGGTTGTCAGAGTCAGACTCACAGAAATTCAGTTAGCTCACTTGAGGTATTGCTGATTGTGTGGCTTAATCTGAAAGAAAGGAGAGGTTACTAGTAAGATTCATACTTATTTTTTATTTTGATCAAAGACAGCTCTATTCTATTTAAGTACCCCAACGTGAAAAACAAAGCAAAGATATTTTATGAAGGAGAAATGCTGTAGTTTCAAATACACCATTTAAAATAAGTTAATATTCAAACATGTTTTAGTAGAAGTTAATAAAAGATACCACTTGACTACAAATCTCTAAGGCTCTGACCTTGTTTTTTTTTTAAAAAAAGGCCCGTAAGTTAAAAGCATCTGAAAACTATCAATCTATATATGTGAAAAAAGAACCTATTTCTCTTTGAATATAAAAATATATATGGATTGTAGACATTTAGAAAACACTAAAAATATAAAAAGAAATAATAATTACCCATATTAACACTACCTACTTTTGAATTTTAGGCTCTATCTTTTCAATATTTATATGTGTATACTATATTTAAATATGTACGTATATATTTTACAGAATTGAGATTTCATTCTATATGGCTTGGAAAGGTGCCATTTTCATATAGAATTATTAGTATTTCTCACATCTGGAAATAGACTACCTCACAACTACATAGTACTTTACTTTGTGCATGGCCATGTTAGTTTTCTGTTGTTGGACATTTAAATCTATGATTTTTTTTTTTCTCATGCTACATTCTTTGAAGTAGAATTATCAAGTTGGAGGGTGGCCTTTGAATTTTGTTAGAATTTCATGTCTTGAATTAAATTCTTACCATTTGCTTTTCTGGAATAATGATGGCCGTGGTTGTCATTTACAGACAAGTCATATATTCGCTGAAAAATTAATTGACTATTTTATTAGCAGTAAGCTACCACATATAATTTAGTGTACTTATATAACAGTAGTAAATAATATAACAAGAAGAACTTTTTCAAAGCATTTTAGTGCAGTGTTGCAGAAGAATTAAATGGTATTCCGGTGGCCTCAAGGGGCAGCTTAATTATTGATAGGGCCTGGATAAATAAGAATAGTTCAAACTAACACTGCTAGCTGGTTCTCTTGGGTTTTATCAACCCCATGACTAGCTTTCTTTCTTTTTTTTTTTTTTAAGAAATAAGCCAAAACTAAACTATCATTTTTTGCAATGATGTAATTTTCTGAAATATTTTAGAACATATTTTTAATTTATATTTCTGAATTGCTTATCAGGATGGCAAGCACATAATAAGTGCTCTCTGAATAGCAATTATTGGTGCTGCTGTTCTTGGAGTTACATTGTTGCCTTTATTATTTAGTAACAATAGGATATGTGTGATTGGCCTGGCTTTAACTTTAATATAACAAGAGGAAGTACTGAATACTGAAGGCAACTGTAACACAATGGTAAGTATTTGAGTATCTAAACACAGAAATGCTACAATACAATTACAGTGTGCAAGATAAAAAATGATACACCTGTGTAGGGCAGCTCCATTCTAATCTTATGGGAGCACTGTCATTGAGGACAATAACAGCTATACAGGTTTGTAGCCTTGGAGCAGTGGATTATACCATATAGACCAGGTGTGTAGTAGACTATACCATCTGGGTTTGTGTAAGTACACTCTATGATGTTCACACAACAATGAAATCGCCTAATGATGCATTCCTTAGAATATGTCTCTATTGTTAAGTAATGCCTGCCTGTACTTGAACTCATAATTACATTGAGACAAGTGGTCAAGGAACACTTGAAAACTTACTTTTTAGCTAAAATTAAAATCTAGAAGGGTAAATTGTTTTAAATGGATATCTCTAAGTTACTTTTGTTTTATTCTGTTTGCTAATCTGTAGTTTCTGATTTCACACAATGAACATGTTGTATAATAAAACACACAATAAAACAGTTATTTTTTGTAAACTGAAATCTGAAGGAAAAGGTTTGGTCCAGGTATACCAGTGTTTGTTTGCTGTAAAGGAGTGGGAAAACTCTATCCAGTAAATAATTCATCCCCAAATGCTGTTTATTAATGGAGAATCTGCCTATTCTATGGGTCCAGTTGAAAATTACACTTGGATTATGCACTCTTAAGATGGTTAAAATAGGAAGACATGAGATCAGAGGACTTCTGACTAAGACAGCAGATTCTACATGGGCTTCAACCACCTTACTTCCCAAATTATCTGTTAAATGACCCATCAAATACATAAATAGGAAAAACTAGAATAATTATTTCAACTTCAAGCAGAGCCCATCATTCCTTTGCACAAATCTTCTAATGACTCTCACCACACTCAGAGCAAAAATCTACATCCCTACCTCCCTTCCCCAGCTTTATTCTTCTTTATAGCACTTACCCCTTTGTGACATACTATATATTTACTTAATTATTTGTTGACTTTCTGTCTCCCCTCAAATCCAGTGAAAGTTCTTAAGGGAAGAGACCTTCATGTTGTTCACTGAAACAATGACTGGCACAGAGTAGGTGCTCAGTAAATATTTATTGAATGAATAAGTAATGAATAAAGATTTACTTCTGCATTAGAAACCAAAGATAGTGGCATTTACATAACACAAGTTTCAAGGCATTTCAGCAAGACCCAGCATTAGCAAGGCTAGGTTTAAGCAACACTATAATGTACAACCTACTTCCCAAGAGAAAGAAACCAGAGTGGGTCCTAGTAGCAACCCACCTTCACAGGTCAGCTAGGAGACTGATGACTGTCATCGCTGGAGCATCCTCTCTGTTCTGTCACAGATTGGTAGCCCTGGGACCATGGTGTTAAAAAGCACCACACTTTGCTCTAATCAGCCATAGGCACCATGAAATTCACCGGAAGGTTCCCATGGCACAGTTTCCCACCTAACTCCCCCAACTGAAAATTGCTCTTACGATTATCTTCTTTTTCATCATTCCTTGAGATATTTGGAAATCCAGTCTATATAAAAATTACTCAAGAACTATCAGTCAAAATCAAGCTCAGCCTCCCATTTACTCTTAAGACAATACCAGGCAAGCATGGACTTCCTTAGAGAGATAATTATGCACATACTTACAGGGATAAGTATGAATAAACAGAGAAGAATACATAGTTCCTCTAAATATATGCTATAGTTTATTCATTCATTCTTCAGTAAGTACTTATTTGAGGCTTTCTTTGTCTCAGGCATTTGTCAAGATGTTGGGGATACAGCAGTAACCACCACAGGCCTTCTCCCTACCCCTTGGATCTTACAGTGGGACAGTACAGGCAATTACAGTCTTAATTACAGAATAGCATGTTAATTGTACAGTAAGGAGAGAAGGCCCTTACTTCTTAGGACTTGGAGATCAGGAAAGCTGCAATTTGAATCAGTTATTAAGAGTTAGCTGGAGAAATGATGGGAAAGGAGCAGAAAACTCTTCTAGGAAAAAACAGCATGTGTGAAGAATCACATGCCATGAGAGATTTCATGGAGGACAAGGGTGTTCTTTGTAGGTGAATCAAAGAATGGGAGAGGGCAGATGGCAAGAGAGATGATTGGCGAAATAAGAAAGAGTTGAAATTAAAGGCCATGTTGAGGAGTTCGAATTTATTCTAAGAACAGTGGAAAGCCATTCACAGGTTTAAACACGATAGTGACGTGATTCACTTTCAGTGTGCCTGGAGTGTGGAGAGTGGATTGAAAGGTAATAAGACAGAAAGACTCAGTTTGCAGCTCTTAGAACTAATCCAGATGAGAGATGACGATGCTTTTCCTTGGTTGTGGCAGTAGAAGCAGAGGAGCAGGTGGATTCGAGTGGTGTGTTGGAGATAGAATATGTAATGTAGGCCTGGGTAATTGATTGGCTGGGTGGGAGAGGAGAGAGATGTAGAGGGAGCAGTCAGAGGTGACACCCAGGCTTAGGCAGTTGTCAGGATGATAGGTGTCATATGAGAGGAGAAGGCTCGGGGCACAGAGGCTGTGATGGGAAAGGGATTGTGGAAAACATGGTGTTTACTTTTGGGTGTGCCTGTGGATAACTGGGTAGAGAAGCCCCATAAGCAGACCAAGAACTTCAGGAGCGAGATCAAGACTAGAGAGTTGAGAATCTTCCACCTTTGGCAGGTCATTAAAATCCTGGGAGTAGTTGAGATAAACCAGGGAGAACATATAGGGTGAGGAGGGAAGAGTAAGGAAAAACTCACAGAAAAACTAGGAATTAAAGAATGAGAAGAAGAAACATATCCCATAAAATGACTGAGAAGGATCAGCCAGATAGGTGAGAAGAAACGCAGGTGAGTGAGGTGTCCAGAAAGCTAAGTGAAGAAAATGCCAGGAGGGAGTGGTCAATATGCAAAGGCCATGACGTCCACTGAACTGAGCAGCAAAGGGTCATTGATTATCTCTGTAAGAGCAGTCTGGGCAGAATGGTAGATGTTGAGCGAGCAAATTGGGACAGCAAATGTGGACAGTATTGTCTAGAAATTTGCCTGTAAAGAGGAGGAAAGATAAGGGAGGTATTTGAAGAAGAACATTGGTCAAGAAAGGTTTTTTGTTGTTGTTGTTGTTTGTGTTTGTTTGGGGGGTGTGTGTGTGAAAAAAACAGGATGTTAGGACGAACTAGTTTAAAATGTTGAGGAGGGCCAGGCCTGGTGGCTCATGCCTGTAATCCCAGTGCTTTGGGAGGCCAAGGCGGGAGGATCACTTGAAACCAGGAGTTCAAGACCAGCATGGGCAACATAGCAAGACATGATTTCTGTAGAAAAAATATTTAAAAGTTAGCCGGGCATGATGATGTACACCTGTACTCCCCCAACTACTTAGGAGCCTGAGGAGGGAGGATTGCTTGAGCCCAGGAGTTCAACGCTACAGTAAGCAATGAATACACCACTGCACTCTGGCCTGGGCGACAGAGTGACGCTCTGTCTCTAAAAAAATCCAAAAATAATATGTTGAGGAAAAGGAGCCAAAAAAAGGGAAGCTTGACATTTTAGGAGAGAACAAGTGTAACTGATTGACCCAAGACTCTGCCAAGGGAGCAGGTAATGGGACCCAAAGGACAGGCAGAGGGATTAGCCTCTGGCAAAAGACTGTATTTGGAGATGAGAGAAGAGCTGCTATGGATGCGGGATTCTCTATTCCTGTTTCTTTGTGAAGTTAGAAGTGATAACATCTCATAAGCAAGAGGAGGAGAAAGAATGGTCTTTTGGGAAAATAAGGTTTGAGAAAAGTAGAAAAGATTCCAACCAACCCCTGGAGGGACTGAGAATTAAAAATAAAAGAAATATGATGTGAAAAAGAATCCCCACTTGAGAAAATACCACAATATGAAAATAGGATATGAGTTTTCAAATAAACTTGCTGAAAAGACACACACACGTAGTACTTTCAAGCCTCAAGCTTGCATGACTTCTACAAGCATTCCATAAAAGCATCCTCTTTTCAAAAAGAACACGTTAGGTATTATATATAATATTAAATGTCAGAAAACAATGGAGCAAAACCAAGGACAATTGAAGGAAAGTTACAACTCCAAAATTCTAGATACAACCAAGTTGTTACTCATTTTAAAAAGCAACTGAAGAGCAATCTTAAATATGTAGTGTACTTTCCTGAATGCACACTTAGTTTGGGTAGCTTGTGTGCAAAGTTAGCATTTTCCTTTTATCAACTCCCTGAAGTATTTCTTGCCCACAGTGGCTTGGGCTTGGCCACATGACTTGCTTTGGTCAATGGGACAATGGTAAATGTGAAGCAAGCAGATACTTGAAAAGTGCTTCCACATTGTGGCCTGCCCTCTTTTGATGCTTTTAGACATGTAACATGTTATCAAGTCCCAGCTAGCTTGCTGGATGAGGCACAAGACTACATGGGAGGCAACTGAAACCTCCTGAGTGACAGCCAGCCAAATATTACACATATAATGAGGACATTTTAGATCATCCAATTGCCAGCTGACCCCAGCTGATTGCAAATGCAAGAAAGAACACAGCCAAGCCAGCTCAGAACAGAAGAATCTCCCAGCTGGCCCACAGAATCCTGAGCTAAGTAAAGTGTTGCTTAAAGCCACTAAATTTGGACGTTTTGTTCCACAGCAAAAGTTAAATGATGCCCTAGGTAAAGACCTGTGCCCTCCCCAAAAGGTAGATGAAATCAGAAGATATACATAGGTTTTGGGTAAATAGACTAAGTATACTCCACCATGACTTTCCCACTGAAGGCATGTTTAAAAACTGAATACCTGTAGCAGTTTAAAAACTGAAAATTAAATAGCAGCAGGTAGGTTGGGGAAGAAGACCAGATTTTTAAAATTCCATCAAATTGGCATTATGTTTTCCACTTCTTTTCCTTCAGTATCCTCCAGCCTAAATGCAAGGCAGCTAGAAACCTGAAAGTAGACATTGGACTTACTTAAACATAGAGGGCTGTAAGAGAAACTGTTAGCTGTGACACAAAAAGCCGAAAAGGGAAAATAAAGATGATCAAAATTTTTCATTTTTCTCACTACTTCCTCATGCCCCAGTCACTAGACAATCCCAAAATGGCAACAGCAGCAGTGACACCAACAGAGGCCTACAATTACCTACAACTCTGAAATAGAGAAACTTTCCTCCCTGATCAGAGGAGCTGTGATCCAAGAGGGTGGGGCAACCACCTGTTGTTTTATTTTCTGTCTGTCCTGCTGCCACGTGGCCTCAGATGTGGACACAGTCATAACGAGTGTTTAGTAGATTAGAAAAACTGAAGCCCCAACTTTCCAGTTAGAGCAATGAAAAGGGGAGCCCTAGGAACTAAAAAGTACTGGGGAGATTTCAGAAAGGGTAAAGATTGAGAAAGCAACACCATAAAGTTCTTTATGAACTGCTGAATCCCTAAGCTACACATGAATGGGACTTATCCTAGACAGAAACTTACCAAAGACTTCAAGAATTGAACTATAGAATAGGAGCATTGTGTGAGTTCCAGAGAAGCCACTTTGTGGTGCATCTGCAGGACAGGTATGAACAGCACTGCAAAGATGTTGGAAACAATTAACAACAGGATACTGGTCAGAATTTGTATTCTGAATCCAACTAGACTGATTTCCTGATGGAATAAAATTATCAGAATTCTGTATATGGTTTAAACAAGACTTGGAGTTTCATAATATAATATGCAGAATATCTAGAATACAATCCAAAATTACTCAGCATACAAAGAACCAGGAAAACTTCAACTTCCATGAGTAAAAACATTGATAAACATCAAATTCTGAGATGACACAGATGTTTGAATTATCTAACAAAGATCTGTGTGTGTATGTGTGTGTGTGAGAGAGAGAGAGAGAAAGAGAAAGAAAGGAAAGAAGGAAGGGAGGGAGTGAGGGAGGGAGAGAGGAAGTGTCTCATTCTGTCACCCAGGCTGGAGTACAGTGGCTCAATCATGGCTCACTGTAGCCTTGACCTCTCCAGGCTCAGGTGATCCTCCCACCTCAGCCTCCCAAGTAGCTGGGACTACAGGTGTGCACCACCATGCCCAGCTAATTTTTGTTATTTTTTTGGAAGTGAGGTTTTACCACGTTGCCCAGGCTGGTTTTGAATTCCTAGGCTCAAGTAATCTGCCTGCCTTGGCCTCCTAAAGTGCTGGGATTACAGGCATGAGCCATTGTGGCTGGCTACAAAGACTTTTAAAGCAACCATGATAAAAAATGTTCCAAGAAGTAAGGGCAGATACTCTTGAAATGAATGGAAAGCCAGGAAGTTTCAGCAGAAAAATAAAAGGTATAAATGGAAATTTGAGAACTGAAAAATGCTATAACTAAAACAACAACAACAAAAATTCACTAGATAGACTCAGTGTTAGAACGGAGATAACAGAGGGAAGAATCAGTGTATATGAAGGTAGATTAACAGATATAACCTGGTCTGAACAACAGAGAGAAAAAATATTTTTAAAAAAATGAACAGAGCCTCGGGGACTTTGGGAATGATACCCAAATGTCTAACATTTGTGTCATCAGAGGTCCTGAAGGAGAGGAGAAAGAGTGTGGGGCATAAAAATAAAACTAATTGAAAAATAATTGCAAGAAAATTTCCCAAATTTGGCAAATGACATAAACCTACACATTGAAGAAGCTCAGCAAAACCAAACTAGATGAACCTGAAGGAGTCCATATCTACACACATCATCATAAAACTGAAAACTAAAGACAAAGAAAAATATATTGAAAGCAGCCAGTGAAAAATGATATATTATTTTTGGGGGAACATTAATTCAAATGGCTGTGGGACTCTCAACCCACTCAATGCTAGCAGCACCTCACAGGTTGTGACAACCAAAAATGGATTCAGACAAGCCAGGTGTCCTCTGGGGGCAAAGTTGTCCCCAGCTGAGAAACATTAATGTAAATTGATTGAGTCTTCCATCCTAGTTTTTTTTTAAAGAAATATTCCAATTTGGTTTGTTTTCCCATCTTAGGGTTTACAAGTCCAAATTCAATGAACAAACATAGGGTCGGTCAGAAGGCACCCAGTCCCTCATGTCCCATGAAAAAGGAGTTAAAAAATATTGTTCAGTACCAGGTTTATTCAATTTCAGTTATTTATAAAAGATGAGCACTTAATAAAATTCATATTCTTTTTTTTTTTTTTTTCGTTTGAGACAGAGTCTCGCTCTGTCACCAGGCTGGAGTGCGGTGGCGCGGTCTCGGCTCACTGCAACTTCCACCTTCTGGGTTCAAGCGATTCTCCTGCCTCAGCCTCCCGAGTGGCTGGGACTACAGGCGTGTGCCACCACACCCAGCTAATTTTTGTATTTTTAGTAGAGACGGGGTTCCACCATGTTGGCCAAGACGGTCTTGATCTTTTGACCTCGTGATCTGCCCGCCTCAGCCTCCCAAAGTGCTGGGAATACAGGCATGTTCGTTTTCAGAGAAGTTCATTTTCAAAGAGGCACAGACACACTGAATCCTTACTCATTCTTCTCATCTGAAAAAGAAGATGCTGCTTTAAGAAAGACACTGATGAGGAGAGAACATTCCTACCATATGTTGAGGTGTCTGCAATTGAGATCAACAAATTCTAAAGCCACCTAAGAACAGTATTCTGGTTGCTAGCCAACTTTCTTACCAGTTGAAGACTGTGTTTAATACCACATGGTAGGGATTCTAAAAGATTTTCAGCAGCTTTAAGAAATGCCATATTGGGGGAGATTGCACATATAGCAAATATTTGAATTAAGAAACACTTGTGATACCTTGGAATATATCAACCTAAAAATATGCATTTGCAGAAGAGATACCGAATATGGCTGTCAGATTTATTTCAGTACCTTTTAAATTTCTGCAGAAAAAAAAATTATTGTGAGTGAAGCAGTTAAATAGGAACAAGAAAATTTGCCAACTAAATACTTTGTATAATTGACCTTGAAGCCTATAAAAAAGGAAAGATCTTGACACTGGATATATGAACTATTTAGATTGAGAAAAAATAATGTTCAATAATTAGTAGTAAATAAACACATGCACTACTTTTACTTTTTAAACGTTAACAGTTTCAAATGAACACATAGAACCATAATTGGCTAATGTGCTGGCTTGAACAAACGTGTCCATAAAAGTTTTATCTTAGCTGGGCACATTGGTTCACACCTGTAATCCCTGCACTTTGAGAAGCCAAGGTGGGAGGATTACTTGAGGCCGGGAGTTCACACTAGCCTGGGCAACATAGCAAGACCCCCATTTTACAAAAATAAAAATTAAAAAATAGCTGGGCATGGTGGTGTACATCTGTAGTCCCATCTACTTGGGAGGTGGAGGCAGGAGGCTCATTTGAGCCCAAGAGTTCAAGGCTGCAGTGAGCTATGATTGCACCACTGCACTGCAGCCTAGGAGACAGAGCAAGACCCCGTCTCTTAAAAAAGTTTTAACTCTTTAGCTCGAAAGATGGAGATTGCATAGGTCTACTATTATAATCAACCTTTATTATTTAACAAGATCTAATCACTCTACCGAAGAAGTCATGACAAATCCGTAGTAACTTATACTTCTCTTCCCTTTTTATTTTTTCTGAAACCTAACTTTACTGAAATCAGCTTTTCCCAAAACAGAATAGGCATTATATTTCTTTATTTATTCAACAAACCTCCATTGATAACCTTTATGTGATAGGCACAGTGGTGGCTACTAAAGTCACAAAAGTGAGTAAGACACAAATCTTCAACTGGTACCCCTGTAGGATCTTAGACTCTAGTAAGGAAAGGAACTATAGACATAAAAATTACATTACAAATTGGTAACTGCTCTTAGATAGATAGGACCTAAGACCATGAGAGCACAAAGGATTGAGTAAAGTATTCTGGCTGGAAGAAAGGCCTCGCAGAGAGAGCGACATTTAGTCAAGCTCTTAAACTTGGTGGGGCTTTACAGAGAAACTAGGGAAAGTACATTCTTCTATACTGACAGACCAGCAAGGACAAGTCTCTGAATTTCTGATCCAGCCTAGCACATATCTAGGAAATGAAGCTAGGGAAAGATAAGGGTAGATAAGACTCCTGGTGGCCCCTTAACAGCAATGAGTTTTAAAGATGAATCAGGCCACTTACGTGCCTAGAGCAAATGCTCACATCTCTTACCCAGCTGGCTGGTGTTAAGAGTGTAGCCTGTGGTGTGATGAAAGATAAACAGTTCTGAGATCTAGAGAGGCAGGTTGTGGTAGGCACAAGAATTTGAATCTCGGTTTGAGGAATTGGTATGTTGTTATTTAAGCAATTAAGGATGCTAAAAGAGTTTGAAAGCAAATGTATGACTTAATCAGCTTTGGTTTTTGAAAGCATTGTGAAGCATTTGAAAGCATTGGAATGGGAAGAAACTTGTCTTGGGGAACCTGGTGAGGAAGCTGTTGCATTAGTAATCTGGGTGATAATTTTTATCCTATCATGTGAATTGTGGCCAGAGCATAACTCTATACTTATAATGACATTGCCTTCAAAACGTTCTTATTGTTGTCAACCACTAGTGTGTCCTGGGGGGAAAAAATAATTCTCATTGGTGCAGATTAATAATGAGTGGAATGGATTTTTGCTGTTGACTTATAAAAGCCCTGTTAGTAATTTAAGTCCAGAATATTTTTATTCAGTCCATCCTATTCAGATTTTCTTAAGGCTTCTACTTCTTTAGCTGATGGATCTTTAGCTTACTGGGAAAAGAAAAAGAATCTAATCCTGATTCCTAGATTCTTGGACTTACAGTAACTATGCAGACATGGATTTGGACTGACTCCACCAAACAGGGCAATCACAAGTGATTACAAGTTACTGAGTGGCCTGTGTTGCTTCCTAATCCTCCCAAGATCTTAGCCTCCATTCCTTGAAATATAAAAACATGTACTTAATATCACTAGCTAGAAAATAACAAACCATTATCTGTAAGGCAAGGAGAATTTGCTCTGATTTCTTTAAACTGTGTCATATAAGGCAGTGGTCCCCAATCTTTTTGGCACCAAGGACTGATTTCATGGAAGGCAATTTTTCCAAGGGCAAGGGGATAGTTTCAGGATGAAACTGTTCCACCTCAGATAATCAGGCATTAGATTCTCATAAGGAGCATGCAACCTAGATCCCTTGCATGCACAGTTCACAGTAGGGTTTGTGCTCCTGTGAGAATCTAGTGCTGTGGCTGATTTGACAGGGGGCGGAGCTCAGGCATCATAATGGTGGCTCACCCACCACTCAGCCACCACTCACCTCCTACTGTGTGACCCATTTCCTAACAGGCCACAGACTGGTACCAGTCCACAGCCCAGGGGTTGGGGACCCCTGGTATAAGGAGCAGTTAAAGACATTGGGAATATTTAGTACAGAGAAAATAAGTCTCAGCTAGGACTCAATATTTGAAGACCTATCATACAGACGATGGTGTCAGCATACCTCCTCTGTAAGGCTACAGAAGTTAAGACCAACTGGAGGAACTTAAGTAGAGACAGCTTTACTTTACCCTAAGAAAGACCTCCTAACGGTCCAAGTCAGCAAGGCTGTCTAAATCAGATCTAGAGTTCTGCTTTGTTGCAGTTTTGCAGTATTCTCTGGAATGGACTTTATCTTCCTTAATATAGTACCACAGACACAGTTGAGTATTCTAAAAAGTAAATCTTGAATTATGTTGAGTTGACTAAGACATTCTAATTTGAAAATTTATATGAATAGACTGTTGCATTTGAATTTAGAAAAACCGAAAATGTCTTCACAAGATAAAACAAAGATATGATGCTGAGCTAATAATAGTATCATAATGATGGTAAGAGATAATACTTATGGAATGCTTAGTATGTGCCAGACACCCTGTTAAGCACATAAGCATGGGCATCTCATTTAATCCTTTTACCAACCTGTGGAGTATATACTGTGATCTTTCCTTATTTTACAGTGGAAACAGCTCAGAGAAGTTAACTATATTTAAACAGATATTTAAATAGCTTGGCCCTTTTCGAAGGTTTTGGGGGTTTTCCCCTTAAAGTGCCTGTCATCCGATGTGCAATTGCCCATTAGCCACAAGCATTTTTAAAATTTCTCTGATTGTATTCGGCAACCCAAGTTCTTTGTCAAAAAGATACTTACTCCATAAGAATGTTTTTCTTTTTCTATTCGTTATGGCACCTGTACTTACACCCATTGTCAGACTGATGACCAGTTAACTGGCTGTAGTTCTGAGATGGTGCTATTCAGCCAAATACCAATCTTTAAAGGAAGTTTCTGATTTTGTTTACATTTTGAAAGATCAGTTAGTTTATTTAAAAAATTATGGGTATAGTTCCAGAGTGATATAAATATGGAGATTTTGCTTGGCTTAAAGTGTTTGAAGATGCATAAATCAGACTGGATTGAAATTGTTGTGATTACCTCTCTGTTTCTCTCCTAGACTGTAAGGTCACTTTTCTTTCCTAAACACATAGGAGACACTCAGTAAAAACTAGTAGAGTGAGCGGGTGAATGCATGACTGAGTATGTGAATGAATGAACTTACTTCAGTATCTCAAAGAATCTCTGCCTTTTGCTTGCTAATCCAGTGGATGACTTACATTATTAATGAGCAAACTTCCTGCTTGTTGATTTGCTTAGTTCCTCGATTTTTCTTACCACAGTGCTATTAAGACTAAGGTTATGGGTTTCCTACACAGTGTGGTCTAGTTTGCTTCATTGCATGATATACTTATAATCCCAGCCACCTGAGTTGTAGATGTGAGCTTTTGGTCACACCAGGGAGCGGAATAGCTTTGGATCTCTCATAATTATGGCTGTCACAGAGGAGAAGGCCAGTTGGCTTTACTAATAAATTAGTAGGCTCAAGTTCGTGCACTAAAGAAGACATATTAATATGGTAATAGTGAGAACTTGTTCCTAAAGCTGAGTTAATTGCATTTTTGTAAAGTTCAGCATATTGAAAATGGTTTGGAACTACTTTTTGATATTTTTAGTTAATTATATTATAGTCTGAAACAGTTTTATAACTCATTCTGATTTTAATTAAGTAGGTTTATTTACATCAGTCACTGAGAATTTATATGTAACTTATTCATTTAGTGACACTGAAAAGGTATTTCCAGTTTATCAGCATTTTGAGTAGAGAAACAACTCTTCATGTGTTTTTTGAAGAGCTAGGGAAATGAAAATGAAGATACTTCTTTCATCTACTTTATTTCCTGTAGGATTTAAATCTCAGTCTTGAGTTACTTAATCAGCCCGTTCAAGTACTGTTTATGTGTGGTAGGTTGTGAGTGACTTTGGTGTTGATGACTATGCACCTTTCAGATTGTCTGCTCGAAGGCTGAACACAGCAACAGCCAACCTTTTTCACCTGGATGTAGAATACCACTTTTGTCCAGCCACTACATTAGTAATTGTAATAGATGCCCCAGATAGTTCCCTTTATGGTTAAGTTTTGTTTTAATTTGAAATGAAGCTCTGGTTTCTCTGTGTTTACGATTCCTTCTAATTTCTCCTTTTCTAGTGGCAAGGAGTTGTGTCTTTAAAAATTCTGATTTTTACCCCTTTACGGTAAAGTAGATCATCAAACTAATTCCATGATAGCTTCAATACTTAGTTGTGATTTTAATAAGTACAAAACCATGTCCCTTGTCAGTTAGAAGGAAAATGTGCAGAAACACTGTAAACATTACCTAGAAATTTGGTTCAGGCCATCAAGCACAACCCAACTTTCTCCTTTAGGCATTTTAGAAGATGCTGTTGCCTGTGTCTTCAGTGTTTACCTGAATTAAGGGAATGTATTATTATAGAGACACATGAACATGAGTTTGGAAACTTAAAAGCGCACATGCTGTGGAAGTATGGCCTGATCCCTTTAAGCAGAATTTACATCCCAAACTGACTGAGCATGAGACACTATCATCATCTGAAACCCTCTCATTAAATATTTAATCTGGTTTTTCTCTTTCTCTTCTACTCCCACGGTGACTCAGCTTACAGTCAGGATTTCTTGACTGGTCATCACAATAGATTTACTTTAAAAATACCTCTGAAAAAGGCCACAGGCCTTCTGAATGGGTCATTGAATCCAACCACATAGATCACTTGATAGATTGCTCAGTGTACTCATATGTGGTTGTATTAACTATCCTCTTTGTTCTTCCTCTCCCTCCTTTCTGGGAGGTTCTGGGGATAAGACTGCAGCCTTCCAGGAATAGGGACCCTGGCCAGGGCCCACCCAGTGTAGCACTTACCATAGCACTCCATGTAGAAAGCTGTTTTGGTATGTCTGGCGCCTTTGTGAGATTGCAAACTGGAGTGCAGAAACCAGTCCTTATTCAGTGCTTTTCATTCAGCAGATGTAGATCCTGTACCTCCAGGTACCAAGCACCAAAGTAGGCACTGGGAATGCAAGGACAATTGTTAGGATGTGGTCCCTGCTCTCAAAGAAACTGTGTTTATGAAGAAAGAAACAAATGTGACAAGCCTACTAGTAACATTTCAGGTGTTTAATAAGGACCATTTCAGTAAAACCCTGTAACAGAGACTGTTAGCATTTCCTTTTTGTCAGTGGAAAAGCTGAACCTTCACAAAATTACTTAACTTGTACATGGACTGTAACAAGGTAGTTTGAACACAGGCACTTCAACTTTAGCGTTTGAACTCTTAGCCAGTATACTAGGTAGCCTAGAGGTGATAATAAATTAATGTATTATAAAATCACAAGGAAGAAGACCTAATCTCTTTCCTTGGGGGACAAGGTGAAGTTACCAGAAAGTTTTTACAGAGTTACATGTAGGATTGTACCAGGCAAAGAGAAGGAGGGAGAGTCTAGGAAAGAGGAAATGACGTGGGGAAAGCTCAGAGATGGGAAAGCAGGGCCTGAGACTTAGCAGTTTAGGACCAGGCTGAAGGATCAGGTGTGAAATTTGTGGAAAGTGAAGTAGACTAGTTAGGCAGAAGTTATGGATGACTTAAAAAAAATATTGAAGTCTATCCTAAAATAATATAGCAAGTCTTTCAACAATTTTAATCAGAGGAAGCTTAATTAGATTTTTTTTTAATTCTCATGACCTATAGAAAAAAATTGACCAGCCAGAATTGGTAAGATTGGTAACTTCTTCAAGGAAAAGCAGTCAGTCTTAGAGGAACCCTAGATTTCTGACTTGAGTGACATTATTGTCCTAGAAGCATTATAATTTCATTATAACCCTTTTAAAAAATAAACTTCCAGCATGTATCAAGAGTCTTAAAAATGTTTATACTTGTATGCTAGTAATTTCATGTCTTGGAATTGGCTTAAGCAAATAATACAAATGCAAGATATATGCCTTTTGATCAGCATTTATGATATTAGTTCAGAGTGCTTAAAACATATCGGTGAAATTGAGTAAAGAAATAAATGATTGACTGGTTGGTAGAAAATAGTGGAAACATTGGAAACAGTACATTTACATTTAATGTTCATGTATGTTTACTACGTAGTTATGAATCCAGTTGTGGTTCTGAAAATTATATAATTACATGTAAAAATGTATTGTAACTTAAAAAAAAAGCAGAATAGGAAAATATACTTAGACCTATGTTTAAATAAACTTGAAAGAAATACATCAAATCATAATGGTGGGCCAAGTGCAGTGGCTCACACCTGTAATCCCAGCACTTTGGGAGGCCAAGGCAGGCAGATCACTTGAGCACAGCCTGGACAACATGGCAAAGTCCTCTCTACATAAAATACAAAAATTAGCTCGGCATGGTGGCACGTGCCTGTAGTCCCAGCTACTCAGGAGGCTGAGGTGGGAGAATCTGCGGCCACTGCACTCCAGCCTAGGTGACAGAGGGAGACCTGTGTCAAATAAACAACAAAAATTATAAAGGGGGGATTGTCCTTTCTGTTCTCTATTTCTTCAATATTCAATATACTTAGTTCATTTTCATGGTGGAAAAAGGTTAAAAACTTTGAGACTGTTCATTTTGGACTAATGTTAGAAATATCTGAAACATCAAAATGACAATAAACAGTGAACAATTGGAAATAGGCTTGGAATTCAACTCTGGGTTTATACACTGGAGACATTCAGTAAATGTTAACTGAATTGAAGTTCTATCCATTTTCCTTCCCTTGGGTCGGGACCCCAGAATCCTAATGAAATGTATTAGAATATTAGAAGTTTTACTATTATTTGAATATATTAATGAGGAACAAAAACTTCTTCCCTAACACAGAAGAAACATTGATTGCTCTCCTTAATACTTAACATT
Source organism: Macaca mulatta (assembly GCF_049350105.2). Lineage (NCBI taxonomy): Eukaryota > Metazoa > Chordata > Mammalia > Primates > Cercopithecidae > Macaca > Macaca mulatta. The sequence continues at coordinate 71,161,515 of NC_133416.1, forward strand.
ATTTTTCTTATGTGGCAATTGTTGTTCAAGGGCCAAGGGTCTGCTCTCACTGCTTTCAAATATTTTAAGTTATTATCTTTTTTTTTTTTTGATAGTGGGTCTCACTCTGCCACCCGGGCTGGAGTGTATGCTCACAGCTCACTGCAGCCTCGAACTCTTAGGTTCAAGAGATCCTCCCACCTCAGCCTCCCTCGTAGCTGGGACCACAGGTATGCACCACCATGCCCAGCTAATTTTTATACTTTTTCTAGAGGTGGAGTTTCCCCATATTCCCTAGGTTGGTCTCCAACTCCTAGGCACAGACAGTCTGCCCACCTCAGTCTCCCAAAGTGCTGAGATTACAGGCATGAGCCACTACGCCCAGCCTACTTTCTAATTTTTAATGAAATAGAATCCATAGGCGTATTTAACCTATTAATTTTTTTTTTTCTAATAGAGACGTGGTTTCACTGTGTTGCCCAGGCTGGTGTTAAACTCCTGAGCTCAAGTAATCCTCCTGCCTCAGCCTCCCTAAGTGTTAGGATTATAGGTGTGAGCCACCACACCTGGCCTCACTTATTGAATTTTGATGGACTTTTGACAATCCAGATATTTTCTAATTAAAGGATTTCAGTTCATTAGCCTAGTAATGCCGTATGCTAACTGGACCACACCAGGTACATTTTGGTTTAAAGATTGCTTCTTTGGGAGTCCAGAGTAGCATTTTGAAGAAACAATTGTTTCTCGTTGTTACTGTAATAAAACTGGAAACGTATTTAAAGTGGGGGTAACATGAGGTGCTTCCTCCACTGTTGCCATACCGTGAGGACAGGAACCATGTCCCCAGGATATAGATTAGGACTTGATGTTTTGTCCAGCCCAAGTATCTGTGAATACAAGGATGTGTGAATTCATATTTCACAAATTAGTCATATAAACTAGTGCTTCTCAGAGCATAGTTCAGTTCCTTAGCAATTTTTGCAGACTAGTGTTGGGAAGAAAATCTTTAATTTCTATGTTATTTACTAGACGATAGAGGGTTTGGACTGTCATTCGAAGTGAACAAACAGGCAGAAACTTTGGTGCTGTGTCATGAGGATAGCCAGGGGTCTACCTACTGAAAGGAACTCCACACTGACTTTTCACAAAATCTAAAATTCCTACTGGAGCCTGCTCCTCAAGGGCCTCTTTCATGAGTTACATATACCTTATCATGTGGACTTGAGGAATTATCCATTTCCTAAGGGATGTTTCATTAATTCATTCAATAGCAATGGTAGTAGGACCCCCTGAGAAAATGGAACATAGGAAGATAGATTTAATATACACACATGGCAAGGGAATATGGATATAAGAAAAGCTGGAGCATAATCCTTATGGGCCCTTTGGAATCCAGGGTCACCTGAAGGAATCTAAAGGCCAGGGCAGTAGGGAGGGACATCAAAGTCAACTCAAGCCCCTCCTTCAGGGAAGCCAAAAGAATCAATGTCAAAAGAGACCACGAGAAAGGACAATGTGATGTGGCCTTTTCACTCAAGGGAGTTGCCATGACGAACAGTATCTGGAAAAAGAAATAATGATAATTATGGTGTATTCACTGTGTGTTAGGAACCATTCTTAATACTATGCATGAATCATCTTTTTAACACTTACAAGAACCTTATGAGATAAGTACAATGCCTATATTCATTTTACAGGTCAGGAAACTGAGGCATAGGCAGATCCAAAGTCCTTAAACCTTCACATTATGCATTCTGACTCTGTAGTCCTTAGACCTTGCTTTTAAGCATTATATTATACTGCCTGCAGACAAACTTTATATATTTCAGGGCCTCTGGGGAACGACAAAAGAAAAATGTAAGTGTATGCCTGGCAGAGCACAGTCTGTCTGTGATGCCAGATGTCTTCTACCTCATTATCTGAAGTCTTAGAAAATATGGAACATACTATGACTCGTCAGCACATGGACACATAGAGGGGAATAACACACACTGGGGCCTGTTGGAGGATGGAGGCTGGGAGGAGGGAGAAGATCAGGAAAAATAACTAACGCGTATTAGGCTTAATACATGGGTGGCAAAATAATTTGTATAACAAACCCCCATGATACAAGTTTACCTTTACTACAGATCTGTGCATGTACCCCTGAACTTAAAATAAAAGTTAAATAAAAGAAAAAATCATCCTGTCCTAAGATATTTGGCCTAAGATAGCTTTGAGGACCCTTCTAACCCCAAACCTAAATCTTTTATCTGACCCAGAATATTTTCTTGGGTTAAGGTTTCTTGAACATAAGGGATTTTTTTGTTGCTGTTATTGTTCTGAAGTCTTAGCCAAGAAATATTTTCTTCTTTTCTTTTTCTTTTTTGAGACAGAGTCTCACTGTATCACCCAGGCTGGAGTGCAGTGGTGTGATCTCAGCTCACTGCAACCTCTGCCTCCTGGGTTCACGCAGCTGTCATGCCTCAGCTTCCTGAGTAGCTGGAATTACAGATGTGTGCCACCACACCTGGCTAATTTTTGTACGTTCAAGAGAGATGGGGTTTCACCATGTTGTCCAAGCTGGTCTTGAACTGTTGGCCTCAAGTGATCTGCCTGTCTCGGCCTCCCAAAGTCCTGGGATTACAGGCGTGAGCCCAGTGCGACCAGCCATCTTTTCTTTTTAGACTTGCTACCTGAAACGTGGGTAGCTGAGCAGAGTTACTTGGTGGCCTTTGATCCCATTAGAGAGTTCTGAATTGTTGGCCTAGATCCTTGAATGAAATCTGATATTAAAATAACACCAAACTGAAGTCATAGGAGATTTGTAGTGTAATATATACCCTCTCGATAATCAAGACAGAGGAAAAATAAAATGAGTTTCAGTTGACTTCATTTTTTTACTTGAAACTTTCCTTTCACTCTTGGGTGATTTGTAACCCACATCTTCACATATCAGGGACACAGCAAGACATAAAATCCGTAATTCCAATTTGGGATTTTAGAAGCTGTCAGAGCTTAGTAAATAGCACCACTCTCTTAGATACTCCAAGGAAATTCAGTGAAAAATACTGCTAATGAATTTAAATTTCTCCAAGTTCAGGTACTGCTCTGACGCCATCTTCCCACACTGTTTTATCTTCCATGAGTCTTCAGTCTGTCATACTTATTTGGCTTTTGTTGAGGCCTGACCCAATGACCTCATGTTTACAAGATGGATGTGGGCCAGAACTAGGACCCTCTTTAAATTCTGCATTCTTGGTGCCCACTTGCCCAAGCACCACACAGGACACTGCAAGGTTGCAGAACTGATTAAGATACGGCCCTTATCCCTAATACTGTTAGTCCAGTGAGAGGTATATACATGAACCAGTGGATGTTGTTGTTGCAAACTGTAGATTAAGCTTTGCTACATATCTTTTTTCCATTTTCTGTAGCTGACTACATAATGAACTCAAAATGGGGGGAAAAAGGTCATTTGGATGTAAGATTTCTTTAAAATAACTTACAGCTTTTGCTGAAAGTAATATTCAAATACTTCTCTATCAAACTCTCAGAATTAGCCTAGGGAAGGGTATTTTAAATGCTGTTTTTTACCAACTGGGTAGAAGGATGATACTCTCCACTTTTTTGTCTTCATTGAAGATAATAATAAATGCAGAGGTAAAAGTTTATGGACCTTGAGTGGACTTACCATTTTACTGCTTTGAAAGTGCTTTCTTGCCAGGCTCGGTGGCTTACATCTATAATCCCAGCACTTTGGGAGACTGAGGCAGGCAGATCACTGAGTTTGAGACCAGTCTGGGCAATATGGTGAAACCCTGTCTCTACAGAAAAATGTAAAAACTGGTTGGGCTTGGTTGCACGCCCCTGTAGTCTCAGCTACTTGGGAGGCTAAGGTGGGAGGATTGCTTGAACCCAGGGGTTCAAGGCGGCAGTGAGCTGTGAGCATGTCACTGCACTGCAGCCTGGGTGACAGAGTGAGACCCTGTCTCCAAAAACAAAAAAGCGCTTTCTTAAAATTAAACTTGTAGTCAGTCACATTGTAACTTTGGACAGAGGAAGTTAATTTCCCCTTTGGTTTCTAAGTTAGCTTTTTGGGAATCACACTGTAAAATTTCATGGTCTAGTTCATTTTTAATGGTCCTTAGTTCTGCAACTCAACTTTTAAGCAAGCATGATGCTTCAACCTGCTTACTTTGTCTCTGTTTGGTAAAGTCTGTTTGGATGGTGGGGGAGCCATTCACCCAAGGTTGTTACTTGTTTGGTCTGTTTATCCTAGGGGTCCATCTGTATACAATGTCTAGAGTTTACAAAGGGCCATTCCGTTGAAGATGTTTATTACAGAGCCTTGCTGTCTTTCTAACGTGTTAGATACATTCCCCTATTTTCAGTCAGTGGACTTTTTAAGAGTAAATAATTTTAAAATATTCTTTTTTATTTTCTTTTTAATTACAGAGCAAAGAGATTGCATTCCAACTTCATGAGGATTTAATGAAGGTTCTTAATGAGCTTTATACGGTAAGCACATAATCTTTCTTCTTTTCTAGAATTCTTGGGTTAGAATTCTGGTTTGTAAAAACACTGCTTATTGTAGTATTCATTCCAAGCCAGAGTGACAGTGGATCCTCATCTGCTTGAAATACAGGAGCAGGTGGATAGGTGTACACAGCTACATTCCTTTGCCACTCCATCCCGATTTGGAGAAATTGTACTGAAATAAATTATCTATCTACCTATCTATCTGTCTGCATACACACATATATACACAAGTAGCGCACTTTAAGAAACTAAAGTATAGATGTCTCCATAAGATACGTTTTTAACTGGATTTTATGTGATCTCTACATATATTGAATTCGAGAATATTTTGTTTAAAATTGATGCCCTTGTGGCCAGGCGTGGTGTAATCACAGCACTTTGGAAGGCCGAGGCTGGTGGATCACTTGAAGTCAGGAGTTTGAGACTAGCCTGGCCAGTGTGGTGAAACCCTGTCTCTATTAAAAATGTAAAAGTTAGCTGGGCGTGGTGGGATGTGCCTGTAATCCCAGCTATTTGGGAGGCTGAGGTGGGAGGATCACTTGACCCAGGAGGCAGAGGTTGCAGAGCCAAGATCGCACCACTGCACTCCAGCCTGGGCAACAGAGTGAGACTCTATCTCAAAAAAAAAAAAAAAAAAAATGTTGCCGTATAGAACTTGAGCAATTTAGGTTGTGTTATTCTGGTGCTTTCTTTTTTTTCCACATTTTAGTTCAATTAATTGTTTGGTTAATGACGTATTAAAATTACTTTTGAAGGGTATCAATTTTTTTTGCAATAATTTGCTTTTTTGACTTACATTTTATTTAGGGTACTTCATGTAATCATTAAAAATTAAATAATTTAAAACTACTTTATTAAAAATAACTAAAACTAATGATGTTACAAGTTAGAGTTAGTAATATAATCATGTAAATATTTTTCCACGCTTAATGATCATGTTATGAAATACTTCTTTTGGGGGATATTTTATTTTAAGAGAATAAAATAACAATAAATGAGTAATATTAATTTATATTAATGAAAGATATTTGGATTTTTATTGCACAAGATTATTTTGTTTGTTTGTTTGTTTTTGAGAAGGAGTCTCGTTCTGTCACGCAGGCTGGAGTGCAATGGCGCAATCTCAGTCACTGCAACCTCTGCCTCCCGGGTTCAAGCAATTCTCCTGCCTCAGCCTCCAGAGTAGCCGGGATCACAGGCATGTGCCAGCACGCCTGCAAATTTTTTGTATTTTTAGTAGAGACGGGGTTTTGCCGTGTTGGCCAGGCTAGTGTCAAGCTCCCGGCCTCAAGTGATCCACCCACCTCAGCCTCCCAAAGTGTTGGGATTACAGGCATGAGCCACCAAGCCCGGCCTGAATTGGTTTTTTTATAGGCAAACTAAACCTGAAACTCGAAAGCACGTTTCTTGATTTACCAATTCCATTTGTTCCTAAAAAGGCACATGTGTAACATACAGTTTTGTAAATTAAATTTTTAATGCTCCTTTGATACTTACTAATTAAAGAAACTTGTAAGTTAAACTTTTATAAAATGATTCTTTATAAAATGAACTTTCTAGTTTTTTTCTATGTGTGTGATAAATCTATTTTTTATAAAGCACATTTACTACATCTGTGCATATAAATTGAATTGACAATTTCTGTGTGTTAGTTCCTCCTTCAGAAACTTTCGACTGCATGCAACCTACAAAAGCCACAGGTTAAGAGATTATATCTATATACCAAATGCCTAATGAAACTGATTTTTACGTGATAAAGACCAATTTCTAGCTCCTGCCTTACATGATTTGTTAGTTTCTGATACCCTAAGGTATCAACCATTTCTAGAAGCCCAGTAATTTAAAAGTTAAACGACCTTTGTATACCTGAGACTTCCAAAGAGGAACAAGCAGAAATTCTGTGTTGTCTTCCATTGAACTCTTTTAAGATGAGGACGTTTTGGCACTTTCCTCGTAGTTCCTTTTGCTTAGACATTGTTTTACCTAGAAATAGAAATCAGTCCTTAATACGTTACAAAAATAAGTCTGCTGGTTGCCATGCCATCATGGGTTAGAGCCTGTTGATTATGGTCTGAAAATAGTAGTGTAGTAAAGACAACAGTGACAAAGATGAACTTGACCACTGAATACAAGAAAAGTCAAAAGAGTGTCCTGAAAATTTTATCTCAGTGAGGGATATATATAATGAAATTTCTCCTAGATCCAGCCTATTGATTGCACCTAGACATTTTGCAGACTCTGTAGCGTTCAAGTAAGTAAGCTGACACCTCAGAACTCTTATCAAATATCAGCCCAAAAGCCTGAAAGAGCCAGGTTCTGCCAAAGGCCACCAGGGTTGGAGTGACCCTGTCAGAGTCATTTAAGCTCTCAGAATTGGTTGAGGGATTAAGGGATAGGGCAGACAAGCAATGAGATTTTAATTATGTCATCTGTAGATCACTTTGAGCTCCTGGGAAAAAATTTTACTTTAATCAGAGAGCATGCTCAGCAAGGCCAGAGGTCATGTTCTGTGGGGAGAGAACTTCATATCACTCATGCACATACACACACCCTCTCCCTTTTTATTCTAAAAGGAGATGCTGTTTGGTCCCTCTTGCACATTATCTTCAGATACACAAACTTTGTCTTGTTCAAATAAAATCTATCCATTATATTAATACTTCAGTTTACATTAGGAAAGAGGCGAGATGAGGCATATTTGAACAGTGGAACAATATTTGGAGGAATGTAGTTTAGATTCCCCATTCAACTACTCACTGGTATTTTTGTCATGAACAAATAACCTAGTTGCATCATGCATGGAATTTTGTAGCACTGATGATGTAATAGTGATTGTTGAAGTAACAGGTATAAAATACATAGCCTCGGGGAATTGAGGATGCTTTTTAATTGTCTTTTAAATTACAGTCAACCTTAGTGGTGGGTGACAGCCTTATGTTTGGACTTTCTTACCCCAGAATATTGTTCCCACAGCAATTGTTGATTATTTCAAACATTTTATCAGAAAGCTTTGTCTCCGATAAAATATATATGCTCAGGAAGGAGAATAGAGAGAGATGTCCTATGGTATTTATACATTAGAATGAACTGAGTTTTACCAGCCCAGATTGTACGGATGATGGGATAGATACGATATCATATGATGATATGATAGATATATAATACAATAGAGCACAGTTTGTGTGGACATGGCATGAAGTGCTGGGCTTACAAGCGGAAGACAGGATGGTGCCATTAGAGTGGCTACTGAAAGAAGAGGAAAGGCTTTAAAGACTTTACTATATTTTTGCCCAATCTTGCTTTTAATTGCCAATAAAAATAAGGCCTCAAATGGTTTTAAGCCTCTATTTGAATTCTTAGGCGACTACAAAGGACAGCCAGAGCAGTTAAGATTAGTTCAGTCTTCACCAGCTACAGTGGCTCATGCCTGTAATCCCAGAGCTTTGGGAGGCCGAGGTGGGCAGATCACCTAAGGTCAGGAGTTCGAGACCAGCCTGGCCAACATGGTGAAACCCTGTCTCTACTAAAAATACAAAAATTAGCCCGGCGTGGTGGTGGACACCTGTAATCCCAGCTACCCAGGAGGCTGAGGCAGGAGAATCACTTGAACCCAGGAGGTGGAGGTTGCAGTGAGCCGAGATTGCACCACCGCACTCCAGCTTGGGTGACAAGAGTGAGACTCCATCTCAAAAAAAAAAAAAAAAGGAAAGAAAAGAAAGATGATTAGTTCAGCCTTGAAGAGCAAAGGTTCTCAAAATAATGACATAAACCAAATAGATGTTTATATTCTCTCTCACAAAAAAAAGACCAAAGATTGACAGTGCAGGCCTGGTATGGAGGTTACATAAATCCTTGCAAGACTCAAGCTCCTCCTACTGCTTGTTCAGGTAAACCCCATTGTAACAGTTGTCCTTAGAATTCAAGATGGTTGCTAGAACTCCAGCCATTACATCTGCATTCATGGCAACAGAATGGAAAAAGGGAGCCTTGCCTTTTAAGGAGACTCCATAAAAGTCTCACACAAGACTTTCATATACATCTCACTGGCCAGAACTTAGAACATGGTCCCTCCAGGCTGCAAGTTAGGTCTGGGAATTACAGTCTTTTAGCTAGCCAGGTCATTGCTAGCCAGTTTTTTAAAAATGGGATTCTGTTCATTTGAAAGAGAAGGGGAGTTATTTGTAGCTAACTAGCCATGCCTGCCAGAGTAGCTAACATTTACCACATGCTGATTATGCTTGTGCTAGTTATTGTGCTAAGCATATTATTTGCATTATCTCATGTAATCCTCACAGCACCTCTATGAGGTAGTTATTCGCATCATCCTCATTTGATAGACGAGGAAACTAAGGCTCAGAGGGACTTGCCCCAGGGTGCACAGTAAGTGATAGGGTGGGATCTCAAGTCCAGGACTGGCTGCAGAGCCTCTACCCTTTACTGTCTTTTTATCTCTATTGCTGTAGTTGTGGGGAACCATTTTCTAAATAAGATCTCTAAATATTAATGCCTCCCCCACAATACAGAGAACATAAGTAGTTTATCTCCAGCTCATTTATAGTTTTTATAATCAATGGCATTAATGTTGCTTTAACAAAATGTACGTGACAAATTGAACATGTGGCTCTATGGCAACCAGTACTTCTTAGACATGTGTACTTAAGTGATTTAACAGGTGGAATTCATTGGCTAAAAGCGAAAGGGTGAACCAGGATCCCCAGACTCCCTTTCTTAGCCTAATTTGCTAATTCTTTTTGAGTTAAACATTTGAAAGCAAGCTAAAGGATAGAATTAGCAAGTTTGGGAGTAGGGTTAAGAAACCAGGGACACCGTCATGCTATCATGAAACAAAAGTAACTGGACTGGCAGTCCGCAAGCTTATATTTGAGTCCCAGCTTCATTAATTGTTAGTTGTGTGGCACTGGGAAATCATTTAGCTTCTCTGGGCACTTGTTTTAGTCTGAGTTCTCTATAGATACAGAACCAACAGAATGGGTGTCTGTGTGTGTGTGTGTGTGCGCGCGTGTGTGTGCATATGCAAAGTGATTTACTATAAGGAGTTGACTCCCACAGTTATGGAAGATGAGAAGTGCCAAGATCTGCAGTGAGCAAGCTGGAGACCCAGCCAGGAGGGTTAATGGGATAGTTCTAGTCTGAGTTCAGGCCTGAAAACCAGGAAAGCCAATGGTGTAAGTTCCAGTTCAACTCCAGAAAAAGACCAATGTTCCAGCTCAAAGACCATCACACAGGGAGAGTGAATTCTCTCTTATTCAGCCTTTTTGTTCAAAGCAAGTCATCAGTGGGTTGGATAAGACCCACCTATATTGGAGAGGGCAATCTGCTTTACCCGGCCTACTGATTCATATGTTAATCTCATCCAGAAACACTCTCACACACAGCCAGAATCATGTTTGACCAAATATCTGGGCACCCCACAGCCTAGTCAAGTTGACACATAAAATTAATTATTATGGCATCTGACAAGGCACAAGAGTATAATGGGGAAGGGTCAACGCTTAAATCACAGCTCTGCCCCTTTCTGGTGCGTGTGACTCTGTGCCTCAGTTTTCTCATCTATAAAATGGAGATGAAAAAATACCTCTTAGAGTTGTTAAAAAGGATGAATGTTTAAAGACAAATGGAAACATTTTGCATGCTTGCTATGCTAGGCACTGTGAGATGTACTGGGGATATAGCTGTGAATGAAAACAGACCAAATCCTTCCTCTCAAGGCATTTACATTCTAGTGAAGAGAGAGAGAGAGAGGCCTTAAATAAATAATATGGCAGGAGTAAGAGCTAAGAGGAAAAGTACAGCTGAGTTGATACAGGTAGAGCATTCAGAACAGTGCCTGTCACGTGGTAAATGTTTAAAAAACATTAGTAGTTAGTGTTAGCCTCCTCATCATCATCACCCTCTTTATCAATGGACTGGGGATGGCCCCAGCTTCATGTCAGCCTCACAAAGTAAATGCAGATATCAGGAATGATTTTAACAGTAATTACAGATGGTTTTTTACATATATATGAATTTTTCTTATGATGAATATATGATACTTTTGTACCAAAAAAAAAAAAAGGAAGGTAACTTCCCTAAGAAACTACATTGATAGTAAATGTTCACAGGGCTGTGATCGGAGAAGTGGAAAAGTAAAAGGCAAAAGCAGAGAAAAGTGGTAACAGAAAGGTTAGAGGGAACATTCAAAACAAAATGTGCCTTCATCGGCCCAATAAAGAGGTCATATGAAATGGGTTTAAAGTGTTAAGCCTGTCCCACCACCAAAATCTCAAAAGGTTATGCAGTATTTTAATAGAAGAACCATGATTTGCCCTTTATTACTGTTTCTTTACTTTCTCTAGGCATTACAGCATTACACTCAGCATTTTACAAAACAAGGAGTTGACCACTCTCAGTCAGCTAATTCTAATCAAGATTAACACAGATGTCATGATAAATCCATGTGAAATTGATTGTTAATTGTATGTAATTGATTATCACACTCTCTGTGCATCAGCAGCACACACAGCTAGCCAGAGTCAAGAGGTAATCTATCCTCAAGTTCCATTAGATCAAGAGGAAGAGAACTGAGGAAATGAAGATTTATCCAACCCTTTACCATGAGGGCAAGCACATCCCATTTATTTCTCACAGCAGCACTATGAGGCAGGTATGCCTAATCTCAGGCTTACATGTGGGAATTGGGGCTTGGAATAATAAGCTCAGGGTCACACAGACAGTAAATGACTGATCCAAAATCTAAACCCACTTCTGTTCCCAAGGCCCATCAGTTCCTCACTGGGCAGCTGCCTTAGAGAAGGACGTGCAGAGGAGGTGGCAGGAGGAGGGGTAAACCTGAGTTAAAGGATCAGTAAAACTCTCTATGACAGACACTTGTGAAAACATGAGCTTACTAGACTGTTATATGGGTTACAGAATGGGCAAACCCAAATGACTTTGTGTAATCGGCTTTCATATTAGGATATGAAGCCAGGTGTGGTGATTCACATCTGTAATCCCAACACTTTGAGAGGCTGAGCTGGGAGGATCAATTGAGCCCAGTTTGAGACCAGCCTGGGCAACGTGGCAAAACCCTGTCTCTACCAAAATACAAATAAATTTAGCCAGGTGTGGTGGTGTGTGCCTGTAGTCCCAGCTGCACAGGAGGCTGAGGTGGGCAGATCACCTGAGCCCAGGAGGTCAAGACTGCAATGAGCCGTGATTGTGCTACTGCGCTCCAGCCTGGACTCCAGCCTGAGTGACAAAGTAAGATCCAGTCTCAAAAAAAAGAAAAAGAAAAAAAAATCAGGATATGTTCATTTTAGCTTTAGTGTTATAATGTAAAATTTCCTCTTCAGTGTGCGTTCATACACAGTGGTTACTTCTAAGGATCCATGTCTTGCTCCATTCGGCTTCGTTTTCTTCCTAATGAGCGCTAAATCCAATATGCCTCTATTAGTCAGTTTTCACACTGCAATGAGGAAATACCCGAGACTGGGTAATTTATAAAGAAAAGAGGTTTAATTGACTCAATTCCCCATGGTTGGGAGGTCTCAGGGAACTTACAGTCATAGCAGAAGGCACCTCTTCGTAGGGCAGCAGGAGAGAGAATGAGTGCCAAGTGAAGGGGCAGCCCCTTATAAAACCATCAGATCTCCTGAGAACTCACTCACTACCACGTGAACAGCATGGGGGAAACCACCCCTGTGATTCAGTTATCTCCACCTGGTCCTGCTCTTGACACGTGGGGATTGTTACAATTCAAGGTGAGATTTGGGTGGGGACACACAGCCAAACCATATCAATGCCTAACAAATGTAAATGGAGTATGGAAGCTGTCCTGGTGCAAACCCAGAGGTGGGCTGAGTAACTTTCACAGGAGCGGTTTCAAAAACAGTTGATGTGAGCACAGAATCCAGCCTGGCCTTTATGTATCTTTGAAGCCCTTGTCTCTTTAAAACGTTTAAATTTAAAAAAAAAAAAAAAAAAAAAAAAAAAAAAAAAAAGCTGATTATTTTTTAGAGGGAAAGAAAAGATGCTGTTTATTATTTCAAGCCTTTCCTTGAAAACAGCCTCTGAGGACTGCGGAGGGAAACTTTGTTGGCTGGTTTTGTGAGCCTCCCACAGACCAGGAGCTAATGTATCCTTCTATAAAGAAGAAACATGCCCAAGGCAAGGTTGAAAAGTCATTCCGAGAGCCCAAGATACTTGCCGCCTCATATCGTAAGATTTTTCTCTGAGCCTCAAAGAGGTTTTTGACCTTGAGAGGGGACGAGTGGGGGTTACGTACTTCTTTTAGCTCAAGGGCATTTTAAGAATTTGAAATATATGTATTTCAGTAGTGAAAATGAAAATTCATTCCTTTGAGACAGACTACAGAGGCCTGGGTCTCAAAACAAAACACTGAACAAAGGGAAATAAGGAGTAGGAATATGTAAAAAGCTCCCAAACTGAAAATCTCTTTGGAGTACCACATTCTCCACGATGCCTCCTGGAAAACTTTTTTTAAAACACTCTATTTAGGGACCTTGGGCTGACAAAGAATTTCCGTACCTCCTTCCCCTGGCTTTGATTGCTAGACACTTCAATGGAAAGAAAGAGGGATTGGGATCGTGTGACTCTCTGCGAGGAACTTCTGAATTCTAATCTTGGCCTTGACACACACCGACTTTGGAGACTAGATTAGCTAATTTAACCTGGCTTTGTTTTCCTGCCAGAATGATCGGGATTAATAAAATGACCAATTCAAGGATCTCTGAGAAGAACTGTTTGATAAGAACTTTATACGTAGACATCTTTGAGGGCGTTCTGATCAATGATGCCAACTGCTTCCTACCTCCTGCTTATAGTTTCATTTTCTTTCTGATACTTAAGAATTAGTTATGATTAATGTTTATATACCACAAGTAAGGCTGTCTTTTATTAAAAGAAGTGAGCCATATGAACCCCAATGTAATTATTTAGCTTAGAAATGAGAATGTGTTAGAAAGTATACTTTAGTGAAAAAAAAATTCTAAAGAATGTTTTACATCCAGAATCCTTCTCAACGAAGTATTTTGTCCAAACTATTACATTCTGAAATACAGTATTATAATCTTTAAGTGATTAGAATGCTTTAATGACAGACGTCTTAAGCAGTTTCTAGTACTAAATATATATGATACTTGCCAAAATAAATTAGAGGCATTTTTCTTGGATTTTACTGTTCGAAATTGGACCAGAAATGTAAAAGATCACATGAAGGAAATCAAGCTCTAAATCAGTTGTTATCAGATGATCCAATTCAACATATTTTAACTCACTGGCATGGTTTTCTAACTCACATGATTATGTGAATTTGATCCTACCATAGTTTGATAGCATTTGGGGACTGAAATGGACCTTTAGGAATGTTCAAATTAAGAGCCAGGCACAGTGGCTCATGCCTGTAGTCCCAGCATTTTGGGAGGCCAAGGCAGGCAGATCACCTAATGTCAGGAGTTTCAGACCAGCCTGGCCAACATGGTGAAACCCCATGTCTACAAAAATACAAAAATTAGCCAGGCGTGGTGATGCGCGCCAGTCATCCCAGCTTCTTGGAAGGCTGAGTCAGGAGAATCACTTGAACCCAGGAGGTGGAGGTTGTGGTGAGCAAAGATCTTACTGCCACACTCCAGCCTGGGGGTCAAAGCAAGACTCCATCTCAAAGAAAAAACAAAAGAAATGTTCAAATTAACCTCCTCATTTTGGAAGAATATCCGGAAGGCTCAGAGAGATTAAGTGATTCACTTATGTCCCAGAGCTAACTCATGGCCAGGTTGGAACTGAAACCCAGGTTTTATTTTAATTCAGATTAGCAAGAAGGTTCTTGTGAGGTGTGTGCTGCTATGCTAGGAGCTTCAGTTGAGACAGTACCAGTTCAGGAGGCTTTCAGTCTAGCAGAGGTGCTAAAGTTAAGAGATAATAACAGCTAACCTTTGTGCCAGGTACTGTTCCAAGCACTTTACATAATTACTTCTTTATATTTTCCCAACAACCCTGGGAGGTAGTTGAGGCACAGAGATGTTAAGTACCTTGCCCAAGGTCACACAGCTAGCAAGTCTCACACGAGGCGGTCTATGCTCTTAGCCCACGTGCTGTACTCCCTTTTTACTGGTGAATATAGTGTGGGTACATAACAGTCTGTGTTATGTACCCACAGATAGGCTCAGGCAGAGGACTTTGGAGATCCAAAGAGAGGGGTCCATGTTGAAGACTGAGAAAATTGCAGAGAGGAAAAGGTCTACAAATGGACTTGAGAGGATAGCCAGGATTTTAGTAAGAGGAGAGATGAAACAGGGGAAAGGCATCTGAGGAAAAGGAACAGTGAGAGCCAAGGCACAGAGTTGGGAAAAAGCACAAGGTGCATTCGTAGAATCTCTCTCTCTGGAGCCCTATCTAGGGAAAGAGGGAAAATCATAAGTTGAATGATTTTGGAACAGCTACTAAAACGAGATTGCAAAGAACATAGGCAGCAAAAAAATGGTTAGACATCTAGTCAAAAGCAGTTTCCAAACTCAAAAAGCTCTCTTGCACAGATTAACAAAGGCCTCTTATTTCTCTTTTTTTTTCCTATTGTTCCAATAAAAGGAGTGAGATGTATTGGATTTGAGGCATAGAATATATGTGTCAGTTTCTGAACCACTTTTCATTAAAAGAAAAGGATTCCACAGCAGCCTTTCCCTTTTGGTTGATGCGGCAATTCTGAAGGTGTGGGACTTTTATGATTTCAAGATTCTGAAGTATCTTGGGTCCTCAGTGTAAATATTTCATATACTAAACCTTGCCATATAAAGGTCTAATACACACATGTAATGTTGAAGCCATGTGAAACATTTCCCTGAGAAGAACTAAATATTTAAAGTTGCAGGTGACTTGGAAATTCTAGTAAATTTGGTGGCCTTTCATTATACATGTGCTTTCCCCTTCAACACTGCCAACTACTTGAAACTTTCCTTTGCCACCAAAGGCTGTTGCTTAGCTCCTGCTGCCACTGTGGCCCTGGTTAATATCTATTCCATGTGCAAACTCTTGGATATTTCTTTCAGTAGTTTAAACTTGTATTTCAGTGCCTCAAGACATTGTATGAAAACTGCTTTTGAAATAAGAACTTTCTGAATGACCTTCTCTATCACCGACTTTCCCTGTTGACTTGTTGGGCATGATTAAGTCTCTTTGCAGCTCAGTTGCTTTGACCCATAAAACGAAGACCATCCCTCAGTTCCCTGGCCTCTCAAGTGTGTGAGAATAAACAAGTGAGCACTGGATGGGCTAGAGCTATTGTGGGCTGAAAAGATTTTCCTAGTTTGTTCTGGCTGCTGTAACAAAATACCACAAACTGGGTGGCTTACAAACAACAGAAATTTATTTTCCAGTTCTGGAGCTGGGACATCGAAGATCAAGGCAGCAGCAGATTCAGTATCTGGTGAAACCCCTTTGTGGCTCATAGACAGTACATTCTTGCTATGCCCTCACATGGTTGAAGAAACAAGAGGTCTGTCTCACGCCTCTATTGTAAGTGTACTAGTTGCATTCATGAATGCTCTGCTCCCATGACCAATCACCCTGGTTATGTCCCCCTAATCCCGTCATCACCTTGGGGAGTTAGGATTTCAACATATGAAGTGGTGGTGGACACAAAGGTTCAGAACATAGCAGATATGATAGAAGAGTGGGGTACTTTATTAATTGTGTTGCATTCATGAAGCATTCACTGTGTGCCAGTGATCACTGCGAGGGCTTGACATGTATTCATTTATTCATTTTTTGTATTCATTTTTCCAACCTTACAGGTAATATTCTTATTCCCAATTTAGAGGTGAGTAAAGCAAGGAACATGGTGTGAGACAAAACTAGTATTTAAACCCAAGCATTCTGATTCCTGGGATGAACCATTGTAGCTTTTCAGAAATGGAATGGGCTCTCTTTTAGGACAGTGCTCCTGTCTTCTTTCCCGGTGGCTGCCAGCAAGTATGGAGAGAGGGGCTACGACTTTAAGGTCTTAGAATTCGCAGAATGCAGTTACTCCACATTTGTCCCAAGTCTCAGAATTTGTGTCGTGTCTCTAAACCAGATAAATGGAAAGTACTAAAAGCATTGTTACTTCTGCTCTGAAATTGTTATAGGATTATTTCTATTGCATCCAAGTCTTAAACACGAATGGCTGGGGGTGGGGTCTTTCAACAAATAATGTAAGTCCTGAGCATGGCTGAGTAACACACAGCCCTGTCATCAGGGAGCTAGGCTAGTGAGATATGTCCATGTACAGTGTTGGGCACCAGACTAGATAGAGATCTCTATGGCTCTGGGCAAGCATGGAGCCACTCAGGAGACTTCCTGAAGAAGCTGACACCTGAATTTAGTGCTAAAGGATGGATGGGAAAAGCGTTCCAAAAAGAGGAGAGTGCGTGAGGGAAAGCACAGATGTGTGAAACATTGCCTCTGCAGGGAACTCCATACACTCTGATATTGCCAGAGTGTTAGCAAATCACTAATGCAAAAATAAATGAAGCAGGCCAGGGGCGGTGACTCATGCTTGTAATTCCAGCACTTTGGAAGACCAAGGCAGGCGGATCACTTGAGGTCAGGAGTTCAAGACCAGCCTGGCCAACATGGTGAAACACCGTCTCCACTAAAAATACAAAAATTAGCTGGGCATGGTGGCTCATGCCTGTAATCCCAGCTACTAGGGAGGCTGAGGCAGGAGAATCACCTGAACCCAGGAGGTGGAGGTTGCAGTGAACCAAGATCTTGCCACTGCGCTCTGTCCTGGGCAATAGAGCAAGACTCCATCTCAATAAATAAATAAATAAATAAAGCATTAAACTGAGATATCTTAAAATCCCATTTCCTAACCATTCTCTCTTACCCCACTACAGTGAGTACTCAAGAGAAAAGAAAGGAAAAGAATCTTTTGCTAAATTAGAATTTATTGGATAAAATACCCTTTATTTCATGTCGAAATCTCTGATAATCGTGAAGTGGGCAGATACTGTAGTATAACACCAAATTGATAATTATGTTTATAAAAAATTATGAACTAATGAACTAGCATAAATCAATAAAGAAGAAAACATAATTGGATTTCTAGTAATAGAACATTAATTAAGTCAAGACAAGGCCTATCTGTTGTACATAGTAGAGGGCTTGAGGAACTTTTGCTGAATATGAATGTTGATTAAGAGTTCCTTAGAGATAAACAAAACCAATAACCCCATCTATGACTCAAAGACTTAAACTAGAACCTGTCTCCAATAACTGCTGGAAAGAGCAAGGGCAGATTAAGATTTATAAGTACACTTCACTTTCCTTACAAATAGAAACATTTTCTTTTTAATAAGGCATAAAACAATTTATCTTCTTTAGGGTAAGTTGATCCTTTTTCATTAGTTTTATTAAAGTACCAAAATCTCATGAAAACTAATTGTAATTTATGTTAACATTTAAAAATCATGGTTAAATTTAGCATTTTGAAAAAGATGACTAATGCCCTGATTTAACTTAAATGTAACCATCAAAAATAGAAGCATGTAGCATATCTGTTAAGTATGTCAGCCCACGCCTACCAAATAGCTCTTGGGTTTTCCTCCTTAATGAGCACTTGATGATTGATCAATAATCAGTTTGGGAGCTAATTAAAGTCACTAGAGTAATAGATATCCCTGTATAAGGTTCATCAATTTAACAGTGTGCTAGACAGACTGTAGGGGCATTGTGCATTTCTAGATAATTTCTGTACAGCAAAGCAGATGAGTTATGGCCTCGGAGCCCATGGAGAATTCCAGGAGGAATCTTATATCCCTGGCATAGCACGGTGGACTCCTTGCTGTCTCAAGTCAACAGAACCAGAAGGAGATAATTAATATAATTTGTTGTTACACTGGCTTTTTCTTTTGGTTAAAATTTATCTGCCAGTTGGGCACAGTGGCTCACTGTGATCCCAGCACTTTGGGAGGCCAAGGTGAGTGGATCACTTGAGGTCAGGAGTCTAAGACCAGCCTGGTCAACATGGTGAAATCCTGTCTCTACTAAAAATACAAAAATTAGCCGGGCGTGGTGGCAGACACCTGTAATCCCAACTACTTGGGAGGTTGAGTCAGGAGAATCACTTGAGCCTGGGAGGAGGAGGTTGCAGTCACACCACTGCCCTCCAGCCTGAGCGACAGAGCAAGACTCTGTCTCAAAAAAAAAAAAAAAAAAAAATTTATCTGCTATCTACCCTGACACTGAGAAGTACGTTATATATGTTTCCCCAAATAATAAATTATTTTAATTATTATGAGATTAATATTTGAAATCATGGATTCAATATCAATAGAATTTTAGAGTTAGAAAAGGCCTGAGAGGGCACATAAACCAACCACCTCCTTTGTAGGAGTTAGATAAATCTTGCCCTAGAGTCACACAGTCTCTGCATGGCAGACTGAGGGCTCCAACAGAAAATAAAAACTGGAATAACAGTATGGACACTGTTTTCATATACTACTCCTAAATGTCATCCTACACTATTTCCTCAGAGCTTCATCAGATATTCTCCTTTTAAAGGACATATTAAAATTCTCTTGAAAGGAAGCCTTCTGCACCCAGAAGTTATGCGATCAATTTTTCCTTCTATGATCACGCCTCTACTTTGTACTTTGTCTTTCATCCCACACTTTTCAAAGTGCCTGAGGTATAAAGTTAGATTTGATTGTCTACCTAATTTTGATCCTGTAGAGAGACCTCATGTTGTCATGTTGTCATCTCTAATAGATGAGGCTTATGCTGAGGATCAGAAAGGCTGAGGTTACAGAGTTATTTTGCAGCAAAGCCAGGACCAAAATCCCGGTTTCTTGTTCATAGACCTCTCCATTAAAAATGCTACTCTGTAAATTTACTAGGGGCAAAATCTCAATATGCTATGGTGTTGCAGGACTTTTCCTTAGTTCAGCTAAAGACAGGGTTCTTTGTCCCATGGCCATGAAAATTTAGACTCACAGACATTTTGAATGGTGACAGGGTTTTATTTGGTGAAAAGGAAGAAACGGGGAAAACAGGAACTCTGCATAAGCCAGTGTCCCATGCTCCAGTGCTTCCCCCACTGGAAGATTGAATCTCAGGTTCTATACAGGAAGAGGAGGGACCAAATCCTTCCCACTGCAAAGGGCCTAAACTTCCCCAGGCTCCACCCCGTGAGCAGGCCGGTTGGCGTTTCTCCAGTGACCCCCTCCCACCTGGCTGTGTCAATGGCAGTATGAGATACTTCCATTTTTTTACAAATAGTTAAAAAATCTGCTTCATCAGTCAGATCTCCGGACTAAGAGAGATCCTGAGTTTGCCCCACCATCAGATTGCTTTGTGCGTCAGAAGAGAACTGGTTTATCCAGCAGCCAGGCATGGAGCAGGCCTGGGCCAGCACAGAGTGACCCAGGGCAGTGCCCTGACCAGAGCCACGGACCTAGCTCTGCACATTCGTCACCCACTCCTGCCCCCGACAACCCACCACAAGCCCTCACAGTCACTTTTGAAATTCTGGATGACGTGATTTCCTATTACAAACAAGTGACATGAACTTTCAAAGCAAAAAAAAAAAAAATTCTGCCTCATGTTTCTTCACTTATTATTGATCTTGAGCACATTTCACACATTTCTTTAGCTTGTCTGTGAATTTTCTGCTGCATTAATTGACCCATCTGAATGTATGAGTATTAGTGCTTTTACTTTTTAGCAATGTACATATTTTCATATAATAAATATTCATGTAATTTTGGCATCAGACATTTTATCTACATTATTTTTTAGTCATTTATTATCATTATACAAAGTATGCATAGAGGGAAACATCACATTGTACCCCATAAATATGTACAATTTTTATGCGTCAATTACAAATAAAAATATTTTTAAGTCCCCAAAAAAGAAAAAAAAAATGCTACTCTGTATGATTACTCCAGAAACAAAAGTGTTAACACTACACTGAACAGAAGCTGATTATTTCTGTGATTTTTCTTAGCCTTATTTCCTCCCTTTGCATATGTGGTCTCTATTTTTCCCTTTGTTTTGCTTAGTCTCTGTATCTCGTTTGCCCTGTCACTTGGTTACTTGGCAGTCCGTAGCCAGCAGGGTGCAGAGTCGCAGACAGTGCCTTTTGTTCAAAGCATTTGTTTGGATTATAAATATAATTTGATGATAAATTCAGTCTGTTATGCTGATTTCATTTCAATGGAGTCACAATGTATCTCAAGTTTCCTTTGATAAACTTGCAATAAAGACCATATCTCATGCTATTTAATTGTTCACCTTGGTCTATTTGCTCATTCTAAAGAGTATTGTGGCCAAGTGTAGTGGCTCACGCCTGTAATCCCAGCACTTTGACAGGCTGTCGGGGGCTGGATGACCTGAGGTCAGGAGTTCAAGACCAGCCTGGTCAATATGGTGAAACCCCATCTCCACTAAAAATACAAAAATTAGCCCAGCGTAGTGGAGAGTGCCTGTTATCCCAGCTACTCTGGAGGCTGAGGGAGGAGAATCGCTTGAACCCAAAAGGCGGAGGTTGCAGTGGACTGAGCTCGTGCCATTATACTCCAGCCTGGGTTACAGAGCTAGACTGCATCTCAAAATAAATAAATAAATAAATAAATAAATAAATAAGACTGGGTACAATGGCTCACACCTGTAATCCCAGCACTTTGGGAGGCCAAGGCAGGTGGATCACGAGGTCAGGAGTTCGAGAACAGCCTGACCAAGATGGTAAAACCCCGTCTCTACTAAAAATATAAGAATTAGCCAGTCACAGTGGCAGGCGCCAGTAATCCCAGCTACTTGGGAGGCTGAGGCAGGAGAATTACTTGAACCTGGTGTGGGGAGGTGGCGGAGGTTGCAGTGAGTCGAGATCACGCCACTGCATTCCAGCCTGGTGACAGAGTGAGACTCTGTCTCCATCAATCAATCAATCAATCAATAGAGCTTTGCTAAAATTTTTAACATATGTACTGATATGGTTTGGCTCTGTGTCCCCACCCAAATCTCATGTTGAATTGTAATACTCAGTGTTGGAGGTGGAACCTGGTGGGAGGTGATTGGATCATGGGGGTGGTGCTGTCTCATGATAGAGTTCTCACAAGATCTGGTTGTTTAAAAGTGTATAGCACCTCCCACGTTGCCCTATTCCTCCTTCTCTGGACACCTAAGACATGCCTGCTTCCCCTTCACCTTCCACCATGATTGTAGGTTTCCTGAGGCCTCCCCAGCCATGCTTCCTATGCAGCCTGTAGAACTGTGAGTCAATTAATCCCTTTTTCTTTATAAATTACCCAGTCTCAGGTGGTTCTCTATAGCAATGCAAGAGAAGAGTAATATATAAATGGAAATATTGTTGATTTTCTTCCTTTTACCTCTATTAGAAACAACAATCCCTCCAATCATAGAAAAATTATTACCTGTTATTAAAATGAATTATTTAATGGCATTCTTTTCAAATATCAATAGCTGACATTTACTGTGCACTTATATGTCAGCCTCTTTCTTCTGTGCTCTTCGTATGTGTTAACACATTTTATCCTCCCCACCACCTTAGGCAGTGAGTAATATTGTAATTCTGATTTTATAGTAAGGAAATTGAAGCACAGAAAGGTTAGGTTATTTGCCAAAGACCTCACAGCAAGTAAGGGCAGGGGCAGGATTTGAACCCAGGCAGTCTGTCTCATGAGTCTGAGCTCTTAACCATTAGTATGCTACTTCTCAAAGTGAATTGTCCTGTAAATACTACTTTGCAAGTATAATTGAAGTTTTGTAAACTTTGCTTTCACTGATTTATGAAGAGCCATATTAACCCAGGGAGAGAAGGTGGGTTTGTGAAAGTTTATCATTATAACAGTCCTGCTGACTACTTGTGACCTCAGTGAGCAGCAACTCTTTCAGCCCTGATGCTGGGAACAAGAAAAAAAAAAAAAACTTTCTAGTGTCACTTGCAGGCCTTAAGTGGGAGGTGGGGATGGGATGGGAACTGACAGAGACATCCATTGTAGGTGTATGTTAAGGGCTGGCTTCTCATGCCTTTACATCCTTTATGTAAATGAAATATATTATCCATTTTTTCTCTCCCTAATGGGCTTCCGGACTTAAACATAAGCTGATTACAAAGAAGCCTGGGAACTTTTCTCTACCTAATTCCCACTCAGCCTTCCCTGAAGTCCAGCAACTGCCCCATCCCATCTCTGCATATATCCACTTCCTGTTTGTAGTGCAGTAAGAGCAGGCTGGAGTTTGTGTCATCCCTACTGGGGAGAGATTATGTCTTTCATCTCTAGTCTGAAGGCCTAGCACAGTGCCTGGTATTCAGACACTCAGTAGCTGTTTGGTGGATGAATAAATAAAATCAGTATACATTGCACCCTGAAACCTGGGCTAATGTCTGCCTGATTTTAGAGTAACTGTCACCGTACATTGAAAAAGGCGCTAATTATAAGAGGTGTGTGTAGATAGGCCAAAAGCATTTCCAAAGTGTGAATTCAGGAGTGTTTTATAAACATGTAAGTGTCTTTGCAGTCGCCTCCAAGACCATCCTCACTGATAACATTATTTCAGTTTTTATGAGGTTTGGGCTAGCCCAGTTCTCAACAGGAAATAGCAAAAAGGCATCTGTTGGTCTGCTTTTATTGTACCTCAGTTCTCTGCTGCTTTGGGAGACAGTGGCCTGCACCTCTCTGCTTAGAGCCTGCCTATGAAGCTTGCACTGTTACTTCTACATCATACCTTAGACACTGTCAGGAATCATAACTACCCACCGTACTGTGTGCTTACATTCTGTCATTTCATCCCCATTTTACCTTGGAGGAACTGGAGCTCAGGGACATTAGGAAACTTGCCCACTTAAGAAATGGTGACACTGGAACTCAATTCCAGGTCTTCCTGGTTCCAGAGTCTGCGTTCATCAGCAGGTTTGGCCGGGTATACTAAAGAGCAAGAAGACTGGAGATTGCAGATGTAAAGATCATGACACACAGTGTCCTGAGTGCCCTTTTTGAGGGAATTCCTGCCCACTACCACTGTCTCCAGCCACCGGAGAGACAGCTTGCCCAAGGAGAGGCTATAATCTGGAGGGAGGTACTGTGGGTGTGTTAGGTTCCTGGGGTTCAGCTGAAGGTGGCCCTGGTGGCCCTGCTTTCCCGACGCACCTGAGAGTTTCCTGGGGAACAATGGGCTTGGGCTTCCAAGGCTGTGGTACTACCCCAGTGGTTTGGTTAGTCTGGCACTTGCAGAAATTCAGCTACGGTTAGAGTCCTCTTATGTATTGATTGTAGAAAATAGATCTTTATCTTAGGTGGTTGATAAGAAACCCAAAGAATATAGTTTCTCAGAAGAGCTTTTAGTGATTAATGGATTTAGTGAAGCAGCAGGCTGTATAGAGTTAGGAAATATTGTCCCTAACATACTGTTTTTCGTCTCCCTTCCCTGCTAAACCACCACATCATTTCTTTTCTGAGAGGCCATAAATTCCAACACTAACCATATTTCACAAATGACTTAGAACTATCTGTCATTCCATTAGTCCAATCCCAGGTATTTATTGCTAGTGCTATTTTGGAAGCCTGGAATAGAAAAGAACAATGCCAGGCACATTGTAGATGTTTAATAAATATTTGTTAAGTGAATAAATGGATGGGCAAGCTCACTATAAAATGGGTTCTTATCCTTCATTTGATTGTCACCTATTTTACTCATACTGTATATGAGACAGTTTTAAGAATCTGAAGGTACATAAACATGACTGGTACCCTTGCCATTCTTACAGGACAGTCCACAATCTGGGTGGTACACAGAGATCTGTGACATATAGCTAAAGTGCTGTGTGCTGAAGAGTCTGAATGAAGAGCTGTATTGAAAGACAATACTTGTCTTGGCAGTCCAAAGAATAAGATCCCTTTGGCTGAGAAGCCAGGGAACACTTAGCCATAGGTGAGATTTAAGCTTGCCATGGAGAATGGGTCAAATGTCAAAAGGAGGAGGTGCTGGGGGACGGCAGCTCAGGGACTTGCTTGGGAGAAGCTGCAGAGGCAAGAACGTATAAATTCTGGGGAGGGAGCCGTAAGTGACTGATTCAGAGTGGTACACAAATTGCTGCTTGGATGGGTGTTGGGACCAATCTGAGAGCACTGAACTCCATGGTAGAGGGAATCAAGTCAAGTTTAAGAAAAGGTCGAAGAGCATGGTAACAGGGAAAAGGCCCTATAACTGTCATCGTGGATTCTTTTTCTTATTGTCCATTCCCTCTTCCTCCATACTAAATGAAGTCACCCCAAGCCATCCTGCATATCTCTACCACATTATTACTAAGACACTGCTTTGACCATACTGTCTGCAACACTGTGGATTCACCAACACCTATAGAATACATTATGCCCTTCTTAGTGGGGGATTTCAAGACTCTCTGGCCCATGCCAACTTATCTAATCTTATCCTTCAGCTTGTTACCCAACCATCTACTTTCCAAGTTCTTCCCTGGACCCCTTCTCTGCCATCTTGGTCTGCTCATGCCCACCTCACCTGTGCACTTTCCCGCATCCTCGCCTTATTAGAACTTTGCTTGTACCATCTTTCCAGCCTGGATGCCCTCCCTTCATCTGTGCCCATCAGAACATCAAAAGCCCATTTTTTAGTCTCCAAAATTTTAAACTTTTAGAAGATGGAAACCAAATATTTCTTTTTACACCCATCAGTGGGTTATGGGTGGTAAGCACCAAGTGCATGTTGAATACATAAATATCTTCATCCCCTCTTTTCCTCCATTCCTACATAGAACTAAGAGTGACTGTATCCCTTAGATAAAGAGGCCTTTCAGTTGTACGACACTTTAGACTTTCCAAAGGTTATGGCATAGCAGTCCAAAACACCTCATCTGAAGCCAGGCTGTCTGGGTTCCCACCATTGCTCTACCAGCTGTGTGACCTGGGACAAGTTACATAACCTCTCTATGCCTCAGTTTTGTCATCAGCGTAAAGGGAAGAATAAAGGTACCTACCTCATAAGAGTTCCTAGAAGGATTAAATATGTTATTTGTAAAATGTTGAAAATACTATGTCTAGCACATAGTAAGCATTATATAATGCTTGCTAAAGTAAATTATACATATATATGTACATATCTATATTAGTGATACTGTATGTATTGTGTACATAGATATTTATAGTAAATACTCAATAAAATTTAAATTTAAAAACACACACACATAGGGACACACAATTTGGCATCCATGATGACCTTGTAAAGTAATCAGAGGCATTAAATAATTTCCGCACACATAGTAATTATAGATCCATTCCTGGGATCCATGTCTTCTAACTTTCGAACCAGTAGTCAAAAAATAGAAACTATAGCATTAATCTATTGATCTTCTCCAACACATACAGTTTTCAGATATATAGTGATTTCTTAACACAAAGTATTAAATTTGCTACAGGTATTTTTATTATTTTGGCTTAAACTATATGAGTAGTGTCAGATACATAATATGGGTGTGTCAATAAGAAAAAAAATATTAACTTCTGTGCAAGTTATCATATAGGATATCCCAATCTCCTAAGGAAATTCATGATGTGGGTCATTTTCTACTTGACTGTTTTTTCAGCCGTTGAGGAAAAATGGAGCAAGAAAGATAAATTAGGTGTATTGAACGGAGAATTATGCATGAAGTTTTAGTAGAGAAGAATTCAAACAGGAAAATATGCTATGGGAGTACATTTACATGGCTATATGCCTGTCAGGTCATTTGGTATGCAAAGGCTTGTGTTTGCATTAAGCTGTTGGAGAAGCTGTTATTTTCTTTGCAGTATGTATTCAAAATGCACCTGTAAAAAATAAAAGCTTTCCTTTACTTCTCTGAAAAAGAAAGAGAACTGTCTGTTATTTTAAATACAAAATACATTTGACTTCTGTCAACAGCTTACATTTTAAATAATGCAGTTTGTACTCGCATTCATTATCTGCAATTAGAGTTCTCGAAAAGCTTTTAGCATTTATCTCCCCAACTTTTAAAATTCATTCATTGTTAACATTTTAGTGAATAGTGGAAACCCTAAATCAAATTGGAAAACTCAAAAAAGAAATTTGCTTTCCGGAAATTACCACTGAACTAGGTAGAGAATCCTGAGCTATTGTGCTGAACCACATTATGATGAAATACACTCTTTTCTCTTCAGAGTTAGGTCAGACTCAAATGTTTTCCTTTTAACCCATACTAGTCAATAAGGAACACCCTGCTGGCAGTCAGCGCAGTATCTTGTCTTTTATACTAAGGATTATTTTGTGCAAACTACCTGTTTATACTAGTCCTCAGTGTCCAAGTCAAGCAAGAGTCAGAAGTTCAGGTTTTTTCTTTGCGATAATATATTTAAAATAAATATTTCTCAGATTCTCGGGGTGGCCAAGTGTGATGAGAGTCACATGTTCTCATTTCCTCCTTCCTATTAGCAAGAATACAGACAGCTGAGCAACTCGTGTGTGTGTGTGTGTGTGTGCACGCGCGCGCGTGTGTGTGTGTACACCCTGTCATTTTAAGATGTAACTGGAACCAAGACCCAAATACAATAGTGTGTGGGTTTGCTTCAGGCAGGGAATAACAGAGCCAAGCCTAGAAAGAAATGCAAGGTGTGTGTAGATTCGTTGACCTTTTGCTGTTTGCCCAGCTGCAGGGTGACTCCCTTTTCATTTCCCAGCTGCTCAGCTGCTTCCTACTGCTATTTTATTTTTCTTTTAAACTAGAGTGGCCAACCAAGCTTCTCCTAGACAGGTTCAATAATTATTAAAAACAGACAACTTTCCAATTACACATGGCTCAGAAAAAGCTGGCAGTGCTTTATAGTTTAGCCCTAACTTTGTTCTGGCTCTGTAATGCCTTTGACCTGATTTACTAGCTTACATTTTTAAGGAAAGCCATCATCAGATTTTATGAAAATAAGTAAAGGTTCTTTGTTAACCCCACGTTTTACTCTTCAAAATAGTCATCTAGAGAACATATGTTAAGTTGAACCATAAGAAAGTACTGATTTTCCACCTTTTTAATAACTTACAGAAGGAGCAATTTCAAATGGATTAACCTAAATAAATATATTTATTCCAGTGATGCTTCCGGTCTCAAACCATTTGAAAATTCATCTCTTGAAATGAGAAAAATCAAATTCATTACTTGAAAACATTGCATTATTCTCAACTTCTTAAACCTTAGTTATAAAATTGGCTCTGAGTAACGTGTGGTTATTTGCATATGAAATGAAGTCTGTCTTCTGGGGATGAGAATTTGACATCATTTATAAGAAAGTACCGCCACAAATGCTTAGCATTGGGTGCCGAGTTCGGGTGTGCTCCTCGACACATCCTTTGCATTGGAGTCATCACACCTTACATGTGTTGTTTCTTTTAAGGAGTATAATTGTGCTCAAAATACACAGGTTTTCAAATTCACCCAGATGTCTGACATCTGAAAGCATATTGAAATTATATTGGAAAAATTATGATTTTCAGGTAAAATCTGTGACTCTGAAATCTGTGACTGTTATTCTCCTGTACCTAAGAATACAGAGATTACATACAGACTTACAGATACTATTAGAAAAATAATGAATAGCTTGTTTATTATTTGAGAAAATATTTATTAAGCACCTATATTGTCTGAAATACTTTCAGAGATACCACTATAGACCAGTTTTAATTAGCCGTGTTTATAATTGGCAATATATTACTAAGTCTCAAAAATGTGCATATTCTCTAACCCTGCAATTCTATTTCTAAAAATTTGTCCTAAGAAATGTGACACAATTTTGTACACAGACTTTTTTGTAACAATAAGATAGCCAAAATGTGTAATAATTGAGGATTCATTCTATAAGTTTTAGTACATTATGAAATTTTTATATTCTATATATTCCTAAATTTATTAAAATTCAAATTACATATATCATTTCTAAGAGAAGAAATTAGATATACAGCAAAGGTTTTTAACACAACTTTATAAAGCAAATAGTTTAAATATCCTTAAATTTTTAACAATGGGAAGTTAAGTTATGGCACAGTCATATAGAAAAATACTATGTAGCACTGAAAATTATGTTTAGAAGAATATTTAATGATATAGGAAAATGTGCTGATATATAAATGACAAAGGACATTGTAATCTAAAAATTATAAATATAGGATGGTCTCAGTTTTTTAAAGAGAGAAATCATATATGGCTTGCTTTATTTATTTATTTATTTATTTATTTTGTTTATTTTGTTTGAGGCAAGGTCTCACTCTGTCACCCAGGCTGAAGTGCAGTGGCACAATCTCAGCTCACTGCCACCTCCATTTCCCGGGCTCAAGCAGTCCCCTCACCCCAGCCTCCCAAGTAGCTGGCTCTACAGGTGCACGCCACCAGGACCAGCTAATTTTTTTATTTTTGTAGACACAGGGTCCCGCTGTGTTGCTCGGGCGGGTCTCAAACTCTTAGTTAGGCTCAAGCAGTCCTCCCACCTTGGCCTCGCAAAATGTGCTGGGATTACAAGCGTGAAGCCACCATGCCCTGCCCTTAATTTTAACTGACATCCCCTCACTACAGTAGCCAGCCATCTATGGCATTTTTAAAGGAAGAAATGTGTGTGTGTGTGTGTGTGTGTGTGTGTGTGTGTGTGTGTGTGTGTGTGTGTTGTCATAGAGAAAAGGCTGGAAGGCTTTATACTAAA
This sequence comes from Macaca mulatta, assembly GCF_049350105.2. Lineage (NCBI taxonomy): Eukaryota > Metazoa > Chordata > Mammalia > Primates > Cercopithecidae > Macaca > Macaca mulatta. The sequence goes on from NC_133416.1 coordinate 71,190,719, forward strand.
ATCTTGTCAGTGATTATCTTTGATTGCTTTTTATTTTCATAATTATTATTATTATTATTATTATTATTATTATTATTTGAGATGGAGTCTCACTTTGTCAACCAGGCTGGAGTACAGTGGCACAATCTCAGCTCACTCCAACCTCCTCCTCCCAGGTTCAAGCGATTCTCCTGCCTCAGCCTCTCGAGTAGCTGGATTACAGGTGTGCCACCACAGTTGGCTAATGTTTTGTATTTTTAGTAGATACAGGATTTCACCATGTTGGCCAGGCTAGTCTCAAACTCCTGACCTCAAGTGATCTGTCTGCCTCGGCCTCCCAAAGTGCCAGGATTACAGACATGAGCCAGTACGCCCGGCCTATTTTTTTGTTTGTTTGTTTTGTTTTTGTTTGTTTAAGAAAATAAATGTTTTCTATAATGAACATAAAGTATTACTTTGTGGTCAGAAAAACAATGTTTTTTCAACTAAAACTATGTATGAACCTTAATATTTCCATTTTTTACTTTGACAAATAGATTTCATGCAATAAAATTCCTTTAATAAAGACTGTATGAATTTGGGTTTGGGTTGGGCTGAAATTGATCCATGAATAAATGGTTTATTCTGCAAATTAATAATGTAGAGGAGATTTTACAGAAATACTTTTAAGCTAAAGAGAACTTTTCAGGTACATTGAAAAGTATGCATAAGACTCCGTAAATCATTTTTTCATCAAATCCTGCCCCCTCAGTGCCTTTTCCTGGCAGATGAATTTGCATATTTCTGTGTGCTTTATGTAGAAGCAGTAGTCCATAATTCACTTATTTTACTAACAGTTTGACTTTCCCCTCTGCCATTTGGAAGGTGGCATGTATATGGTATATGTCCTATAAATAGTTCCCATTCACTCTCTCAATTACAGACAGACATCTTGTAACGATTTGGGTCACTTTTCCACAGGTGATGAAAACATACCATATGTATCATGCAGAGAGCATCAGTGCAGAGAGCAAGCTGAAAGAGGCTGAAAAACAAGAGGAAAAGCAAATTGGAAGATCTGGTGATCCAGTCTTCCATATTCGACTAGAGGAGAGACATCAACGGCGAAGCTCTGTAAAGAAAATTGAAAAAATGAAAGAAAAAGTAAGTGAAAAGAGATGGCAGAACTCCTCTGCCTTCATTTGAGGAGACAATACTAAGAACACTGATGCAATAGCTGATATCCACACATTGTAAATTATTGTGAAATGACATGCATTTCCTCCCATGGGAATGAGAAATGTTTAAGAAATGTAAAAATCATGTAATAACAGCTGGACATCATTTAGTGGTGAATGCCAAGTATTCAATACACAGTGTGGAGAACTTGAATATTAACAAGGAGATTTCATTGCAAATGGGCCTGAAGCCCAAATACATTGTTATTATTCCCCATAGCTGGGTGATTTTAGTTTGCTATTTAAATCAGATTCAAAATGTACTTTTGGCAAAGGACTTTGAGGGTCATTTGTATATGTGGAATAAATTGTTAAGGTTAATAAAAATTCATGTATGTTTCTCTGTCTTGATTAAAAATGACTTTGCGTTCTTTCCCACTGCCTGGATCTTCTTCATTCCAGAGACAAGCAAAATATTCGGAAAATAAGCTAAAATCAATTAAGGCACGGAACGAATATCTCCTAACACTTGAAGCCACCAATGCCTCAGTTTTCAAGTATTATATTCATGATCTTTCTGATTTAATTGATGTGAGTACTTGAAGTTTTTGTCTTTCCATATTAAAATGAAATTAACAATAACCATATTTCATTGATTGGAAAATACTATCATTTCTTAAGACTACTATTTTACGTAATACTCAGAAAGAAAAAAATGCTTTTATTTAAATTATCCATAATACGAAGACACTATCATCTGTAAGATGCATGTGAAAAAGTGTGCATCCTAAAACCAATGAAAAATAAATGGTTAGATTCTGTGAAGCTGTGAGAAGCCTGGTAAACTCAGCTAAAACGGGGCCCAGTCATTTGCAAGTTATGTAGTGGTGCAGCCCTAACTGCATTCATTATTTCAAAATGTATTTATTGGGCCCCCACTATTGTGAGACGCTGAAGCTCTCAGAAGCCATATGCAGCCCTTACCCTCTAGGATTTAAAGTGAAGAAGACAGACTTAAGAAATGACTACATGGATGATTACTTTATTACAGTTGTGGTCATTACTGGGATGCAAAATAGAGTGCACATAAATGACATTTACAGATGTATCTAAGTCTCTGTACATTCTCTCGTAGGATATGATATAAAAAAGCAGTAATTAGGTTTATTTAGAGCTCTCCAAATACATATTCATTGTATGTATGCAGTGTTTACTGCCGTTATTCCCCAACTTTAACCCTCCACATTATTCATTCATCTTTTCATTCAGAAAACATGTACTGAGTAGTCCAGTCATTGTGCTAACACTATAGGAGGCTGCAAAGATAAAACACAAAAATCCCACGTCTAAAAATGCCACTACCTGCAAATAAAAGATAACAAGTGATTAAGTGCCATAAAAACGGCACAGATAAAGTCATAGAGGTTCAGAGGGTTACCTGCTGGAATTTTATTCATATACTGCTTCGTATTAATTGGATTCAACAGTTTTATTGTAAAATATTTTATTTTACAATAAAATAATTAGCCGTCATAATTTAAACATACCGTAGGTTAAAACAGCTTCATTTTTCTGGTGAATTTAAGTTCCATGTATTTAGCTGTGCCAAACCATTTAGCCACAGTTTGGGATTTCTATAAAAGAATTGCTGAGGGAAGGAATTATTTTTTAGCTTATTAACACTCTGATGTGCCTCTTTTTTTTTTTTGAGACAGAGTCTCACTCTGTCACCTGGGCTTTAGTGCAGTGGCACTATCTCAGCTTACTTCAACCTCTGCCTCCTGGGTTCAAGCGATTCTTTTGCCTCAACTTCCTGAGTAGCTGGGACTACAGGCGCGTGCTACCACACTGGCTAATTTTTGTATTTTTAGTAGAGATGGGCTTTTGCTGTGTTGTCCAGGCCATTGTTGAACTCCTAAACTCAAGTGATCCACCTGCCTCAGCCTCTAGTAGAGCTGGGATTACAGGCCTGAGCCACTGTGCCTGGCCAGCCACCTCACCCAGCCTCTGATGTGAATGTTTTTCTTTTTGTCTCAAAACAATGTTATCCTATAATATCATAATTTGTTTATATAGAACCATGTAGTAATAAATAAAACCAGGGAAAATTTTCTCTTTTCACTTACTACAAAATATTTCATTCAAGTAATCACTTGATTATTTTAAATGCAGAAACTTTTTGTGTTGCTTTAAATACTTACGTCTTCCAGCACCCTGATGAAACAAAAGGAGCTTTTTCTGTTACACTCCTCCTAGATTTCCTAAATAAAAGATTTTACTCGGTTTCCTGAGTAAAAATAAAGAATTTTATGACCCCAGTTTTCAAACTTAAATCTGTCAGGTTTCTCCAAGGTATAGGGAATATAAAAGAACTAATCCTATGTAACTTCTTTCTTGCTTTTTTGTTTAGGGTTCATTTTGGTAGTGATTGGAGTACTTGGCCAAATCCAAACCAATTTTTTTTTTTTTTTTTTTTTTTTGAGACAGTCTCGCTCTGTCACCTAGGCTGGAGTGCAGTGGCACGATCTCAGCTCACTGCCACCTCCACCTCCCAGGTTCAAGCAGTTCTCCTGCCTCAGCCCCTTGAGTAGCTGGAATTACAGGCGCTCACCACCACACCTGGCTAATTTTTGTATTTTTAGTAGAGATGGGGATTCACCATGTTGGTCAGACTGGTCTCGAACTCCTGACCTCGTGATCCACCTGCCTTGGCCTCCCAAAGTGCTGGGATTACAGTCGTGAGCCACCGGGCCCAGCCAATCCAAACCAATTTTAATGCCAGAAAAACTCCCCATGTATCGAAAAGTGTTTCTTTAATACCTACAAGGTACTAAGCACCATTCCTGACAATGGGAATCCAGCAGTGAATAAAACCGAAGGCTTCACGTTTGTTGACTTTATGTATGAATTGGGAGACAAACTATAAATGAATTTATATACATAAAAGTACATGTATATACACACACATATAAAATAAGTTATGACAGTGCCATACAGAAAAATGAAACAGAGCTATGGACGTGCTTTTGATGGAGTGTCCAGGAAAAGCCTGATACTTGAGCAGAGGAGTGAGTTGCAATACCTTGCAGCTATCTGGGAAAGGAATGCCTCACACAAAAGGACTGGCATATCTAAGGGTACAGAAGCAGAGGTGTGTCTTCCCATCTGAAGATACTCATGGAATAGCAAAGGAGGCCAGAATGGCTGCAGCTGAGCGAGTGAGGAGGAAGGTGCTAGGAGATGAGATTGGCAGAAGTCCTATCACTTAGCATCTTTTGGGTAGGGAAGGGGTTTGAATTTTGTTCTATATGTGATGGGGAGCCATTGAAGGGTCTTTTGAGCAGGGAAGTGACATCACCTGGGTTACATTTTAAAGATTCACTCTGGCAGCAGAGTGAGAAACAGACTAAAGGAGTCAGGAGGACACCAGTGAAAACAGGGAGCTATAGCAAGAGTCTTTGCAGTTGCCCAGGCTAAAGATGACTGGTGTGGACTGGTGGCTTGGACTGGTGTGGTAGTGATAGACCTATGCAAGTGGTTGGATCAAAATAGATTGAAGACAGAGCTCTAGGAACTTGCTGCCATGTGTGAAAAAGGATAGAAATGACTGCTAGGTTGAGGTCCTGAAAAATGACTCCTAGGTTACTGATAATGCCATCTACTGAGATGGGGGCCCCAGGGGAGAAGCAGGCTGAAGTGGGAGCAGTAGTCCTGCTATGTCTGTGAAAACTGAGATACCTATCAGACATCTGTGTGGAGATGTAAAGGAGCATCGTCAATATTTTTGGGATATATCAGACTGGAATCACATGTCAGGATTATGAGAGTCATCACCATCATTGTCATGGATATTTATTGAATGCCTGCTATGTAACAGGCAGCATAATATCTAATCATCACAACACTCTGAGGTAAACAGTGTTTTCTCCATTTTATAGATTGAAAAAACAAAACAAAACTGAGATTTAGCTAGGCTAGATAACTTGCCTAAGGTTATGCAGCCAATCAGAGGTAGGCTTCAAACTCATACATTTTTAACCTCCAGATCTAATTGACTCTGACCTAAATAAGTAACTGTTAAATATCCCAAGTGATATTCCATTTTTTAAAAAGTTGGACTTTTGAAAGATCAGTCTTAAATTTAAAACATGAACAGTTCTCAAATAATATAATGTAAGAAATTGGAAATAAATGATATGAACTTGGTTTGTTGTATATTCAACTGAAATTGAGTACTCTGTTAGTGAAAGTAATTTTTATGTTCCTCGACTCACTTTTAAGGCAATTAGAGTGTGAATATGTATATTCTAAAATGGTTGCTTATTTTGTAGGAATCCAATTTGCATATATAGTGGTGATCCTAACAACCATTAAGCTTGACCCTTCCTGGTGAAAAAGAAACAGATTGATTATTATGCAGAGGTATCTAGAATTCTTCATGCATTTTGAGTTTATTTAGCAAAGTACATCTTATACTGAGCTATCTAATAATAATGAGAAGAGCTGTAATGCCTCTGGTGAGAAAAAGTCAAGACAACATTTTTAATGCACAGCATTTTGTCTGTGAAATGACATGAAAGGCAGTAAATGTATCTTGATAAATTCAAAGCATTATAAAGAGTCAAAGAATTGAAGTTGAGATCTTTTTATGTAAACCCCCAGTTTCCCTTTAGCTTCCACTCATGCCAGTATCTGTCTTTTTTCTAACAAATTTTCTGTGATAAACCATTATGAATGGATCTATTGATACCACAGAAAAGTCACAAATTTTCCATAGAAACTATTATTATAGAAGCAGTACATGTGTATTGCAAAAAAAAACAGAAAATACTACAAGCAAATATAAAATGATCACTTCTTAATTTTAATTTTTAATTTTTATGGTAATAATCACATCAGGGTAAATGGGGTATTCATCACCTCAAGTATTTATCATTTCTTTTTGTTACAAACATTCCAATTATATGCTTTTAGTTATTTTTAATTGTACAACAAATTACTATGTAGTAATTACTGTGTAGTAATTTATTGTACACTTAAATGTAGTCACCCTATTGTGCTGAAAAATACTAGCTGTTATGCTCTTATTCATTCTATCTAACTATATTTTTGTACTTATTAACTATCCCCACTTCCCAATCACCTCTACTACCATCTGTCTATCTCCGTAAGTTTAATTGTTTTAATTTTTAGCTCTCACAAATGGGTGAGAACATGTGAAGTTTGTCTTTCTGTGCCTGGCTTATTTTAATTAATACTTAACATATTGTCCCCCAGTTCCGTGCATGTTGTTGCAAATGACAGGATCTCATTCTTTTTCATGGCTGAATAGAACTCTGCTGTGTATATGTACCACATTTTCATTATCCATTAGTCTATTGATGGGCTCTTCAGTTGCTTCCAAATCTTGACTATTGTGAATAGTGCTGCAGTAAACATGGGAATGCAGATATCTCTTTGATGTAATGATTTTCTTTATTTTGGGTGTATACCTAGCAGTAGGATTGCTAGATCATATGATAACTCTATTTTTAGTTTTTTGAGGTATTCCCATACTGTTCTCCACAGTGGCTGTACTAATTTACATTCCCACCAACAGTGTACACGAGTTCCCTTTTCTCCACATCCTTACCAGCATTAGTTCTTTCCTGCCTTTTGGATAAAAACCATTTTAACTGGGGTGAGATGATCTCTCATTGTAGTTTCGATTTGCATCTCTCTGATGATCAGTGATGTTGAGTACCTTTTCATATACCTGTTTGCCATTTGTATGTCATCTTTTGAGATATCTCTATTTAGATCTTTTGCCTATTTTAAATTCAAATTTTACATTTTTTCCTGTTGAGTTGTTTGAGCTCCTTATATGCTCTGGTTATTTATCTCTTGTCAGATTGATAGCTTGCAAATATTTTCTCCCATTCTGTGGATTCTCTCTTCATTTTGTTGATTGTTTCTTTTGCTGCACAGAAGCTTTTTAACTTGATATGATTCCATTTGTTCATTTTTGCATTGTTTGCTTCTGCCTCTAGGGTGTTACTCAAGAAGTCTTTGCCCAGACCAATTTCCTGGAGAGTTTCTCCAACGTTTTCTTGTAGTAGTTTCATAGTTTGAAGTCTTAGATTTAAGTCTTTAATCCATTTTGATTTGATTTCTGTGTATAGTGAGAGATAGAGGTCTAGTTTCATTCTTCTGCATATGGGTACCCAACTTTCCCAGAACATTTATTGAAGAGATCTTTCCCCAGTGTGAGCTTGTATTAGCCCATTATCACACTGCTATAAAGAACTGCCCAAGACTGGGAAATTTATGAAGGAAAGGGGTTTAATTGACTCACAGTTCCACATGGCTGGGGAAGCCTCATGAAACTTACAAACATGGTGGAAGGGGAGGCAAACACGTCTTTCTTCACATGGCAGCATGAAAGAGATGTGCCACGCAAGGAAAAGCCCCTTATAAAACCATCAGATCTTGTGAGAACTCATTCAGTATCACAAGAATAGTATGAGGGTAATTGTCCCCATAATTCAATTACCTCCCACCGGGTCCTTCACATGACATGTGGGGATTATGGGAACTACAGTTCAAGATGAGATTTGGGTGGGGACACAGCCAAACCATATCAATGTTCCTGGCACTTTTGTTGAAAACGAGTTCGCTGTAGATGTATGAATTTATTTCTGAGTTCTCTATTCTGTTTCACTGGTCTATGTTTATGCCAGTACAGTTTTGGTTACTATAGCTTTTGTTACTATAGCTGTTTTGGTTACTATAGCTTTGTAATATAATTGAAATTAGGTAGTGTGATTCCTCAAGTGTTTTTCTTTTTGCTCAGGATGGCTTTGGCTACTGTAGGTTTTTTGTGGTTCAATATAAACTTCAGGATTATTTATTCTATTTCTGTAAAGAGTATTACTGGTATTTTCATAGAGATTGCATTGAACCTATAGACCACTTTGGGGAGTCTGGACATTTTAACAGTACTGATTCTCCCAATCCATGAACATGGAGTATCTTTCCATTTTTTTGTATTTTCAATTTCTTGCATCAGTGTTTTATAGTTTTTATTATAGAGATCTTTCACTTCTTTGGTTAAGTTTATTCCTAGGTATCTTCTTATATTTGTAGCTATTATAAATGGGATTACTTTCTTGATTTCTTTTTCAGATTGTGTGCTGTTGGCATATAGAAATGTTGATTTTGTATTCTGTAACTTTACTGAATTTGTTTATCAGTTCTAATAGTTTTTTTAGTGGCATCTTTAGCTTTTTCCAGATATTCAGATCATATCACCTATAAACAAGGATAATTTGACTTTTTCTTTCCCAGTTTGTATGTTATTTCTTTCTCTTCTCTGATTCCACTATCTAGGACTTCCAGTGATCACATTCTTACCACCTAAGGTAATCATTGTTAAAGCTAGACTTTCTCTATGTCTGTATACTCACATTTTTAAACCAGAAGGACAGTATGAAATAATATTTTACATAGAACATTCTAACCTACTTTTTAAAATCAATAATCTTTATCCTTCCATCTCAGTAGATTTTTGTCTCATCTAATACATACCACATTTCCATTTGTGACCCCAAGGAATGTTTCACAGCTGATGTGTCTAGGCAAGACCTGATTTAGGATTACACACTATGTCTGGATGATATGTCCCTTAAGTTTTTTTTAATCCAGCAAAGTTCTTTTATTTATTCATTTATTTATTTATTTATTTATTTAGAGATGGAGTCTTGCTCTGTTGCCCAGGCTGGAGTGCAGTGGTGCAATCTCGGCTCAGTGCAACCTCCACCTCCCAGGTTAAAGCAATTCTTCTGCCTCATCCTCCCAAGTAGCTGGGATTACAGGTGCGGACCACCACGCCTGGCTAATTGTTTTGTATTTTTAGTAGAGACGGGTTTTCACCATGTTGGCCAGGCTGGTTTCAAACTCCTGACCTCAAGTGATCTGCCTGCCTCGGCCTCCCAAAATGCTGGGATTGCAGACGTGAGCCACCGTGCCCAGCCTAATCCAACAAAATTCTTTGTTGAAGAGACATGGACAGGTGTTCCTCAGAATGCCCTAGCTTCTGGATTTGTATATTACCTCCTTATGTCATTTATCCTGTTTCTTTATCCTCTATATTCTTGCAAGTTGAACTTTAGATAAAGGCCTGATGAGTTCAAGTTAAGCACTTTGCAATAGAATACATCATTAAGTGTGTTGCCACATCTTACTTAGGCATACCACAACATCTATTTAACCCATCAACAGTGATGCTAAAATTGCTGTCTTTGGGCGATGTGACTTCGATTTCCTACATTTTATAGTTAAGTCTTCCCTCCTTACAACAGACTATGGATATTTTAAAACCTCTCAAATTTGGATTTTATTACATTGGAAATCTACTAATTTGGAACTCAGCAACATCTGAGCTATAATTTACGTTGTTCAGCAAAACTCTTTCTTGTAGTAAAAATTAATGATGTAAACTAAAGGGGAATAACAATTTTTAAAATGTTTTTAAGCACTTCAGACTAATCAGTTTACATATATATCATTGACACTGTATTTAATGGAATCTTCTTTTGTTAACTACTACAGCTAAAACTTTTAATAATTCAACACTTTAATAGACAAATTTGTCTTTTCTGTATATTTAGAGGTGATCTGATGGTTTTAAAAATATTTAATAATTTCCAATTTTTATCTATTTGAGAAACCTTTACCTATCAATATTAGTTTGAATTACTAAAGTGCATTCTCTCTTTCTCTGTCTGTCTCTCTCTCTTTTTCTCTGTATCTCTCTGAGAAATTGCTGCCAATGTAGAGAATCTCTAATGATTTATAAATAATGGTTTTTGGAGGTCTACTGAAATTTATTTTTAGTAAATCTTACATACTTAATTGTGCCTTGTTAGGATCAATGAATGAACATTATGATGAGTTCCATCACTGAACATGACTCCTTCATAAACTTAGTAGGTAAAAATTAATTTCTTGATCAAGTCCAAGTTGAAAATATTAGATATCAGAACTCTAAAGTTTATTGATATTGATGGTAATTCAATGAAGAAAATGGCTCAATTGTTAACCAAGTATCTATTATTTTATTTCAGCTGAAAATATTTGAATGTAGTATACCAAACAAGGATTGGACACTTCTGGGTACTCCAGATATTGAATTATGTCTCGGGAGAAGGGGAGGAATTGTGATTGGGCAGGGGGAACTTGGAGAACTTCTGAAATATCAGTAACATTAAAAGGAACATAAGCTGGCCACAGTGGCTCACACCTGTAATCCCAGCACTTCGGGAGGCTAAGGCAGGCAAATCACCTGAGGTCAGAAGTTGGAGACCAGCCTGACCAACATGGTGAAACCCTCTCTCTACTAAAAATACAAAAACATTAGCCAGGCATGATGGTGGGTGCCTGTAATCCCAGCTACTCGGGAGGCTGAGGCAGGAGAATCACTTGAACCTGGGAGGTGGATGTTGCAGTGAGCCAAGATCGCGCCATTTACTCCAGCCTGGGCAACAAGAAGAAAAGTCAGTCTCAAAAAAAACCCAAAAGGAACACATATGTTTTGTACTTTTCTATAAGTATGTCATATTTTAATATTTAAAAAATAAAAAGGATGGAATTACTAAAATGATAAATATATGCCTTAAATATGTTTAATCTAAAGCTTACCAATATAGTTTTACCTGCCGATCTTTTAATATTATGATTTATCTTTTTGTTCTTTGTTTTTACTATGCATTATATACTTTTAATGATTTATCTGTTGTACAGAGTTCAGAGTAATCTTCCTTTACACAAATCACTTTAGTTGTGTATTATTTATAATTTCTAGTTTTGAGGGTTTTTTGGTGAAGAAAAAATATTCTGGACATTTACAATGTTTTCACAATCTTGCACAGTTATTACACCTTTGCCTCATCTAATAGCAATTTTCTTTACTCCTGAGTCTTTCCAACAATTTTTTAGACTTATTTTATCAGTTTATTTAATGGTTAATTAAATTATAGTTATAATAAATATAAATGGCACAAATATTGCACAGTCTGTTCTTGGAGGCATACAGATGAATTGTTGGAGCAGAAATGTAGAGGAGTATTAGAGAGCACCTACTGGCTGTGTGTGTACACATTGCCATTGGCATTGGTCATTATGCTTTAGAACAAGGGTGGATAAACTTTTTCTGTAAGGGGACAGAGGGTAAATATTTTAGGCTTTGTGAGCCCATATGGTTTGTATCACAACTATTCAACTCTAGTGCAAAAGTAGCTATAAATAATAAGTAAGCAAATGGGCGTGGTTGTATCGCAGTCAGACTTTATTTACCTTACCAAGCTCTGGGCTGGATTTAGCTCACAGGGTCTAGTTTGCCGATCCTGATTTATAAAATGAAGCAAGTGTTAGTTAACCTGGAGTATCACTTAAACAGAAGACTGTTGAGAGTGCTTCTCCTCTGTCTCTGAAGAAACTCCTAGATAAATTTTAGTTTGTAAAATAACAATCTCCTAGTTTGGAATCAAGTGGGAGGTGGAACACAGTGTTAATTTCACAACAAATAAGGACTTTTATTATGTCATGCTAAAGAATAAATATGAATTGTAAGAATAAGTATATTGCAAATATTGGCCAAAGGAAGTTTAATTGGTTGGGAGAATAAAGGTATCATTGTAGAGGAAAATAGATTGTAGTTTTTGTAAATAACAGGTAAAATATCTGTGATAATTATTATCCCAATATTAAGTGCAAAAGAGCCTATAACTTATTATCCTGTAAGAATGAAAATATGTTACAAGCAGAAGAAAAATCATACAGGCAACAAATATTTGTAATTGAATGCTGAGAGTTCCAAAAGATTATGATTTGCTAAGAGAAAAGAATTAGAGTACAAGTCTTAATGCTAGGATTCTCTGATCTATAATCAGATTCAGCACGCTGAAAATATGGAATTCTTAAAGCAACTGGTTTTGGAATTGCATTACTGATAATGTAGCCTCTTCCAGTTCAGTTCCACACCTTCAGAATGTATTCAGAGAAACTCAGTCCTCAACAATAAAATTCTATTAGTGCTTTCTCCCAGAGCACCTGCCCAGTAATAATAAAGTATTTGTCATCCTTGCAGAACAGTTTCATGGTCTCCAGTTTCTCCCTATAAACATTTGCAGGTTGGTTGAGAGTGTGAAAGATAAATGTTTGTTATTATTATTATGGAATATTGCCAAGGAATAATCCCCTACTCCAGCCAGTTTTCTTCATAGCGATTATCTGTCACATGTGTTTTATTGGCCATTTATGCAGAATAAGATTGAAATTAGATTGCATCAAATATTTCATGCCATCCTTTTTTATCTTTTCTGAATAATCAGCTACGTTAAAGCTTTTAGCCTTATCTTTTTTGTGTCTTGGGACATGTGTTTAATTAAAAAGCCAGCTTATTCACGGTTCAGAATTTTCTTAGTTTGACTTTTCCCCCATATAACAGTATTAAGATTTATCCATGAAAACCTGTCCCATTGTAGTACTGTATTCCCCATTAGACCTGAACTCCTATTAGGAAGATTATGGCGAGATCATGTTACATGGTTAGGATATTGTAGTGATCATGTAAACTGATTTAGGCATGGTTTATCCCTTTGTGATAGGGTATTTAAAAACTGAAATGAGTTGGATGACTGAAGTAGTTGGCTCTTAAAGTTCTTTTCAGTGGAGGTTCCAGGGGCATTTGCTTAAAGGAAGCTGCACCGATCTGGTTTCCTCCTGCAGTATGGGCTGTTCTTTCTCTTTTCTCATTCTCCAGTGCTCACTTATCCTTTTTGGCTGCACTTCTGAATATTGAGAGTCACCTGAGGCAGGATTTCTTGCTTCCATGGCTTAAGTACCATCTGACGGCTCCTAGATTTTTACCACCAACCTTGATCATCTTCCTGGGCTTCAGATTTGTACATCAACTCACTACTGAGCATCCCTAACCAGATGTCTAACAGGCATCTTGAACATGTAAAATACTCAAAACACAACTATTTATATCCATTTGCCCTACTGTCATCATCCTCCACACACATAACAACTTTCTTCTTAGTCATGTTTCACACCTCAGAAAATAATGCCACTTTCCGCTAAAAACCAGTTCTCTTGTTCCACACATATAAATTCATCAGCAAATCCTGTCGTCTTTACCTCGTAAATGTCCCAAACCCTGCCGCTTCTCACTAGCTGTACTTGCAGTTTCCTAAATAAAGCCTCTTCATTCTTAGACTGCACTATTGCAGTAGCTTCCTAAGCTTCCACTCATATGTTCCAAAAATCCATTCTCTTCCCAAGCAGCCAGAATATTGAAAAACATCAATCACAGGAGTTTAAGACCAACCTGGCCAACATAGTGAAACCCCGTCTCTAATAAAAATTAAAAAATTAGCTGGGCATGGTACCAGGTGCCTGTAATCCCAGCTAGTTGGGAGGCTGAGGCAAGAGAATCACTTGAATCCAGGAGGTGGAGGTTGCAGTGAGCTGAGATCATGCCATCGCACTCCAGCCTGGACAACATAATGAGACCCCACCTAAAAAAAAAAAAAAAAGAGAGAAACATAAATCAGATTTATCAATTCCTATTTCATATTCTCCAAAGACCTCCCATTGTCCTTAGAATAAAATCCAAACTATTCACCAAGACCCTTTATGAACTGATGCCCACCTACATTTAATGTCTTATCTTGCAACTTTTCCCTTAGTCACCATACATCAGGTACATTGGCCTTCTGTGTTCAGAACCACCAAACTTTTTCTCGCCTGGGGCCTTTGTGCTTTTTGTCTGGAACACTCTTCCAGAGCATTGCAGGACTGACTGCTTCTTTTCATTTATGTTGCATTTCAACTGCCCTATATAAAAGGACAACACCCTTTCCCCTAACACTCTCCCTAATCCTTTGACCCTTTATCTTATCCATAGCATTTACCATCTGGCCTGTATTTAATTGGGTTTGGTTTGCTCATTCTCTCTCCTTTCTCATTATTTGATTCAGGCTGGTTATAGAGATTTTAGCCTAGGAAAAATGAGTAGCAGCTCCTCTGAAGGAAATGATTGTCCATTGGTATATGGGTGGGAGATGTGTTAGGCAACAAGTGATAATTTGGCCTGCTCATTGACTCAGGCATATGCAACTCACTCCTTTTTGGTACTTTGTACCCATCCCTGTCACACAGATGTGCCATTTTGATCTTTTCATTGCTCAAGAGAAAACTCAAAACTTTTTCTAAATGTTTGGTTACAGTTGTTAAAACAACAAGAAGAGTTAAATTGTCAGCTGGCTCTCTGTGGACCTTCAGGAACCCAGATATGAAAACTGGTGTGTAAAAGTTGCCTGTAGAAATTTAGACATCTGGTTCAGTCCTGCAAGATGCCTATCTCTCACAAAATGTTTTTGTGGTTTCTAGGGTGAAATTCTGTACAGTTAGGAAAATAGAGAAGGTCAAAGAGGTAGTTATGCAGAAGAAATCCACTTTCTTCATTTGACTACTGTGTAAAAGCTCTGAACGTTTCTATTTCTGGTCTGTTATAATTCACTGTGCTTAGGTTGCACTATTTTGCAAGAAGGCTCAAAATAAGGAGTGGATAGAGTCTATACCCAATATCCATGGCTTTAGAATGACCACAGCCAGGCTTATTTCAACCCAGAGATAAGACCCAGGACATGAGATCACAGAAGGCTCTCAGACAGAGACCAGACTATAGAAATGAAGGTAGAATAATTCTGTAGAAGAGGTAGAACACTTCCTTCTTTTCCATTCTCATGACAACTGCTGAATTCTGCAGTCACATGGGAGCCTGGGGCTGCCCTCCAGTTACTCCAGGGCAACCCTGACAAACGACCTTGGCTGCTACTGTTCTTGAAACATGAATGTCAGACCTGTTTCCCATGCAGTTCCACTATGGTAACTCCCGTTTTAGGAGCAAACTTCTACCCCACTAGGGCTCATATCATGGAGTTATGCCAAAAAATAGAAAGTATTCTTCCTGAACAGCTGTGATTCAGTTATACCTAACATTACACATTATACTCACCATGTTATTTCAGCCAACTCTCAGCATTTGTCACAGTCCTCCATACAGATGGTCCTCAACTTACAGTGGTTCAACTTACAGTTTTTCAGCTTTACAATTGATTTATCTGGATGTAACTCCATTGCAAATAGAGGAGCATCTAGACTTACAATGGCTCAACTTGCAACTTTTCGACTTTACAATAAGTTTATTGGGGCATTAAGTGCATTTTTAATTTACAACATTTTCCACTTAACAACAGGTTTATTGGGATGTAACCCATTGTAAATTGAGGAGCATCTGTATTTGGATTTCATCTTCATTTTGATACTATTTGCAACCCTTTTGCCTAAGAAAATTAGCCTACTGTGATGATTTAGACTAATGTCTACTGGAATCTGTCTTGACAGGTTTTCAGATATTTTAAAAATGTACATGTGCCCTTCTGTTTCCAACAGCCTTTTCTTCCCTAATTTTAATCCATAATTTTATGTATCCGTTCAGAATTTTTCATCCATCAGAACAACATTGCTTTGTTTTCAAGAAATCTTGTATTGGTTTCTTATGTATTTTCATCACTAAATGCACTTGGGCTATAACTCAGCTCTTTGTGCAGAGGCTGGCTTTTCATATTGTCATTAATAATTCATGAGCTCTATAGAATTACTTTAAACCTTTTAAACCAAGTATCTTGAATCTTAACAGATCCCGTGTCATTTCAGCTTCTAGTTTAGAAAAAAACAAAAACAAAAAAAGATTCAGTGACTAGCCTTGCT
This sequence comes from Macaca mulatta, assembly GCF_049350105.2. NCBI lineage: Eukaryota > Metazoa > Chordata > Mammalia > Primates > Cercopithecidae > Macaca > Macaca mulatta. The sequence goes on from NC_133416.1 coordinate 71,206,672, forward strand.
GTCTCAGGAGACCTTGAATAAGAATTTTCTTTTTTCTGTATTTTGTTTCTAGTTCAAGATGCCTGAAAATCCTAGAGTGTAGAAATGCTGCCTATCAGAAGTAACAAAACTAGGCCAATTAAGCGATCTTACAGACTGACAAGCATCATAGGGGTCAGAGAAGGAAATTTCTATCAAAACTCTTCACGGAAGCCTCCTGTAGCACTGAAAGCTCAGAAGACCTGGGGAGGCTCCTAGATCAGTTACTAAGCTGCATGCACGCTCCTCCCAGCCTAGGAGGAAACCAGGATGAAATTATCTCTCGCTGCGCCCAGACCTGCAGAATCCAACTGACTGCACTGGGTGTGGAAACATGCACTGATGCTTTTGTAGTCTTCACATTTATTTCCCCAAAGAAACTACACTTAAAATTTTGAGGCATGAGCTAAGTCTTGGAATAATGAAAATTTAGTGTGTATTTTTCAGAGCTCCAAGTCAATCTGGTGGTTGGGATTAGATTGCTTTCTTTTCTTTTTTTTTTTTTTTTTCTGTCTTTTCCTTCTCTCTGTCTTTCTCTTTTAAGTTGTTAAGAGATTTGGGGGTTTTTCTGAGAGGGGGAGGCTTTCCTCCTGATTTCATTCCTCTAGATTTCAATTTTTTAAGTCCCGTTGGAATCAATACTCATAAAATAGAACAGCTTGTCTCATCTGTTTCATTATAATCCAGTAGAATCTATCTTCTTTCAGAATAGTGAGATGTTTTTAAACACTGGTACCTCTAAAAAAAAGAGGTCATTTCCTTTACAAATCTGTGTTTTCATTAACACAAATTTCCTGTCTTTCTTGAAAGATAGAATAATTTTTCAGGCCCTCTGATATGTATAAAACCGCTACACAGAACCATTATAGATTTCGAAAAGCAGGAGGAATACAAGAGGACTTTGTTCATCTGGGACTAGAATTTCTAAATTAACCAAAATGAATCATTCTCTATATTTGAGTACAGCTGATTCCACTGGAAATGTATTAATGATGAGACTGATTGCTGCATTTCACAATTGTATTTTAGTTGCATTTGTAATTATGGTGTCACAGCTACTTTCTGATTTTTTTAAATCAAGTCGTCTTTAATCAAGTCCTTTTTTCTGCTTGGGAAAATAGCACCCCCAAAAGACATGGTTGCAAGCCCATTTACTTGATGATGGGAAAATACCACCCCCAAAAGACATGGTTGCAAGCCCATTTACTTGATGATTGTTTTAGGGCATTGCTTCTCAGACTTTTAATGTGCATATGAATCACCTGTGGATCCTTTTTAACCTTCAGATTCTGAAATAGGTCAGGGGTGGGACTCAGGACCCTACTTTTCTTTTCTTTCTCTTTCTTTCTTTCTTTTTCTTTCTTTCTTTCTTTTTCTTTCTTTCTTTCTTTCTCTTTCTTTCTTTCTTTCTCTTTCTTTCTTTCTCTCTCTCTCTCTTTCCTTCCTTCCTTCCTTCCTTTTTTCCTTCCTCCCTCCCTCCCTCCCTTCCTTTTCTTTCTTTCTTTCTTTTTTGTTTCTTTCTTTTTTTTTTTTTTTTGAGACGAGGTCCCACTCTGTTTCCCAGGCTACAGTGCAGTGGTACAATCTCAGCTTACTGCAGCCTCTACCTCCCAGGATCAAGTGATCCCCCAATCTCAACCTCCTGAGTAGCTAGGACCACAGCACCCACCCCCATACTCGGCTAATTTTTAAAATTTTTTGTAGAGACAGTGTCTGACTATGTTACCCAGGCTGGTCTTGAATCCCTGGGCTCAAGCAATCCTCCCACCTTGGCCCCTCGAAGTGCTGGGATTACAGGTGTGAGCCACCATGCCCAGCCAAGATCCAGCATTTCTAACAAGCCCCTGGTGCTGCCGTTGCTGCTGGTCCACAGACTAAATTTTAAATAGCAAGATTTTAGAATATCTTTACATAAAAATTTCAAATTTAATAGTTCTGAAATAGGAGGGTAAAGATTAGAATTAAATAGGTTAGTTGTAAGAACCAACCTATTTAATTTAAATCCAAGGGTGGAATTAAATAGGTTCTAAAGACAGGTCAGTGAAGGCAGATCCAATGGTTCACATCCTGGTAGATACATCCTTTGTACAAAGGTTGCTTTCTTTGCGACCCCTCCACTATTTTAACAGCAAGCCAATGGACAGCTTATGTTCAAATTCCTTGTGGATGGAGGTAGTTTATTTACTATGCTCCAATCTTTATATGTCTAGAGCCTAGCATATTCCCTGGCACTTAATCCATGGCCAATTAGTGAGTTGAACTGAATCAAACTGAACTGATTGAACTTCACTGGAACAATATAGGGAAAGAACCGAGTTTTGTACCTTTAAAGTCACTTCTTTCCTCTTTAAGTGATTCATACTGCTTTTATGTACAAATTGAAAATCAGCCTGTCAGTAATTATCAGTAATTGATTACTAATTTCCAGTATTATGCTTTTTTTCAAGTCATATTCTCTTAAAATGCAACATGAAAAAATACAAATGCAAATTAAAGATAATGAAGATTTAAGAATCTCAAAGCAGTTATATTCCTAGGAATACTAAATGAAATTCTATCTCCAATAAGCAGACTTTGACAATCATTTATTATTTAAGAGTTTTATTCTGGGGATAAGAGGGAAGGCATTCCTAGACTATTTTGGCAGATTCTAACCTGTTCTTCTCACTTCTAAAAGAGTACAGTTTATTCTTGATCTTCAATAAAATATGCAAATTCAAAATATTGTAGTTAGTGTATTTGCAGCCTACACAGATTTCAATAAATGATTGTATCGATCTCAGTATTGCACAAATAAAACTTGAATGCTATTTTTCATTCTTTTGCTATTTGATTTTGCCTCTTTTATGTTTTAACAGCATTATGGAGATATAATTCACATACTATGTAGTTCACCCATTATAAATCTACAGCTGTCTTTCAGTATACTGAGAGTTGTGTATCCATCACCACAATCAATTTTAGAATATTTTCATTATCCCACAAAGAAATCCTGCACCTCTCAGCCGTTACCCCCAACTTCTTCCCTCTTCCTAGCCCTCATCAACCACAATCTACTTTTTGTCTCTATAGATGTGTCTCTTCTGAACATTTCATGTCAATGAAATCATATGTGGTCTTTTGTGACTTCTTTCACTTAGAATAATGTTTTCAAAGTTCATCCATGTTATGGCATATATCAGTTCTTCCTTTTTGTGGCTGAATAATATTTAATGATATGGCTATACCATATTTTATTTATTAGTTTGTGGACATTTAGATTGTTTCTACCTTTTAGCTATTACGAATAATACTGCTATAAACATTTGTATACACATTTTTAGGTGGATATGTTTTCATTTCTCTTGGATATATATCTAGGAGCAAATTTGCTGAATCATATGGTAACTCTGTGTTTAACTTTTGAGGAACTACCAGATTGTTTTCCAAAGTGGCTCTACCATTTTACATTCCCACTGGCAGTGTATGAGGGCTCCAATTTCTCCACATCCTCTCCAACACTTGCTATTGTCTGTCTTATTGATTACAGCCATCCTAATGGGTGTGAAGTGGTATCTCATTGTGGTTTTGACTTGCATTTCCCTGATTATCATTAGTATTTCCCAGTGATATTGAGCATCTCCTCATGTGCTTATTAACCATTTGTATGTCATCTTTGAAGAAATGTCTATTCAGATTCATTGCCCATTTTAAAATTAGGCTTTGTCTTTTTGGAGTTTTAAGAGTTCTTTATATATGCTAGATATAAGTACCTAATAAGATACATGATTTGCAAAAATTTCTTCCCATTCTATGAGTTCTCTTTTCACTCTCTTGATGGTGTCTATGTTTTTTTTTCTTTTTTTCACATGGAGTCTCGCTCTGTAGCCCAAGCTGGAGTACAGTGGCACCATCTTGGCTCACTGCAACCTTCAACTCCTGGGTTCAAACGATTCTTGTGGCTCAGCCTCCTCAGCAGCTGGGACAATAGGCACGTGCCACCACACCCGGCTAATTTTTTGTATTTTAGTAGAGACAGGGGGTCTTCAATTTTGATGAATCTAATTAATTTTTTCATCTGTTGCTTGTGCTTTTGATGTCATGTCCAAGAAACCGGTGCCTAATCCAATATCATGAAAACTTATCCGTTTCCTTCTAAGAGTTTTATAGCTATAGGTCTCACATTTTTGTCTTTGATCAATTTTGCATTCATTTTTGTATGTGGTGTTCTTTTACTTTTTAAGTGCTGTGATCTTGGCTACCACGCAAGTCTGAATAGAGCCCTCAGAACATATCTCTCTGCGGAGTACAACCTTGAAACCTCCAGACATGAGGGCTTAGACATTATTGAGAATGCAGTTGATAATTTAGAGCCCCGGAGTGATAAGCAGAGATTCATGGAGATGTACCCTGCTGCGTTCTGTCCACCAATGAAGTTTGAGTTTCAGTCTCACATGGGTGATGAGGTCAGTAATTGATCATTTTTAAAATAATGAATTGTCTCTTCACTTATATTTCTCCTCACTTGCTATAATCTAACAGTTGTAATAATTCCAAGTTGTTTTCTCTCTCCTATCCTTGCAAAGGCCCTTAATATAATGCTAAGATCAGCCGCTACCAACATTTTTTTTTTTTTGTTTGTTTGTTTGTTTGAGACAGAGTCTGGCTCTGTCGCCCAGGCTGGAGTGTACTGGCGCGATCTCGGCTCACTGCAAGCTCCGCCTCCCAGGTTCATGCCATTCTCCTGCCTCAGCCTCTGGAGTAGCTGGGACTACAGGCGCCCACCACCACGCCCGGCTAATTTTTTTGTATGTTTAGTAGAGATAGGGTTTCACCATGTTAGCCAGGATGGTCTCTATCTCCAGACCTCGTGATCCACCCGCCTCGGCCTCCCAAAGTCCTGGGATTACAGGCATGAGCCACCGCGCCTGGCCAGTCCTACCAACTTTTAAAGCAAATGTCAAACACTCAAATACTCACAAAGGTCAAACAGATAAAAGGTGCAGATTTCTGTTGCACTAAGGTTTCCCAGAATAGAAAGTTTTTGTTCTACCTCAAGACATTTTAATTTAATGAAAAGGAAGGCATTTTGCTGGTCTGATAGAATCTGTCTGATGGCTTCTTATAATCCTGATTTAAAGATTCTCATAAAGAAAAGTAATTGTATATGCCAGGAATATGGAAGAAAAAAAAAAGTACAAGACTTCTTTTAAGACTCAAATTGGCTCCAAAGTTTAAAATGAGCCTTAGAAATTATGACTGTTTTATATCCTTTATATAAATTCAGCTTTCTATCCTGTTTTACCAAAAACATGCATTTAAACTGATTATGAGTTACAGTTGCTTATGTTATTGTCTATGAACAGGAGAAGACAAAAAAAGCCAGTTTATGGAGCATGCTATATAATAGCATTTGGTGTCTCAGCTGTGCAAAACAAAACTCATAGATAAAAACTCAACTCGGCCGGGCACGGTGGCTCGCGCCTGTAATCCCAGCACTTTGGGAGGCTGAGGCAGGCGGATCACAAGGTCAGGAGATCGAGACCATCCTGGCTAACATGGTGAAACCCCGTCTCTACTAAAAATACAAAAAATTAGCTGGGCATGGTGGCGGGCGCCAGCTACTCGGGAGGCTGAGGCAGGAGAATGGCGTGAACCTGGGAGGTGGAGCTTGCAGTGAGCTGAGATCGCACCACTGCACTCCAGCCTGGGCGACTGAGCAAGACTCCGTCTCAAAAAAAAAAAACTCCTAGATAAAAACTCAGTCTTAACTTATGGTGACAGTCTGTTTTTCAAAATAGATGTAATTATAAGATCATGAAAGATTTCTTTAATGTCGTATTTTTGCTGAAATACCAAGTGTTAAGACATATAAAATATATACGTGTGTATGTATTTATATATAATGTACCTGCTGTATTTCTAATTGGATTTTATGTGTGTTTGATAGAAATGGTAAGCAGTTTTTAAGCCAAAAGAACATGGATTTTGACAAGCAGGATGAGTAGCTTATCCCATGTTTCCAAAAACAAATGGTCGCTGTTTAAATTTTTCAGCTGTGGATATGTTAAGCATGGCATGTTAACATATCACAGACAAATGACATCAGTTGGATGTTAATGGTTTTATTATTTTAATAAAATAAGTTGGTTGCCCTTTTTTATGGCCAGTTCTGCTAAGGAGCAGTGGTAATCTCTCTAATGTTTTGGAAACTCCATAAAAGGAACCCCCATCAGCCAAGAGCATTTCTAAAACAAGGCAGATAAGAAGAAATTGTTTGTTTCTGGTGCAGTTTTGATAATGCTCTGATTTTGAACTTATCCATAATTGAGATCATGGCCAAATATATTCTATCAAAACCTAAGATAAGTGGCCTCTTGAAGTTCATGGTGAGTCACGCGATTTGGCTGCTATTGGCTAGGGAAGCCATATTTGAAAGATGCTCAAATAGTCATTCACATTTTCTGAGTTTTTACTGTGTGCCAAGCGCTGATCTAAGTTGCTTCTGTACATTGTCTCATTTCATTCCCACAGCAGCCCTGTGTTATAAGAACTCTTATTATTCTCATTCTACAGATTAGGAAGCTGAGGTTTTGTAACTTACCACAGTCACCTGGCTAGTAGGGGACAGAGCTGGCATTCGAGTACAACTGACTGACTCGAGAGCTCAGACCCTAACCAATAAGCCCTGCTGCCTTCTTAATTTATGTCTGTATGGTCCACATGAATCATCTTCTGCCTCTGCACAAGAGCCATTAAGAATTCCACGAGTGAGATTTCATCATCAGAGCTCCATCGCAGGAACTGCTCCGTTCTTACCACAGTCCTTCCTGCAGCTGCCATCTTCCAGTCGTAGCCAGGCCAAGCAGCTGCATTCTACTGTTGCAGCTTATGTAACAGCTCCATATTTACAAGAGAAGTTTTGATGCGCTTATTAAAAGTAAATATGTAATTGGAACCTTGAGAGGATTGGTGTGATTCGTGCGTCATTTAAATAGGAGAACCATGCTTCTGGAGGTGGGTCTGTGGTGCCCCATTGTAACTGTGGTTTCTCATTCTCCATCAGGTGTGCCAGGTCAGTGCCCAGCAACCAGTCCAGGCAGAGCTCATGCTCAGGTACCAACAGTTGCAGTCCCGCCTCGCCACGCTCAAAATCGAGAATGAAGAGGTGAGCATGCGTTCATCCTGCCACACCAGTGTTCTGAATTCAGATATAACTGGAAGGCATTCTCACATGATCTAGGCATATTTAATATTCAAGATTCAACCTCTTCATTATGTATTTCCTGCTCTCAGGGTTCCTGTAATACTCTTTGTAGGGGATAAATACAAAGATTCTGTATTCTGCCACAGATTAATATTTTACTAGACACTCACTGCATATACATGTAAACATAATTTTTTTACCTTAAATTGTAATTCATACTGAAAATAGTTCCCATGGGTTGTCAAATTCAACATATATGTACAAAAATATACCATCCTGTGTACAGTGGAACTTTTGACTAATATGTTAATTTATTTTTTAAAATATTTTGTAGAGATGGGGCCTTGCTGTGTTGCCCAGGCTGGACTCAAACTCCTGGCTTCAAGCAGTCCTATCTTGGCCTCCCAAAGTGCTGGGATTACAGGCATGAGCCATTGTGGGGCCTGGCCCACAGTGTGCTATGTTAATTTAACCCTAACTTTTAAAATTCACTTTTTTCCCCTTATGCTTTCCTATATTCTCTAAATTTTTGGTACTGAACATGGCATTACTGATATAATTAGAACAAAATCATATTTTGAAATGGTACTTGAATGAGGATAGACAAATGTTTATTTGCCAGCATTAGTATATTTAAATAAATAGAGTATAAAATATGAATTATTAATATATGTTGAGTTAGGAAGCAATTATACAATTCAGCTGCCTATTTCTGAAATTAACTTACTTGAATCCACGTTCTCCTAAAATAAAGATACGAACCACAAATGTTTCTTGCATTAATCAAGGCTCCCAATTGTAATTTACAGGAACACAAGTTACAAAGTTAACTATTGGTCAGTGTTTGCAGTATCCTCAGACATCACTGGATTTGTGTTCAAATGACATTATCAGGACTCTCTCTCTTTTTATCACTTTGAAGTGATTTCTTCATGTGTGTTGGTAGTGTGTTGGGGATAGAGGCAGAACTGTGTGGTCCCTTTTAAAGCTTGCCATCCCACTTCATCCTAGCATCCTTGTCTCTGCAGTAGGACTGACTCTTCACTGACCTGGCTAAAGTCATGCATACTTCTGGACAAACGATTCCATCTAGGAGATGAGATTCTGTCATTGGCCAGCCTGGAGAATGTGCAGCTCATAGAACCCTTTGATTGAGAATTCCAACAGAAATAGTGTATTTCTAGAGACAATTCCCAAAAGAAAGGATTGTGGGACAGAAGTGAAAAAATAACTTACAATGATAAAGTGAATATCCAAAATTCACTTTCATACCCTGTTTTGTTTTAATCCCACCAGGATGTTTGAGCTCTGTGTATTTGTTTCTGTTAAGAAAGAATGATGTATTTTTAGACCGGTATAATTTGGTCAAAACCCATTGTAAATTTTGGCTTTTATTATTCCTAATAGAAACAAACCAGCCCTTATTCAAATGTGTGTATTTAAGATGCAACCAATGTCATCTCTATATAGAGTCCCACAAACGAACCTTTCCAAAGGAAAGCTACTGCTCACCTTGAAGTAGCGTTTGAGAGCCTAGGTTTTGGCTAGGCTTCACAAAATACCTAATGCAGTTTACTGGATCCTGTTCTATCTACAGTTTGTATGTCTAGTGACTTCCCTTGTTTTTCCCTGCATATCCTTCTGCTGTTTTATTTGGATAACATTCTCTAAACTCAAGGAAAATAGGGTATTATACACAAAGTCAAAACTGGCAGCTCAAGGATATGTTTTGTTTGGCTCCCAAAGTTTTGACCTGTTTTTTTAAAAAAAGGTCTGGCTACTCTGGCCCTGCACTGCTTCATGAATTGAAGAGCTGGGGCATTTGAATTCTACTTTGCCAGAGTCATTCAACTCCCAGTTCTCTTACAGTGAACTGTTTGTGTTACTTGTCTGGCCTCCGCAGGCCTTTGAGTTTGTGACCCTTAATGTATGCCTTTTTAGGCATAATGTGGAGAAGCACAGTGTCCTTATAAACTTAGAGAGTCAGGCAGTGCTTTGTGAGGGTTAATTTTTTAAAATTCTCTAAAGAACTTGAGAAGCTGAGGGAGGATCTCTTGAGCCCAGGAGTTCGAGGCTGCACTGAGGTGAGATGGTGCCACTGCACTTTAGCCTGGGTGACAGCAGGACCCTGTCTCTTAAAAATATTAATTAATTAAAATAAATTTTTAAAAACCTACTGACTGCAAAATAAAACTTAAAAAGTACTTTTTAAACATTAGCTGAAGCAGCAAATGAATTGGATTATCCTAATGTTTCTTATAAGCATGACTACTGGTTTATGATTTGTTGGACACCGAAGAAAATTTACTGTAGTGGAGTGGGATTCTCAAAGAAAGTAAGATTTAAATTAGATTTTTGATAATCAGTAGATAACCATAAAAATAGAGGGAAGAAAAGATATTTCAATATATGTCAAGGTTCCTTGGGAGAACAGAACAGTTTGGTTATCACCCCAGTTCTCTTTGGGGATGAACTGAAGGAGAAGGTGAGGTCATTCAACAAGAAGCTTTGAGAGCCAAGTTAAGGAGTTTTGTTACTGTGGTTCAGAACAATAAATACTGAAGGTCCCCAGGCCTTGATGCTGCATTGAGCTATGATTATGCCACTGCACTCTAGCCTGGCCAATGGAATGGGACCCTGTCTCCCCCACCAAAAGAAAGAAAAGTTGAGAGAGAATTTCACCCAAGTTTTAAAAAGCATGGACAGTGCAGCTAAGTAGAACATGAACCTTTTCACCAAATCTTAGAATACCTTAAATAGTCACTTTGGGAGGCCAAGGCGGGCAGATTGCCTGAGCTCAAGAGTTCGAGAACAGCCTGGGCAACATGGTGAAACCCCATCTCTACTAAAATACGAAAAATTAGCCGGGCCTGGCAGCATGCGCCTGTAATCCCAGCTACTCAGGAGGCTGAGACAGGAGAATCACTTGAACCCGGGAGGTTGCAGTGAGCCAAGATTGTGCCACTGCCCTCCAGCCTGGGTGACAGAGCAAGACTCCGTCTCAACAACAACAACAAAAAAAAAAGTAGGCACCACCTGCAACAGACCATATCTGGCCCATGAAAAAAAATTTTTTTGAGACGAGGTCTCACTCGGCAACCCAGGCTGGGGTGCAGAGGCACAGTCACAGCTCACTGCAGCCTCAACCTCGCAGGCTCAGGTAATCCTCCCACCTCAGCCTCCTGAGTAGCTGGGACTGCAGGCACACACCACCACACCTGGCTGATTTTTGTATTTTTCATAGAAACTGGATTTCACCACGTTGCCCAGGCTGGTCTCTAACTCCTGGGTTCAAGCGATCCACCTGCCTTGGTCTCCCAAGATGCTGGGATTACAGGTGTGAGCCATCACTCCTGGCCTGAAAACTTTTGTTTGCTCTACAGTGCTTGGGTTTTGAAAGTTATTTACTATCCTGTAAAAACTGTAAGTTTTCATAAAAATACCAATATGCAAGGTGAGCACAGTGGCTCACACCTATAATCCCAGCACTTCAGGAGGCCAAAGCGGGCAAATCTCTTGAGGTCAGGAGTTCGAGATCAGCCTGGCCAACATGACAAAATGCTGTCTCTACTAAAAATATAAAAATTAGCCAGGCATGGTGGCGCATGCTTGTAGTCCCAGTTACTCAGGAGGCTGAGGCGGGAGAATCACTTGAACCCAGGAGGTGGAAGTTGCAGTGAGCTGAGATTACACCACTGCACTCCAGCCTGGGCGACAGTGCAAGACTCTGTCTCAAAAAAAATATAGATATATATTATATATAATATATATTATATATATTTACATATTTATATTTTATAAATATACATGTTTATAAAAATAATGTATAATATATAAATTATATAATATATAAATATATAATAAATATATATTATTTATATTATAAATAATAAACATATTATTTATAATATATAAATATTAAATTATAAATTATTTAATTTATTAAATTATAAATATTTAATTTATAAATATTATTAAATTATATAAATTATTTATATTTATAATATAAATAATATATATTTATCAATATCCAGCCTCTTTAAAAATTAGAAGAACTGATCACACTAGACCTGTGTTTCTACGGGACAATAACTGACTTCCTTTAGACACAGAATGTGTGCTTCCAGTTTGCCATGTTCTCCACTCAGCCCACTCAGCTCATTTTCATGGCTTGCCTGGCCCTTAAAGATATTTGAGTTTGTATCACTTGCCTTAAAACAAAGAGAAGAGAGCAGTACATGCTTGTGAAATGGCGTCAGTATACTTAAAAGTAGTAAAAGCTAAAAGGTTTGAGAAGGGCTTAATTAAATCTGTGGTTGATAAAGATTCATAAGAGATTGTGACATTTATTGTCACTTCCCAACTTTACATTTACCTGATAAACTTTTAAAAATGAGGTTTGAGTTTTATTATGCTGCAAACTTGCACCCTTAGTACCTCAGTCTCACGATTCCAACTTCCAGCCGATCTGTCAGTGAATATTCATTAGTGCCCACTGTGTGTTATGCATATGGAATTAGAGCGGGGCCTGCTGCCACACAGCCTTGTGCCCGATCATTGTTTTATTTTGATTACTTAGCTGTTTATTAAAACTTTGAAGGGAAACATTAATAAACATTACTTTTGTTTTTGTTTTGTTTTGTTTGAGACAGGGTGCCAGTCTGTCATCCAGGCTGGAGTGCAGTGGCACAGTCACTGCAGCCTCAACCTCCCGGGCTCAGGTGGTCCTCCTGCCTTAGCCTCCCAAGTAGCTACTTTTTTATTACTTACAGAGACAGTGTTTCTACAAATAATTATTTTGAATTATTCTTTAAATTTTCAATTATTGTTCATGAATTTTGTTCAAAAACAAAATAATATGCCCAGCTACTTTTTTATTATTTGTAGAGACAGAGTCTCCCTATGTTTCCCAGGCTGGTTGAACTCCTGGGCTCAAGAGATCTTCCTGCCTTGGCCTCCCAGAGTGCTGGGATTACAGGTGAGAGCCACAGCCGGCTCACATTACTCATTTCAGCCACCCGGCCCAACATTGCTCTTAAAGGCAACTTTTCAAAAACAAACTAATCATTTATACCTTTCTCATTATAAACATTTTCCAAACACTTTCCAGCCTAATATTGCGCTGTCTTGTCTGCTTTCTCAAAAGTTTGCATTTAACCTTGTTGTAGGGATTTCTGCTTAGGGGTCATTCCTGTTGCTTCTTCCTTTCCAAACTAGCCTCTGGAGTAACTCACCATTGATTACAGTTCCCATTTCTTCAAGTTTCTCATTTCTCCCTTTATCTATACACAGTCAAAGAAAGAGAAAAAGGAACTACTTTGAGGAGAGCATCTATGCCTTTTATATTTTTTTAGGACAACATTGGTTTGTAATAGCTTGCCCCATTTTCAGACTGTTTGTCCCAATATTTGGTCCAGAAAATAAAGTTTTCATCAGCATGTCACTGCTGTTCTATGAGTAAAACCTTCTCACATATAAAACAACTAGTCTCTCTTAAATTATAGTAGATTTACCACCCTGAGGGGAATGTACAATGAGAGAGACCCATAATTTCTCAATCAATTTGCAACAGTGTTGAATGAACAGATAGCTCCACTTAAATTTTCCTAGCACCATTTGAAGTCTTTCACCAGCAGCTTGCCAACGAGTATTTCACAGACTGTTCCAAAAATACATTACTTACACAAGATATTTTAAACAATAATGAGCCAGATTTTAGGCAAACATTTGAGACAATTTTCATGGCATGGGAAATTGAGGGAACTAAGAGATATTTCAGTTATACCTCCTACCTAGGGTAGAAAAATCACATTTCCCCCCCCAAATTTCTCATAATACCTGTGACCTCAGCAGAATCCCAGGTCATGTAAATCAATGATGAAACTCTCCTGGGGGATTCTCAAGTTCTTTTGAGACTTGATATAAGATATGAAGCCTGATAACCACTTAATTATAATTGCTGCTTTGGATCTTCTCTGTGGCCTTTAACTTCATTTTTACTGATTTAAGTATCTTTGACTTGCCTGCAACCTTCTACTGATAAGCTAACAGGAAAATCCTAAGTAAAAGATAACTGCCATTTGTCCCTTAGATGGCATCATCTTCTTGGCCAAATTAAAAATAGGATCAACTGTCTTTCACCATGAACACACATTTATATTTTTTGTTTCAAGCAAGCTTTAGCTCACTAAAGGGAGGGCCTTGATCCAAAAGAATACCAAGAGAAATGAGGAGAATTTCTAGGATGGGTATAAAAATGAGTCCTGGGATAGGGCACCCCAAAGAAAATGGCAGAGCTCAGGATGGCTCTCAGTGGAGAAGCCACTCATTTTCTCTGATGCACTGAGCATTTTTTGGCATCTATGATTTGAAAGGATAACTCCAGCGTCCACTGTTCATTCAGTGAACTTTTTCTGATAATTTGCTGTGTTTCAGGCACCGTGCTAGTCCCTGGAGCTATAAAGATTAATAAGTTATCACTGACTTCAAGTTGCTTCCACCATAGGTGGAAATATAAACCTCTAAACAGTGTAGCAGGTGCTTGTGAGAAATCAATTTGAGATCATGCTTCTTAGACCACACTCAGTGTCAGGTCCACTCACATGGGTCATTAAATCAGAGTCAGGGGTGGGCCACAGGAAAACAGGTTTTCCGAGACATAGCTGAAGGCAGAGACTTTGTTCTGAGAGTCCTGAGCAACGATGATGTTTTCTTCCTTGGATTAAGTTATATCATTGCTGAGAATGAATTTTGTTCAAACACAAGAGAGCCCAGCATTTGTAAACATTACCTTAAATGCAAGTACATAAATTACTAGTGTGAATTCTTCTGGAATGGTGATGTGACATTCCCTACCCCCCCCCCAAAAAAAAAGGTTGTGGGACAGCAAACATTGGTCTGTTTTTTCAGATCTGGTAATGCCTACCCAACACAGACAGGGGCTAGGGTCACTAGCATTGCACCCATGTTAGGGTACAAGGAGCAAGGGAAGGCCATGGCAGGATGCTCTGCCTGTGCTCTCGCCTTCTGTGGCCTGTGCTAGCTGTGAGTTTCTGTACCCTTGGCTAATTAATTATGGAATTGACCCAATCTGTGTGTGTGTGTGTGTGTGTGTGTGTGTGTGTGTGTGTGTGTGTGTGGTCCCTTTCTGCTAATTTTTAGTATATCTGAAATGACACAGTGCTGTAATTGAAATACATTCAAGGTCAGCGATGGGAAGGAGCAAGTAGTTCAGTGGGGAGGCGAAGGAAGGGATCAGGGTCACCTTCACAGATGAGTGATGAGTCTTAAAGGATGAATAGGACTGTATCAGTGCAAGGTACAAGGCACAGTGCCTTAAAATACATGGAGTGTGTTATGATATGATTTGTGTCCTCCCTGAAAATTCATATGTTAAAGTCTTAGCTTTCAGTGATTAAGAATGTGATCTTATTTGAAGATAGGATCTTCACAGAAGTAATCAAATTAAAGTAGGTCAATATGACTTATGTCCTTATAAGACAAAGGGGAGGGGAAATTTGGATACAGAGACACAGGTGGAGGGAAGACGATATGAAGAGACATAGGGAGAAGATGACCATCTACAAGCCAAGGAGAGAGGCCTGGAACAGATCCTTCCCTCCCAGCCCTCAGAAAGAACCAACCCCGCAAACCAACACCTTGATCTCAGATGTCTAGCCTCCAGCACTGTGAGACAATACCTTTCTGTTGTTTAAGCTAGTCAGTACCTGGTTTGCCTTAGAATAACACGGTGCATTCAGGGAATGAGACCACTGAAATAGCTGTCTTGTTCTCCCAGTGATGGTAGTATCCTGGTAACACAAAGGCAACAGAACCAGTCCACAAAAGCCTGCAGAAGTAACCTCTCCCTCCTCATTCATTTTGACCCACAGCTCAGAGTTCAAGCCACCCGGGCAGCTCCTTCAGTGCAGTGCATTCTTCTGGTTTCTCATGAATCCTTTGTCAAGTCTTTGGCCTCTCCTTCCACCAAAACCCAACTGTGTTTTCCTCCTGTTGATGGGGAGGTATTACAAGGCTCATATTAGCTGTTTCATATTTGCCTCATTATGTTCCCCCCGAGACTTATTAATATGGCTGGTGTGTGTCAGAAGCTGGTGTTACTGTCTGTTGCAAACATCCCATGGGATGATATGCAGTCCCAGCATTGTGTCTGGTGGCTTCTGTCACATCCTTTATTCCTGATACTTCCAAATTTAACCATGACACCACTGCTTCTGAGAAGGAAGTTGAAAAAAAGAAGAAAAATGGTGGTGTTGATTTTGGTTCTTCGTATATGTATTCCATGTGTGATCTGATAATGCTGCTGTCTCTGGTTTCCTATATGTAAGAACACGGCTCTAGTGAAACATTCTTATGTAACCGTGTGTGTCATAAACTCAGTGAACACACTTTAATTGCAAAATTCCAACAAATTTACAGATTACAGTTGTCCCTTGGCGTCCAAGGGGGATTGGTTCCAGGATCTCCCACAGATAGCGAAATTTGAGGATGCTCAAGTCCGTTATATAAATGGTGTAGTATCTGCGCATAACCTACACACATTTTCCTATGCTTTAAATCATCTCTAGATTACTTGTAATACCTAAAACAATGTAAATGCTATGTAAATAGTTATACTGGGTTTTGTTATTTTTTATTGTTGTATTATTTTTTATTTTTTTTTACAAATATTTTTGACCCACAGTTGGTTGAATTTGTGAATGGTTGAATACATGGATAGAGAATCCATTAAAAAAACAAAAACTGACTGCATTTGAAGACAAACTAGGAATGTTTATTTTGGTTCATGATTGTTTTTGGGTTTTTTTGTTGTTCAGATGGATTTTGTGGTTTTTTGTTTGTGTATTTTAGGAGCTTTTCTTGTCATTGTTTTCCTTTAATTGTGTTTTAATTAGGTACATATCAGAGCACCTTATTGAACCTTACATCGTGTTATTCTTGTACTTCACCTTACCAGTATCTGAAGAACATTTCATGCTCCTATGTATACTTTTCATGCTCCTATGTATTTGGAAGTTCTGCTCTGCCTTCCAGAGCAAAAGAAGCTGTAGTTCTTCTCAGCAGTTTTGCTATTTAAGCCATCTGTTGAAAACGATTAACTGCTACTGCTGTTGCTTAAATGTTTTTCAAATATGCCCCATCGTGTTCATTCCCACTCTTTACTTCATTAGATCAAGGTTTCGTCATCTCTAATGGAACTAGGGTCTCCTGACTACTTTTCCTGCTTTCTGTCTCTTTCCCTTTTATTGTTCATCAACTCAGGGATCTTTTAAAAATGTAAATCTAAACTGTCCCTTATAGGTGTCAGTGTCCCTGTTGATTCTCAATTAAGTGTGGTATATGAGGGCCTTTATTTTTGTTTTATTTTTTTAAATTCTGACCCCAGTATCATACAATAGGAAGGGCCTTTATTAGCAAGTCATCTTCTCTAGATGCTATGCACTCCTACTTCTCAAAAAAAACTTCTTGTTGTCGCCCAAGAAGGCCAGGATCTCTCTTTTCCCACTTTTTCCTCTGCCTGGAATGCCCTTTTTTCCAGTGAACACCTATTCACCATTTAATATGTGCTCAAAATTTATCTTCTGAATGGTGCCTTCCGTGACTTCCACAGACAGCACAATATACTCTTTTGCCTGTGTTTTCTTACACATTTGTCAATTTCAAGAGTTTAATTGAATAAAGAAATAATAGCATTTACTTTGTAGCATTTTAATTACTATATATTGGCACAAGTACTTCCATTTTTTTAAAGTATTATAAATATAAAATTTATGGAGCTGTAGATAATATAGTCAAATATTTACCTTCCTTACTCAGTTATTAATTTAGTTATGCATAATTTAAATCATATATAAAACAGTATTTTAATTTAGAAATAGTTTTTCTCTCATTTTCACAATTTTATGAAGACTCTTCATATATCCTGATATTGTTTGTCATTACCAGAGCCACATTTTGAGTCATCAAGTATACTTTTCTCAGAGTATACCATCTTCACATCTATTTGTTTGAAATACAGTGCTTTTAAAACTTGTGCATGATACTGTCATTAGAAATTTGTCTACAAGCTATAAGAGCCTATTTGACTAGTGTAGGATGGTGACTCTTTTAATTCAGTCTATAGATATTTAATTATGACCTCCTTAAAGTAATTAATTACAGTATTTTAATGGTCATTAATATGCTTTTTTTCCAACAGTATCTACCCTTTGCATTGTGCATAACCCCAGGAATGATTATTGTCTATTAAATGTCTTTCTCTTCTTTTTTTTTAATATTAATTCCATCACATGACCTTCTAAACACCCAAACTTGTACTAATTGCTACTGTTTCTTTCCCAAACATTATTTTGTTAAAAAAAAAAAAAAAGTAATTGAAAAGATTTCTACTTCCTGTAATGATGGACTGGGTCACTCAACTGATTCCTTCAAATTTTATTTTCTAGGACAAGATGCATGGCCAGGCCTCCAACCTGTGACACAGGGAACCATATCTTCCCAAAAGGAAGATCATCTAATATTTTGAACAGTAATAAAATCCAGAGATTCTGAGCTATTAGTGCCCCTAATGGTTTGGGAAAATAAACATTCTCTTTGGAGGATAACCTCACCTTTGACCTCAAATAACTCTACAAAAAATATCTAGCAAAGATAGTTAGACAATGAAGAGATAAGAAACCATGAGTGATAGCCAGAAGAAATAATAGACAATAAGACACACCCACAGGAACTCCAAATATTGGGATTATTAGAAATAAATGACAAAAGAACTATTTACAGTGTTCAAAGAGGTTTTTAAAAGCCAAGCTTAGATTTCATCTGGAAATCATAAGCACTAAAATAACAGATTTGAGAATGAGCTACATAGGAATTCTAGCACTGAGAAATAACCAAAATTAAGAAAGCAGTGGGTGAGTTTAACATCAAATAGAGCTAAAAAATAAATCATTAAAGAAGACAAATCAGAAGAAATAATGAAAACACAGCATCAAAAACAAAAGATAATAAAATATTGAAAAGAAGAATAAGAGATACAGAGAACACAGTGATGTCTAATATGCTAATTCAACTCCCAGAAACCAAAAAAAAAAAAATTTTTTTTTTTTTTTTGAGACAGAGTCTTGCTTTGTCACCCAGGCTGGAGTGCAGTGGCACGATCTCGGCTCACTGCAACTTCTGCCCCCTGAGTTCAAGCACTTCTTCTGACTTAGCCTCCCGAGTAGCTGGGATTACAGGCATATGCCACCATGCCCGGCTATTTTGTATTTTCAGTAGAGATGGGGTTTCACCATATTGGCCAGGCTGGTCTCGAACTCCTGACTTCAAGAGATCCACTGCCTCGGCCTCCCAAAGTTCTGGGATTATAGGTGTGAGCCACCGTGCCCCATCCAGAAAGAAAAGTAAGAATATAGAGTCAATATTTGAAAAGATAAACGCTGCAAACTTACGAAAGTCTATGAAAAACATCACACAAATTCAAGCAGTCCAAGAAATTCCAGGCAGAATGTATTTTTTAAATCCTTACCTAGATATATTACAGTGAAACTGTAGAAACCCAAAGATGAATAGAAAATTATAAAAGCAGCTGAAAAAGAAAGCAGATCTTATTCAAAGCAGTGACAGACTGACAGTAACCTTCTCACTCAACAGGAACATGGAAGCCACAACAGAGTACAGTGGTACCTTTCTAACATACAAAAAGAAAATAACTGCTGCACAGAAAAAAGTATTTAATAAATGAAGGTGAAATAAAAGACATTGTCAAGTCAACAAAACAGACACATACTAAAATGAATTTCTAAAGGGTACCCTTAAAATATAAGCACTGGACATCCAAGAATATAATAAATACATGGATGATGCTTAATGAATATTGACTACATAAAATAATAATGTCTTAAATTTAAATATATATAAATATTTACATATATTCTATTATAATACATTACAAAAATAGCATATAAATCAGGAGGAGTAAATGAAGTTAAGGTGTTCTAAACTCTTTACATGGTGTGACAGAAGGAAAAAGCTATCAATTGACATTACACTTTGATAAGCAAAGGTAAAATATGACCTTCAGTGAATAAAAAGACTACTAGAAGATTAATAAATAAATAAGCTCCTATCTCATGGCTATGAGATAGGAAAATATTTCTTAAATAGGACACAAGAAACACTAAAAGGAAAACATTGATAAATGCATTATATTAAAATTAGAATCTTTGTTCATCTGGACACTATTGAAAGAGGGAAAAACCACAGCACAGAGTGGGGAAAAATATTTGCAACACATACAACTACAAAAAGATTCATATCCGTATCAACAAATCATTAAGAAAAAGACTCATAACTTAGAAAATGGAGAAAGAGATTTGAACAACGTGTTCTCAATTAAGGAGATCCAGATTGCCTTAAACATATGATAATGTGCTCAATCTCATGTATCAGGGAAATGCATATTCAAACCACAGTGAGATACCACTGCACACCCAACACAATTGTTTACATTTGAAAGAAAGACTCACAATACCAACTGTTGATGAGGATGTGGAATCGCAGGGATTCTTCCACTCTGCTGGTGACAATATAAATTACAATCATTTTGGAAAACAGTTTAGCAGCAATTCTATTCATATATGTGTGACTAAACAAAAATGTGTTTATAGCAGTATTATTCAAACTAGCCCACAACTAAAAAAAAGCATCTATCAATAGTAAAATGGATGAATTACAGTGTATTCCTACAATGAATAGCAATGAAATATACTCACAAGAAGTGAGTGTATCTCACGTTGAGCAAAAGGAAGACAAAAATTATACATCCTGTAGGATTTCTTTCATGTGAAGTGCAAGAAAGGGCAAAACTAATATCTAATCTTAGAAATCCAGGTAATGGAGGAGGAGAGGGAATAGGTGTATGGTAACTGGGAGAGGCACTAGCAGGCTCGTAATATACTTTTTCTTAGTCTGATTGTTACTCATATAGATGTGTTCCCTTTGTGATAATTCATCATCAAGCTGCACACTTAGGATCCATGTGTTTTTCTATATATAGTTTGACTTCAATTAAAAATGTTAAGACAAAAAAGTAATTGAGAGAGTACCCAGTAATATATGAGATTTATAAGGACTGAAATATAAAGCAATAACCTCCTTAGGATGATTTTGAAGAAATCCCTCCCTTAAACTGGTAATATGGAGTGTTTTTTACCTTTGTTTCTCTCCTAATAAGACTGTGAATTTGGTGGGGACAGGCTCTGTGTAGTCATCTCTGCCTGACAGAGTGGACTCTCCCTGTTTGTGGGATTCATGAAATAAGGTACTAATGTGAGAAATGTATTTCTGTTCCCAGGTTAAGAAAACGACTGAAGCCACCTTGCAGACAATACAAGATATGGTCACCATCGAGGACTATGATGTTTCTGAATGCTTCCAGCACAGTCGCTCCACAGAATCTGTGAAGTCCACTGTCTCTGAAACCTACCTGAGTAAACCCAGCATCGCCAAGAGAAGAGCCAACCAGCAGGAAACCGAACAATTCTACTTCATGGTGCGCCCGCCACTTCCCAAAAGCCGCACGACAGAGCTCAGATCTCGGATTCCCAAGTGCCGCTTCTATAGTCGCATCCGAATCATCTGGGGTTCTTTTTGTTAAAATAGACTCCTGTCTACCATCAGAGTTCCTGATTCAGTCAGTCTTGGAAAGAGTTTAGGAGTTACTTAGATGTTAGTTAATTAGTTAGTTAGGAGTTATTTAGTTAGAGGACTGGTATAAAACAATACTTTTTTAGCTGGGCACAGTGGCTCATGCCTGCAATCCCAACACTTGGGAGGCTGAGGTGGGAGGATCATTTGAGCCCAGGAGTTTGGGACTAGCCTGGGCATCATGGCAAAACCCCATCTCTACAAAACACACATATATATATTTTATATATATATATATTATATATATTAGCCAGCAGGCATAATGACATGCAACTGTAGTCCCAGCTACTTGGGAGGCTGAGGTGGGAGGATCGCTTAAGCCCAGAGGCAGAGGTTGCAGTGAGCTGAGATCACTGTACTGCACTCCAGCCTGGGCAAGAGAGTGAGACCCCAACTCTAAAATTTAAAAACACACAGTACTTTTAAACTTCAGTACCCATACATGTCACCAGGAGAGCTGGTGAAAGTGCCAGTTCTAATTTCCAGAGGTCTGGTACAGAAGGAACCTGAGAGTGTGCCTCTCTCCTAGGCTCCCAAGGTTGGCTGATGCTGCTGGTCTGCAGACCACACTTCAAGTAACAAGTTTCTAGGATCTAGAAGATCCAAGTGGCTGGATTTTAGATCTATGAAAAGTTCCTTGACATTGAATAATTTTTAAAAATTAAAAATTAGGCTGCGTGCAGTGGCTCACACCTGTAATCCCAGTACTTTGGGAGGCCGAGGCAGGCGGATCACCTGAGGTCAAGAGTTCAAGACAAGCCTGGACAATATGGAGAAACCCCGTCCCTACTAAAAATACAAAAATTAGCCAGGCGTGGTGGCAGGCGCTTGTAATCCCAGCTACTCAGGAGGCTGAGGCAGGAGAATCACTTGAATCCCGGAGGCGGAGGTTGCAGTGAGCCAAGATCGAGCCACTACACTCCAACCTGGGCGACAAGAGTGAAACTCTGTCTCAAAAAAAAAAAAAAAAAATTTAAAAATTATTCTTGCCTTTTGCAGAAACTCAGAGAATATTTGGAAGGCAGTAATCTCATCACGAAACTTCAAGCCAAACATGACTTGCTGCAGAGGACTCTGGGAGAAGGTGAGTTATCCGAAATGTATAGGAAGATGACCTGGATGATACATCGTATCATGCATGTATTCCAGAAAGAGTATGAATTGTATATTTGTGCTTTAAGAAGCAGAGGACACTCTGTGTTTCGATTTGGTTTCATTTGTGTATGTCACGATCAAGTTCTCCTGGCACTATTTTCTTCTAAAGCGTGGTGCTAACCTTGAGGAAGTATAGTGAAATCTAGGGAGGGCTGGAAAGTCAATACCGAGCTCCTAGGGAGGGATCTTCAGAGCATGGTGTTCCTGATGGTAGAAAAGTCTGGAGACGCTGCCCCTCCCCTACCTGCTGACCCCCAGTCTCTTCTTCCTTCCCTTCTCAGGGTTCTGCACCCTTCCAACCCCACCCCTGTTTGTTTTAATGGGCGAGTATTTGTTGTTCCATCTATTGCCTGTTTAGACTCTGGAAACCAGTTAAACCAGTTTGGGTGATTTTTTTTCTTTCAGTAGGCATCGGCTATAGTTGAGAAACAATCTTACAGTATAAGTAGATTGCTATGTCTGATGATAGTAACAAAAACAACAGCAACAGCTAAGACTTGTAAGGCTTTCTCTGGGCCAGGCTTTGTTCTGAGTCGTATATTTTGCTGTACACTATTAATTTCTCCATTTTTACAAATGAGGAAACTGAGGGGGAGCATGGGAATATTGGCAAAGGGGACTGTATAAATGTTAATGTTTATCTTTGTCTTGATGAAATTTAAAAGGAAAAAAAATACAAGCCAAGTCCCTGTCTTAAGTGCTTCATAGTCTGTAACTTTATCTTTTACTCACACTAGACCCTGCCAGAAGTTAGAAAAAGTAAAAGAGAACATGGAAGGGAGTGGGAAATGAGAGGACTGAATTGTGTGAGTAACTCAGGTCAAAAAAGAGATTACCCCTCTTAGACCTAAATTCTTGCCTCCTACCATTCTGGAATCTTTCTTACCCATAAAGTTTCCATCACCTTATCTCCTGGTTTCCACCAAAGAACTCATCGTCCTCAGGGAATGACCACATGGAGAAAGGTTATCATGACCTAAGAACCATGTCTGACACAGTTAGGATGAAAAGGCCAATTTCACCTAGAAGGGGGAAAAAAAAAAAACCAACACTTAAACTACTAAAAAGTGTCATTAAAAAATAAAATAACCAAGTACAACGTATGAACCTTCACACACTAGATTAAATTAGATACTGAATCAAAAAGCAAAAGTTATGAAAGACATTTTAAGAACAATTAGGGAAGTTGAAATACAGACTGTATGTTAAATGATATTATTGAATTAGTATTAATTTGATGTGATAATGTTAGCATTAGATATGATAATGGTATTATGATTATAAAGAAGAACACTCTTATTCTTAAGAAATGCTTGCTAAAGTGTCATGATGTCTGCAACTTACCATCAAATGGTTCCAAAAAAAAAAGAGGGAGAGAGAAAGAGAGAGAAGGTACAGTCAATGTGGCAAATGTTAACAGCCAGAAAATCTACATGAAAGAGATGAGGATGCTTCCTGTACTGCTCTTTTAACTCTTCTGTAGGTTTGAACTTAAAAAAAAAAAAAAAAGTCTTTTTATCTTTGAATAGTTTTCTTACAATTGTGTCCTGTTTTTTTCTTTTTTCCCCTCACCGTATCATGTAGTGTCTTTTTTTTTTTTTCAATTTTTCACAAATGCCTGATATTTCAAGTGATGCCCTCAAGGTCAGTTGCCAACCCCAAAGCATAAATTATCCTAAGTGTAGATGAACGCTTACAGGTACAAAATCCTACCCTGTGAGGATGGATACCACTTTAGAAATTGTGTTTTGAGATCATGAAGTAGTGCGGGAATTCATTCTTGGAACTGCATGCAGACACATGTGTTAATATGCTTGGGGCCACATTCTGAAACTTTTATGATACCTATTCAACATGGATTCTCTTGTGTCTCCTAGAGAGAAAACCCCAATGCTTAATATTCTTTTACATGTCATTATTGGATGGGGCTATATTCTAGCCAATTTATTGAATCCACATGCCAAATTTCATCTTTAGCTTCTGAACTGCATATATCTATATTATACTTTGTGAACTGCAAGCAAGAATTTTCTTTTTCTTCTTTTTTTTTTTTTTTTTTTTTTTTTGAGATGGAGTTTCGCTCTTGTCGCCCAGACTGGAGTGCAATGGCCCAATCTCAGCTCACTGCAACCTCCACCTCCCGGGTTTAAGTGATTCTCCAGCCTTGCCTCCTGAGTAGCTGGGATTACAGGCATTTGCCACCATGCCTGGCTAATTTTGTATTTTTAGTAGAGACGGCGGTGGGGGGTGGGGGGTGTCTCACCATGTTGGCCAGGCTGGTCTCGAACCCCTGACCTCAGGATCCACCCACCTCAGCCTCCCAAAGTACTGAGATTACAGGCATGGACCACCGTGCCCAGCTCAGGATTTCTTTATCTCGGAATTTTTTTCAATGGGCTGTGGTATACCAGGGACACAAGCTGTATTGAGGTATATAAGACCTTCACAGGACTCAGTTTATGCTGCAGAGGAAACTGGATGGCTTTCATCCATCAGCAGCAGGCACACTAGCCTCTGCCCACTGGTTGCAGACCTCTCTGCTTCCTAGCCCTGCCCCTTTTGCAGGCTTGGTAGCACACCAATTGATGGTCACTGCCTGAATACGACACTGGCAAATTTGCCTAGAGAAAAGCTGAGCATGGGAGACATGCCACACCTTTTAGCTTAACCATTATAAGCCTGCTGGCTTTCTGTGCAAGCCCTCTTCATGTTAATAGGCTACATCAAAGGAGACCAGGAGAGTTAATGGCGCCCATCCCATAGTGAAGTAATCCCATGGTGAGCTCTTATGGAGGAATCTGAGTCCAGATTTGGTGTAATAGGGTTACTAGTACAGGATTCAATGGTATGTTTGGGGACAGTCCTGACTTTTTATATGGAAATTGCCTCTCTGAAGTATACTAGACTCACCACTGCAAAAACTGCCTTCATAGTAAAACAAATAGAGCCTAACCCGAAGATTTAGCAGTTGCTCGTCCACAGCTGAATCTGTAACTACAGACATGTGTTTGGCCTGCCTTACTGCTCGCTTTTTGGTAGGCTGCCAATGGCCCAGTAAGTTCTTTGATTTACAACATTGTGAAGCAACTAGATTGGGCTCTTAAAGTGGCACTGTCAAAATTTAGAATTCCAAATCTTCGAAAACTACTGAAATAGAAGGAAACACGCAATGAGTTGTTAAGACCAAACTCATCATTATCATTTTCTTCAACCCTTAGCAACACCATTATATCTTATTGTGATGTCATTTGTTTTTAAATCATAGAAGTTAAATTGACCACAGTAAATGAGATATATACATCTATAAAACTGAGGCACTGAATTTTTTTTTCTTTTTCAGTAATGAGCCTTAATGTTCACATTGACTTCTTTGTGTGCAACATTTGGAGCTAAGGGGTTGCAAATATCAGTGCAATTTTGCCAAACAGAAAATCTGACACTAGGAGCTGAGCTCCATTATTATATTGCTTCTTGCCCTGGGCATAAGGTTTCTGACAAAGGAATGTAATAGGTTATCCTCATACAATCCATTGTCTGTCTTTGAGTAGGAGTACAAGTATACTTTCAAAAGGGAAGCTGATTGTGAGTAATTATGGTTTTTTAGAAAAGCACTGCAGTAGTTGGTATTCTTAAGGAAGAAAAAGGACTGGAAAGTAATGCCAGGAGTTCTCATCAGTCATTCATTAGGGAGCAAATCCAGGATGCCTGTGTCTCATTTGAGCTATACACATTTTAAGTCTTTCATCTCCTTTTTTAAAATATCAAATTGCCACCAAACTATATTTTGGTTTTCCCGTTAACTATATGTAAGAGATAAAATACATTTAGGTGTGAAAAATAATTCACTTCATAATTCTCAAGTGAAATTTAAGAGTAGCTGAAAAAAAATGTTTGCACCAAGAACAAGTTAAGCCTGGGGCATTTGTTTCCTTCACAATGGCTTGCATGTTCGGGGGTGTGGCGGCGGGGGAAGGAGTGGTCCGTTGTTTTTAATAATTAAGTAGCTTTCCAAAGAAAATGATTGAAATCTAATCCTCAGACTGCTGGAAGCTTTCACATTTCTCTGGGAAGAAGAGTCTTCTAAGCTTGTGTGTTATTGATCTATTAATGATGATACTGATTAAAAAATAAAACCTCATTCATCAGTTGAGACACACTCAGGACTATTAGCTGAAAAAACGATGGATGTGGTAGTGTGGTTACACTGTGAATGATAGTTCTTGCAAAGTTTGCTCTTGGTTCATTATTCAGAATGTATCTGTTATAGGTTTTTAATTTTTTATCTTATACTATAACTATGGATGGATGGAGCAAAATAATTTTAAACATTTTATGTATCATTTTCTAAATCTAGGGAATAATTTGTTAGGATATTGTAACAAAAATGGCAGAATTTCAAAGTTATAACATCTCATTTCTAAGGAATTCTCATGGCATCATTATCATTGAATCACTTGAAAGTGATTACCTATGTTATCAAATTTACATTTATAGATATGTATTAATTTAATGTAAATATTTATAGAATTTATTAAATTTATTTAAATATTCAGTATTTTGTATTTGGCTTTAGGCATATGAGGCAGACAGAATTGTAAGCTGTAATCCCTACCTTTCTTCTAGGATCTTTCAACATATTTGCCAGGGAAAAAGACTCAACGTTTTTAAGGGTGGTACATTATAGTGCTTGGGAGCTAGTACATAGTTATAGTTTCTGGGAGCTCAGGACTGGGATTAAAACAAACCTGGACCTGAGTGCCACACCCACCCCATACTAATAGCGTGACCTTGGGCAAGTCACTTTTCTATATGCTCAGTCTTTTCTGTAAAATAAGGATAATAATAGAAGCTACCTCATAAAGTCATTGTGAAAATTGTGAGTTAATATATGTAATACAAAGTGCTTATGATGGTGTCTAATAAATATTAGATGTCATTGCTGTTTTTATTGTTACTAATATATATTGCATCATACCTAATTAGACTTAATGCTATCATAAAGTATACAAAATAACAACATAATACAGCACAAGCCATACAGTTTCTCTACCCTCAACCCTTTGCACATTCTACTACCTCACACTGGGTAATCTTATGTTGCTCCTATGGACCCAACACAACCTAAATGGTGGTGACTCTGACATCTTTATCTCCAGCCCTGTCTTTTCTCTGTGCTCTAACCCTGTATAGCCAGCTTCCTGCCGAACACTTCCATTAGGATATCCCATAAGGCACCGCACACCAGTCAGCTCATCATCTGCCCCCTCTTCTTCTCAGTAGACCTTCGTTCCCATTCATGAATAGCTATAAATTATTCTGAAGTTCTGTGTACACCTTCACCTTTTTCTTCTCCTCCAAAGTAGAAGGCCAGCAAAAGGAAGGGACTTATAACTTAAATAAGTAGAACTGAGAAGAGGAGGAGGAGGAGATTCTTCCCTTCCCTTCATCACCACTTCAAGTCATGGCCATGAACTCATTCTGCCAACACTTTTATTGTGGCCTGGCCCTATGTAAAGAAAGGTAGTCTCAGATTTTAACTGTTTGCCCCTTTTTTATCAGTAGATATTAATCAAATCCTTTATGTTATTTGTTATTCAAGAGGAGATAATAGAGTAAAAGACTCTGCTGCAGCCTGGGACTGTTGATTCACCGTTCCCAACAAGCCAGTTTTCTTTACCATTGTCATGTTGGCCTTGCCCTAGAAATCTGAATCACTGCGTTATGATATGATAGGCTAGGCTTAGCTATTTGTGCTGCAACGTGACCATCCCCTGCCAGCTATATTTTCAAGCTGTTTCAAGACCATATCATTATTTTGCAAACAAACCAGCTGAATGGTTCAACTTTCCCACATTCCTTCCCAGCACTCCTCACTAAACGTACAAAGCAACCAATAAACACATGCAAACTTGAAATTATTGCCGATTGTTGGAGCACTACAAAAATTCAGCCCTGTTGCTTAAAACAAGTCAAGAAACCCAAATGTATAAGAAGTTTGCGTTTTAATGGACAGAGAACTCCGTGAAAGGCTTTTAGTTTACAAGCTGGTGGAATGTAGTATCATTTAATGTCCTTGTACTTTAATATTCACAAATGTCATTTCTGATTACAAAATACAACTTCTCTCCAGTCCCCTGATTCATATTATAGAAAGAACACCAACTTAGTCTAAGGAAAATTGAACCCTCTCAACTTTATTTGACCTCATCCTTCTCCCCAACAAGTGTCAGTCAAAACAGAGAGAATAGCAAACATGTAAATCTTGGATGTGTCTTATTTGTATTTCATTTTTGGGCTTACAGTTATGATCAAGCAGCTATTCTTGTTTCTTTTCTTAAAAAAAAAAAAAAAACCACCTCAAATTGCCAAGCGAAACATGATTCTCAAATCTATAGAATTTATTGCATTTTATGTATAGATTTTATGAAATGTTAACTCTGAATTATTTGTCTATCTTCATATGCTATCCTCATGTTTTCTACCATAAACATGTGTAAGTTATTATAAATTCAACATTTTAAAATAAGAGACAGGAGATACAAAAGAGTACCACATACAGTCCACTGATTCCATTCAGTTTACTTACTTTAATTTTTTTTCTGCAGGTCATAGAGCTGAATATATGACTACAAGGTAGGAAAATATGTTATCATATAACTTATAGCATATTTCACTTTCTCTTTAACAAGAAGCAACCATTTCAGTGCTGAAAGAATTAACATGTTTTGTTAATGAATACGGGAGATAGTTTTGGCTTGACAAAGCATAGCAACATGAAATGTTTGGGCTTCTCACAAGACTAGGTATGTTCTGGCTTATTTAAGGTTTCCCTCTGGAATTGTAAAGCTCTTTAATAGGCAGAAACGGTAACAAAAACCTAAGTTAAACAGGCTTGATTTATCTAATCCAGAACACTTCAAGTGTTTCTAAATAGTATGACAGGACTTTTGATTTGATAGTTTAATTTAAAAAAACAATATGATGTACATCTGCATAAGTAGAAAGTATAATTATTTTCTGTTCCTATTTTCCTTTAGTCATATAAAAATTACAGCTGGCTGGGTGCAGTGGCTCAGCCTGTAATCTCAGCACTTTGGGAGGCTGTGGCGGGTGGATCACCTGAGGTCAGGAGCTCACGACCAGCCTGGCCAATGTGGTGAAACCTCGTCTCTACTAAAAATACCAAAAAATTAGCTCGACATGTTAGCATGCGCCTGTAATCCCAGCTACTCAGGTGGCTGAGGCAGGAAAATCACTTGAACCCGGGAGGCGGACGTTGCAGTGAGCCTAGATTGCACCACCACACTTCAGCCTGGGTGACAGAGTGAGACTCCATCTCTAAAAATAAAAATTAGAGCTATATCGAATATCTTTAAGATTTTAGCTCTCTATATATTCTCCATTTTGATTCACTTTAAACATTTAACTTTTAACATACTCCCATATTGTACTTTCTTCAATGAAAGAGAGGATTGTAAAGCTACTACAAGAAGGAAAAGCCATTTGGGCAGCAGATTCTGATCTGGGTTGGGGAAAGTTTGTGGCAACTTTTATTTTTCTATGTCACCATTTGTGCAACAGACATAAATTACCTAATTAGCATAGCAAGATGTTGCACTTTTGAAATTGAGTTATCTTTGAAATAAGAGGCATTTAGAACACTGGTATATCTGTTGCAGTAATTGGCAAGTCGACTTTCAAGGATCTATGATGTTATTGCTGGGCAGCTTATTCATAAGGAAGCCTCTTATACTTCTTGGTAAACCAACTAGAAAGATACAGCTCCTGACTTTTCCAAACCTAATAAAAGAAAAAAACACTGAGGTTTTTCTTCACTGTGTCAGTGAAAAAGAGGACTGTAACCTCAACCTGGTAATATGCAGCTTATAGAGATGTTTTTCACCTGTAGCATCTCCTTGCAGTATCAATTATTTTACCTGTTGTTTCTCAATTATAATTAATGTAAGGCACTTCAAAAAAAGAGATTTTTTTCAAAAGCAGAAATGGAAATATATTAATTTGCAATGCGAGCTATAATTGCCAAATAGACTAGATACTCACGTCAACCTGACCAGTACTTCCTCTCATGTGGGCATCCTCTATAGGAAACCAGATTATCAGGAAGTCATGTGGTAGCCACAGAGTCAGAATGAGTCACGCAGTTGGAATGTTGAACATCCCTGGCTCTGTTCACTTGATGTGGGCGTAGCAGAGCAAGAATCGTCAGACCTCCACCATGAAAATTACTTTGAGGCCGGGCGCGGTGGCTCAAGCCTGTAATCCCAGCACTTTGGGAGGCCGAGACGGGTGGATCACGAGGTCAGGAGTTCGAGACCATCCTGGCTAACACGGTGAAACCCCGTCTCTACTAAAAAATACAAAAAACTAGCCGGGCAAGGTGGCCAGCGCCTGTAGTCCCGGCTACTCGGGAGGCTGAGGCAGGAGAATGGCGTAAAAACCCGGGAGGCAGAGCTTGCAGTGAGCTGAGATCCGGCCACTGCACTCCAGCCTGGGCGACACAGCGAGACTCCGTCTCAAAAAAAAAAAAGAAAATTACTTTGATAAGCACTCAGGCAGTTCGTTTGCATTCCAAGTTCCTCTCATAACTTGCATGTGTTCACGTTTACCATACTATAGAATCCTACAGAGGTGATTTTCAGGCCTTTGATAGAAGACTCAAAAGATATCCCTCCATTAGCCAGCATTACCCTGCGTCTCCCAGTCATGCGGGGACAATGATTCAGGGCATTGGAGGTTTTTGGCTCCGTCTACAAGATTGGCTTGCTCCATGAATCAGTGACCAAACACAATTCTAATCTCCTTAGCTTTGTCAGCTTCTCCAAATATCACCAGATGTGAAGCTCTCTTGGACCTTATTGTAATAACCACATTTTCTAGTTTCATGCTTTGGTATCTTGGGGCCTTGCTGATTCCAGAAGTACTGCCCCTCCAAGGATTAGCCAATTCCTAGCAGTAGTAAGAACTGGCTTGCAAGTGTGCCTTTTGTATGCAAGTCAGGTGATCCAGAGGACCTACCTCCAACCACCTCCTTCATGGTTCTGACACTCAAGGCCACTCTTCCCCTTCCCTAATCACCCCAAGGCCAGGTATGGGACAATTTAGGGACAGTCCCTATGCCCCAAAGCCCACTGGAATCATTCCAAGTAGCCTATTCTAAACCTGCTTCCCCAGCTTCTCCCATTCCCTACAGTGGGAACCACAATAAAGACTCTTGCCCACATTTTCCTTTGTGCCTTCTGCCTCCTGACCAACCCTTCCTTCTGTGGCTTCCCTGGTGGTGGGGCATGTCCCCAGCTCTTGGGAACTGTGAGTAACAAACTATCTTTTCAGTGGTAGTTGTCTCCTGATCCTTGGCCTCACCATACCTGAATAAAAATGAAATCCACATTTTAAAACACTTTTAAAATAGTGAAAGGAGTGGATGAAATCAAGTATGTAGGGTTAAACCCTTTGGTGGTTGGTTGTTTTGTTCTTTTTACACTTATCAGATTCTTTCCTCCATGAATGGCCAGAATTCAGTGTATAAAAGAGATCTCGGAAATTGCAACCATGGCAGGAAATGATAGGTTGCCTGGTAGAAGTTTCCATATTCCCTCCTAGACACTCGCAAAGGCTCCTTTTAACCTCGCCAGCACTGTGGAACTTCAGGTGCTGTGCACCCCATTCATCATATGAGCCCATCTACTGGGAGGGTCTTAGAATTTAGCTATGGAAGGCTGTACCAGTAGGTTTGTTTCCATACATGATAGTGTCTTAGGAAGCTAGTCAGGCTTCCGTGTAACTTCTTGGGATCTGGTATATGAACCAGACCTTCTGAACTTAAAACTAAATGAACTAAAAAAGATAAATTTTCCTAGAGTCTGAAGCTTAATGAAGGGCTTTACACAGTTTCCCGGTGTGGTGTGTATCCTCCTATAAGCCTTGCAATTAAGAAGGAGTTTTGCATTAAAACATCCAGAGACAGGTCTCAGGGCTCTCCTTCCATGTATTTCACTCAGCACAGTAGCAGAAGTTGAGTCAGGTAATTCTGGCCTTCTTTCCACTAACGGGAGAGAGCAGAAGAGGTTCCCTCTCTGCAGTCACAGGGCAAGGTGGTACGGAGTTTCTCAATGTACCACCTGCTGCACTAGATGTGCGTGTGTCAGAGAGAATGGTTTATTCACCAGAGCAGATGGGCAGACTGGAGAGGAAGAGAGTCTGCAGTGGCATAAACGAGTACATCCTCAGATATTTAGGTGGTGGAATAGTTCGTTCTAAAGAAATAATAACTCATGCGAACCTGTATGTCCCCCAAATTAGAAAAAGCAGTGAACCCAAACTATTTTTTTTACTTGTAATCCATTAATAGTTACTTTTGCATAAAATAAAATCCCATTACTCCTGGAGGGGTATCGAACAGATGTGATGTTACTTGCATTGGTTTGCTCGACTGAGTGAGGAGGTTCACGCCTGTGATCCCAGCACTTTGGGAGGCCACAGTGGAAGGATCTTTTGAGCCCAGGAGTTCAAGACCAGCCTGGAAAACATAGGGGGCACTGTCTCTACAAAAAATTTAAAAATTAGCTGGGCATGATGCCATGCACCTGTAGTCCTAGCTGCTTGGGCTGAGGTGGGAAGATCCCTTGAGCCCAGAAGGTGGAGGCTGCAGTGAGCCATGATCATTCCACTACACTCCAGCCTGGGTAACAGAGCAAGACTCTGTCTTAAAAAATAATAATAATAATTTTAAAAAATAAAAATTAAAAAAAATTACATCTACCTAAAAATGTTATATTTAATTCCTCATCTGGTGATCTACCAGAGCCCTAATCTTTATGACCGGTTGTATCTTACTGTGTGACTTGTAACCCAGAGAGCAAGAATGCTGGTGTGTAACGTTTGGCCAAATAACTAACGAGTCTACTTGGTAGTGTGTATTTTAAAACAAACCAGCAAACAAACAAATGTCAGCTGCAACATACAGGGAAACAGCAGTGTGAATAAACAATTTGTGTGTTTTTTGATATAGAAGTGAAAGTAAATAAATGGGAAATGGGAAGGACTGTTTTCCCCTGTGACTGGGGGAGGGGAAGGAACCCAAGATTCCCATGTTTTGTAATATTGATGTGACCTATAGATGTTTCATTTATTGTTTGATTTCTGCCATGCTCAGTAATTATATTCCCTTCCCTTAGGCCTCCAAATGTTCCCCCTAAGCCCCAGAAACACAGGAAGTCCAGGCCCCGCTCACAGTATAATACTAAGTTGTTTAATGGGGATTTGGAAACATTCGTCAAGGTACTGGCACCAGCCATCTGGGTGGCTGATCTCCATGCTTCTTACTATAATGGTCTCAGCCTCTTGTAAGAGGAGGAAGGTCATTATGTCCAAGTCTGTCCTGGGGCTCTTTGCTTTCCCAGAAAATCAATATAATATTTCCTGAAGTCAGAGAGGAAAGAATATTTGGGTTGAGTGTCTTCAGAAGAGAGAATAAATGTGGGTATTATTATGTGGGCACAAAAGAAAGCCCTCTTTCTTTATTTTTTTTTTTAAAGAGCCATAATTTATACAGAAAGTTAAAAAGCAACCTGATAAAAATGTTGTATTTTTACTCGTGCAAATGAGATGGCACAAAATATTCTTTAAAGTCTGCTTGTTAGGCTAGCTCTGAAGCACAGCAGGAGTTCTGATTTCCCATGACTTGAGGAATTCATTATATTGAATGAATTGTAAGACCCTATGATCTATACCTTGTATCTCTGCTGTGTTTACTCTTCGTCTTCTTTTTCATCCTGTATTTCTGATAATGCTTCTAGCCGAGGACGAAGAAACTCGCACACAAGACATCAGGTATAGTGCTAGAGGGACGTGAGGGTGCTCTTTCACTGTTGGTATCATTTTCAAGTCGTGCTCATGCTTGGCTTTAATTAGATTGTTAAGGTTTTTAAAAGAAAAATGTTTGCATTTGGAAATTAGACAGGTTTGTAAATGGGTTTTACTTAGAAACTGTAGCAATCAAACACTAGAGGAAAAATGGGTACATTAAACTATTACTTTTTACATTATGTGTTTGGCAAATGTACCAAGTTTGATCAAGGGCTTTTATTAGGGAAAGTCAATGTTAAATACCAAATACACACTTAATACTGGATTATGGACCCTAGTGTGAATTTTACAAAGAAGTAAAGGGCTTGCTTTCTCCTTCATAGTTCACATTTTATGGCATGGGCTGCAGTGTTTCTGCAAACTAAGTTTATCTGAGAAACCACATCATTAATAACCTCCCTTAATGATATGTTACAGATGCCTTACTTTCTTAGGTCTGTTTCTTGAATTTGTGTACTAACAAATAAATGTGCACGCGGCATGTGTAAGGACAGATACATACATACATACATACATACATAGATTAAAAACCTCTGGCAGCCTTAAAAATAGCCCAACTTTGGAATTAAGTGAAAAGCCACTGAAGAACCTAAATAGCAATTACAAATCTGCCTTAAGCCTTAAATCCAGAAGAACCTTGTTGGCTCTAATTTAATATAAAATTATTGTCAAATTTGATTATCTATTTTCCCAGCCCCTGGCTTATAAGCAGGGACAAATTAGATGGAGAGAGAGGAACGATAAAATGAAAGCAATGAGATATGCAGCTGATGTCCTGACAGAGAAAGAGAATATAGAAAAGCTGCAAGATGACGACATAGGATTCTGTTGTATTTGATAATATGGTATGAGAATGGCTGCTTAAGGTGATAGAAAAGCACATTTTATATATTTTTTCGATTTTTCATTAGGAGCAGTTAAATGAAAGTAAATTGAGGTACCAAAGAATAAATAAACCAGCTATCATGGAAAATTCACTTATAGAAGCTCTTCACCGCCCAGATGGCACATTGAAGAATCTTTGGTAATAGAAACAATACAGAGGACTCCTTTCCACTTCTAAAACGGGCTTGCTCACTTGAAATCTCCACAGTGTCACTGTGAAGACAGCAAAGGCAAAACCGTTTTTTCTCTTTTTGTCATGGGAAAACTGACACCAAAGGATTAGTTTGAATGATAGATGGAATGCAATCCATTGTTCTTATATTTTCTTACGTTTTCTACGCATGCATCTGAAATCTATAAAATTAAATTAAATTAACTCACATATACTCATTACTTTTTGACTACAAAATTAATTATATCTGAATGAAATACTGATCATAGCTTTTTAAAAAAGCAATTAGTAAATGTAAATACAAGAACATTTTTAAAAATATGAAAACCTAAGACATTTTTTATTGAGAACTTTCTTAGTGCAAACATTTTCCTTTTAATAACCTTGTATTCTTCGCTTTTCTTTTTGTTTTAATACTAAGTTCAGCAGAGATGTAAATTAATGGTCTCCTTTTATCACATTTAAAAATATGTTGCTTTCAGATTAGTGTTCCATGAATTGTTCGTATAGTTTACTACCCCTAAAACACTTACATCTTAAAGAAAAATCCTTTCACATATTCAGTAAGTTGTGATGTAATTACATTACTGTTCCTGAGCCAGCTAGTCCACACTAAAATGTGTCTTTATTCTTAAGAATCTTCTTTAAGAAATTAATAAAATTTATACTCCTAAAACAAATTAACTAATTAGAGAAACTTAATACAGACTCCAGAAGTAATTGAGCCATTAACTGGTTTATACACTGATTAGATTGTCTTAAAACCTAAAATAAGACAATTCCTTAAGAAGTATAATACCCATTCTAGGAATAGTAAAGAGTTTAAATTGCTGAACTGCATTATTCCCAATCCTTCCCCCA
This sequence comes from Macaca mulatta, assembly GCF_049350105.2. Classification (NCBI taxonomy): domain Eukaryota; kingdom Metazoa; phylum Chordata; class Mammalia; order Primates; family Cercopithecidae; genus Macaca; species Macaca mulatta. Next base: position 71,242,560 of record NC_133416.1, read on the forward strand.
CTGCTTAATTGGAAAGGTTAATGGATTCTGAATTGTTCTAATATATTAAGACAACCAACTTTTTTTTGCATTTCAAAATAAAATTCCTCATGAATTAATACCTGATGTCAGCTAATCATTTTTGAGCCCAGTGGTTTTGTTTTTTTGGCTTTTTAAAAAAGATCTAATTCCTGAAAAAGCAGAGTCTTAAAAATACATGAAAAATAATTCTGTAGTCAGTAACCTTCTGTAACTTCATGGAGTACATGGCATTGGTACATATTTAACTGTGACCTCAGCAGCCCTTCATCTCATTTGTCATCCTATACATGTTTTAAAACATTGCCACAATTTACATTTGTTTAGTAGAAGGCAGTGACTGTTTTACAAGACGTGGGGAGAGAAGGCCCAAAAATGTTCCTTTCTAAAAAAACGATCTACTCCGATGTACATTTGTGCCATTTTTTTCCTTATTCCTTAAAATATGAAAATGTAATAATGAAAAATCTGTAAGTTCTGATGTAAACTAAATAAATACATGTTTTAATTATCTCTGTAACAATTCTCATATTAGGCATCTATAGATATGGAAGCCCTTTTATAACTTGTCATCTAGGTGATGTACTCTCAGGGATGTCAGAGAGAGAATCCTGAGATGGCTGAAAAGTTGCCTTTCATGATGAATACAGCCAATCAAACTGAAGATGCTATGATTATAACACACAGGGTTCTTTTTAAGTCCATTAAAGATTGATCACTTGCATAAATAAGCTTTTAAAAATGAGTTATTCACATATTCATTTTGGTATGTGAGTCTTAATATAAGAAAAGAGATGAATTAGCTTTTGACATCTCTAGGCAGAGCAGGGTAAGTTGAAACAGGATTGCCTTAAATGTATTTAATTTGGTTTGCTCCAGAACTGCAAAAATCCCTCTTTAATTACTGTTAAACTATAAGCCTTATTATAATGAGGGGTTTATACCTCTCCCTTGAGCTTAACTGGTTTCTATCCGTTTACCCAGGACTCAGGACAGGTTATTCCCCTCATCGTGGAAAGCTGTATTCGGTTCATCAATCTCTATGGTAAGCCATAAACTACAGAATTCTTATTTCTTAAAAAATCACTAGGAGTGTTTCCGTAAATTTACTTCCTGGGAAAAGAGGGACCTAGACAATGTGATGGGAGTTTTATCCTCTTTGCCTTCTTTTCTCTTTAGGTCTTCAGCATCAGGGGATTTTCAGAGTGTCTGGTTCCCAGGTGGAAGTCAATGATATTAAAAATTCATTTGAGAGAGGTAATTGCATGTCTATCCCTATAAGCAAACCATGTTGAAAAGTCATCATGTTCTGTAAACTGAAGTGACGCCCTCACTCTGTATATCCTCAAAACCTTTCTTTGTATGTACTGCATTAGGGGTGCAGCTATAAGAATCCATTAAGAATAGCTGAGAAATGGGACCAGAACTATAAGCCCTTGTTATTAAAATTAGAAAAGTATATGAGCTCTGCATCCTGGTTGAGGGCTGACATTGATAATCAGTGCCAGGTGTAGCAAATGTGGGGCTGAAAGGTTCTAGAAGAGTGGCCAGGGCAGCCCTGGGCCTAGATAGCAGGTGAGGGAGGCAGCTCCTCCCAGCTGCCCAGCTGCTCCCTTTGTCGGGAGCTCTTCCCTTTTTCTTCTCACTGTCCACAGACTCCTTCCCTGTGACCCTAGCAGGTGCCTTATGCTTGTTCATAATTGGCTGTCAAATAAGTTCTACTAAACTGGGTCATTTACCATATACATTATCTTTTTTCAGTGTCAGTACTTTTTTTCCCTTAATTTTGTATTTTTAACTATTATGGGTACGTAATAGTATTATGTATCAATAGGGTATATATGATGTTTTAACACAGGCATACAATGTATAATGATCAAATCAGGGTAACTAGGATATCCAGCACCTGAAGCACATATAATTTCCTTATGTTAGAAACATTCCAATTAGCACATTATAATTAGCAAAGCTGCACACTTTCATGTCAGGCAGACCTAGAATCATATCAGACTCTCAGCCACTAATCAATCATGTGATATGGGTCAAGTCGCTGAATTCCTATTTGGCCTCGATTTCCTCATCTGCAAAACTAAAAATTGATGGTTAGAGCAGAGCAGCCACATGTGTCAAGTCCCGTGCATTGGCCATCTTCAGGATAAGTTGGAATATGATGAAGTATCAGGTTCTGTGCTAGCCACCACAGGCAAAATACGCTATCATTTTTCCTTGGAAGTTTTCCCAGTATTTCTTATTTGTTTGTGATCTGCTTGGGTGAGGCTTTCTCACAGTGGGCAAAAATAATAGTAATTATTATATTCTGATAAATTCATGTTCAGTGATTTCATGCCCTAGGAACAGAGAAAAGGGAACAAACAGATCCCTAAAAATAAATTGCCCTAAGAAGCAAAAAAAAAAAAAAAAATACATTAAAATGCAATGCATACTTTTTGTGAACTGTAGAAGAGAAGCATAAAACTGTAAATAAAAAACAGAATTTGAATTAAGATTGTATTTTATGTTGAACTTCTTAAGGATTTTGTCTCTGAGAGGAACAATAACCAGACTAGTTGCCTAATAATTTAATTTAATTCTTAAGGGAGAAACACCAGACTAGTTACCTAATATTTTAAAGTTGTTTACCATAAAAAATACGTAATTTTATATTTATGATATATTTTTTAAATTCCCACTTTTTATACAAACTCCTTGGTAACGTGAAAGGTACATTTTCAAGTTCCTCTATCTGATTTTACAATCTCCCTCTGCTAAGACAGCTTTCAGATGTGCTGTGAACACCACCATGCCACTTTGGGAAATACCTACTTATTTAATTATAGGTGTTCACAATTCAGTGGAGCCTATGACATTTCTGATAAATTTTGCTGACTCACATAGCATAGCCAGACAGACTATGTGTGTGTGTGCCTTTTTTCCAGTAGGGTAAGAAACACAGGATGTAGTGTTTGAATTCATGTCTAACTAAGATTACAGATTTCAGCTTTTAAAAAGTGGGGGTTGGGTAAAATTATAAATTCCACAATATTTTATTTTTAAGATCTGGGTAACTTGTAAGGGATTGTTTAGTAGCATAAGATTTTAAAAGCTTTATTTTAGTCAGCTACTTTTAGGTTAATCATGGGGTGGGATATCTAAACCAATTATTTTAATTTTAGTACCATATAATCTTTCATAAAGTGTAATTAAAAGATACATGTATATATAGCAGTGTGTATGTTCATAGAAATATATTTTTGTTCAGATAAAAAGAAGCACTATAAATGTAACAAATTTTTTTTTAGGTGAAAATCCTTTGGCTGATGACCAGAGTAACCATGATATTAACTCAGTTGCTGGCGTTCTGAAGCTCTATTTCCGTGGGCTGGAAAACCCCCTCTTTCCTAAGGAAAGATTTAATGATCTGATTTCTTGTATCAGTAAGTGGACTTCTTTCTCGTCTTTTCCCACCAGAATTATTTCACTAACCAACTTCCTGGAAAAGGCACTGGCCCCCCTCCACACACCCCCACTCCCACCATTACTCCATTACCACCATATTTCTGAGACCATTTGCTTTCTTTCTGGATCCAGTGCGAGTCATCCTCCCAGCTATGGCCTCGCCCTCGACTGAGTGGGCTTTCCTCCCGAACATCCTCTGGCTCCAGAAAGCCAGGAGCTTCCCACTCCTGGCTGGAACTGAGCCGAAAGGCAGGTGCCAGCCGCCTAAGGGAAAGGAGAAAGTTGTAAGCTGGGAAATGTGACCTTTTCTTGGCTTTTGGTTCTTGGTTTTTCTCAACCAGTTTTAGGAGTGGGGTAATTTATCCATCTTTGAATGTTATTTCAAGAAATGGGTAAGATGAGATCAAAGATCCTTATTACAGTGCAGGAACACCAGGTGGTAATTATCTGTCAGTGGGCAACCCAAGCTAATAGGCAGAGTTGCTCTGGGATTGTGTGTGACATGTTATGAAACTGATAATCATTGGCAAAGTAAAGCATTGCTGTTTACTTCAGTGGGGCTTTTTGACACTATACAAAGGAAGGTGAAAATAATGATACCATGAATTAGTTATTAGCCACAATCAGGATCCATGCATCTAAAAATACAGGACCCTTTTAAGTCCGAGTTCCCAGCAAGAGTCTAGAGCTGACTTCAATCACTTAGGCTTCATAAGAATCAACTTTTTACTCTTAATAAAGAAACCTCCCTACAGTCCCCCGACCCCCCCACCTGAATCAACAAGTCCTGTTGATCTGACCTCAAAAAAACATCTCGCTACTCATCCCTCCTTCCCCATCCCCATCACCTTGGTTTCTCACTGGGGATAGTTAGAGTCTCTTAAATGGACTCTACTTCTAGATTTTGCCTTCCTTTCCCAACCCCTACCCCCTGACCCCGGCCCTGCACCCTTCCATTCTCCACACTGCAGCGAGTAAAAGAAAAAAAAAAAAAAACTGGGTTGCTTGCTTTCTCCCCTTTTTAAAACCTATTTCAGTATTTCCCACATAAAAGCAAACTCCCCAAGGTGTGCTGATTGCTTGGTCTCCAGTAGTTCGAGACCAGCCTGGGCAACATGGCAAAACCCCATCTCTACTAAAAATAAAAAATTAGCCAGGCATGGTGGCATGCACCTGGATTCCCAGTTTCTTGGGAGGCTGAAGCAGGAGGATCTCTTGAGTCTGGTAGGCGGAGGTTGCAGTGAGCCGAGATCGTGCCACTGCACTCCAGCCTGAGTGACAGAGTAAGACTGTCTCAAAAAAAAAGAAAAAGCAAACTCCATGGCATGGCCAATTCATAGAATTGAATTCTTCCTCTCTCTGATATCTTCTACTGCTACACAGTCCTCCCCTGCTACCCTACCATATTTACTGTATATTTCAGCAGTAGCAGACTGTACACATGCCAGGCTATTTTCCACCTCCATCCGCTTGCCTATGCTGTTTCCTCAGCTGTCCCTGATAACCATTCAACATCTGCTGTGAAGGCTTTGCCAAATTGGCACTCCTCCTACAACTCTGTCCTCCCCACCACTCCAACCAGGATTAATCACTTTCTCCTCTCCCAGAATTCTATTGGGTACGTATGTCTAGAATTTTTCTGATCTCCCCACATTATAATTTGTTTAACCCCTCTGTCTCCTACTGCTAGAGAAGGAGTTTAGGCAGTAGGTTAAGAATGGAGACTCTGGATTCAAAGAGCCTAGTTCAAATCCTAGCTCTGCCACACAGTCATCAGCTGTGTGACCTTAGGCAGGTTTCTTAAGCTCTCTGCATCTCAGTTTCCTCACCTATAAAATAGGGAGAACATTAATCCTTACATCATAGGGTTGTGAGAATTTAGTGAGTTAATACGTGTAAAATGCCAAGAAGAGTGCCTGACACAGAATATGCTCAATGAAGTGCCCACAATTAGCTCCACAGGCCTATGGATTTATGGATTACTCAGTTTTGCAGCCCTAACATTTGGCCAGTCCCAAATGTTAGGAATTAGTTAATTCCTGGAGCATGTTAAGTTAAATAGAATTTATAGATGAAATGAATTGAAAAGTCAAGATTCCACCACAAGTTCTTTGTCTCGCATTGGTGCGTAGAGTCCTGGCTCCAGTTGGGTATGAATTTCCCGGTCATAATCCTCCCCAGTCGGATGTCCCATTGGAATTTAGAAGTACAGCTGCACGTCCATTCCACAGCCCTTGCGTAGCCTGAGTCATCACAATGAACCTCTGACCCAGCTGGAAAGAAATGAAAAGGAGGTGTCTCACTTCTGGAATTCTCCTTTGGCCATGTCCAAAGATTTCCCTCACATCCTAGCCAAAAAGCTTAAGTCTGGAAAAATAACAAGTGCTGTACAATGCTTAGTGGTTTTCTAGGTCCATACATCATGTCAGCTGTAACATGTACATGTACCAGTTGGATAAAGAGCATTGGGCCACATTGTCAGTTACCATTATAGAATCATTTCACACTTTTATTAGATGAAAAATAACATTTCATAGTGGTTTTTAATAACTGAGGCCATAGAGTCAGAAAGATCTAGGTTCAAATCCTAGCTTTACCACTTTCCAACTTTGTATAAACTTGAGCAAAGATTAATACTTAATCTTATTAAATAGCTGTTTCTTCATCTACTTCATAGAGTCTATGTGAAGAATAAATGAGATAGTCCATGTTCAGGGTTTAACATCATGCCTGGCACATAGTAACCCTCAGTAAGTGTTGCAAGCTGTCATCATTACTACTATTACAATTACTCTGACTATAAACTCTGGTCACATATGCCAGTACCTGGGTTAGCTACTTAGCAATCTGTCTGTTCTGCTAAATATGCGTTTCTTTGGCATAATTAACTCACATGAATTTAGAAATATTAGTGTTATCCTCAAGTTACATTGGTTCCAGCATGATTTTTCCCAGCACATTAAATGCTTTGTAATAATCCACGTCAAGTTTTCTCACAATTAGAGTCATATTTAGCAAATATGTAAACTACAAGGAAAAAAATCTATGGAGATAACTTTCATATAGGCAGTGCCTGCAGTGCTCAAGTGCAAATGAAGAAGCTACAATGACATTCCCTCCTGTATTAAAACAATGGATTAATCAAAATCAATGGATTCATAATCCTTGGATTTTAATAGGATTGTTAATGTTTTCATTAGTGCTCTAGTTACAAAGTTTCATAAATGTTGAGTAGTCTGCCCCAACCCTATTTTTCCCCATAAGTCTTATTACTTTTAGTGCACAGTTTTATAGAATGGCAGGTTTTTCAAAAATATACATATTGACACTAACAACCTCTTTATATAACAACCCCTTTTCCTCCAACATTTAACCTCTTAAGTAGGAGAGGATTCTTGGATGTTATTATCTCTAAGCAAGCATTTTTTTCTTACCAATGTGACCATAATACATTTTTCCTGGATTTTCCTGCATTTTCCTGGATTTTCAATAAATTATTTGAGTAGCATAATACATCTTTTATCATTGTATCCCCTTATCAATATTGCAGACTTTTGATGATTTGAACCAAGTTGATTAATTGCCTACAATGTATAAAACTTTCTAGGGATTCAGAGACTTGATTCTTGCATTTAAGAGGCTTAAAATATAGCAGGAAAGGTAAAATATTTACAAATAAATGCAGGCTAAGTTAATATACAATAGAAACAAAGATTTTGAAATTTTACAGGAAAGAGAGATCTGTTTGATAGATTGTTTTTACTCTTGTCATCTTGTAAGCATTGCTGTAATTGGGTTTGATTTTCCCTATTAAAGTAATTTCACATGACAGTTATTTTGTATAGAAAAATCTTCCCTTTTCATCTTTTCTAAGAGTTCGCATGAGTCTCTGGAGCACCCACTACTTTTCGCTTACCTATTTTTGGATTGTTTGGGGAAAGGGGTGTGTGTGTGTGTGTGTGCGTGTGTGTGTGTGTTGAGTAATTATCCAGCCATGTTTATGCCTTATGACCCTGAGTGACCACGTTCTTTGGAAGCTTACAAATACATGTAGTCAAAGGAAATTTATCTTGGCCTTTTTAAAAAAAAATGCACTATTTTTTCCCCAATTTATTGTACATTTCTTTTTAAAGATTACTTATCTGGATGAAGACATGGTAAAACCAAATGCAACATAAATTTGAAGTGACAAACTTGGTAGTTTCTCAGTTTCTCACCCAAGAGTTATTTTGTTTTGTTTTGTTTTGTTTTAACCATCCACTTTGTGAGTGGTTTTGTCAATGCTCCAGGTCATACCCACAAAGTCTGGGCAGCTTCTAGAATATCCCTGTATCATGGCTCTGAGATTTCCTAGGGCATAAGTTCAAGTGACTTGCCCTAGAAAAGCCACTCAAGTAATTCATGTTTTTTTTCTGACTGCCTTAAGGCTGTGAGCCCAGATGAAACATTTTCACTTCATTTTGCATTAGGTGTTATTATTTAGATGACTACTTGGATATGAGGAAATGGTTTCTTAAGGGAGAATTTTTTTTCCTATCACAAAACCAACATGAAGTCATTGTAGAGTACCTGAAAAATGCACAAAAGCACATAAAATATTGTCTACCATAATTCCACTACCCAAAGAGTACCACTGGCATGTACACATTTTGTGTACAACAAACAACAACAAATATTATGTTTCATGTTAATATGCAACATAACTACAATACCATTATCATACCCTTAAAACAAACAATAATTCCTTAAATCATCAAATGAGTAGTCAGTGCTTTTTAAATTATTTATTAGGTTGTTGCAAAAGTTATTGTGGCTTTTGCCATTACTTTCAGCGGCAAAAACCACGATTACTTTTGCACCAACCTAATGTTATGCAATTAACACGTTATCACTGTAGAAAAATTATAAACTAAGAACGAATTGTAATTTCTGTACACAGGGATAGTGATAACATTTTCAGTATCTTTCCAGAGTTTTTCTACAGTACTTATGTACTTTGTAAAACAGCTTGATTGAGATATAATTCTCATACTCTACAATTCATCCATTAAAGAGTACGGGCCAGTGGTTTTTAGTGTAGTCACAGAATTGTGCAACCATCACCACAATCAATTATAGTACATTTTTATTACCCCCAAAAGAAACCCCAGTTAGCAAACATTAGCAATTACTCCCCATTTACTCATAACCACCACCACCCCCAGCCCTAGGCAATCACTAATCTACTTTCTGTTTCTATAGATTTGCCTGTTCTGGCCGTTTCATATGAATAGAATTAGACAGTATGTTGTCCTTTGTGACTGGCTTTCACTTAGCATAATGTTTTCAAGGATCATCCATGTTATAGTAGGTATCAGTACTTCATTCTTTTTGATTGCAAAATAATAATCCATTTTGTGGGTATACCACTCCTATGTACTTTTCATAAAAATTATATTGCACCAAGTGACCACTAATGGATAAGAGGTTTGTTTTTGAAGTGATGAAAATACTCTAAAATGATTGAGGTGATCTTGCACAACTCTAAATGTACTAAAAATCATTGGTAAACTGTAAATGAGTAAATTATATCGTATATTAATTATATCTCAATAAAGGTGTTGTAAAAAAAAATTGTTTTTGAGACAGGCTCTCACTCTGTTGTCCAGGCTGGATTGCAGTGGCATGATCACAGCTCACTGCAACCTCTGCCTCCCAGGCTAAAGTGATCCTCCCCCCTCAGCCTCCCAAGTAGCTGGGACCACAGGCGTGCACCACCACACCCAGCTTTTTGGTAGAGATGGGGTTTCACCACATTGCCCAGGCTGGTCTTGAACTCCTGGACTCAAGCAATACACCCGCCTCACCCTCCCAAAGTGCTGGGATTAAGGCGTGAGCCACTGTGCCCAGCCAAGCTGTTGCAAAAATTATGTCACGCCACACTGGCTCTTCATAAACCACTTTTTTAAAACTCAATAATATTATTTTCAAAATATAGCTTTTGGTGACCCTATAACAATTTCTATTTTATGTAACAAATCCCCTAGTTTAGACATTTAGATTGTTTCCAGTGATTTTGCAATTATGCCAAAATACTATGATGAGCTTCTTAGTACCTAAATTTATTTGCCTTTTCTGATTATTTCATGAAAAACATTTTTGAACTCTTTTTCTGGTGCTCTAATATATGTTTTCGCTATAAGAATTTCTTTCAGCTTTATGGACCTACGTGGTGGTTTTCTCTCTGAATTCTAAATTTCTGTTTGATGCCGTATAATAATGTTCTTCATTTTTCCTTTATCCTTAAAAATATTTAATAGGCTGAGTATCTGAACTGAGTAGGTAAAGCTCTCTAGGCTAAGACTCAGTTTCTTTCCTAACCTCAATATGTTAATTCAGCAGAACAGGAAACATCTATGTTTGTATTTCTATAGTGCTGTTATTTAGGAGAGGCATCAATGGTTTAATTCACAGAAGTCAGTCTATTAAACAATTATATACAAAGGTTTGATGAACACCTTGACATTGTTAGTGTGAACCTAAAAATGTCCTGAAACTGGTACATTCATCTTGAATGCCAGTTGTTAGGCTGTGGAACTCACAAGTACGTGTGTACCCACTGTTAAATAAACAGTTTCTAAATGTGGCCACCGAGGAATTTCCTTCCCTGCCTTCATACTGAAGGAGAAATTTGCATCTTGTGATTTATTATTTGTTTTCTGGCAAACCAATACTTCTACAAATAGTGCACAGAAGAACCGGTATTTTCAGAGTGATGACCATTTGAACTTTTTGCCATTTGCTGAAGTAACTTGTGTTTTATGGTAAATTTTTCACATGCATTTACATGGAGCTGTCTGAGCCGCCTGCTGGGAAGTTGGGACTCTAACATGAGGATCTTGCCTTGCTGGGAAAAGAACATAAATTAACCCAGGGAGCTTTGAGCATGTGATCAAGGTTGGATGAATGCCACTTTTACCTAATTACATGAGACTTTGAATTGTGGAAAACAAAGCCCAGCTTACAAGAAGTCCAAATGAAATACTGATTTTCCTCACTGACAACTTTTCTGAGGGGAAGAAAAGACCCATCTTTCCCTCCAGCATGAAATTGTGAAAGACCATGAATTGCCACACTCAGAGCCAGCTAGGAATGCACATTCATCAGAGTGTCAGCAGCAACCATAAATTTTGCCCGCTAACTGGACTCAAGAGTAAATGAGTCATTTGTACCAGAGCAAAGCTCCTGTCGGAGGCACATCGCACGCCTGTTGAGCAGCCAGCCAGGTAGAATTGGGAGTCCTGCTCGCAGCCATCACGGTCGGAAGCCTTCAAGACGAATAGATTTGCTACTACTTCAGGAATGCCAGCAGTTCTGTTTTGCTTTGATTTATGTTTCTGTAGTTATAGAGAATGTACATCTGCCTCACATAACTTTATCTAGTCTTTTTGGTGTCACTTATGTCCTTGTTGCTTTTCCCCTGAAATCTTTCATTCGCATCCCACATACCCCCTCATTCTTTTGCTGTGGTTATATATATATATAACCATATATATATATAACCATATATATATATATATAAAATGAAATTTACCATGTTAGCAATTTTTAAGTGTACAGTTCGGTGGCATTAAGTACGTTCACAATTATCACCACTATCCATTTCTAGAACTTTTTCATCTTCCCAAACAGAAACTCGGTGCTCATCAAACAATAACTCCCCATCCTTCTGCACTTCTGCCCCAGGCCCTGGCTTTATCTCTTCTACTTTCTGTCTCTATGCGTTTGCCTATTCTAGGTACCTAACGTAAGTGGAATCATATAATGTTTGTTCTTTTGGTGACTAGCTTCAGTTAGCATAGTGTCCTCCAGACTCATGCATGTTGTAGCATGTGTCAGAAATTCGTTTCTTTTTAAGGCTGAATAATGTTCCATTGTGTGTGCATACCACATTTTGTTTATCCATTCATCTGTCAATGAACATTTAGGTTGTCTCTACCTTTTGGTTATTATGAATAATGCTACTCTGAAACTGGTGTACAAATATTTGTTCCCTCAATTCTTGTTAAATAAAATTTTAGAACTGCCTTTAAGAGGTAGAGGGGACTAAGTTTAGAACCAAGAGACAGAAACAAGAGGATTTTGAATTAAGATTAAACATCTTGGGGCCAGGCATGGTGGCTCATACCTGTAATCCCAGCACTTCGGGAGGCCAAAGTGGGCAGATCACTTGAGGCCAGGAGTTCGAGACCAACCTGGACAATTTGGCAAAATCCCCTCTTTACTAAAAATACAAAAATTAGGCATGGTGGTGGGTGCTCCTAATCCCAGCTACCTGGGAGTCTGAGGCCTCAGAATCACCTGGACCTGGGAGGCGGAGGTTGCAGTGAGCCGAGATCGCCCCACTGCACTCCAGCCTAGATGACAGAGTGAGACTGTGTCTCAAAAACAACAACAACAACAACAACAAAACCTCTTGGAAGTAACGCCTATGTCCTGTAGTTATAGAGAATGTAGCTTCCAGAGTGACTGGCCATCTATGGGATTTGACAAATATTAAAGATGAATAATATAGTAAGAGTGGTTCTTTTTATATCCTTTCCTTTCCTTTTGTTTTTAACTCTAGGCCTTCAAAACTAGCGTTAAGCTACAAAAATCCTGTCCCTGATTGTTGACCTTAATTTTATGACTATTAATTTTTTTAGAGATGATGTATTGCTCTGTTGCCCAGACTAGAGTGTAGTGGTGTGATCATAGCTCGTTGGAGCCTTGAACTCCTGGGCTCAAGCAATTTTCTCACCTTAGCCTCGACCTTAACTTTAAAATGAGGATTTGCTTGGAGAATGAGGAAACTTCACTTTTGAAACACCCAAGATCCTCAATAAACAGTGGGAGAAGTTTTGTTGTTGTCTTAAGAATAAATCATAATATGTATAATTTCGCTTTTGAAGGGTTTTTTCTTTTTCATTTTTAGAGATAGGCTTTCTAGATACAGGTATGCTAAATCATCTTTGTCTTCCTTAAAGTAGCAACAACATTACACTTTTTATAAAATCAGCTATTTTAGGTAATAAACATTCAACCAGTTAATTTCTGATATGCGATAATAATGCAGCTGTGTTGAAATAGTATTTAAAGGTACAAAATTCCCCCCATTAAATTCTCAATGACTTTCAAATTACTTCATCTGTAGGCATTTCATCTTCCCTCTCTGTACAGTGTGGTTTTGCACATATCACTTGAAGTTGTCATGGAGATAAACAGCTTACTCTGGGACATGTCTTGATCCTACTAGGACTGAATTGGGTGGAAATGTTAATAACTTAATTATTGAGTTATTGTGGCCTGAGAGAATTTATACACCTGTTGAATAACTTCTTTTTTAAGCATCTTATTCCCTCTTTTCAGGGAAAAAAAAAATTGAGACCACTGCCTGGGAATTATGTTGAAGTGCTTGTATGCAATAGATATAACCCTAATCTGCCTTGTTCATAGTGTTATAGTTTTTCCATTTTGAAATATTTTACAAATAAAAAAGGCAAAATGTAATATATCCAATTCAGTATTACTAAGATCACACTATTATAAATTTTAGGTTTATGGTGAAAGAATAAAAATGAAAGAATGAGAATGTTAATTGCATGATAATGTTTTACTTACATTCTGGTTCAAGAGTTTCTGAAATTGCATTTGCTGAAAGATGACAGAGCTACGGTTCCAATTTTGGCATACTTAAAGGTGGGAATGGAAGTGTTTTTTTCCCAGGAATCCTGATAAATTATTGCTTGTTTTGTCAACTCATTCTTGGTTAATCAAGAATATTTCTAATAGATTTTTCACACCTTTTCAGCTATGCAGAAGGGAAAATAAAATGCCCAGTTTGATAATAAGTGGAAAACAGCTGGGGTCAGCACTCAAGATTCCAGGGAAATGAGCTTGGCAAGAGTAATTAAGACGGTGGTTCTCAACCCTGGCTGCATAAAAGAATCTCAGGTGTCAGCATTTTTAATCTCGCCAAGTGAATCCAAGTCAAGGTTGAGAGCCACTGATACAAGAGGAATTGGAAAGGGAAACTGAGTTAGGAGAGTATTTTGATAGTCTAATTTAGAAATAATCAAGACTTCAATTAGAAAATTAGCAGTGAGATATCTAGAACTAGAAACTACGGGACTTCGTTTCCATTCAAGGGAGAAAAATGAAGCAAAGATGTCATCTTAGAAGTGATGTTTGTAACCTTGCAACTGGATGAGGTTGCCATTGAGGAGGACCAGGTAGAAATCTTGGAGAGTTATCCACATTTGTGGGTGGAAGAAGGTTTTAAAAACAACAATAATAATAAGGAGAATGAGTTGACTATGGTGTCAGAGGCTATGGACTGAGAATTTTCAGGTATTTTCATGAATATCTCAAGAGCAATTAAGAACAGTATGGTGATACAAAGTATAGAAAGCTTCATAAATGTTTTCAAACATACTACTTTTTTGGAAATATTTTCTTAAATATATACTTATTGGGTATCTTCAAAGTTGTACTTTGTAAAGGTACAACTCTACAAAGTTGTAGTCTTGGGATCGAAGAAAGGCAACCAGACTTAGGAAACGGGAAACAAACTTATGAAACAGACTTATGAAACCAGACTTACGAAACAGGACACATAGGTTGTGGCCCCAGCTCTCCTCCTTCTAGCCTGCTGACCTTGGGTATGCCACTAGCCCAGTTCTCATTTTCCTAATCTGATAAATGGGGATGACAGTGTGTGCTCTGCCTACTGCAAAGTTTGTTATTCCCTTTAACTTAGACAGCAAATGTGAAAATGTGTTCTTCAATATATAGAGAATTATACCAATAATGTGTTGTAGTGGTAACCTTTTTGCTGATGTTCATAAGCACTTTAGTACTGAGACACTTTGGACAGTTTGTATTCCCGGCGAAGAGGTAGCATAACACTAGTCTCAGGTAATCCTCTCTTGGGGGAGCTCACCATCCCACAGGGAGGATGAGATAAGGAAATAAATAGCTGTAAACATAAGGGCATACATCATATGAAGGCAGGAATTGTATTGCTAATGTATTCCTAGTGCTTGAAACCTGGTAGGCTGTCCTAATATTGATGGTATAATGTAATACAAGGTGAAAAGCCATATAAGTAAAATGCAATGGTAATTTTGAGAAAGGAGAGATTCTAAACCTGGCACATTGCCTGGATCATAGTCATAGACAAATATATGATGAATTAACGCATAACAGTTGGGGAAGGGGTGCCTTGCCCCAGAAAGCTACTTTGGTTAGTGTGCAGCAAGAAGAAGTTGAAATCATATCAGATACAAAATTTAGAATTAGCAGCAAAGGAAAAAAAATGGTTTTTAAATCTAGAAGACTCTAAACTACTCAAAGCCAAGTCCATGAAAGTCAGAGAAAACGGTGAGGGTCAGAGGAGAAGCCCTCTGGAATGGTGGTATACTCAAGCCGATCATTTATTCACTGTTTTGGTTACAGTTGCATCTCACACAAGAGCAAGGTGTTGCTTGTATTCAGATGTGTACTGGTAATCCATGTACTGCAATGTTCTGTTTTAAATGTGGCGAGTGAAAGGACTCTCACCATGTCATCTTCCGTCTGTAGGAATAGATAATCTCTATGAGAGGGCGCTTCACATCCGCAAACTCCTCCTGACTTTGCCCAGGTCGGTCCTTATAGTGATGAGATACCTCTTTGCCTTCCTCAATCAGTAAGTACCTGAATGCTCTAACAAAAGGCCCATCTGAATTCTGTCTTTGTTCTTGGATCCTGCAAAATGTACATTGGGTTCCATTTATCAGCAGCGTCAAAGAGAAAAATGATTGAATATAGACTGAAGGTACATTTTTCCTTAGCAGATCAGCGTCATTGATAGATGAAAGCCCTACCCTGGATGTAGAAACTGTAGCCACAAATGCAAAGATATTTAAATATTACTTTAAAAAAAAAAAAAACACTTTTCAGTGAAAAGTGTTATTCAGTGTTTTTCCAACTTCCATCCAAAACTGTCATGAATGTTTTTGTCAAAATGATGGAAACTGGCTGTTCGTTGCGGAAAATTTCTGTGACTTTTTAATATTGTAGTCGGGGATGGAAGAAAATCATAGATGGGAGCTGTACACAGATCCAAAAAAGAATTTCTGCAAATTCACTGTAATGAGACCTTATCAAGAAGAAAATACCTCAAAATGTTCTCTTAAACAAAGTAACAAATCTTTTAAATTACTACATAATTTTCAAAGAACTTTATTCTTTTAATTTCGGCAGCTTGATTTTCAGCTATGCTACTTCCTGCTGTATGGGTTCCGTTATAAGAACAGCTTCCCCACGTCCTACTAAGAATCCCCTTGCTATTCAGCATTTCAGTTAAGCAGCTGGAAATAAAAAAATGGAGGGGCATCAACTTCTTGAATAAACTTGGGGAAATGCCTTCTCATGCTAGCATGGATTCTCCTTTCCTAAAATTCGGGTATTTTCTTTTTGGTATTTCATGGGACATTTGGAGTTCTCAAAAGCCACGGTGACTTATTACAATCCTGCTGACTAGTTCTGAAATCATAACCACTCAGCTTGACCCCAGGAGCCAAGTATCATACAATAGGGAAGTGTTGGCAGAGAACCATACAGAAAGAAACTCTACTGCTGACCTGTGGTGCCTAAAACATTCACAAATGACAGTAGCAACCCCTTTGTACATTAATCACCACCAGAAATAAGCAGTATCTAGAGAGATAGGTTTAAACTATGTTTAGGCTAGACGCTGTACATTTTTACCTTTAAGGAAACACAGTCACTCAGGCAGTTTTAAAAATCCAGAGGCTTGCCTGCCCCGCCCCACCCCACCACCACCATACCCCAGGATGGAGTACCTTGCATTCCTACTGGCCCCCTCCATACCATTCCTACCAAATCTTCCTGACACACCCGAACAAAATCCACTGTGAACTAATAATCCATAATGGACTAGGAAAGCAGTCTGTTAATTAAGAAAGTTCTCAAAACCTGAACCTAACTCCTCACGCATCTCAGAAGAATGGCAAATGCACCATGGGTGTTGCTGGCATTGCTTCCAGTGGTGCTACCCAGAGGCCCTCTGGCTGGTTGCATATGCCTTCATGTAGACACAAGGGCCCAGCCTCTAGGGCAGGATGCTTGGGATGGGGATTGTGAAAAGAGAGATAAGCTATTATTTTACTGCAGAATCAAAACTTGGAAATAACATTTTTACATCACGTTTTTGTTTGCAAGCCAGCACTAAAGACCCAGAAAGATTAACTGTGACTGTCTCCACTGAGCTGAAGTGTGTCTTTTGGAAATTAGGCCATTCTTATTCAGAATCTCCATTTTCAAGATGATCTGTAACATGATCATTTACTGTTATTGTGAATTTTTTTAAATATTGTGTGTTTGAGAAATGGCAGAAGGGAAAAACATGTTAGCTGTGGAAATTATGCTTTTGTATTTTCTACTTTCTAGACTATCTTATTTCCAAAAAAAGGGTAAAGTATGTCATGTGGTATCTCAGTTTCTTTGTATCTGTCATCATCTCACAAAGGTAGTTGAGTCTCCTTTTTCTCCTTCCATTTGTCATATGTTCACCTGGATTTTACATTTCCTTTCAAGACTGACATTCTATACACTGAAAGATAACATATCTAAACTCTCCCTAGAACAGGGAGCATAGCAATAAAGAGCTGGCTTATTTTGATTCACTGTGAAAATATTTCACAAATACCCATTGAATAGAATGTAGAAATTAGTACTAGACAACTGGAAATCTCCCCTACAGTTTGCAAGCCTTGCATAGAGTAAGAGAATTGAGGATTCTTTTCCCCTTTTCTTGTATTTATAACGGCTTCTGTGACACTGGTTGTCACCTAGCGTTGATTGTCTTACCCAAAAGCAGATTATAAAGCCTGGAGTTATTTGCTCCTTTCAGTAGTTACAAAGAAAAGGTTCTTTGTTTTCTTCTATGCTTTCCCCAAGATTTATAGGAGAAAACTAAAAATCTGAGATATATTTGAATGGAGAGAAGACAATTTTAAAGACATCTATAAAGCTTTATGGAAATCCTTACTGTGTATCCCAAATTTACTTGAGGAGCATTTAGAGCCTGACTGTCAAATTTGCAAATAAAACTCGTTTACGTGATCCTGGTCTCCATTGTAGTGAATATTATATTAAGCCCCCTCCTGACTTTGAAAAATGCAACTTAATTAAGTAAATAGGACTTAGAATCCCCTCTCAGTTTCTACTTTGTTAAGGTCATACGTCATTTCACTTTCTTTGGAGTTTGCTGAGCCAACTTAAAGTTGAAGTATCTTATTAAAGTATTGAAGTGTCTTCTTATTAAACATGTATGCCCTGTTCTTCTCTTTGTTCTTTTATAAGTCCTTTCTTGTTTCCTTTTGTAGTCTATCACAGTACAGCGATGAGAATATGATGGACCCTTATAACCTGGCCATTTGCTTTGGCCCAACATTGATGCCTGTCCCAGAAATACAGGATCAAGTGTCTTGCCAAGCACATGTGAATGAAATTATCAAAACCATCATCATCCACCATGAGACTATTTTCCCAGATGCTAAAGAGCTGGATGGCCCTGTTTATGAGAAATGTATGGCTGGAGATGACTATTGGTAAGTCTAAGACTTGTAGTCCTCCTCTCCCACCGAAAATTATGGAAATATACCTATCCATTTGATTAGAAGAAAGAGTTTCCTATAAGCCACCAATGCTTCCAACTTAAAAGGAAGAAGCAGTAACACTTGAGATAAATTTTAGAATACTAAGACTCATGGAAACTCATATTTATCCCTCTCTTTTCTGCAAGGACTCTTATCTTTTAAATAAATCTACCCTATCATGGTTTTGATAGAGAAAAAGGGTTCTGGTATTATGTAGAGCTATATTAACTTTTATCATTACATTAAATAAAGAAAAGATAACAGATTGACATTTTATTTTTCAGTCTAAATCAGAGGTTTTGGTTTCATATAAAATGTTTTTAAATTCTCATTTTAAAGGAGCCCTGTCAACCAAATGTGTTTTCATTCTTATTTTCGTTTTCACTCTTACTAACGAATATAATTCTAACTTATAATTATAGTTAGACCTTTAGGTCATTTTGAGTAAATTTATTATATTCATGTATTTTTGAGATAAAATTTTTAGCATGGCAGTATTGCCTCCCATTCCATCCATGTTGCTGCAAATGAGAGGATCTCATTCTTTTTTATGGCTGAATAATATTCCATTGTGTAGATATACCATAATTTCTTTAATCCATTCATTCGTTGATAGACACGTAGGTTGTTTTCACATCTTGGCTATTGTGACTAATGCTACAATAAATATGGGAGTGCAGATATCTCTTCAATACACTGATTTCCTTTCTTTTGGATGTATGCCTAGCAGTGAAGGTCATTATGTTAAGTGACATAAGCCAGGCAGGAAAGACAAATATCACATGTTCTTATTCATACGTGGAGCTAAAAGAGTGGATCTCATAGAGTAGAGAGTGGAATGGTGGTTACCAAAGGCTAGGAAAGGAAGGGGAATAGAAAGGATGAAGAGAAGTTGGTTAAGGGCTATAAAAATACAGTTAGGTAGAAGGAATAAGACGGGTGCAGTGGCTTGTGCCTGTAGTCCCAGATATTTGAGAAGCTGATGCTGGAAGATCATTTGAGCCCAGGAGTTTAAGGCTGCAGTGAGCTCTGATCACAACACTGCATTCCAGGCTGAGCAACAAAACAAGACCCTGTCTCTAAAAAAGAAAAAACAAAGGCTGGGCGCAGTGACTCATGCCTATAATCCCAGCACTTTGGGAGGCTGAGGCAGGCAGATCACTTGAGGTCAGGAGTTAGAGACCAGCCTGGCCAACATGGTGAAACCCCGTCTCTACTAAAAATACAAAAATTAGCCAGGCGTGATGGTGCATGCCTATAGTCCCAGCTACTCCAGAGGCTGAGTCAGGGGAATCACTTGAACATGGGAGGCAGAGGTTGCAGTGAGCCAAGTTCGTGCCACTGCACTCCAACCTAGGTGACAGAGCAAGATTCTGTCTCAAAAAACTAAAAAAATTTAGAAGGAATAAGCTTTAGTATTCAGTAGTACAGTAGGAAAATTATAGTTAACAATAATGTATTATATATTTAAGAACAGAAGAATTGTAAGGTTCCCAACATGAAGAAAAAATAAATGTTTGAGGTGATGGATATCCCAGTTACCCAGATTTGATCATTACACTTTGTATATGGGTATCAAAATATCACATGTACCCCTAAAATATGTACAACTATTATATATCAATTAAAAAATAGCATAGAAACTTCCATTTCTTGAGCCCCTATTACATCTCAGCTGCTTAGTGCATGTGATCTCTTTTATTTAGCATAACCACTCTACCAAGTAAGTTAAGAAAGGCCAAGGAGCCTTCCAATGATTAGTAGTAAATCAAGGTTAGGTGTGTGAGATTCCAGAGCACACGTGAGTCTCCTCACTCAGCAGCCTCCCTGCCCACCTCAGAAACTGCCCTGTGCAGCTGGGATTCAAGAGAGGCTGGAAATAGGTTTGTCTAAATCCCTCCTTCTGGACCCTGCTCACAACACTTTGTTTCCCATTTTCTTACCAAAGACTCAGTAGAAATGGAATGAGTAGCTGATAATTAAATAACTGAAAGTACTTTTTTTTTTTTTACTTGAATCATAGTATGGTCATATGCCTTAAGAAAACTGAGTGGACTATTCCCAGAAGTACTGTTTTCTAAATTAAGAGCGAAACATACTAGATTCCTGTTCTGTAGCATATTCACCAACTTTACACATGAAGTTCAATTCAAAGTATTTACTTGAGTACTTACTATGGGCAAGATACTGACAGAGCTTGGCTCTGGGAAGGTAAATGAATGCAACTCAACCCTGCTAAGACACATGATTTTATTTTCATCATTGTATTTGTTTTAAGGCCAGTACCAAAGGTATGGTTAGCATTTTTTTTTTTTTTTTTTTTGTTTGGAGACAAAGTTTCACTGTGCTGCCAGGCTAGAGCGCTGTGGCGCAATCTCAGCTCACTGCAACCTCTGCCTCCCAGGTTCAAGCGATTATCCTGCCTCACCTCCCAAGTAGCTGGGATTACAGGCATCCACCACCATGCCCAGCTAATTTTTGTATTTTTAGTGGAGACAGGGTTTCACCATGTTGGCCAGGCTGGTCTCAAACTCCTGACCTCAGGTGATCTGCCCACCTTGGCCTCCCGAAGTGCTGGGATTACAGGCATGAGCCACTGTGCCTGGCCTGGTTAGCATTTTTAAATATTAGGGCTATGTCATTAAGCTCTGCTGTCTTGTTCATTTTATAAAAGAGCAAGTTTGTAGATGTCTGGTCAATATTATTTGATGTATTATATTCTAGGACATTTTGTGATCGCTACTTTTTCCAAACAGAGTAAAAGTCCTATGATAGTGTTGCAGCCAGTAACGTATGCTTGACAGTGTCCATCTTTTTAAACATAGTGTTTTCTATGGGTACTGCTCATTTTAAACAGGAAGGCAGCAGTGCAGTAGTTATACTTGTCCCCCAACATCAGAAATGTAAATGGGCTTTTACAGTAATATTAGGTTTATATTTGTGGCCCATGTATTCCATTTATCAGCATGCATTTGAGGATTGCTGGTGACAGTGTTAAGGGATAAGTTTTAAAAGAAGATAAAATCATGATTCTCATACAGATATACAATGGACATGTGTCAAGAAAGATGGCAAAGATGCCACAACCAGTTCAAAGGAGACATCAAAGAACTACCAATTTATATGTAGTAAAGGAACAGCGAAATGAATTTGTAAAAACTGGTCTATCCATAAGGCAATAATCATATTCTACCAGAATTCAACTAATTTGTATTTCTGTGGATAAGAATTACTTATAATGCTATCCATTTTCTATAAGTTAACTTCTGTCTTTATAGAGTTGTAAAATAACCTAGTCAAAGGTGAATGTGTGTATCTAATATATATTCCCATAGGACAGCATAATCAATGGAGGCACCAGGATTCCGTTGACAGACTATCCAGTTACTCTTTTGCCCTTATAGAGTCTTATAGTTTTTGTTACAGTAGCAATTGCTCATTATAAAAATTATCTCAGGCTGGGCGTGGTGGCTCACACCTGTAATCCTAGCTCTTTGGGAGACCAAAGCAGGAGGATCGCTTAGGCCCAGGAGTTCGAGACCAGTCCAGACAAAATAATGAGACCCTCATCTTTACAAAATATTTAAAAATTAGCCAGGTGTGGTGGCACACACCTGTTGTCCCAGCTAATTGGGAGGCTGAGGTGGGAGGATCACTTGAGCCTGGGAGTCAGAGGTTTCAGTAAGCCAAGATCACACCACTGCACTCCAGCCTAGGCAGCAGTGCAAGACCCTGTCTCAAAAAATTTTTGTCTATTTTAATTTCATATGAATTTCCATTTGTATTCTACAGCGACAGCCCATACAGTGAGCACGGTACATTGGAGGAAGTGGACCAAGATGCTGGTACAGAGCCCCACACAAGCGAAGATGGTATGCTCTGCCCTTATGCTATTATAAAACCTGTCTTTATATCCCTATTGTAAACATTGTTTCTATTAAAATTTTAGAGGCAAAGCACAGTGGCTCCCACCAATAATCCCAGCACTTTGGGAAGCCAAGGTTGGAGGATCACTTGAGCCCAGGAGTTCAACACCAGCCTGTGCAACATAGTGAGATCCCATCTCTATAAAAAAAAAATACAAAAAATTAGCCGGGCATGGTGATGTGCACCTGTAGTCCTAGCTACTCAGGAGGGTGAGGTGGGAGGATCGCATGAGCCCAGGAGTTCTAGACTACAGTGAACTAGGATAGCACCACTGCCCTTCAGCCTGGACAACAGAACAGACCCCATCTCAAAAACAAACAAAAAAAACAAACAAAAACTAATAGATTAAAAAATTCATAAAATATGCGTAAGGTATAAAAAATAACATTACAGTGAAAACCAATGGAACCACCACCAAGCTTAAGAACAAAGACATATTATTTCCTTTGCACTTCCCTGACCCGACTGCTTTACTTACCCCCTCAGGAGAACCACCATGTTTGTGTTTTTAAATAGTTTCTTGTTTCCTTTTCTATTTTCTTAAATCTTCTATAAGTGGGATCATACTGCATATATTTTTCATGAGATTTTTCTACTCAGTATTATGTTCTTGATGTTCATCTGTGCAGTTTCTTTTAGTTTGACTGTTTATTTTCCCACTCTATAATATTCCATTGTATGTATCTATTCCGTTCTTGATGGAAATGTGAGGTATTTGCTACTTGTTGCTATTAAGAACAGTGCTAGTATGCACTGTTAGGAACATTTTGAACATGTCTCCTACCGAAAATGTACAGGAGTTTCTCTAGAATGTATGCCTAGGAGTAAACATGTCTTCAGCTTTACTCTATACTGTCAAACCATTTTCATGAAGACAGTTGCTACTTATAGTTTCCCAGAGAAGGGGACATGCCGTGCCATGGGAGGCTACTGGGGGAAGCACCAGGAGGCAGAGGGAGAGTGAAGACCTTGGTGTGCTTTCCACAGGAAGGAATGGGTGAGGCAGGGTAAGCAGCTTTAGGGTGGGCTAGTTGGAATAATTTCAGCAGGCTCTGGGGCATTAGGGGATGTCCCAGGTTGTCTGGTACCTGGCCCTGGGGTGCTGAGAATACAGCAGCAGTGGCCTGGAGTGGGAGAGCCTGATCATCAAGGTGGTGGGGTGTTGGCTCCAATGGGCACGTTGGTGTCTGAAAAGTTGGCTTGTGGGTGAGTTGTTTACTAACCCTAGAGGGACTGTCCCTCCAAGGTCAGCAAGGCCCCAGATGTCAGAAGATAAAAGACATGGTTGATAATGTGTTTATTTATCTTTTGTAAAATTCCTGTCAAGTCTTTTGCCCATTTTTCTATTGAGTTTTCTGGGCTCTTTTTGTATGGTTTCACTTGGTTTTGTATTTGGTTGTTTTTCTATTTGATATGTGAGAGTTCTTTGTGGGTCCACATCAGGTCCTTTATTGGGTATATGCTTTGCAGATATCTGCAGCTGCTCTGTAGCTTTGCTTTTCAAATGCTTATTATGTCGTTTGCTAAACAGAAGATCTTAATTTTGAAGTAGTTAAATTTATCAATCTTTTCCTTCATGGTTATTTTACTTTGCATTTCCTTTAAGAAATCCTTCTGTGTCTTGAGGTAATAAATAATTCTCCCATATTCTCTTATTTTATTTTGGTAAGAACACTTAAATGTGCAGTACCTTAGTGTTGACCATAGGTACAGTGTTATATGGCAGATCTCTAGAGCTTGTTCACCTTGCTTGACTGAAACTTTATTCCCACTTATTAGTAACTTCCCATTTTCCCCTTCCCCCAGCCTCTGGCAACTACCATTCCACCCTTTGATTCTATGAATTGGATTCTTTTAGATACCTCATATAAGTGAACTTACCTAGTATTTGTCTTTCTGTGTCTGGCTTATTTCACTTAGCAAAATGTCCTCCAGGTTCATCCATGCTGTCACATATGTCAGGATTTCCTTCTTTTTACAGTCTGAATAGAATTCCATTGTATTGACCTATATTTTCTTTATCCATTCATCTGCCCATGGACATTTAGGCCATTTCTACCTCTTGGCTATTGTGAATAGTGCTGAAATGAACATAGGATGCTAATATCTCTTCAAGATCCTGATTTCAGTTTTTTTGGATAAATACCTGGAAGTAGGATTGTTGGGTCACATGGTAGTTCTATTTTTCAGTTTCTGAGGAATCTCTGTACTGTTTTCTAAAGCAACCGTGCCATTTTGTATTCCCATCAGCAGTGTACAAAGGTTTCAATTTCTCCACATCCTTGGCAATGCTTATCTTTTCTTTTTGTTTTTGTTTCTTGTTTTTGAGACAGGGTCTCACTCTGTCACCCAGGCTGGAGTACAGTGGCATGATCTTGGCTCACTACAGCCTGGACTTCCCAGCTCCAGTGATCCTCCCACCTCAGCCTCCCAAGTGGCTGGGACTAGAGGCACATTCTACCACGCCCAGCTAATTTTTTGTAGAGATGGGGTTTTGCCACGTTCTCTAGGCTGGTCTTGAACTCCTGAGCTCAAGCCATTTACCCGCCTTGGCCTCCCAAAGTGCTGAGATTATAGGCATGAGCCATTGTGTCCAGCCAACACTTGTCATCTTTCGTTTGTTTTATTTGTTTCCTAACACGGTGGGATAACCTCATTCGTGGTTTTGATTTGCATTCTCCTGATGATTAGTGATATTCAGCATTTTAAAATATACGTGTTGGCTGCTTATATGTCTTCTTTGGTGCCTTTTTAATTTATTTATTTATTTAGAGATGGAGTCTGTCTGTCGTCCAGGCTGGAGTGCAGTGGCATGATCTCAGCTCACTGCAACCTCCACATCCTGTGTTCAAGTGATTCTCCTGCCTCAGCCTCACGAGTAGCTGGGACTACAGGCATGGCTAATTTTTGTATTGTTAGTAGAGACGGCATTTCACCATGTTGGTCAGGCTGGTCTCAAACTCCTGACCTCAAGTGATCCACGCACCTAAGCCTCCAAAAGTGATGGGATTACAGGCATGAGCCACTGCGTCCGGCCCCATATTCTTTTAAATCCTTTAAGGTTTTGCTTTCACATGTACGTCTTTATTCCACCAGCAATTTATTTGGGGGCATGGGATGAGGTAGGGATCCATTCCCTTTTTCTTTATATGGATACATAATAGTTGCAATTATCTCAGCATTAATTGTCCTTTCTCCACAGCTCTACATCTTTGTCATAAATAAAGTGTCTTCTTTGTGTGAATTTCCTCCTGGGCTCTATTCCTTTCTACTGGTCTGTGTGTCTATCCCTACATCACTGTCCTAATTTTGATACCTTTTAATAAATCTTAATAGTTCATAAAGCAACACCTCTGCTTTGTAATAATTCTTGGCTCTTTGCAATTCCACTTAAATTTTAGACTCAGTTTTTCAAGTTCTTCAGACAAATAAACAAACCCTCTAAAGCCCAACTGGAGTTTTGATTGCCTTTGTATTAATTCTACATATATTAATATGGAGAGAATTGATATCTTTACAATATTCAGTATTCCAGTCCAGGAACATATTTCCAGTTATTTAATGTCTCCCAAATAAACTTTTTATTCTTTCTCTGTACAGATGTTTTCCATTTTCTAACTTAAGTTTAAGGCTTAGCATTCACTTTCAACACTTTCTACTTTTTAATATAAACATTTAAAGCTGTCCGTTTTCTCTTAGTACTTCTTTAGCTATATGCACAAATTCTTTTTTTATCTCTTCAGCTGTAACTAATCTGCTTTAAGCATATCCATTGAATTTTTATTTTTAAATATTCTTTTTTTTTTTTTTTTTTCCTGAGGCGGAGTTTTGCTTTTCTTGCCCAGGCTGGAGTGCAGTGGCACAATCTCCGCTCACTGCAAACTCCGCCTCCCAGGTTCAAGTGATTCTCCTGCCTCAGCCTCCCAGGTAGCTGAGATTACAGGCATGTGCCACCATGCCCAGCTAATTTTTCTACTTTAAAAGAGACGGGGTTTCACCGTGTTGGCCAGGCTGGTCTCAAACACCTGACCTCAGGTGATCCACCTGCCTCAGCCTCCCAAAGTGCTGGGATTACAAGCGTGAGCCACTGTGCCCAGTCTTTAAATATTATTTCTTTCTACAAGTTGTATTTGGTGTGCTTTTATATCTGCTGCTTGATCATTTTTTATAGTCTCTTGCTGTTTATTCATCAGCGCTTCCTATCAGAATATGTGTCTGATAATTTTCATATGTCTTCCCAAATTTGTTTTGTTGGCTCTCACTCATTGAGTCTTATTTTCCACCGTGTTTGTAAATTTTGCACAGATTTCTTGGAACTTTAGGCTCAGTGGAAGGTAGATTCTTCCAGAGAGGGTTTTCATATACTTCTGCCTGGGTTACAACCAGCCTGGGACAACACTGAATTTTTGGCTTGAAGTTTTTCAAACTGCCCAGGTAGTGCAAATTTAAACCGCAAACCTACCTGAGAACTGGAATGTGGATGGGATTCTCAGATGATTTGTGTCAAGGGTTTAAGAGAGAGTATTTCCTTAATGGGAGTGGAGGGTGGGGGAGATGGTTACTATCTATGGAGAGGTATTGAAAGCTACAAGGGGATAAGATTTCTAGAACTAGATGTTCTAGAACTAGAAGTGTTGTAGAAAGTTCTACAACACTAGAGTGAAGTTCATTCTGAAACTGAGGGTGTAATTTTCTGAGGATGGGGAGGAGGGGAAGAGCTTAGATTCCTAACACTGAGCAAGCCGTGGACTTAATCTCCTATGAAAAAAAATTAAAAAGCTTAAGGTGACCAGGCTAGAACAATGCCCTCAAGGCAAAATCTGACTCATGTTGTAATGTTCTGCTTACCTCTCTGGGTTCCCACTTTCATTGCATTTTGGTCTTTAGTATTCTTTCCTGTCTTGATAGCTTACTAATGCAATTACAAACGTTGGTTGTTTGCTTTTAAATCCAGCATTTTTCATTGATTCTAGCAGGAGGGTAATTAAGTTGTCTAGTGTCCACTATCTGCTAAAAAAGAAAGTTTCTTTGTGTCTTTTTTTTTTCTGTGAGATAGGGTTGCACTCTGTTGCCCAGGCTGGAGTACACAATCTTGTGTATTGTGTATCAAGTGGCACAATCTTGGCTCACTGCAGCCTCAACCTCCTGGGGCCAAGTGATCCTCCCACCTCAGCCTCCTGAGTAACTGGGACCATAGGCATGCACCACCATGCCTGGCTAATTTTGTATTTTTTGTAGAGACAGGGTTTCCCTATGGTGCCCAGGCTGCTCTCAAACTCCTGGGCTCAAATGATCCTCCTGGGATCCAAAGTGCTGGGATTAGAGGCATGAGCCACCCATGCCCCGCCTTCTTTGTGTCTTTAAAAGTAAAATCAGTTGACATTTTCTGAACTTAATTTACAAGACATCCTTTAAAGTGAGAGCTTCTATTTCTGTGATGTTGCTCTATTTTTTTTCTTTTCCTTTAGAGACAGGGCCTTCCTGTGTTGCCCAGGGTAGTTTCAAACTCCTGGCCTCAAGCAGTCCTCCTGCCTCAGCCTCCCAAAATGCTGGGATTACAGGCATGAGCCACCGTGCCCAGCCTGTGATGTTGCTTTTGAAAGTCTCCGAGTCCTACTTCTGCCACCATCCTTTCTTTTGGGTTTCTTTGTTTCTCTGCATGGTTTATTTCTGTTTCACTGCTGCCTTCTCTTAGGTGTTTCCGTGCTTTCCCCAGAGGCCAGAAAAGCCAGGACAAAGCCAGCCGTCTCTCTTCCCAAACATGAATCTCACCATCATGCCATCTGCCTTTTACCTCTTGGCTATAAGAGAGCTTTACTGAGTGCTCTGTGTTTAGATAACATTTTGACCATGTTCACCTGATTTTTCTGGAAAGAAAAACATTGCTTACAAAGGACAGATACTCTCACCCGCAGCCAACCTTCAAAGTCCTGTAACTAAATTAATAAGACTATCAGTTATCCTTTGATTGCCGAGATATTGTATTTTTTTCTCTGTCATGGATCACTAGAGAGAGTAGCTTTTGTTTCTGAAAGACAGGCTGTCACAGAACAAAACCACAAGGACAGTGGGTAACAGATCTAGCAGGAAAAATGTCAGCAACAGCAAGGTCCCAAAGAGAAAGTGTGATCACATTTTATATAACATTACAAGAAATGGAAATATAAGACTTGACAGCACCAGGCAGTCAGGGAATCAACTGTGCTGAATTGTGTTCCCTTTTGCACAAAATTATATTACCCATGCAGGCAAACTAAGTGATCATGTTGCACTCTCACTATTATTGTTATTGATAGCAGCAGTAGCAGCATTCTATGAAGTCTCTGCAGGACCTTGAAGTACTGCGAGGCACTCTGTATGAAAGAGGCATAGTGTACCGTGCCCTGAGATTGATTTGCTCTGCAATGACCAGACTAAGATGTGTGTAAATAGCTTATTGATTGACATTTGACTGTGAAATGGCTCTCACGGGAGTAGAAAGAGTAAAAATAATGAAATTGCTGAGAATTACTAGTTGATGTACTAGGATTGCCAATAAAATGTTCTGCTGATTTATCTGGTCATCCTGCTATAACCTGACCACATTTGAATAAATAAGCAGAGTCTGATAATCCTAATGCTTGTTTCAAAAAAATGGCGTGGTGACTCACGCCTGTAATCCCAGCACTTTGGGAGGCCGAAGCTGATGGATCACTAAGTCAAGAGATCGAGACCATCCTGGCCAACTTGGTGAAACACCATCTCCACTAAAAATACAAAAATTATCAGGGCATGGTAGCACGTGCCTGCAGTCCCAGCTACTTGGGAGGCTGAGGCAGGAGAATCGCTTGAACCCGGGAGGTTGAGGTCACGGTGAGCCAAGATCACACCACTGCACTCCAGCCTGGCGACAGAGCAAGACTCTGTCTTAAAATAAAATAAAATAAAATAAAATAAAATAAAATAAAAATAGTAAGAGGAGATGAAGAGGTCGTGATTGTGAAATTATAATAAAATTTGTATATATCTGTTGAATAGTCTTAACTATGTTGAATGGCCAGCATTGACAGTGTGTGATTGAATGTCATTAAAAAACATTAATGGTTCTGTCTTTATTTCTCTGTGACATAAGTATATGTAGACTGTATACTGTATCATGTGCTGGTATCTTTTAATTTTTTTAAGTAAAGCCAAATATAAATATGTGGGTGTGTTCACACAGGAATTTGCAAATTACATGTCCTGAAGTTCTTGTAAATAAATTAGCATGCCACGTCTGTAGTCCTAGCTACTTAGGAAGTTAGGGTGGGAGGATCGCTTGAGCCCAGGAGCTTGGGGTTACAGTGAGCAATGAGTGTGCTGCTATATCCGGCATGGGTGACAAAGTGAGACCCTGTCTCAAAAAAACCAAAAACTAGCATGTCTTCATTCTTCCATGGGATGTTTCTTTCTTTTTCATAGGAATAACTGGGGTACATATTTGGGTATCTGTCATCTCAAGTCAACCAGGATTTATTCTTCAAGTTTTGAACTATAATGAGATCATTCCCTTTAAATGTAAAGTTATAGTCCCTCCTCTATGAAGCAGACACGTAGATGTTTAATAAAGCTGCTATTTATATTGTTTTAGTAAAATATAATTTGGGGGAATACCAGAGTGTTAACATACAATCTAAAAGTTTTATTCAATTGCTAAAGGATTTATTTATTTATTTATTTATTTTTATAGAAATGAGGTCTCACTCTGTTGCCCAGACTGGTCTCGAACTCCTGGGCAACCCAGTGATCCTCCTGCCTCGGCCTCCCAAAGTGCTGGGATTACGGGCAAGAGCCATGGCGCCCAGCCACTAAAAGATATAAACTGTTGTTTTAAACATTATCCTTGCAGCTACTTTGTTGGGAAGTCTGCTGTGCAGATTACAGTGTTATGGTTCTGCGATACAAAATATTATTCACCTCAAACATTATCCACTAGAGGCCGGGCACCTATAATCCCAGCACTTCGGGAGGCCATGACTGGAAGATTGCTATGTTGCCCAGGAGTTTGAGATCAGCCTTGGCAATGTAGCAAGACCCTGTCACTATTTAAAAGAAAAAAAAAATAATCCAAAGCAAAAAGAAGGGGCATTTTTATCTTTATTTAAAATGTTTCGCTGAAATTTGGCGAGGGCCTTTATATAATAAGGTGAAGCCTAAGCTTTTCAATATTGTTGGTTTTTAATGCTTTTGCCTTCTATGTCCCAGAGAATTTTGAATTTATCAACTGAGAAAGAAGCTCAGCTGTCTGTCCAAGAATTTCTTACGCAATGATTACAAGTACAACAGCTATTGCAGTAAACTTTTGGAAGAATAAACTCTTAAATGGGAAGGTTTGCTACCAAAGGGAAATAGAAGACAACTTCCTGGGGAATTTTTGAGATAGGCAGGTTTTAATGTCTTCTGTGTACACATATTCTAGAGTATTTGGAAATGAAAACATGCCCAGTTTTTAGCAAATGATGTATTGTTCATTGCATAGGCATATTCCTATAAGCATATGACCCTTGCCTTGGCCCCTTTTTGTCCTGTTTATTATTGAAGAGAAGTTTACTCACCTTTGTTGATTACAGGGCTAAGGATGAGGTATTTGTGGGAGACGGGAGCAAAAGACAGGGATCATAAGCCCTCGAATTGAGGAGCTTCTTGCTAAGATAAATCACAAAGAAACACCTCTTTGGTTACTGAGTTTGTCCTCCTGTTTGCCTTCAATATTTGTGGTCAGAATTAGATCAGAGCTGAATTCTAATTCTAAGCCTAGCAGTTGATATCTTTTTTTTTCTAACTTATTATTTTGAAATCATTGTAGAGTCACAAGCTGTTGTAAAAAAAAAACAATACAGAGAGATCTCGTATACCTTCTGCCAGGTTCTGTCAATGGTGATATCTTACAAAACTGTAATGTCATTTCACAAGCAGGAAATTGACAATGATACAAACCATTCACTATATAAATGCTTCACCAGTTTTACATGCACTCCTTTGTGTGTGTGTTTACTTAAATCTGTACAGTTTTATCACATGTATAGCTTTGTGTGACCACAACCGATAGTCACGATAACAAACGGCTCCATTACAAGGAACCCTCGTGCTACCCTTTATAGCCACAGCCACTTCCCTCCATCGCCTTCCCATCCCCAACCTCTGGCAACCACTAATATATTCTCTGTCTCTATAATTACGTCATTTGAAGAATGCTGTATAAATGGAATTGTATGGTATGCAATCTTTTGAGATTGGCTTTTTTCACTCACCATCATTCCCTTGAATACCTTTTGATCTCAAGAAAAATAAAAATTTTGAATCTTTTTTTTTCATTTGGATAGAGGGCAGTTTAAGGTATATTTGTTTCATGGTTAAGATCCAAAATTTGTTACTGATACTAGAGAAAAAAAAAATTGGGATTACCGTCAGTGTTAGTATGAAGATCTGATAGTGCCAGAGAACACATGGGGAAATTGAATGTATTCACATGCTATTTATTGTGATTTTACTTGATTTTTTTTTCTTAAATAAGCTGGTAAAACATAAACTTCCTAATGTTCTGAGATGGCGATTTTTTTTCCATGTTATAAACGGTATTAACATGTTACAAGGAAATTCCATCAGTGTCATCCATCAGTGTCAAAATCATATTGAAGCAATTGTGGAGGATATTACAACTCAAGGAGAGATTTTATATATCTTATTGCAAAGTTTAAAGTATTTTTTATTTGACTGTCATTATATCTCTGGTAAGAGCTGTGGAAATGAAGATCCAATGTTCAGTTTTTCTTTGCCTGAAAAACCGATGACAGCAAGATAATGTTTTTCTGCATCTTTTTAAACAGCCTCTATTTTCTCCTGCCTTGATGATGTGTTGATGACTCTGTTCAGTCTAGATATTAAAATGGTCTTGATTATTTTCAAGCCTCATGTAGCCCCCACAGATAGGATACCATGCCTTCCTAACAACCCTGTTTCTCACTGTTTTCTGGTGTGTTCGTTGTAGAATGTGAGCCAATAGAAGCAATAGCCAAGTTTGACTATGTTGGGCGGTCCGCCAGAGAACTATCCTTCAAGAAGGGTGCCTCCCTGCTGCTGTATCACCGCGCATCTGAGGACTGGTGGGAAGGCAGGCACAACGGGATTGACGGGCTGGTGCCTCACCAGTATATAGTGGTGCAGGATATGTGAGTAGTCTCAACTTGGATTGCCTGAGTGCTCCCAATAGAGGACTCCAGCCATTGTTCTTCAACTGACCTTGGTCTTGTGAGAAAGGAGCAGAAGGGATTACAGAGATAAAACTTCAGAGCTAGGCACAGTTCCTCACCTTGCCAGTGGCTCTTTGCTAACAGTAAGTCAGGGCCCAGGAGGTTTGGAGCAACAGCTCGGGGGAGACATCTTCTGAAGCTTTCAGATTCTTAGAAAAATAACCTATGCAGAGAATGGCATTAAGAGCTGAAGTGACATTGGTAATTCCAAAAACAGCAGTGCTCTTCTCTTGATGTCTGTTGACCGTTTCAATTCCAGATTCCCCAGAGGAAGGACACTGACCTAAAGTCAGAGGGAATCATTGCTATGCCGTTTTTTGTTTTGTTTTGCTTTTTGCTGAGGAGAAAGCTCTAATTTCAAAAGTATTTAAAGACATGGGAAGATAGTCATAACATATTAAGTGAAAGAAACGGGTTGCAAAATAATATGTAGTCCAAAAGTAGCTTTTTATGGAAAAAACAAATATAGGACACAAAAGGTATACAGTGACTGAATGATTCAGCCTGATTTCAGAAATGTTAAAATGTGTATCTCAGAAGCCAAGAAATGCGTGTGTATACAGACACATAGTCATACATATCTGAAATATCTACATATAAATATATTCATATATAAAATAAATTTGCATAAATATCTGTACAGTCATGTACCACACAATGACATTTTGAGCATCAGTGGACCACATATATGACAGTGGTCCCATAGGATTTAATATCCTATTTTTACTGTACCTTTTCTATGTTTAGATATGTTTAGATACACAAGTACTTGGTTATACCATTGTGTTATAACTGCCTGTAGCATTCAGTACAGTAACATGCTGTGCAGGTTTGTAGCCTAGGAGCAGTAGGCTCCACCATATAGCCTAGGTGTGCAATAGGCTGTACCATCTAGGTTTGTGTAAGTGCACTCTGTGATGTTGCCACAATGATGAGACTGCTTGACAACACATTTCTCAGAATGTATCCTCGCTGTTAAGCAACACGTGACTGTAGTATAAATGCCATACATATGTATGTGCACACTCACAGATATGTATCCCAGGCGTAGAATAGAAGATGGAGGAGGATATTTCTTAAAATTCTCACAGTAGTTGTCTCTGGATGTTATATTATGGGTGATTATTTCACTCTTTTTTGTATAACTGAAATTGCTGTTTTACCTGTAATGAAATTATACTGCTTTCATAATGAAAAAAGTCATTTTAATAAAAGAAGGGCTTTCATACATAATGCTGTTTCATCCATAAATGCTATCACGTAAATTTTTGTCTCCACTCATCTAGCAAATTTTGTAAAATTTGTAAATCTAGTAAATTTTGTCTCCACTCATCTTACTGTTTCAGGGATGATACGTTTTCAGACACTCTGAGCCAAAAAGCCGACAGTGAGGCCAGCAGTGGGCCAGTCACAGAAGACAAGTCCTCATCCAAGGACATGAACTCTCCGACAGACCGTCATCCTGACGGCTATTTAGCCAGGTAGGTAGAGCCTGGGAATCAGGCCCCTAAGCCTCCACTCCTCCCGGGGCCATAAGGAGCCACTGCACCCTCAGCCTTGCAGTACTGCCCAGTGTGATAAGCTCTTCTGTTTTCTCCCTGTTTCTGTGAATGTCTAGGCAAAGAAAAAGAGGAGAGCCACCCCCTCCAGTAAGGCGTCCTGGCAGGACCAGTGATGGCCATTGCCCGCTCCACCCTCCACATGCCCTTTCCAACTCCTCAGTTGACCTGGGGTCCCCCAGCCTCGCCAGTCACCCCCGGGGCCTGCTGCAGAACCGTGGCCTCAACAATGACAGCCCTGAGCGGAGGCGCAGGCCTGGCCATGGCAGCCTGACCAACATCAGCCGGCACGACTCCCTCAAGAAGATTGACAGCCCTCCCATTAGAAGGTCCACGTCATCAGGGCAATACACAGGCTTCAATGACCACAAGCCACTGGACCCAGAGACAATTGCTCAGGTACAATGCTTTTAATTACGTATTGCATTTTAAATACTTAAGTGTGATGTAGGAGGTGTGAAGGATTTACTTTATGTGGCTATATTTCTGTATAGAATCAACTAAAGAAAACAGAAACAAAACCAGCTCATTCTTTAACTTAGGCCCTGACTGTGAGTCTTTTTTGAACAATTTGTTACTGGAAGGGCCCAAAGGTTCACAGTGATTTAAACAGAAACATGACAGAAACGTAAGACCCAGGACATTCAAACCTATCATTGTGAATAGCCAGAAAAACTTTGAAAAAGAAGAATGGGGAAGCAGTGGCCCTCCCAGATCCTAAATGCATTCTAAAGCTAGTAAAACAGACAGATGGATAAAACAGAATGGAGAGCCCAGAAACAGAAAAATCTTAAAACAGTAGTCCCTCCTTATCTGGAGGGCATATGTTTCAAGACCCCCAGTGGATGCCCGAAGCCACAGATAGTACAAACTCCTACTGTATATGATAAAGATGGTACTTTCAACTTAGAAAAGATGAGCCCTAATAAATAATGTGATCAATAATAGATAGACATTTGAAGAACAAGTCTGGATCTTATGTACCTCCTGACCACATCCAGGTCTTTGCTTCCCAACAGTGACTGCAGAGAAGGGTTCTGTAGTTTTCTTCTAATGATTAAAATTGACCAAGTAAAAGGGAAACAATACTAATGAATTTGCCCATCATTCTACCATTTTGCCCTCTGGTTCTGGCTCTTTTCACAGCATAGGCCATGAGAAAGTATGTTTGCAGGCCTGGTGGGTGGCTTACAACTGTAATCCCAACACTTTAGGAGGCTGAGGCAAGAAGATTGCTTGAGGTCAGGAGTTTGAGACAGGCCTGGTTAATATAGCACAACCCCATGTCTACAAAAAATCCTTTTTTTAATTGGCTAGGTGTATTCGTCAGGGTTCTCTAGAGGGACAGAACTAATGGAATATATATACATATAAAGGGAAGTTTATTAAGTATTAACTCACACGATCACAGAGTCCCACAACAGACCATCTGCAGGCTGAGGAGCAAGGAGAGCCAGTCCAAGTTCCAAAACTGAAGAACGTGGAGTCTGACGTTCAAGGCAGGAAGCGTCCAGCATGGTTGGAAGATGTAGGGTGGGAAGCTAGGCCAGTCTAACCTTTTCATGTTTTTCTGCCTGCTTTATGTTCACTGGCAGCTGATTAGATGGTGCCCATCCAGATTAAGGGTGGATGTGCCTTTCCCAGCCCACTGACTCAAATGTTAATTTCCTCTGGCAACCCCCTCACAGACACACCAGGAGTAACACTTTGCATCCTTCAATCCAATCAAGTTGACACTTAATATTAACCATCCCAAGTCTACCCCTTGTCAACTTGAACCCATAAACATCTCCTGAGATCATACATAATCTTCAAATAAAAACAATAAGAAGTTCATAATTACGCCTAACATAATACACTTGTCCTTTCCTATAACCAGAAATGCACCAATCCCCAACCCAAATGCTATTACATAAAGTTAACAATACTTAAATGCTGATAGGAAGTCAATATAATCTTATGTCACATGCTAAAGGAAAAAGGAAATAAAATGAAGATATTTTCCTAGTACAAGTGTATACATGCACAAACATGTTTTTAACGAAAGAAGGAGGAAATACACATGACAATTACAGTCCCTCTTTCCACGTGGTCATAGCTGGTATTGATGACTACCTTCTACTACCCATTCTGTATTCCCTTTGCCTTCAGCAAGCACCCCAGCAGGTCGTGTTTTTGTTGTTGTTGTTGTTGTTTTCCTGGCGGAGTGACCCAAACCTTCATTCCTGAAGGGTCTGGACCATTTGTAGTCCTGCCTGGATTGGGCTGTTGTAGTTTCCCGTTGACCTTAATCACAGAGCATGGTACTACTAAGAGACGCCCTAATGGAGCTCCTGTATTCCATGCACACTCTTTTTTACCTCCATTGTGGAGAAGTAGACTGATTTCATCTTGATAGTCCAAGTCAGTCACCCAAGCCAACACTGTAACTCCTTTCTTAGTCTGTTGCCTTAAAGGTAGGAGGAGCCCAGAGTGTCCAGGTGGCAAACTTAACTTAATGGGATCGTCGCTGTGTCTCCTGGTGGCACTCTCCTCCCTATAGAACTAAGACCTCTAAGCCAGCAGAACATAATGTCGTGGGAATAGGAAGTAAAAATGTTGCTTCTGGGTCACTAGAGGTGATGATGCATGGTGCCACTTCCACTTCCACCCCTTGATTCCTGGACCCGTGAATCCTGGCTATGGAAGAAACAGCACCATATATTGGACACTGATTCAGAGCATGCACAGCCTTCTGGGGAGCTTTGCCCCAGCGCTGCAAAGTATAGTCACCTCGTTGGCTTTGTAATTGTGACTTCAAAAGGCCTTTCCACCATTCTGTCAATCCAGCTGCTTCAGGATGATAGGGAACATGGTAAGACCCGTGAATTCCATAAGCATGAGCCCACTGCCACTCTTCTTTAGCCGTAAAATAAGTGCCTTGGTCAGAGGCAATGCTGTGTGGAATACCATAACAGTGGGTAAGGCATTCCGTGAGTCCACAGATGGTAGTCTTGGCAGAAGCATTGCATGCAGGATAGACAAACCCATATCCGGAGTAACTTTCTCTTCTAGTGAGGACAAACCCTTTTCATGATGGAAGAGGCCAGTATAATCAACGTGCCACCAGGTAGCTGGTTGATCACGCTGAGGAATGGTGCCATATCGAGGGCTGTGTTGGCTTCTGCTGCTGGCAAATTGGGCACTAAGCAGTGGCCATAGCCAGGTCAGCCTTGGTGAGTGGAAGTCCATGTTGCTGAGTCCATGCGTAACCTCCATCCCTGCACTATGGCCACTTTGTTCATGGGCCCATTGAGTGATGACGGGGTGGCTGGGGAAAGAGGCTGAGTGGTGTCGATAGAATGGGTCATCCTGTCCTCTTGATTATCAAAATCCTCCTCTGCTGAGGTCACCCATTGGTGACCACTCACATGGGATACAAATATCTTCACAGTTTTTGACCACTCAGAGAGGTCCATCCACATACCTCTTCCACAAATTTCCTCGTCACCAGTTTTCCAATCATACTTCTTCTAAGTCCCTGACCGTCCAACCAAACCATTGGCTACAGTCCATGAATCAGCATATAGTCACACATCTGGCCATTCCTCTTTCCGTGCAGAGTGCACAGCCAGGTGCACTGCTTGAAATTCTGCCCACTGGGAAAGATTCCCTTCACCACTGTCCTTCAGGGATGTCCTAGAAAGGGGCTGTAGTGCTGCAGCTGTCCACCTTCAGGTGGTGCCTGCATATCATGCAGAATCATCTGTGAACCAGGCCCTAGTCTTCTCTTCCTCTCTCAGCTGATCAGAGGGAACTCCCCCTGAGGCCATCAGTACAGGCTGTGCGAAAGAGTAGAGACCCTGGGCATTTGAGCCACTTCCTCATGTAACTTATGCCTTCAGGAGCTGCTTGAGCCCAATCACATATATACCACTTCCATTTGATGGTGGAATTCTGCTGTGTACGACCCGCTTTATGGCTCGATGTGTCAGAAAGCACCCAGTTCATGAAAGGCAGTTCAGGTTGCATGGTGACTTGACCCATAGTCAAATGTTCAGTTTTCACCAAAGCCCAGTAACAGGCCAAGAGCTGTCTCTCAAAAGGAGAGTAGTTGGCCAGGCGCGGTGATTCATGCCTGTAATCCTTGCACTTTGGGAAGCCAAGGCAGGTGGATCATGAGTTCAGGAGTTCAAGACCAACCTGACCAATATGGTGAAACCCCATCTCTACTAAAAATGCAAAAATTAGCCATGTGTGGTGGCATGCATCTATAGTCCCAGCTACTCGGGAGGTTGAGGCAGAAGAATCACTTGAACAAGGGAGGTGGAGGTTGCAGTGAGCTGAGATCACGCCACTGTACTCCAGCCTGGGTGACAGAGAGAGACTCCATCTCATAAAGAAAAGGAGAGTAATTCTCTGCAGAAGAAGGCAGGGCATTGCTCCAAAATCCTAGAGGCCTCTGCTGTGATTCACCTATGGGAGTCTGCCAAAGGCTCTAAACAGCATCCCTATCTGCCACTGACACCTCAAGTACCATTGGATCTGCTGGGTCCTATGGCCCAAGTGACAGAGCAGCTTGCACAGTAGCCTGGACCTGTTGCAGAGCCTTCTCCTGTTCTGGATCCTACTCAAAACTGGCAGCCTTTTGAGTGACTCAATAAATGGGTCAGAGACTCAATAAATGGGCCAGAGTAACACACCTAAAAGAGGAGCGTGTTACCTCCAAAATCCAAATGGGCCCACTAGGCGTTGTGCCTCTTTCTTGGTTGCAGGAGGGGCCAAACGCAGCAACTTATCCTTCACCTTAGAAGGAATATCTTGATAGGCCCCACACCACTGGACCCCTAGAAATTTTACTGAGGTAGAAGGTCCCTGAATTTTAGTCGGATTTTTTACCCATCCTCTAGCACACAGATGTCTCACCAATAAGTCCAATGTGTTTGCTACTTCTTGCTCACTGGATCCAGTCAGCATAATGTCTTCAATGTAATGGACCAGCGTGATATCTTGCAGAAGCAAAAAGCAATCAAGGTCTCTCCAAGTAAGATTATGACACAAAGCCAGAGAGTTGATATGCCCCTGAGGTAGGACAGTAAAGGTATATTGCTGGCCTTGCCAGCTGAAGGCAAGTTGCTTCTGGTGGGCCTTATGGACAAGAATGGAGAAAAAGGCATTTTCCGAGTCAGTGGCACCATACCAGGTACCAGGAGATGTGTTTATTTGCTCAAGCAATGAAACTACATCTGGTTTAGCAGCTGCACTTGGAGTCACCACTTGGTTAAGCTTCCAGTAATCCACTGTCATTCTCCAAGATCCATCTGTCTTCTGCACAGGCCAAATGGGAGAGTTGAACGAGGATGTGGTGGGAATCACCACCCCTGCATCTTTCAAGTCCTTGATGGTGGCACTAATCTCCATGATCCCTCCAGGGATGCAATATTGTTTTTAATTTACTATTTTTCTAGGTAAAGGCTGCTCTAATGGCTTCCATTTGGCCTTTCCCACATAGTAGCCCCCACCCTACCAGTCCAGGAGCCAATGTGGGGGTTCTGCCAGCTGCTAAGTATGTCTATGCCAATTATGCATTCTGGCACTGGGGAAATGACCACAGGAGAAGTCTGGGGACCCACTAGACTCACTGTAAGTCAGACCGGAGCTAAAACTCCATTAATTACCTGACCTCCACAAGCCACTACTTTAACTGGAGCACCACAATGATGTTTTTGGTCCCCCGGAATCAATGTCAGCTCAGAGCCAGTGTCCATTAGTTCCCAAAATGTCTGATCATTTCCCTTTCCCCACTACACAGTTACCCTGGTAAAAGGCTGGAAGTCGCCTTGGGGAAGTATGGGATAAAGATTCACTGCATAAATTGTCAGTAATATAGCGGGGTCCTTCCTCAAGGGGACTCGGCCTCCCCTTCATTCAAGAGGTTCTGGGTCTGTAAACTGGGTCAAGTCTGGAAATTGATTGAGGGGCCGTGATTCTCTGTTTTTATAATTCAAATTAGTCTTTTGTCCATCTGACCTAGAAGTTTTCTGCTTGTATAAATTAAGTAGGAATGCAGTAGGCTTCCTATCAATTTCACTTCTAGGAACACCATGATTAATTAGCCAATGCCAGAGCTCTGCATGAGTCAGACTATTCTGCTTGCCGCTTTGCCTCTGCTGTCCATTACAGTAGCTACGCCCACTTTGTCTTTGACAGTTGAGTGTCACCACTTGGCTTCTGCCACCTCGGGATCCTATTATGTCCATTGTATTTAAATTTTGTAGTTGAGTGACTGCAGTTCCCACCGTTAGATCTGACATACAGAGAACAGCAATTACAGGGCTCTTCAAAGATGCAAGTGCTGGCCAGGCACGGTGGCTCATGCCTGTAATCCCAGCACTTTGGGAGGCCGAGGCAGGTGGATCACAAGGTCAGGAGATCGAGATCATCCTGGCTAACATGGTGAAACCCCATCTCTACTAAAAATATAAAAAATTAGCCAGGCATGGTGGTGGGTGCCTGTAATCCCAGCTACTCGGCAGACTGAGGCAGGAGAATGGCGTGAACCCAGGAGGCAGAGCTTGCAGTGAGCCGAGATCGTGCCACTGCACTCCAGCCTGGGCGAAAGAGCCAGACTCCGTCTCAAAAAAAAATGCAAGTGCTGCCCTCACAAATCTGTTTTGCAAGGCATTGGTCAAGGGCTCTCCCAGCTGGGATGAGTAGGTCTAAAGTGACTAATCCACTCCACCATCCCAATCTCCCTAAGCCCTTGGATCCCTTCCTCTATATTAACCAAGGGAGATCAGGCATTTCCAGCTCACTCACAGTGGGCCATCTTTCAATCCACATTTCAGTTAACCAAGCAAATAAACTATTAGAACCTTTTTTAACTCCCTGAGCTGCAACATTAAATGCAGAGCTCCTACTTAGTGGGCCCAAATCAATAAATTCAGCCTGATCTGACTCTATGTTCCGTCTACCATTATCCCACACCCTTAATATCCATTCCCATGCCTGTTCTCCACATTCCTATTTATATAAATTAGAAAATTCAAGGAGTTCTTTTCTAGCGTAGTGCACCTCTTCATGGGTCACACTCTCAACCTCACCACCAAGGGCCCACCAGGACATTAGTTATAGGTCTAGAAGCAAACAGGTGTTGGGGATGGTTCCTGAGGAGAGTCAACATTATCTTGCCTGGCAACTGCCTCACGGGAGACCATCACCATTGCCTCAGGCAGCGCAGGGTTTATCTCCTCAGACAAAGGTGGAAAGGCTGATGGTAGCATGGGTTGGGAAGGGGATGTTGCCACTACTGGGGA
The DNA here is from genome assembly GCF_049350105.2 of Macaca mulatta. NCBI lineage: Eukaryota > Metazoa > Chordata > Mammalia > Primates > Cercopithecidae > Macaca > Macaca mulatta. The sequence continues at coordinate 71,283,767 of NC_133416.1, forward strand.
TAGGGAAGCCGTTTCTTCTGGCAAAAAAGTTTCATCAGAGTTTACAAGCTCCGTGTCCCCAGCTTCATCAGGGTCCTCCCACACATCCCCATTCCAAGTTATAGGGTCCCACTCTTTTCCAATCAATGCCCTCGCTTTAACAGTAGACACCTAGCAAGGCTGTGCATGCACCTTTCATTGCAGGTCAGCCACTCTAATGATAAGAGCTTGTGTCTGGTTTTCCACAATTTCAGCTCTTTCTCTGCAGGAGGTAAGATTCTCACTCAGGGCAGTCTTAGCAGATTTGAGGCTCAGTATCTGCTTCTGAAGCCAGGAGATAGAATCCTTGAGTTCATCATTGTTTTTCATTACTTTGTCCACTGAACTTAGGAACAACCAACGAGCTTCTTTATGTTCCTTGGTTCTCTACACAATACTCCATACAAATGTATTACGTATGGAGTTACTAAACTCCTTGCCTCTTATGAGTGATGAATCAGGAGTGTCAAATGCATGTATTTTGCATAACTCTCTAAACAATTCACACCAAGGACTATCAGTGTTCTTCATCCTATTAGAAGTAGAGTCCTTAGTATTTTTGGGTCTAATCATATAAAGCAGAAGCCCCAAAACCAATGAAAGAACTCCATCCTTAATATTCTGTTCCTCTAGAACCATTCCTGATACCAAAATCTGTACTAGTCAGGGTTCTCTGGAGGTACAGAATTAATGGAATACATATACATAGAAAGGTGAGTTTATTAAGTGTTAACTCACACAATCACAAGGTCCCACAATAAGCCGTCTGCAGGCTGAGGAGCAAGGAGAGTCGGTCCAAGTTCCAAAACTGAAGAACTTGGAGTCTGATGTTTGAGAGAAGGAAGCATCCAGTATGGGAGAAAGATGTAGGCTGAGAGGCGAGGCCAGTCTAACCTTTTCACGTTCTTCTGCCTGCTTTATATTCACTGGCAGCTGATTAGATGGTGCCCATCCAGATTAGGGGTAGGTCTGCCTTCCCCAACCCACTGACTCAAATGTTAATCTCCTTTGGCAGTACCCTCACAGATACACTTTTGCATCCTTCAATTCAGTCAAGTTGACACTAGGTATTAACCATCACACTAAGAGTGGTGGTGCGTGTCTGCAGTCCCAGGTACTTTGGAAGCTGAGGTAAGAGGATTGCTTGAGCCCAGGAGTTGGAGGCTGCAATAAGTTATGATTGCCCTACTGCACTCTAGTCAGGGTGACAGACCAAGACCCTGTCTCCAAATATATGTATGTTTATAGTCAGTGAGAAAAGAGGTGAATAGATTCAGGGTTTACCATTCAAATAATCTAAAGCAGCTTCCAGCTATCACTGAAGTTTAAAAACTAAGTAGATTTCAAAAAAGAGTGAATGAGAAATGAATGAAACATGGAAAAGTATTAAAGGTGGGTTATTTTTAATAAAAAGCACCCAAGGAATCCGGCCCCAATATGACAAATGTCCAAGCTATTTTCAGTGTTCTAACTAAAAAGAATTTGGGATAGCAAATTAGATTGTGAGAAGTTTAATGTGTTTTTTAAAAATTAAAGCAATTTTAAATGTACAGCAACTTCTCAGCAAAAACCAAAAAGGCTTTGACTGTTTTATTTTTTTCTGTTTAAAGTGCTATGCAATGCCCTTTGAGGCATATTTACAACCAGCAATATTTTACTATAGCTGAATGTAATGATTTGAGACACTTATAACATCACTGCTTATAATAAGCAGGTGAAACATAATTTGGGTTAGAGAGACAGGGATTTAGGTGCTTGGAGGTAGGAAGGCATATAAGGTCTGTTTAACCCTTTGACTTCTAGAATCAGGAAATTTTTTTTAATTGTAAATTATAAAAACAGGCCAGGCACAGTGGCTCATGCCTGTAATCCCACCACTTTGGGAGGCTGAGGCGCATGGATCACTTGAGGTCAGGAGTTTGAGACCAGCCTGGCCAACATAGTGACACCCCGTCTCTACAAAAAATACAAAAAATTAGCTGGGTATGGTGGCAGGCACCTGTAATCCGAGTTACTCGGGTGGCTGAGACACAAGAATCGCTTGAACCCAGGAGGTGGAGGTTGCAGTGAGCTGAGATCGCAGTATTGCATTCCAGCCTAGGTGACAGAGTGAGACTCCGTCTCAAAAAAAAAAAAATGTAAATTGTAAAAACAAAAACTCAACAGATAACTAGGCTCCGCACATGTCTCTGAGGTAAATACTTGTAAAAAAAACAAATCCATATGTTTAGCCACAAACGGAAATCACATATGAAAATAATTACTTGAAAAGTGATGTCACCCTCATAAAATGGCTTCCAGATTTGCTTTTTATCTTTCCATCTTTAGCCTTCAGATTTTCCCATGGGGACAAGTAAGCATGCCATCATTGTGTTCATTAAAAAAATGCAAATTATTTTCTTAAACAAATTAATGGAATGCCTAATGGAGATTTTTCAAAAGACTACCACATCCATACATAATCATCGTATCTTGGTTTATTCATTATTGGAGACTGTGATTTAATATCAGTGTCTTAGATTATTCATTTAGCAAATCTTTATTAAGCATTTACTGTATGCCAGGTCTCCCACTAGGTTTTATGCAAACAAAGTTAAACAATAGCCGCAGCCTCTAAGTGCTCACATTCAGTCTAGTCGAGGAGATGAATAGGGAAATGAGTTGCCATTAAACCGTGCCATGAGGGGTATGCTCCAGATGAGTGGGAGAAGCCCTGGGAATATGTCGGGAAGAGACATTTCAGTCACCAGGGCAGTGGATCTCTACCATCTCACACAACACTCTGCCTTTTTCTTTAATTTAAACTTTTATCATAAAAGTTGAAAAACTTGCCCAGTGCGGTGGCTCATGCCTGTAATCCCAGCACTTTGGGAGGCCGAGGCAGGCAGATCATGAGGTCAGGAGTTCGAGACCAGCCTGGCCAACATGGTGAAACCCTGTCTCTACTAAAAATACAAAAATTAGCCAGGCATGGTGGTGTGGGCCTGTAGTCCCAGCTACTTGGGAGGCTGAGGCAGGATAATTGTTTGAACCTGGGAGGCAGAGGTTGCAGTAAGCCAAGATCACATCATTGCACTCCAGCCTGGGTGACAGAGCAAGACTCGGTCTTGGGGGGGAAAAAAAAGTTGAAAAACTGTTTTTCAAAAGTTTTCATAAACTTTTATCATAAGCTGAAATAGAATTCTATATTAATAAGTCAGCAGGCAGACATGGTGGCCTACACCTATAATCCCAGCACTTTAGGAGGCGGAAGCAGGAGGATTACTTGAGCCCAGGAGTTCAAGACTAACCTGGGCAACTAGTAAGACCCCATCTCTACAAAAAATTTAAATATTAGCCAGGTGTGTTAGCACACACCTGTGGACCCACCTACTCAGGAGGCTACGCAGGAGGTAGCACACACCTGTGGTCCCAGCTACTCAGGAGGTGGGAGGATCACATGAGCCCAGGAAGTCAAGACCGTAGTGAGCTGATACGCACCACTGCACTCTGCCTAGCTAACAGAGTGAGACCCTGCCTCAAAAAAAAAAAAAAAAAAAAAAAAAAATTTAAGTCAGCATGTAAGTCAGAGACCATTAGAAGGCTACCTAGGGCCTTAGGAAGGCCAATGTTTGATACATGGCTCCGTGAGCCATTGCATCTCAGTCTCCTGAATCAAGAATCAAAATGATTGTGTGAGATGGCATTATGTTTATATATTCTGCGGACTATGGAGTTAAAGATATTCATACTCTGCCGGGCCGTTTACTTTGAAATTAAGTGTCTGGGTTTCTATACATTAGTATTCATTATCAGTCTGTGCTTTCTCTCTTTCTGATTATTCTTCAATAGGATATTGAAGAAACGATGAACACAGCTTTGAATGAACTCCGAGAACTGGAGAGACAGAGCACAGCAAAGCATGCCCCTGATGTGGTGCTGGATACCCTGGAGCAAGTGAAAAACTCTCCCACCCCTGCCACTTCCACGGAATCTCTCAGCCCTTTGCACAACGTTGCCCTCAGGAGCTCCGAGCCTCAGATTCGACGTAGCACTAGCTCCTCCAGTGACACAATGAGTACTTTCAAGCCTATGGTGGCACCCAGAATGGGTGTGCAGCTGAAGCCTCCAGCCCTTAGGCCAAAACCTGCTGTTCTTCCAAAAACAAATCCTACCATAGGACCTGCCCCGCCTCCCCAGGGTCCAACAGACAAGTCTTGCACGATGTAAAAACCAGCCAAGCAAGGCCATAAAGGGAGGTGACTTAAAAAAAAAAAAAATAACGGATTAGTGACAAAATCATTGATCCATAACTTTCCTTAGTTTTGTGCTTATAACTGGAGATCTTTTGGCTTTTCTATGTTGTCGAATGTAATGTCTGAGACTAGCTAAATTAACACGGGCATTTGTATTTTGTAATTTTTTAAAATAACTGGACATATGTCATTTTAAGGACAATAGAAACACTTAGACTTACTTGAAAATCCAATGCTGCACCACTTGTAATGAAGGCAACACCGCTCTCCACATCGTACAGAGCTTCAGGTTTAGTGTAGCCCAGGTGAGTCAGAAAGGTTGTGACCTGAAGGCAGAAGAACCCGAATTCCACACCTCACTGGAGTAGAGCCAGTGTTGGTCTGTGGCACTTGGGCTGAAAGGTGATAATGGCGTTGCCTGGTAGCTGACAATGAGCACCTTCGATTCCATGTGGAGTGGGGTTTAGCTCATGCAAAAGACTTGCAGTTGTCTCCATGGGACGATCCCAGCGGGACTGTCAGTCCACAGCTCGAGTGGGTTGGATGCTTGCCTCTTTCCTAACAGTTATTTCCCAGGGTCCAGCTTAAAGACTCGATGGAATTGGGTCGAACCTCTGCTGTTACTGCTTGAACTTAACCTGCGAAAGGAGAGGAAGACACCATCTCCAAAGCTATTAATGTCACTCCTTTTGTGAGCATGATTAGGCCTCGGAGATTTCCAAGTCCCTCCCCTACACTTACAAACGACTAGAAGGGTTTCATTTTAAAGACTTTCTGGTTACAGTACTCCACGAACTCCTCCAAAGATTCATTGTTCAATAACTGCCTAGAAAATGTTTCTATCTCCCCAAATCCCTGTGTTCTCCTCTGTGGAAATGGAGGCAGCAAGAAGCACCTGAGGCCTTGGTTCATGCAGTGTTCTCTTTTGACTAAATCACCTAGGTTCCTTTAAACATGCTGCAAAGCCCAGGCATGGTGGTGCACACTGTAGTCCCAGCTACTCAGGTGGTTTACACAGGAGGATGGCTTTGGGCCTAGTAGTTCGAATCCAGCCTGGGCAGCATAGTGTGAGACCCTGTCTCTTCAAAAAAAAAAAAAAAAAAAAATGCCCCAAAGACCTGATGATCCTAAATTTGAAATCCCAACTGTCCTCTCCATTTGTCTTTGAGCCAACTCCAAACTGGCCCTGGTACCTGAGTGAGAGCCACGCAGGGCCATCAGCAATAGATGACCTTGTAGTTCTCACCCAGTTGTGTACCTCACAACCACAACTTCTTTTTCTCTGTCCCTTTTCCCTTTTTTGTTTTCGTTTTTGTATGTGGTCTCTATATCACTCCCATAGTCAGCAGAAGTCTCAATTGGAGACGCTCTTTCTCTGGCATCCTAGCACACAGACAATTTTTAAGCCTATATTTATGCTATATCTTCCCCCTATCTTAAGAAAATTTGCTTTGAATTCCATTCTCCTACTAGCAGCAGCTGATATCACCTGTAGACCTGTGAGCATTTTATCGACTCTATCATTGAAGTTACTGATATTTTTGTTGTTGTTGTTGTTGTTGTTGTTGTTGTTGTTGTTGAGAAAAATGGATTTCCCAGAACTAATCTCTCTGGCCCACCATTAATTTCCTTCTTGGTTTCATTTCAAACTGGCAGCCAATTGCACGCACACCTAAGAGCTACACAGTGTAGATTTTACTTCATCAGCCCATTGGTGAATGCATCGTGCAGAAATGAATTGGGATCTGTACTTAAATCAAGATCATTACTTTGATCTCTACCTCAGTTTGCCCATCTAGTCATTCTATTGCAGGAAGAGGTTAAATCGATGAGATACTGTTACCTTGCAAAGTCACACTGCCGATTGCTTGCCTGTGGCCTGATTTCACAAATGAATAGTGATTTTTTTTCCCATGTATTTCTAGGTATGGTGAACTTTTAAACCTCCAAATTTTCAGAGCCATACTTTTTGCCCATTTTGAAAAAGAAGCCCAGGACAGTACCTTGTCCAGCCCCTCCCCGTTTCCCCCGAGCTTTTTGGGTCCTTCAGCACCCTTGGACACCATGGAGATCCAGCCAGGACTGAGCTTTGAATAGCACTAGCCCTTTTAAACAATCCTTACGAATTCCTTAGGAAGTTTAAACTTTCCTAAATAATCCCCCACTTTTTTTTTTTTTTTTTTTTTTTGAGTTGGAGTCTTGCTCTGTCACCCGGGCCAGAGTACAGTGGTGCAATCTCTGCTCACTGCAACCTCTGCTCACTGCAACCTCCATCTCCTGGGTTCAAGCAGTTCTCCTGAGTAGCTGGGATTATAGGTGCCGCCACCATGCCCAGCTAATTTTTGTATTTTTAGTAGAGACGGGGTTTCACCATGTTGGCCAGACTGGTCTCAAACTCCTGACCTCAGGTGATCCAATGGCCTCAGCCTCCAAAAGTGCTGGGATTACAATGTGAGCCACCATGCCCGGCCATTCCCCCACTTCTTTAAAATAGTAAGAATTCTTAAAAACCATATTCCTTGCTTGATGGAAGAGTAAGATGTTAACAGAGGGCATCAAAGGGCCAGAGGTGTCTTTGAATTTATTTTTTTTCAGTGTCTTTTCTGAGCTCTTCAGATCTTCCTCCTGCCTGTTCATTTATTCAGCCTTCTATCTGGTCATCCTCCCCAGCAGCTCTTCTCTCTGGTGTGTCCACCTGTGGTGGAATGAGGATTGCCTTTCTGTGCTCCCCATCAGGACTCTGCTGTCTTGGCGGGCAGGAGTCGTGCTGCTGCAGAGCCTCAGAGGCTGTGCCTTCTCTCAGGAAACAGCTCCTAATACTCTCCCATCACTCACTCTACCTGTCTCCATCTTATTTCCCTATACTCCTATTGTCACCTTGAGACTTTTTTTTTTTTTTTCAATTCCATATGAAGGGTATAACCTCAGTGAGTGAGGACTCAGTAAAGACTCACCTCTCCTTACTTGGTTTAGTAAATGTCTTCAGATTCCAGAGGTAAGACAAGGTGGCCACTTCACAAAGAATCCAGAATCATGCTCAGTAAAGCTCATTAAGAGCCACTGCAGCTGAGAAGGTTCACAGCCTTCTTTCCAGCGACAGAGGCAGCACACAGGGGAGGTGGGAAGACACAGGGAAACGAGAGAGAACGAGGAGAATGAAGCCTTGAGGTGTTCTGCCCCCAGTTTCAAGGAGCTTATCAGGTTTCATGGGCAATTTGGGGAGGGGGGCATTTTGATGGTGGGTAAATGATGGCTCTACAAAGATTACCTGACTCCACTTACACAAGAATATGTATTCACAGCTGATAAAACTGTGTGTTCACATCCCATCCACAGAACTCACTGAAGGAGATTCACCAAGTCAGCCTTTTGGACGGGGTTGGGGTTTGGGGAGTGGATTTGGGGATAGAGAGAAAGGTACTTAGTACACATTTTCTAATGGGTGTTATGTGAACTGTTTGAACCTGCTGAGTGGCGCTTTGTAGAGCTCCATGTTCACATTCAGTGTCAGCACCATTCAACAGATTAGCACATCTTCGTACAACATCATCTGGCTTTGGTGTCCCTCGAGCCACCTGTAGAATAATTTATGGCAGGGTCCCACAATCTACTGCAATGATCGTGAACAGCTATCAGTGGATGTACTGCTCCAAGAGTCAAATTGTATCAGTTAAGGGTTTTCCAACTTTTGCTATTTTCCCCCACCAAAAAGCGGGGGCGGTTATAATTTAAAGAAAAGGAAAAGAGGGGTGGGTTGGTAGTTGTGTCCTTAACATTTAGGAATGACATAGCCTCTGGAGTCTACAAACTGAAGAAACTTTCATCTGATCAGCCTTGGAAATCCAGTTAAAGAGCCTATGGGTCTCTTGAGGGGGAGTTAGAGGATTCAAATTTGGGATGATGCTCATTGATTCCTGACCATAGCAGTGAGAGGCCATTTTTTGTGCAGGAAATGTGGGACTCAGTCTTGTTTTCGATTATCCACCACAGAAACCCTGAGACACAGAGCAGCTTAGAAGGCTCTACCCATGCGTAAACAGAGCTCCCTACTCCAGACCACCTGCCACCCACCTCCCAAGCTGAGAACACAAGCTCCAGCTGGGCTGGAGAGTCAGGCTTGGTGCAGGGTGACTTTAGCGAAGTTTTGTCAGATCCACAAAGCAAACTGGAATTTGAGCTTTCACTTACCCCAGTATACTTTCTTTAAAAAGTGAAAAGAAAAAAAAAAAAAGTCTATGTGGTATAATCGAGATGGATACCTGTGTCTTTAAATTACGTAGGGAATTTTGTATGTTTAAATAATTGTACTGGTTTCCATAATGCTTATCTTAGAAACTTTAGTAAAAGAAAATATATGAACTGTGCATTTGTGAATGCCCCCCTTAGAGCATTCATCCAAGTTCAGTGTGTAGTGTGATGGTTATTATAGATATTTAAAGTATAGTAAGTGGCTGTGTAACAGGAGAGGCTACTGTTTACCTACGTACTGAAGGGTAACTGCTGCCCGCGTAATTAAATCAGTATTGTCCTTTCCTGTCGGTTTGATCAATTGCAGTACCGGTAGCTTCCTGCTTGTGACTGTTACCTAATTGTGTCAATGTACATCTGTAGTATGTACATGTGAAAGTGCCTTTCTATTTTAGAGGAGTCTTAGCCTTGCTCTTGTACCGTTGCCCCACTCTGTGCCCCACCTCCACCTCCTCCTTCCAATTCCTGCTGCCCACTCCAGTGTTTTGAAGCTTCCTCCCTCTCCCCCACCTTCTCCATCCCCTCCCTCCTGTGCCTCAGTACTCAATAGTGTCCCATCTTGCATCCCTGTCGGTCCTCAGACTGTCTCGTTTTCCTTGTAGATGTGATTGTGCCTTTCTCACCCCTGTGTCCTCCCATCCCACTGCATCCATCCCCCGCTTATGTGCTGCTGACAGCATCACGCTCGCCCGTGCTCTGTACTGCCTCTCACCATTTCATTCCCTCCTCTCTGAGGTGAAAATAAAGGGGGATACTTTTACAGTTCTGGAAAGAAAAAAATGTTTTGTTAATCTGTTGTGACAATGCACTTTTATGTATAGTACTGTACATTTTGGCATGTACCATTACAGGCTTCAGTATACAGTCAGGTTTGTTCTTCACGGTGTATCTTTATAATAAATAAGATAGTTCTGGCTGCCTTTGTCTGCTTCCAGTTTGATGTGCATCTCTGTGGTGTCTTCGTTCCTTTCGTTTCTCTCATCACTACTTTCTCCCTGACAGCTAGTTTGCATTAAATAATATGAAACTTTTACCTTTAATATATATATATATATATATATATATATATATATATATATATTTTTTTTTTTTTTGAGACAGAGTCTTGCTCTGTCGCCCAGGCTGGGGTGCAGTGGCCGGATCTCAGCTCACTGCAAGCTCCGCCTCCCGGGTTTAGACCATTCTCCTGCCTCAGCCTCCCGAGTAGCTGGGACTACAGGCGCCCGCCACCTCGCCCGGCTAGCTTTTTGTATTTTTAGTAGAGACGGGGTTTCACCGTGTTAGCCAGGATGGTCTCGATCTCCTGACCTCGTGATCCACCCGTCTCGGCCTCCCAAAGTGCTGGGATTACAGGCTTGAGCCACCGCGCCCGGCCTAAAATATTTTTTAATCTCACTTCCATTTCTTGTTCATTTGCAAATAGGGTATCCTGCACAGGGCCCTGTCCATGAAGCTGTGGTTTTTCAGTCATGGTTTGGAGGCTCAATGTGTAGTCAGAGAAAAGAGTCTTGGGAGAGACTTAACTGAGAAGCTGAGAGTGTACAAGCCTCCTAAACATACACCAGATTGAAATCTTTCTTTTGAGAAAGACTCTAGTTAACCATGGCAAGCCCATCTTTGGTTTCATTTCAATAAATTGAAAAATAATCCTTAGGTAATTTTTATGTGCTTAGAATTCCCTGTGTATTGGTATTTTTCTTTACCTTTTTTTTTTTTTTTTTTTTTTTTGAGACGAAGTCTCTCTGTGTCACCAGGCTGGAGTGCAGTGGCGCAATCTTAGCTCACTGCAACCTCCCCCTCCCAGAGTCAAGTGATTCTCCTGCCTCAGCCTCCTAAGTAGCTGGAATTACGGGCATCCGCCACCACACCCAGCTAATTTTTGTATGTTTAGTGGAGACGGGGTTTCACCATGTTGGCCAGGCTGGTCTCAAACTCCTGAACTAAAGTGATCTACCCACCTCAGCCTCCCAAGTGCTGGGCTTACAGGCATGAGCCACTGCATCCAGCCAGGAATTTTTCTTTAAATATAAAAAAATAAATAAATCAAGGTCTAGCAATTGTAGTAGATAGCTTTGTAAAACAATATAAGTTGTGCAAGATTGAATATTGGTAAGAAATATGAAGTTTAAAAACAGGCAAATCAAGGAAAAACACTTTTTAGTAAAGTGCAAAATACTAACAGAAAAGTGTGCAAATCATTAGTGTAACAGTTCTCACAAGCTGATACACTGATGTATCCACCACCCAGATTAAGAAATCGCACATTATCAGCATCCCAGAAGCCACTGTGCTCATGCCTCTGTGAATGTATCAGAATCCTGATTAATCACACCATAGTGTGCTTTTGCTTGTCATCTTAGCTTTCTGCAAATGGCTTCATACAGTACGTAGATTTTGTGTCTGGCTCCTTTTGTTGAAATTTATGTTTGTAAGAGTCGTCATTGTTAGTAAAACCATGGTTTTTCCATTTTTACTGCTATATAGAATTCCATTACATGAATATGCTCAATATTACATTTGTTTTAGTATTTCCTGATTAAACTTTGGGTAGTATATGCAGATATCTTTAAACATGGAGAAATGAATGGGGAGGTGGGGGACCCCCCGTCAAAGGAATTGTTTTCCCAAAGCATGATGGAATAATGTTGAACGAAGCCGTTGACTGGAAGGCCTACTCAAAGGCAAGGATACTTTTCTTTCTTTCCAAAAAAGCACTGTCCAATATAGAGGCTGGAAATATTCATAGATGACACTGAAACTAGTTGAAGCTTTACTTGATGCTTATCAAGTCATGTTCTCTTACCCGATGCTGGATGCTTTTCCTTCAGTGCCTACTTTCGGACCAGAGAGTTGGATTTAGAGGTTATCCCACCAGGAACAAATGCCCAAATCAGTCTGTAGAGTTATCCAGGAAAGACTCCACCATCCTGCTACCCTCAAATCTAAGCTCCTCAGCCTGCTACGACCATCTCCTGTTGAGAAAATTGCGCCTGCCTCCCCATCTCTCACTCCCGAGCCAGAGTCCCAACAGGGTGTGACTGGTCGTCAGTTCCCACAGTTCATATGCCTGCACCCTGTAAGAATCTTAGGAAGGCAGGGCAAGAGAGTTTGCTGGCTTCTGCCTTGAGTAGTTGGGACTCCTGAAAAGGAAAATTCCCCAAGTTTGACCTAGAGTGTCAAAAAGGTCCTAAAAGCTCAGAATGATGGTAAATTCTGTCCACAGGCCATATAGCCCTGGAAAATATTGGGAAACTGAGGCATGGGTTGGTAATTTATTGAAGTTTAGTAAATGAATTTGAATTAGGACCAGCTAATCGATTTTTGGCTTACTTATACTATAGTATAAGCAAATAAGTATTCAAACTTTAGTATAAGTATTTTTGCTCACTTCATAATCACGATGAAGTTCATCACTTCTTCAGTAGCCTTTTATCTATTTCTACATAGTAAATAGAAACTTGCCTTCTATAATAAAAAACAAAAACAAAATAGTTTTTCTATCAAGGTCAGTCTCAGCAAGAGAAATGGGACTGGGCTGGATATCAAAATGTGCTTGTGTGCATGTGCATGTGTGTGGGTGGGGAGGTGGGGAGGGGTTGGGAAGAGAGATTGCTCCTCCTGCAGTCCTGAAACAACATGCCTTGTTCAGTATTAACATCTTGAAGGCAGTTATGGCAGCATGATCCGGGAGATCATCAGCTCTAGAATATTTGCCATCCAATTCTGGCGACTTATGGATGGATCCTTCACACCCAACAGCTCTCTATCAGGGGTGCTTCCGAGGGTCATTGGATTTCTTTTAGCTGCTTCGCTGTGCAGCTGAAGTTAGGACTTTCAATGAATTACCCTCTCAATGATGGTGTATTGTTCTAATCTTCTGTCTTTGACATACACAAGGAGCCCCTTGTGTAAAAATTATGTCCCTCTAAATGCAAGTGGATAATTGTGTCAGTAAGCCAGGAGAGAAGGAAACATCTTCAGTGGTCTGGTGGCACATTCAAAATTGTACAATGACATGACATTAACTCAAAAATGAAGTTTGAGGTTCTGGGCCTTTGATGGACTGCATCCATTAAAAACAAAACGTGGTGTCTCATGCCTGTAATCCCAGCACTTTGAGAGGCCAAGGCAGGAGGATCAATTGAGGCCAGGAGTTCAAGACCAGCCTGGGCAATGAAAACACAAAAAAATACAAATTTTTGTATTCTTTTTGTGAGATCCCATCTCTACCAAAAAAAAAAAAATACAAAAATTAGCCAGACACAGTAGTACATGCCTGTAGTCCTAGGTACTTGGGAGGCTGAGGCAGGAAGATTGCTTGAGCCCAGATATTTGAGGCTGCAGTGAGCTATGATTGCACCACTGCACTCCAACCTGGATGGAAGAGTGAGATGCTGTCTCAAAAATAAAAAGGCAACATGGTCAAGATTTGTAATAGAAATTGCCATTTGAATTTTGATCTGTGAGCCAAAGATTATTACTGTGTTAGTAACTAAATATTACCAGATGCATTAGGAAAAGAAGGAAAAGAAACTTTAAGTAAGCCAAAAACCTATTATATAGTCATAAGTCAAACTCAGTTACTAGACTTCAACAAGTACCAACCCATGCCTCCATTTCCCAAACAGAAATAATAATATGAACGTCTTAGTATATTGTCTTCTAATCCTTATACTATGTTATCTTTTAACAGAGTCAAACTCATATTCTATATATAATTGTGTATCCTCATTGGATTTTTCTCCCTTACAGCAATTCACAGTAGGAGTCTCAGTCAACATGATTTTTAATGGCTGTATAATATTCTAGCATATGAACACATCATTATTTAACCATTTTCCTATCACTGAGTGAGCCTGTTTGAAGGTTTTATTTTTTTCAATTGAATGTTATGTTGTGGTGAGCAGCTCTATATATAATAATTGTCTGTGTTTGGATCATAAAGTTAGCATTGACTCCAAAAAGTGAAATCACTGGGTCAGAGGATACAAGTATCTGTAAGGCTCATGACAAATATCGCCGACCTGTTTTCCAGCAAAGTTGTACAAATGTACATCTCTGCCAGCAATGCATAAGAGTACACAGGTATAAAACATGGTCATTTATTCTTTACCAGTGTAATAGGTGAGTGGTAGGCTCAATGCAAATTCTCGGCTGTTTGTTAACGTGCACACCCACATTTCCATAGTACAAATCTCTATTTCACTCACCCCCGTGTCCTAAACTTACATGACTCTTTATTGTTTCAGCTAAACATTATCAAACAGAGATTTTCCTCAGGCACCGTAAGCTCAACAGACCCAATAATTAAACCCACTTTCTTTCATTCCAAAAAATATTCTGCAGCCCCTCTACATCCTCCAATCTGTTCCACCGCCTATCTCTGCTCTAACCTAATTTTCTGTGTGCCATTCCCCTTGCCACAACGATTGCCGTAGCTTCCAAGTTGGTGTGCCTGTGCCCATTGTCTCCTCCTTGAAATGATTATATCTACACTGCTGCCAATAAATCATCTTTCTTAAAAACAAAATGAGAAACCTAACAATCATTGAAAATGTTCCATGTACTGACATTGCTTCCCTCAACACGTTGCATGTTAATAGCCAACATGTATTGAGTACCAGACTCCACGCTACAAATGTTAATCCTCACAAGAAAGGCAAGAGAGCCACTGTTATTATCATCATCTTTACCCATAAGAAAATTAAGCCACAGGGGTACACTGGCTCTGGTCACATAGCTAGATCGTGACACAGCAGGATTTGATTCCAAGCCATTTGGTGCTGGAGGCTATACTTGTAACCACTGCTGCATTCTGATCTCTATAACGTGCTCATGTCCTTACCCTGCTCAGAAGCCATACGTGGCTCCCCATTGCTGCAGGACGGCATACTACTGTGTCTTATTCATCTTTGTATCTTCAAGCCTAACGCATCATTAACTAAACAGCAAATTGGCGGAACTGAAATGAATTCAATGTCTGCCGCTTTGACCTCAGCCTGCCATTTCAGCCTTCCTGCCCACCAGCTTCTCTTCAGAACCTTTAGTTTCAGTCATAGCAGGTCACCTTTCTTTGAAAATGCGATGCTGCGTGCTCCCTCCGCATACTTCATGCCATTCCTTAGCCTAAAATGCCCCCTACTTCATCCTGATAACTGCCTGTTGAAATTGTATTCATCATTCCAAACCCAACAAAATGGTTATATCCTTCATGAAGGGTTCCCCAAACCTCCCAGCTGGCATTAATTGTTCTGTTACATTTTACTTCTATTGAATCAGGCTCCCTTCTGGGCATCTAGCTGTGAATGAGACACACAGGGCTTCTGGTCTCATGGAGTGTACTTACTTCCTGGTATGATTTTTTTTTTTTTTTTAAAAAGCACTATATAAGCCAACAGCTAAATCGGCAAAATAATTTCAGGTGTTGAAAACTGCTACAAAAAGCAAAAGTGAAACAAACAGGGTGATAGAATTTAGAGTGTCTGGGAGAAGGGTTTGAGATGGGACAGCTTGAATGCCACCTTGGATGTGGTAGCATTTGAGCTAAGACCTGAATAATGAGAAGGAACCGGCCATGTGAAAAGGAAGAGAAAGACCCAAGCAGAAGGAACTGCACATGGGAAAACAGGGCCACGCTCACGTGGTTAAGGAGTCAAACGCATTCACTGTGACCGTACCACCATAAGCAAGAAGCCCTGGAGATGAAAATAAAGGCCAGAGTATGGACAGAGATAAGATTTTGGAGGCCAAAGTAAGGTACTTAAAATTAGCAGGGCTTGGTGGTGCACACCTGTAATCCCAGCTACTCAGGAGGCTGAAGCAGGGCAATTGCTTGAACCCGTGAGACGGAGGTTGCAGTGACCCAAGATTGCACCACTACACTACAGCCTGGGCAACACCGTGAGACTCCATCTCAAAAAAAATAAAAGTAAGGTGCTTAGATGTCATTCTAAGTTCAAGGAAAGCCATCGGAAGGTTCCAAAAAGGAACGTGACAACATCTATATTTTTAAAAGATCACTCCTCAAAACCACAATGAGATATCACCTCACACCCATTAGGATGACCACTCTCAAATGATCAAACAAACACATTCCAGAAAATAACAAGTCTCGGCCAGGGTGTAGAGAAATTGACACCCTTGTGCACTGCTGGTGGGAATGTAAAATGGTATAGCCACTAAGGAAAACAGTGTGGAAGTTCCTCAAAAAAACTAAAAATAAAATCCTCATATGATCCACCAAGCCCACTTCTGGGTACATATCCAAAAGAATTGAAAACAGAAGAGATATTTGCACACTCATGTTTATGCAGCTTTATTCACAATAGCCACAAGAGAGAAGCAACCCATTAATGGATGAATGGGTAAAGAAAATGCACTATACACATAAAATAGAATATTATGCAGCCTTAAAAACGAAGGAATTCCTGTCATATGCCACAATATGGATGAACCTTAAGGATACTAAGCTAAGTGAAGTGAGCCAGTCAATAAAGGACAACCATTGCATGATTTTACTTCTATGAGATATCTAAAGTAGTCAAACTCTTATAAACAGAAAGCAGAATGTTGATTGCCAGGGATCAGGATGAGGAAGAAAACAAATTGTTGTTCAGTGGTTACAGGGTTTCAGTTTTGCAAGATAAAAAGTTCTAAAGATCTGTGGTCCAACAATATGCATGCAAATAACATCACATTAAACATGGTTAAGATGATAAATTTTATACTACGTATTTTTTAATCACAATTTTAAACATCACTGTAGATGTTGAAGTTGTGTTTGGGGTCCAGGGGTGGGGAGGAGCTTGGGAGGGAATGGCAAGAGGGAAGTGAGAGACCACAATTAAGGAGCAACAGCAGGAGATGAGGGTGACTTGGACTAGATAGCCAGGTAGAAGGAGAGGAAGGGATGAATCGGGGTTTCATTTTAAAGTCAAAATTTGCTAATAAATTAAATATGGGAATAAAGAAAGAAAAGAATCAAGAGTGGCTCCTAGTATTTGTTTGTTTGAGCAAATGGGTGGAATATATTGATATATACTTAGAAAGAAAGAGTGGGGAAAGAAAAAAGTTGGCCAGGATGTACAACCAAGTATTCAGGTTTGAACTTTTAATTTAAGATAGGTATTAGACTTCCAAGTGGAGAAGTCTAGGAGACAGATGGACTTGAAGCTCAGGGGGAATTTCTGGCCAGAAGGTGTAAATTTGATATTTAAGGCTAGGAGGAGATCTCCTAGAAAGAGAAAGAGAAAGGAAGGTACAGAGCACATAACCAAGCCCTGAAGAGCCCAACTTGGAGAGCTTGGGTGGAGTGAGGAGCTGGCAGAGGAGACAGAAGGAGCAGCCAGGGCGGAGGAGGAAAACCAGGAGGAGCATGTAATGCGATCAGTACCCAGAGAAAAGAAGTGATTCGCATTTCTAGTGTGCATTTGTTAATATAAATATGATGATAATAAAAATAGTTAACATTTGTTATATATATTATATATATGATTTATATATATATATTATATATATATGTAATTTTTTTTTTTGAGACAGAGTCTCACTCTGTCACTCAGGCTGGAATGCAGTGGCATGATCTCAGCTCACTGCAACCTCTGCCTCCCAGTCTCAAGTGATCCTCCCACCTCAGCCTCCCAAGTACCAGGGATTACAGGTGCATGCAACCATGCCCGGCTAGTTTTTGTGTTTTTTGTAGAGACGGGGTTTCGCCATGTTGCTTGTTAAGACCAGGCATGGTGGCTCACGCCTGTAATGCCAGCACTTTGGGAGGCCGAGGCGGGCGGATCACCTGAGGTCAGGAGTTCGAGACCAGCCTGGCCAACATGGCAAAACCCCATCTCTACTAAAAATACAAAAAAATTAGCCCAGTGTGGTGGCGCATGCCTGTAGTCCCAGCTGCTCCGGAGGCTGAGGCAGGAGAATAGCTTGAAACAGGGAAGTGGAGGTTGCAGTGAGCCGAGGTTGCGCCACTGCACTCTAGCTTGGGTGACAGAGTGGGACTCCGTCTCAAACTAAATAAATAAATATAAAAAAAAATAAACACAATCAGGCTTGTTAAATATTTTTTATGTTTGTTTGTTTGTTTGAGGCTCCTGCCTCAGCCTCCCAAGCAGCTGGGACTACAGGCGTGTGCCACCACACCTGGCTAATTTTTTTGTATTTTTAGTAGAGACGGGGTTTTGCCATGTTGGCCAGGCTGGTCTCAAACTCCTGACCTCAGGAGATCTGCCCACCTCGGCCTCCCAAACTGTTGGCATTACAGGCATGAGCGACTGCACCTGGCTGAGTTAAATATTTTCTATGTGCCAGGCACTGTGCTAACTGCTTTCATATTATCTGATTTTATCCTGTAAGACAGGAATCATTATTATCCCCATTTTTCAGATTAAAACAGACAAGCAAAAGCTGAGGTTTAAAGAAATTATCTCTTGTAAAATCACACACCTAACAATTGAGCCAATATCTGGACCTAGATCTATTGCCTACAGAGCCCCACGCTTAACTACTATTATCTGGCCTCTTTGTTGCCCCACACACTTGAAATATAAATTTTTAAAGACATTTTATTATTTTTTGTATTCATCAGAATTTATTGAATCCTGATTATTTTTTCCTTAATGTTGGTTTTGTAGACTCATTTGCAGGAAGAACAATGTCAGGTGGAGAGAAGGAACTGAATGAATATTTTTAACAAATCTGTAGATGTTAATATACTTTACTTATTTGCAATTTTCATAGCTATATGATATTCTATCCCATTTCCAGTGCTTCTGCTCTTTTAGTAGCAAATACTCTGAATCTCTGCATATGTTACTCATTTTCTATCATCCTATTCCTTGTGATGGATACCCACGGGTACTCATCCACAGGATTAAAGGGTATGAGCACGTTTCTAGGTGCCCTGACCCCAAGAGTAGGGGTTTTGTTAGAGGCAAAGCTAAAAGGAAATGATAAAATAAATGAACATTTATATAAGTTAAATCTTTAATCTAGCCTTAATACACCGAGAACAACAGGGATTAATAAGCCATCTATCTTAACGTGCATGGTTAGGACCTCAAGGAAAGTGGGCTCAAGCAATGAGTGTTAGTACACATGGAAAATCACATTTGCCATGTTTTCTATGGCTTTGGGCTGCTGCATCCCTGCAGTTTAATAGGAGAAAGGCTGGTGAAAATGTTACCAACTGCCAGGGGTCAATGGCGAAAGAACACACTTCTCTAGAACAGATTACCTTCTCTGAAGAAGGGATGGGGGAATAAGGCATAAAACTCTCTGACCTGAGAGACCTTCACAGCCAGGCCTGCACTGCTCATGCTTTGGGACCGGAAAGTGGATGGTTTGATATGGTAGCTGCACCTCTGAGAAAAGGGCATTCTTGGCAGGAGAAAGAGTGTTACATGGAAAGATCAGTGATAGTACACATGCCGTTCCATAGACTGAGGTGGCTTTCCCACCCTTCAACACTCCTTCAGACCCCCACTGTAACAAAGGAATGTGTCCACCTCTAAATTCATCTTTTACTGAACAAATAACTCATGAGGGTTGCCATGTCTCACACTGTAGGAAGAGCTGGAGCAGGGCCTAAAACATTATAGTGCAAATATCTATTTATACATCTGTATGAGAGTAACTGATGCTAGCTGCTGTAACAAACAACCCCCCAAACTCAGTAACACAATCAAGCTGTATTTCTCCTTCACATCATAGCCTGGTGTGGGTCAGGTAGGTGACTTGGGGTTCTAGGCTCCTTTCATTTTTTTGCCACTGCCACGCTGGAAATGGGATAGAATATCGTATAGCTTTGAAAATTGCAAATAAGTAAATTATATTAACATCTACAAATTTGTTAAAAATACTCATTCAATTCTTTCTCTCTGCCTGACATTGTTCTTCCTGCAAATGAGTCTACAAAATCAACATTAAGGAAAAAATAATCAGGATTCAATAAATTCTGATGGATACAAAAAAGAATAAAATGTCTTTTAAAATTTATATTTCAAGTGTGTGGGGCAATAAAGAGGCCAGAAAATAGTAGTTAAATGTGGGGCTCTGTAAGCAATAGATCTAGGTCCAGACACTGGCTCAATTGTTAGCTGTGTGATTTCACAAGAGATAATTGATGCTAGCTGCTGTAACAAACAACCCCCCAAACTCAGTAACACAATCAAGCTGTATTTCTCCTTCACATCACAGCGTGGTATGGGTCAGGCAGGTGACTCAGGGTTCTGGGCTCCTTCCGTTTTTTTGTCACTGCCATCTTAGTATGTGGCCACCATGACGAGGAAGAGAAAGCACTTGCAATGACGTGAGGTTTTACGTCTTGGTATGGAGGAGACACAAATCACTACTGTACATGTCCAAGTCACATGGCAAGCAAGGCCGGGAAATGTCATCTTCCTATAATGCAAGAAAAAGAACCCAGGGCTGGGCACGGTGGCTCTTGCCTATAACCGCCACACTCTGGGAGGCCGAGGCAAGAGGATTACTTGAGCCCAGGTAAGGATTAAAAGAGAGCAATTAAACACTGCTTGGTGCATAGTTAGTGCTCAAGAATTGTGCTATAATCAATGTTACTAAATTGTCTAGGATTAGATGTTTCTAAATTAAAACTATTTCCTGCTTTGTATTTGTCCTTTATTCCAAAAACTTAAAAGTTTCTCCAGTCATTTCTGGTTTGTCAAGGATGAAATACTAAAGCAACTTCATGGATTGTGATTTCAAGTATATGAAAAGTTTAAGACCCAATTGCTTTTGAAGGAGATTCGTCTAAAAAACCAGGGATTCAAACCCAACACATCTGATGCTACAGTCTACCCTCTTAGTTGACACAGAATTAAATTAAAATCACTATTGATTGGATTATGCTTTGATAAACATGCAACTTCATTTAAGTCTCGTAAATAATTAGCATTATGAGGTCAGGAGTTTGAGACAAGCCTGGCCAATATGGTGAAACCCCGTCTCTACTAATAATACGAAAATTAGCCAGGCATGGTGGCAGGCACCTGAAGTCCCAGCCACTTGGGAGGCTGAGGCAGAAGACTTGGAGATTTACTCTCTAGAGAAACAGTTTTGGCAACCTTTTTGGCAACAGGGACCAGTTTTGTGGAAGACAATTTTTCCACAGATGATAGTGGGAGTTGGGGGGATTAGACTGTCATAAGGAGCGCACAACCTAGATCCCTCAATTGTGTAGTTCACAGTAGGGTTCATGCTCCCATGAGAATCAGCCTTGGCTGATCTGACAGGAGACAGAGCTCAGGTGGTAATGGTCACTTACCCCCTGCTGTGCAGTCCGGTTTCTAATGGGGTGGGGGGAGGGTAATTAGCATTATTGAAATATAATTCATATATCATACAATTTAGTACTTTATTGGGTACAATTCAGTGGTTTTTAGTATATTTACAGATGTGCAATTATCACACAATGAATTTTGGAACTGGAGTCTCGCTCTGTTACCCAGGCTGGAGTGCAGAATCTACAAAGAACTTAAACAAATTTATAAGAAAGAAACAACTCCATTAAAAAGTGGGCAAAGGGTCAAGTGCAATGACTCACACCTGTAATCCCAGCACTTTGGGAGTCCGAGGTGGGTGGATCACTTGAAGTCAGGAGTTGAAGACTAGCCTGGCCAACATGGTGAAACCCTGTCTCTACCAAAAATGCAAAATTAGCTAGGTGTGGTGGTGTGCTCCTGTAATCCCACCTACTTGGGAGGCTGAGGCAGAAGAATTGTTGGAACCTGGGAGGTGGAGGTTGCAGTGAGCCAAGATCATGCCACTGCACACCAGCCTGCACAACAGAGCGAGACTCCAGCTCAAAAAATAAATAAATAAATAAATAAATAAATAAGTGGGCAAAGGACATGAATAGACACTTCTCAAAAGAAGACATTTATGCAGCCAACAAACATGAAAAAAAGCTCAACATCACTGATCGCTAGAGAAATGCAAATCAAAACCACAATGAGATACCATCTCACACCAGTCAGAATGGTGATTATTAAAAAGTCGAGAGACAACAGATGCTGGCAAGGTTGTGGAGAAATAGGAACCCTTTGCACCGTTGGTGGAAATGTAAATTAGTTCAACCATTGTGGAAGATGGTGTGGCAATTCCTCAAAGATGTAGAACCAGAAATACCATTTGACCCAGCAATCCCATTACTGGGTATATATCCAAAGGAATATAAATCATTCTGTTACAAAGGTACATGCATGCATATGTTCATTGCAGCACTATTCACAATAGCAAAGACATGGAATCCACCCAAATGCCTATCAATGATAGACTGGATAAAGGAAATGTGGTACACATACACCATGGAATACTATGCAGCCATGAAAAGGAATGAGATTATGTCCTTTGCAGGGACATGGATGGAGCTGGAAGCCATTATCCTCAGCAAACTAACACAGGAACAGAAAACCAAACACCACATGTTCTCACTTACAAGTGAGAGCTGAAAAATGAAAACACATGGACACAGGGAGAGGACCAACACACACAGGGGCCTGTCGGGGGTTGGGGTGAGGGGAGGGAGAGATTGAGGAAAAATGGCTAATGCATGCTAGGCATAATGCCTTCATGATGAGTTGATAGGTACAGCAAACCACCGTGGCACACATTTACCTATATAACAAACCTGCACATCCTGCATATGTGCCCTAGAACTTAAAATTTAAAAAAAGAAGGAGAAGATGGCTTGGAAGAGACTCAGTCAGAACTTATCCCGGTTTTACTTGGTTTAATCACTTTAGCATTTAGAAGCAGAACAATGGGAGAAAGTGTTTTGTTTCATCTCAGAGGTATTCTGGTTTCTCTCTCTCTTTTTTTAACAAAAAAAAAAATATTTTTAAAGGAAAAAATAAAGCTGATCAGAAATGAGGAAAGTTGGCCGAGTGCAGTGGCTCACACCTGTAATCCCAGCACTTTGGGAGGCCGAGGTGGTCCAATTGCCTGAGGTCAGGAGTTCAAGACCAGTCTAGCCAACATGGTGAAACGCTGTCTCTGCTAAAAATACAAAAAAATTAGTCGGGTATGGTGGCATTCGCCTGTAATTCCAGCTACTTGGGAGGCTGAGGCAGGGGAATTGCTTGAACCAGGGAGGTGGAGGTTGGTGGCTCACAGCTATAATCTCAACACTTTGGGAGGTCGAGGCAGGCTAATCACCTGAGGTTAGGAGTTTGAGACCAGCCTGACCAACATGGAGAAACCCTGTCTCTACTAAAAATACAAAATTAGCCACGCGTGGTGGCACATGCTTATAGTCCCAGCTACTCGGGAGGCTGAGGCTGGAGAATTGCTTGAACCCGGGAGGCGGAGGCTGTGGTAAGCCAAGATCGCGCCATTGCACTCCAGCCTGGACAACAAGAGCAAAACTTCATCTCCAAAAAAAAAAAAAAAAAAAGAAAGAAATGAAAAGAAATGAGGAAAATTTGTTTAGCATGGTGTGAAACAAGATACATAATAAAAAATATTCACTGAATAAAGAAAACACCTAACCAAATCAAACCAAAACAAATAAATAAAATGGTCATCCATAACAGCTCATACATTTCCACTTGGAAAACGAAAAGTTACAATATATCTTGTTTAGAATGGGAGTGTGTTGATGAAGAAAACATAGTAAGCCTCATTGCCGGAGAACCTTGCCGGAGAACCAAAGGCCTCCAGTGATGTAAGTAGGGAAGAAGGGGTTCCAATATATCTGCTTATGTACCCCTCAAAATAACTTATGGAAACTGGGGATAATTTACATTAATTAGAGGAAATTTCTAAATAATCCATGGCCAGACATGGTGGCTCATGCCTATAATCCCGACACTTTGGGAGGCTGGGGCGGGGAGATCACTTGAGGTCAAGAGTTCCAGACCAGCCTGGGCAACATGGCAAAACCCCATCTCTACCAAAAATACAAAAATTAGCTGGGCGTGGTGGTGCACACCTGTGGTCCCAGCTACTCAGGAGGCTGAGGTGGGAGGATCACCTGACTTGGGCCTGGAAGGCAAAGGTAGCAGTAAGTCAAGATTGTGCCACTGCACTCCAGACTGGGCAACAGAAATAAAATGTCTGAAATAAAAATAAGAAGAACTGTCTGAAATAAAAATAAGAAGAACTCACATTAGGTCAAATGCAGGGCATGGTTGTAAAAGTCTACTAGAATTGAGAAATAATCTTAGAATGAAGATAACTGAGTCTTGGTAATGCAAGATGAGCAGAAAAAATTCCGTAAAATAATTACCAGGAAGTTCTAGACCTGGAAATATATTGGTCACAGTGAAGACAGGAGATAGCAGTGGTGCAATCTCAGCTCACTGCAGCCTCTGCCCCTGGGTTCAAGCGATTCTCCTGCCTCAGCCTCCCGAGTAGCTGGGATTACAGGTGCTCACCACCATGCCTGGCTAATTTTTGTATTTTTAGTAGAGATGAGGTTTCGCCATACTGTCCAGGCTAGTCTCGAACTCCTGACCTCAGGTGATCCATCCGCCTTGGCCTCCCAAAGTGCTGGCATTACAGGCGTGAGCCACTGCGCCTGGCCACACCATCCTTATTACATTCTAGAGTTACACTGCCTGAGCTCCAATTTCTAACTGCTAGTCACAGTAAAATTTCCAAAAGTCCATCTATTCCCTCTTAGACTCTCATTCCTCCTATATTATGGGCCTTGAGGTTCCTTCTTGCTTCGAAGTGCCTCAGGGGACACAGTAGTTGTCTCCTTGGTCCTGTACTGATACGCTGAATATGGCAAAGAAGCACCAACAGTTGAGTAGTTGCTGGCCTTTGAGAGCTGTGTCCAAAGCACAGTGCTAGACAATATGCCTGCCCGCAGGGTAAACACAATAGCAGTGTCCTCCGAAGCAGCCAATCTAAAATTGCCAACGCTGACACAAAGAATCAGAGGCACATGTTGGCACATGATTGAAATGCTCCAACAATTTCACCGAAGGAGTAAATAAGCATTTCAGTAAAAACAGATGCTACAGGCAACATATCCCATCACCACGCCTAGTAAGTGAAGGAAGTACTTTTCTCCTTAGCATATCTTTGGTGGTAATTATTTGTCAGTTTGCCCAACTGATAGGACAAACGAGATCATTTTCTCACTTACAGCTATTCTAGAAAAAGCAATAGAGAGAGTTGACTTAAAATGTAATGTTATTTTAAACTATGCAAGATATATTAACTTGTTAATACATGTAAATTTTCTACTTGTCCCTTTGTCATTATATCATGGATACAGGAAACAAAAGGAAGAATTACGTATGCTTAAGTCAGGATAAGCACTCCCATGAACTAGGAAGTCCCTGAGTAAAGAGTTAAGGAATTTGGTATCCTTCTTTCTGAGTTAAGGAATCTGGTATCCAGAGAATAAATGATAAAAATATCAATGTTACATTTCTTCATGTAGCTGGAAGCAAGACAGGCTTCATAATGGTTCTAGACTTCCACTGTTTACGTGGGCCTCCTTTTCCTTTCCTCTTCTTTTTTTAAATGTACATGCTATGGATCTATATTGTGACTTAGCACTTAGCACCTCACAAAAGTCTGCTTGTTTTAGCCCCATGAGCATCTACAGCTTTCTCAGATCTTTGCCAGGGAGAGGCTTTTAGGGTGGATGTTTATACTACACTTAAGAAAGAATTCCTTCTACTCTGATGAGCAAGAAAGGCAGTTAAAGACAAAAAAAAAAGTCAATAATCTTCTAAAAATGAAAACACATCTCACTTCTCCACTCAAACCCCCTATGACATTGAACCCTTAAATGCAGATAAGCCTAAAACTATATAAAACCCTGGACTTAGCAGTTTTATATACTAATGCATTTCCTTTTTAACTTAAGGTAGTTTGAGTTGTCACTAGCAACAGTTCAGATTAATACAGACACCAAATTATTAACAGTAATTATCTTCTAGTAGTGAGATTACAGGTGATTATTTTTCCTTTCCGTTTTGTTTTTTAGTTTGACAATAAATTTACTAATTTTTCAATAAAAGAAAAACTAAGGCATTATTGTAATGTATGGAGGAAAAGAGATGAAACATCACTGGGGATGGAGAACTGACGGACACCCAATCAACCTAAGGAAAGGATCTGGACCCTTCTTGGCTATCTCCACTCCCTACTCCACTTCCAGGGTTCTCTTGAACTCCACCCCCCACCAACCCCAACACTCACGTTTCTTGCATAATCCAGTTTTTTAAATCCAGGGATAGGGAAACAGCATTAATGATTTCTGAAAGTCTCTGCCAAGTCTGTGATTTTCAGAATGACCACTATTCCTGCTTGGGTCATAATTTAACTCTAATTAAATCTAAGGTTGGTGCTGTATTTTTCTGTGCAAGAGAAAAGCACAGAACATGAGAAATTCTTTTTTCTTTCCACTAAACCTTTCATACTTAAAGAAAAAGAGAACACTATTGATGGGACTTTGGACACAGACAGTTAGAAATTCCATTAAAGTTAGTTTGAACTTGTTGAGCATGTTCCATTTGCAAAGAACAAAAAAATGCACTTAATTTGCTGCTGGAAAGAGTTGTTCACCTAGCTCCTCATTCAGGTTCCTCATTCAAGGAAGTGACACTATTACCATGAGGAGTCATGGAATGTATCTGGGGGCTGACTCATCTGGGGCTCCCTAAGATAGGTTCTGGGTCTCTCTGGAAATTTGAGTAACAATTTGGGACCTGTGGCCATCTCAAGGTTCTTGTCTGACAGTAAGTCTGGGCAGAGCACAAAGAGTATCAGCATTCATTTTGGCAAGCAAAATAAACTGACTCTGGATAATTTATGCAAAAGGTGAATTTATTTAAAGCTATTTTAATAGTTCAGAGAACCTGCAGAAGACCAGAGAATGAGGCTTGAGGGTCCCTAGCTAGGAACTCACTCAGGGTTATGCCACAGAAATGTTTAGAAGACATCACTGCCTCTGTCACTGTCCCTGGACCCAGACCCAGCAGCCAGTATCTACCATCCCCAACACTGCCAGAAGGAAGGAAGGAAGGAAGGAAGGAAGGAAGGAAGGAAGGAAGGAAGGAAGGAAGGAAGGAAGGAAGGAGAGGGAGGAAAGGAGGGACGAAGGAAGAGAAGAGGGAGGAGGGAGGAAGGAAGGAAGTAAAAAAGAGAGGAAGGGAGGAGGGAAAGAACAAAGGGAGAAAGGAAAAAAGGAGGACTGAAGGAAGAAGGGAGGAGGAAGAGAGGAAAGGAGGGAGGGAAGAAAGAAAAAGATTGCCTAACTAGAACACCAAGCCAGTTGGTGGTAGTACCTTCATGCCCTTTCTTCCCTGCAGGGCACATGGCTGGTGACACCTTTCTGATGGATTATTTCTTATAGGTTGATTGGGAGCTCTGAACACACTGAGTCTGCCCCAAGCAAGATGAGCAGTTCTCACCTCATGGCCACCTCTTCACTTCCGGCTAGGGCCTTCCAGCATGGCTCATAGAGTGATCACTGGCTTCACTTCCTTTGGCTGAAGCCCATCTGCCATATCTTCTTTGAAAGCAAAGAAGCTATTTTAATAAAGCCCAAGGAGGTTAGCAAGAAATTATTTCTGTTCTGGAATGTGGGCTCTGTTGTCACATCATCTAAGAGAACCTAGAAATCTAGACTTTTGTGTAAATTTGAAAATTATTCCAGTCTTGCATCTTAACCTTTAGTTTGCAATCCTTAAGGGAACTCAAATCTTAGTCCAAGAAGAGGCCTTAAAAAAAAAATGTTCATTTCTGTTCCCCGCCCCCATCCCATCTGCTCTCCTTGCCTCGTTTAGTAACACCTTACTTCTCACAAACCCCTTCTGATGTTGTCCATCTCACTAGGCCGAGGAAACCCAGCTATGCTCCCAGGAACATCAAGAGATTGCTTCCTTACACCCCTGACCCCTTACCTACTCCTGTGCCCTAACACTGCAGAGAATGGTGAAGTCTTTCTGTCTGATTTCATGAAGCTTGCCACCATTTCTTTTAGATCCCAGCCAGGGAGTTGCTGGAAACAATCAACAATAAAAATAATATGGTGTTGCAGTCTGCTATAGGCTGAAGTGTGTCCCCTTAAAACATATGTTGAAACCCTACTCCCAGCACCTCAGGATGTGACTGTATTTGGAGACAGGGCCTTTGAAGAGGGGATTAGGTTAAAATGAGGCTGTTAAGGTGGGCCCTAATCCAATCTCACTAGTGTTCTTTTAAGAAGAGGAAATTTGGACAAACAGAAGAGACACCGGGGATGTGTGCACATAGAGGAAAGGGCACATGAGGACACAGAGTAAAGGTCACCATCTACAAGCCCAGGAGAGAGGCCCCAGGAGAAAAAAGATCTGCTGACACTCCCATCTGGAACTCCGAGGCGCCAGAAGTGAGATAAGATACATTTCGGCTGTCTAAGCCACCTGGCCTGTGGTAATTTGTTATAGCCCCAGCAGGCCAATCCACAGGCACCGGAGGGAGGCAATAGGCAGTAAAAAGAGGGAGGATCTCAGACAAAAGCCCAGTTTCCTCCTTATGCAGGACTGGAACTCTCAGGTCACAGAGCCTGAGTTCGGATACAGGGGGTGTTCAGCCCAACAAGGTCGACTGAGCCCCCCACAGGATCTCATGTAAAGTAGTGTATCTATAATAATGGGGAGTTACGGATTATAGGAAAGGCTCTCAGAGGTTCCTTCCAAATCCCCAAGGGATTTTCCTTCATTATAGAATGTGAGAATTACTGTCATAAATATCATGTAAAAGTTCTATAGCAGCAAACTCGCAGTATAAAAATATACCAAAAGGTCTTTTCCAGAGTTCATGTTAATACACCAAAAATAATCTCAGAAAAATTTAGAGGTCCATGAATTCAGATTTGATTCAATACATTTTCTCTAAAATCTCTAACAATCCCCAGATTTAGCCAACCCGGTAATATTACCACTTATGGCTGGGTGCAGTGGCTCACGCCTGTAATCCCAGCACTTTGGGAGGCCAAGGCGGGTGGATCATTCAAGGTCAGGAGTTCGACACCACCATGACCCACATGGTGAAACTCTGTGTCTACCAAAAATATAAAAATTAGCTGGGCGTGGTTATGGGCGCCTGTAATCCCAGCTACTCAGGAGGCTGAGGCAGGAGAATCACTTGAACCTGAGAGGCGGAGGTTGCAGTGAGCCGAGATTGTGTCACTGCACTCCAGCCTGGGTGACAACAGCAAAACTCCATCTCAAAATGAACAAACAACAACAAAACAACAACAACAAATATATGTGTGTGTGTGTATGTATATATATAATCACTTATTCTTTTCTAGAATCTCAAAATAAGCAGCTAAATTAATTCCTTGGGGGCAGTCAAGAAAAAGTTCACTGAAGTCTGCATAACATGTGAACAAGATCTATTTCCCATTGATGATCCCACAGAGTGGACTCTAAGCAAAGAGGAATAAAACCCCCATCAGCCCAGCAAGGGAAAAAGAGCCAGGTTTCTGGTGCTTCTTCAAAGGATCTGCCTCAAAGTCCAATTCTAATAAACACCTCAGTGAGGAACAGGTGATTGCATTGCATTGGTAGAAGTCTCATTTATCATTGAGTCCACTATAATTATTCTGACCTATTCTATTTCATACCAAAATAACTTTGGAGGAATCCAATG
Source organism: Macaca mulatta (assembly GCF_049350105.2). Taxonomy (NCBI): domain Eukaryota; kingdom Metazoa; phylum Chordata; class Mammalia; order Primates; family Cercopithecidae; genus Macaca; species Macaca mulatta. The sequence continues at coordinate 71,312,896 of NC_133416.1, forward strand.
GAGTTTGGCAGGAACACCTTTGGGGGGATAAAAAGAAACGTAGCTTTTGCAGTGTCGTTCTTTAATATAAACCACAAAAGACTGTGTAGGGGTGGGGGTGTCTACTCAAATCACAGAGGTGAAATGACTTAAGACATGAGATCCAATAATAAGAAAAGATTACATAAATCCTAAAATGTTATAGAGTATAAAAATGTACACCCTTTAAAAGTATTGTACGACATGGTCAAGTTTTAAGGAAAGAAAAAAGAAAGAAAGGGCTTAATGAATCCACCTCTTCTAAAGAAACTGGTCCCCCAAATTTCCATTTCATTGCCATGACAACTAGTACTCCATCATTGCCATGGTAACCAGCTGAATAGCATTAGTCTAAAGACAAGCTCTCTGATTGGGTGACCAACGAAAGCCATTAGGTGCCCCACCACAATGCTGAAAGACTGTTTTGCAATCACTTTGACCTATTTCTAGCTTTTCAATGTGTTTTAATTCTCCAATGTGTTTCCCTAAAACCAAATGTTTTTGGAAGGAGACAATTTCAAGAAGTATATAATAACTGTATTCCTGCATGTCCCTGCTAAGTTCAAGACCATTTGTTTTCTATCCCAGAAGTGTGGTAATGTATGACAGCCATACCCTTCACCATGCCTTGCAGTTTAATTATGACATCCCCTCTGTTACAGCAACTAGGCACGCTAGCCACATCTAAAACCAGATGTTGGTTGCTGGTGACAACAAGCTGCCTTCTTTGTTTGATGAGGCCACTGACAAGCTGAACTGCAAGGAAACTTTGAGGGTGGGGAGTGACAATCTGGTAAAATAACAGAGGGGGGCCGGGTGCAGTTACTCATGCCCATAATCCCAGCACTTTGGGAGGCCGAGGCAGGCAGATCATCTGAGGTCAGGAGTTCGAGACCAGCCTGGCCAACATGGTGAAACCCTGTCTCTACTAAAAAAAAAAAAAAAAATTAGCCAGACATGGTGGTGGGCACCTGTAATCCCAGCTACTTAGGAGCCTGAGGCAGGAGAATCGCTTGAACCCAGGAGGCAGAAGTTGCAGTGAGCAGAGATTGTGCCATTGCACTCCAGCCTGGGCGACAGAGCAAGACTCCATCTCAAAAATAAATAAGTAAATAACAGGGGGAAGGGATACATGCATATGGACGTGCTCTTGTTTATATGTGCATGTAAACTAGTATTTACAATTTTAAAATGGCTTTTAAAAAATGCTCTCCTTTTAAAAAGGCTGTTGAGATGATGATGATGATTGATGATGATGGTGGTGATTACTATTATTATTTTATAGATGGGGCCTCCCTATGCTGCCCAAGCTGTTCTTGAACTCCTGAGCTCAAGCAATCCTCCCACCTCAGCCTCCTGAGTAGCTGGGGCTACAAGTATGTGCCACTGTACTTGGCTCACTGTTAAGCTTTTTAAATAAAAACATATTTTCCAGCTGATAATCTTGCTGGCTACTTGCTCAACGCCAACTGCATATATATTCATGAATCACTCACAGCACACTGTTGGAAGCAGAGATACCTTGGGAAACCTATTCCACCCCTAGCCCACCCCCTCTCTAGTTGGACCATACTTTTGTTAGGTGTATACTGTTGAGAAACTTCCTTGAAAAATTCCAGCTCTGGACTTTCATAAAATATGTGTTGAGAACCTTCCAATAGGCAGTGCCAGAGTTGCTAAAGCAACGGACTTGAAAGTGCAATCTAGTTAGAAGGCAGGGAGTTAGAGAACGGAGGGAAGGCACCTGCCTTGAAACTGGGCTTGTAGAGCACATACAACTGAATATCACAGATCAATGAAAACCAAGATTTCTCAAGACACCTTTATCAATTCAACACATATTTCAGAGCAGCTGCTAGGTAGCACTCATCTAAATGCTCAAGATTCAGTGACAGGAAGCCCTGCCCTTGTGGAGTCAACATTCACATTTTACATGAGAGTGGGAAAATGGCAATAGTTCATATCCAAGAATAGAACTATTTTGTGTGGAATGACAGAAATTATGGGGTACTCCAACCCTGAGCATTCCTTGGCATGGCCACTGGTGCTTGTTATGCCCCAGCCACTGTGCAAAGGCTGGAAATGCAAAGGTCAGCAGAAATGGGCTTAGGCCTTGGCCTCAGGAAGTTTATAGAACAGAGAGGAAGGGAGTTGCTCAGAAGTAAATGGTGAACCACTTACAATGGTGATCAGGACTCCGAAGGAAAGGAACCGAAGAGCCCTCTGCCAAAGGAGACTGAGCAGGGCTGGGCAGAAACAGGGCTGGAGTGCCCGAGGAAGTGATGACTGAGATGAGGCCCGAGGGATGCAGGGATAAAGGGTGACATAAGATAGAGGGTGAAGAAAAGCATGCAAGACACAGGGAATAGCAAGGGCTGCTCCTCAGACCCAAACAGAGCCAGGGAAGAACGCATGTGACGAGCCTGGGGAAGGGGCCGGGCTCCACATGCAAGTGGCGGTGTTTATTAAAAATAAATCCTTAGATCACGAAGCCATGTACTAAGTCAGAATGTGCTCCCTAATCAATTTAATATGAATCTGTACATGGAAAACAATGTTTTTGTTTGTGGTTGGAGATGATAATAAAGGGGATATGGTTTGGTTTGAGATTAGAATAAAGAGGATTTCAGCACAACAATTTTTGAGCACCACTTACATGCCAACACTAAGTGTAAAAAGACAAAAGACCCAGTACCTGTTCCTTACAGCTTAGTCATACACGCAGAACTATATGCAAATCCATCTAGAATACCCAGAAAGTGACAAGGGAGAAAGGTACGTGCATGGGACAACCTTCACCTGAACATTTGCATCTAGACTAGCCCAGGAGAAACGGTAGCTACTATTGTTAGCCCACTGCCTTAGAGAAAAAGGCACTCAAAGTATCAGCTGAATTACCCCATAGGGTACCACTATGAAGATCAGAGTTTTATTTGAAGATCTGTTCTGAACCGCCAGAGAAAATTCCGTTTCTCCCTCCTAGGAAAGAATTCAGCAACAGTAGTTTCTTATCTAGCCACAGTACCAGGATAAATTCATTTTAAATGCATGCATGAGAATAGAAACATGCACAGCTAGCACCAAGAGAACAGATGTAACCCATGAGAAATGATTAAAAGTTTAGAATATGCCTCATAGGGGGAAAAATTCAATAGCTACCAAAATGAGTCTTTCTACACAGCTAGAACAGAGTCCAAGGGAAACCCTCTGACCCAAGATAAGGAATCCCACAGGCAGAGTGACTAATACTAACAGATGGATTTGGTCTCTTCAAAGCCATTTAGAAATGAAAAGCACTGCATCCAAATGTTTATCATCACTGTTAATAATTGCTATTTTTGCCTCTATCTTCATTATCTAAACGTGACAGAGTAACTCAGATCACACAATTCATACAAGTACCGCAAGATAGAGACAGAAGACCTGAATGGAAATCTCAGAGCATGCTTCCACTTCACAAAGGCATAGTCTCTGTCAAATAAACAAGATTTAAAGTACGGGAAGCAACAATACCACAAATAAAATAGCTCCCTGGCAAGGGAGAACACCTTACTATGAATCTGTTTTACAGAGTCTCAGAATTTTCTATTTAGAAGGAAACCTACAGGCCCCTATAGACCAACCTTCAACATAATTGCTATCCTCGTCATTGGATTAAAAAAATGAAAGGAGGGGAAAAAGGACAGAACGGGGAAGAAAGGGAGAGAAGAAGAGAAGAAAAAAGGGAAGGGGAAGAAGGAAGAAAAATTCAAGTGAATGAAACAGTAGAGGGATGAAATCATAATCCTGCAGCTCAACACTTACTTAATTCTCTGTCTCCTCCCAGGTTGACTCCAAATGATTGATACTCACTAGTTAGGAGGTCTGATCAGGTATAGATAAGCTGTGCCATACAAAAGGCCCCGGGGGGCTTATCCTGCCTTTAAAAATAACTCCAGAGTACTACATCAAAGCCTTTGCAGAAAATCCATATGCACTCCCAGGGCTCTGACCCATAAAATATTCTTACCAGGGACCTGGATGAGGCCATACACTGTGCAATGACTATGAACCAATGGAAATCTTTTTGAAAACTTGCTGGAAGGTCCACTGTATAACCTACTTTGTTATGTTTTTTAATCTGGATAAAGGACATTTCAGCCCGTAGCACCCAGGAAGGGTATTATGTGAATAAACGAGGTGTTCTCTTTCATAACTAATTTCTGTGCTTCTAGATACATTTCCCTAATGAGGAGTTCTCTATTGAAGTTTTCCTTCTTCCCTTCCTTAGTCCCTCTTCTCTCCCACAAATTATAAGACGTGTTTCATACCCTAGAAGAGCTCACAGTCTAATGAGTGAGAGAAGACATTTATTCCTTCATGGAGGTCTGAAATATCATACCATTTCCAGTAGTACAAATAGTTTAGAAGGCTCAAGCCCAAGTCAAGAAGAGACACATCTTACTCCGGCGAACGAGGCAGAGAGTTAAACGCCATGAGAGTGGGATGAACAATTGGGACAGGGTCCTAGAAGGAGAAGAAATTTCTTCCAATCGGGGATATAGGGGAAAACTTAATACAAAAGGTGGCCTTTCCCTGGGTCTTTCAGGAGGCATAGGGTTTTGGCAGATAAAGATGGCAAGAGGTGATGATCTATCCTAGATTAGAGGTTTTCTTTTCTTTTCTTCTCTCTCTCTTTTTTTTTTTTTTTTTTTTTTTGAGACGGAGTCTTGCTCTTGTCGCCCAGGCTGGAGTGTGCAGTGGCGTGATCTTGGCTCACTCCAACCTCTGCCTCCAGGGTTCAAGTGATTCTCCTGCTTCAGCCTCCCAAGTACCTGGGATTACAGGCACCTGCCACCACACCCAGCTAATTTTTTGTATTTTTAGTAGTTGTATTTTAGTGGTTTTGCCATGTTGGGCAGGCTGGTCTCGAACTCCTGACCTCAGGAGTTCTGCCCACCTCAGCCTCCCAAAGTGCTGGGATTACAGGTGTGTGCCACTGCACCCAGCTGATCACAGGTTTTCTTTTCTTTTCTTTTTTTTTTTTTTTGAGACAGAGTCTCGCTCTGTCACCCAGGCTGGAGTGCAGTGGCCAGATCTCAGCTCACTGCAAGCTCCGCCTCCCGGGTTTACGCCATTCTCCTGCCTCAGCCTCCCGAGTAGCTGGGACTACAGGCGCCCGCCACCACGCCCGGCTAGGTTTTTTTGTATATTTTTTAGTAGAGACGGGGTTTCACTATGTTAGCCAGGATGGTCTCGCTGACCTCGTGATCCACCCGTCTCGGCCTCCCAAAGTGCTGGGATTACAGGCTTGAGCCACCGCGCCCGGCCTGATCACAGGTTTTCAAACTGCAATCCCTAGGCCTGCAGCATCAGCAACACTTAGAAATGTAAAAGCTAGGGTCTTACCGTTGACTTGCTGAATCAGAAATGAGTCTGAGCATGCTTTGTTTAGCATCCCAGTGATTCTGATTCATACTTTAGTTGGAGAATCAATACTCTAGATTTAAGATCCTTAGCCTGGGGTCTGTGAACTTGGATACGGAAAAAATACATCTTTATTTCCCCTAATGTCTAACTGAAATTTAGCATTTCCTTCCATTGTCAATGTAGGCCATAAATTGCCATGATAATTATTAGGACCAATGCCATATCTTGTTATTAAATGTATTAATAAAGAATGCACAAACATAGCAGATTTTAAAATATTTTTATAATTGTATTTCAATATAATTGGTTTCCTTGTAATTCTGTGTATCATTTTATACATTAAAAACATTGTGAGAAAGTGTTTGTATGCTTTGCAGGCTGCCAATGAGATGTCATCTTTTATCATACCAAAAATGTGAAGCACCCCTGGTCTAGAAGGATTCCAGGCAAAAAAAACTCGGAGCAAAGGCAAGAAAATACATGGCCAGGCAAGAAAATACATGGCCGGCCAAGTATTCCATTTTGCGTAAAACCGAGGTAAAGCAAGGAAACAGCGAAAGAGGAAAAAAAAAAAAAAAAAGGCTGAACCTGATTGTCAGAACTGGACTTCTTCCATCAGACTCTGGGGAGCTACTTAATCAAGACTTTTTAAAAAGAGGGAGCGGGGCCGGGTGCGGTGGCTCACACCTGTAATCCCAGCACTTTGGGAGGCTGAGGCGGGCGGATCACGAGGTCAGGAGATCAAGACCATCCTGGCTAACACAGTGAAACCCCATCTCTACTACAAATCCAAAAAATCACCCCGGTGTGGTTGCAGGCGCCTGTAGTCACAGCTACTCGGGAGGCTGAGGCAGGAGAATGGCGTGAACCCAGGAGGCAGAGCTTGCAGTGAGCCGAGATCGCGCCACTGCACTCCAGCCTGGGCAACAGAGCCAGACTCCGTCTCAAAAAAAAAAAAAAAAAAAAGAGGGAGCAAGAGGAAGAGCCAAAGAGACACAACCAGCTCAAGGTTTTCAAATAATTCCCTAGCAAAGGTAAGAAGGCAGGCCTGGAAGAGAAAGAAACAGAAGGTGAAAGACCAAGCAGGAGATGACGTTTCTAATCCAGGCTTGACTAATAGCCCAAAGTGAAGAAAGAACTGACTATGAAAATGGAACGAATATGAGAGTGGTGTGAAGATTCAGCAGTGACTAAAACAGAAGAATCAAACATGACTCCAAAGTCTGAAGAGAGGGCGACTGGGACAAGAGTCATACTAAGAAAGAATTAAGGATGCCAAGTGGAGCAAGTCTGGGGAAGGAAAGTGCTGAGTTGCCTACAGGATATCCGGGTGAAAACATCCAGCAGTAATTTATCTGCCTGGGACAGTACTGACCTTTAAGACTTACTATATCTCCTGAATAGCCTATTTGGACTTCATCAGGAGCTTTTCCCAAACAGGGATTTTTATCTTGGGGGCCCATGGACTCATGGGGAGTCCCGTGAATCTCCCAAATTATTAAAGGAAATTCTATTTGTGTTCATGGACATCTAGGGAGAGGTATGTACTTTCATTACAAACTCAAGGAGCACTAAACTCCCTTTTCCCTCACAAAAATATTAATACTCTCCATTCATCCTTCTAAACACTCCAAACAAGGTAAGCCCTCTTGTCTGAAAATTTGGGAAGGCAGCATGAGTCTCAGAACAAACAGAGAATGCCTCAGGAACAAGGCAGCAGCAGCAGTTACAGTCATGTATGGATGGTTCTGAGTCAGGAGATGCTCACTGCACAGTCACCAGATGAGGAAGGCATTTGGAATGTCTTGGTTAAAATTCACTGGAAATGACAGAAGAGTTTCTGACTCACCTCTTGAGCCAATTCTTGCCTGAATACCTGTCTCTACAAGAGCAGTCATTAATGCCCCAACCTTAAACAGCAAAAATGGTCATTTTTATAAACCTCATACCGCTCAACTTGCCACTGTCCAAAGAAGCCGAGCTGCACGGGTTGTCCCAGGATGGAAACGAAGCCACAGCCAAGGAGCTGTGTCTTGCTTTAGTGTTGCCATCTACTGGCTGGTCTTCGTGGACTCTCATTCCCAATCTTTTCACTGCCAAAGGAAAGATTTTGCAATTAGGCTGCTTTTTTGACCCAAAGCCTCTCTAGAGAGTTCAGACCCCAAGAGGTTAAAAAAAAAAAAAAAAAAAAAAAAAAAAAAAAAAAAAAATTAACAGCAACCTACCAGCTCCAAAAACAAAGTAAGGCAATACCAAATGTCAACAATGTTACTAGGAAGCTTCAGCATTGACTAATAGAGTTTATAGTGAATGCTCCCTAAATGTTTGTTAGCCCCACATAATTAAGACAAAAAAGATGCTTTAAACGTGTTGTATATGAAGTGATAATGAATAAGCAGAGGATTGTGCCCACAGAATGGAATAGGGAAATAATAGCATTGAAAATTGTTATTGTTATTGTTTCATTAAAAGTAATTCCCTTTGCTAGGCTGTGTGTAGAAAGTGGTTTTTGTGGTAAGCTTAATAAACATAGTGCCAGGGACTCTGGCTGAATAGCTGAGAGTTAGAATTGAATGGGTTCTCACATACCCCATGAAGACAGGAAGGAGGGACCAGGTTCCCCAAGTGAGGACTTTGTTGCTCTTGTTGAACTACAGTGAAAGGGTCTTGTACACCTACTTCTTAAGCCCATGGCACTGACCAGAACAGCAAAGACTGTCTTTATTAACGAATGCCATAGTAACTCTTTTCACTATTCTTTTGTGTGTGTGTGTGTGTGACAGTACTCACTCTGTCACTCAGGCTGGAGTGGCATGATCTTGGCTCATTGTAGCCTCCGTCTCCCAGGCTTAGGTGATCCTCCCACCTCAGCCTCCTGACTAGTTGGAACATACAAGTGCAGGCCACCACATCCAGCACATTTTTTTCCTTGTATTTTTTGTAGAGATGGGGTCTCACCATGTTGTCCAGACTGGTCTCAAACTCCTGTGCTGAAGTGATCTGCCAGCCTCAGCCTTCCAAAGTGCTGGGATTACAGGCATGAGCCATGCCTGGCCTTTCTTCACTCTTCTTGTGTTCACTTCTTCCTTCTCTGATTTTTTGTTTTTATTACTTTTCTTCCTTTCCTCTTTATGAACTGTCTAACCCCACATCTACCTTCCATCTCATCATACTGGCACAAACTAAGAGCTAAAAGGAAAAGAGAGTTGCACTTTACTTCTCCTTCATATGCTTTTCCCTTCTTTTCTGTTTTGCTTTTTAATCCAGCAAAGCACCTTATTTTCACTCACTTTCACATGAAAAGGTAGAAGGCTGATCGTGTTTGGCCTTTCTGTCCATTATCACCTTCCTATGTAATCAATACATATGGGTGATAAACATAAGTCACAACCACCATCTTATGCATCAGCAAGCCCTCAGCAGCTAATACAATTAAAGACTTTTTTGTTTATTAATGAAAGGAGAGGTTGCTAATCCTTTCCTCCTGTAACTTGAGGAACAGAAAGAGGAAGAAAGAATATAGTGCCCTTAGATGTCAATTGTCCCTTCTCCCCTGTTTGGAGTCAGGCCCCTCAAAAAAACATTCACTCAAGGAGTTATTGAAAGTTTCAAAAAGGAGAGAGGAGAGGTTTACATTGTATCCTCACAACTGACACCCTGAGAGACCTCCCCCTATGCGTTTTCTCCCTGCTTTGCAGTAGTGTATCTAAGGGTCTATTTAATCCTGCTAGGCCAGGTTGAGCCTCTTGGCTCCTCTCCCTATCACATCCAGCAATCTCTTCCCTCCGAACCCCATTCTTTCTCCAGGGAAGGAAAAATGAAAGCCCTGCAGGTAGTAAGGCCAATCCTACTCCAAGTATCTCCTCAAAGTATTTTCTCTGAATATATAATACTTCCCCTAAGAATTTTCTTACCAGCTGTTAAGTAGCTGACATTTTTTCAATATTGTTACAATTCCCACCTGTAAAGTTTGACAAATCTATAAGATTTTTTTTTTAAAGCTAGATATCTCTTCAGGTGCTGGTGGTCCCCCTTCCTTGGAAGTTAATTCCCTGAGGACAGAGACAAAAAATGTATCTTCCTCTCCTCAATATCATTCATCCATCCTTTTAAAAATCAAGCAAGACTACAGGGGCTCAACTTTAATAACATAAAACATTATTGCTCCTGGAGATCTGTGCTGTTTTCAAACTAAAAATAACATTTAATAAATACTAAAAGAAGCACTTTCTCAAGCTTTCCAAGGACAACTATACTTCCTAGACTAGACAGTTACATTTCACAAAAACTGGCCTTGTTATTAAAAAACATAGTAGGAAACAATATGCAAATAAGTCATTGTGCCTGTATAGATGGTTTACTATGGAACTGAATGATTCCACATCAATTTAGCCATATATAATTTCGTCAAAAACTTTAACTGGAATGTCCATACGTTGGCCAATTGGAGCGTAAAATGAGGTGGTCACATTTATTTGTTAATATCCATTAGGAAAATGTCAACTCCCCATTCTGCTTAATTGCAGGAATTCCAGGCTCTTGAAAAATTCCTCTCCTTACTATTTCTGGAAATCAGAACCCCAACCCAGTTGTCTGCTGCCTCTGCCACGCATCTGCCTCCTGACCACCTTCCCTGTGCACAGGCTGACAGGGGCTCTGCAGCATACCACCTTTGGCAATTCCTGGACTCAACCTTCCTCCTGCTACTGCTGCCCTCCCCTAAAAGAAGGCAGAAACCCCTCTTTTAATTCTTTGATCACATTGCTCAGCCCATCCACAACTTTTAGCAAAGACTTCTTAGAAAGTTCAGGAAAATAGAAGGGGGCATTATGGCATCGATACCTCAAAGCTGTACTATATGTGGTGATTCCCAGAGAAGAGCAGTTCAGATGTACCTCATGTCCCTTAAAATAGTGAACTTCAAACTGGGATTCTACTGAGATATGGAAATATTTTTCAAAAGATATGAGAATAGAGATCATTTTAAGAAAATCAATTTTTAGGAAATCAATTTCAGATTCCTCAACTTCCATATGAACTCTCTCCTAAAGTACTTTTAGTAAACTAAGCTTTTTCTACCTTCTCCTTTAATAACTGCCTTTCTCTCACCAAAAAATAAACTTACCTCTCACCCATCTGTTTACTATAGTGTATTACGAGACCATTTTTCATGGGTTTTTTTCATGTTCTGCAGGTCTTGAGAGTAAGGCATGAACTGCCCTTAGTTCTGCACTATCTCTAGAGGTTTCAGTGGGAAGATGGCTCTGCCATCACCACGTCAGACTTCTAGCCTGCAAAAGTGAGAGACAATACATTTCTGTTGTTTTAAACCATCCAATTTTTGGTATTTTGTTATGGGAGCTCTAGGAAACCAACACACTTACTGGCTAGAATAGGAATGTCTCCCTCTGCAGCAAAGGGAAAGCATGCTTACAAACCATTATAAAAGATTGGGGGCCAGGCGCGGTGGCTCACGCCTGTAATCCCAGCACTGTGGGAGGCCGAGGCGGGCGGATCATGAGGTCAGGAGATCAAGACCACCCTGGCTAACACGGTGAAACCCCATCTCTACTAAAAATACAAAAAAATTAGCCAGGCATGGTGGCAGGCGCTTGTAGTCCTGGCTACTCAGGAGGCTGAGGCAGGAGAATGGCGTGAACCCAGGAGGCGGACCTTGCAGTGAGCCGAGAACACACCACTGCACTCCAGCCTGGGCGACAGAGCGAGACTCCATCTCAAAAAAAAAAAAAAAAAAAAAAAAAAAAATTGGGGTTTCCAAAGATCAGAATTCTCACATGCATGTGAGCAGACATCCATCTGGGCCCATCCACATTGGTCCTGAGATAACTGAAGCTTAGGAAATCAAAAACGCAAAAACGATGTTATCCAGCTCCTGCTATGACTAGAATAACTGTCTTGTGTCTTCTGTCCGCATCTGTGAAACTATGTCTGGGCAAGTTGTTAGCTAGCAAATAAGGTAAAATAGCAAACCCTTCCCAGTTTTTAACATGGGGCATTATCATAGGGTGTAAAAATATCTGTCCAACAAACAAAAGAACATTTAGACAATTTCTTTAACCAAATCACTGTAAATATTATACCTACTCATTTCATAGAAAATGTATTTCAAATTAAATATAACTTTTTTTTTCTTTTGAGACAGAGTCTCACTCTGTCACCCAGGCTGGAGTGCAGGGGTGTGAGCTCAGCTCACTGCAACCTCTGCCTCCCAGGTTCAAGCAATTCTCCTGCCTTAGCCTCTCGAGTAGCTGGGATTACAGGTGTCTGCCACCACGCCTGGCTAATTTTTTGTATTTTTAGTAGAGACCGGTTTCACCATGTTGACCAGGCTAGTCTTGAACTCCTGACCTCAAGTGATCCACCACCTTGGCCTCCCAAAGTGCTGGGATTACAGATGTGAGCCACTGTGCCCAGCCAAATGTAATTTTTTAAGTTTAATATTTATTAAAATGTCATTTGGTCATTAAACTCTTAGAGCCTATAGTAACACAAAGAAAACTTACATCTATAATATACTGAGTAGTATTTGATAAGGTAACCAATAAGACTTTTAAGCAAAAAATAAATTCATTTTAGGATTACGTTTTTTGGAAGTAGTAGAATGGAGTTCAGGGAGCAAAAGAAATCAAACAGTATTTCCAACTGTTACAAAGCATGTTAAAGTATTTTTAAAGATGGAAAATGGTAGCTATCAAATCTCTATTGCACCAAGATTTCACTGGATACATTTAAAAGACCAAATAACATTTTTAAATGCCAATATTTACAATACATATTAAAATGCTTTTTTTGAGGCTATTTAAACATAATGATTTTAGATATTCTTTTAAAAAATCAATCAGAGGGATGGGTGCGGTGGCTCACGCCTGTAATCCCAGCACTTTGGGAGGCCAAGGCGGGCGGATCACGAGGTCAGGAGATCGAGACCATTCTGGCTAAAATGGTGAAACCCCGTCTCTACCAAAAATACAAAAAATTAGCTGGGCGTGGTGGCGGGCACCTGTAATCTCAGCTACTCGGGAGGCTGAGGCAGGAGAATTGCTTGAACCCGGGAGGCAGAGGTTGCAGTGAGCCAAGATCGCGCCACTGCACTCCAGCCTGGGTGACAATGCGAGACTCTATCTCAAAAAAAAAAAAAAAAAAAAAAAAAAAATCAATCAATCAGAGTATCATGGTTTTTCCAAAATTTGTAGGTGCGCAAGTAAACAAGTTTGAAGACTATTCACTGCCTACTGGTTACAGCCCTTTCAGCTCTGGGCCACCTGGTTGGTTGGGGCCAGATCACCTTATTTCAAGCATCAACCAAGCAGACACCATGTTGGTCTTGGTTAACTGCTATATCACGACCCTTAGCATAGTCAATGTTAAATTAATGAATGTTGAATATTACAAATCATTCACATCTTCCCATCCACTTCTGCTTCAGGGACTGCTCTGACACTGGCCTAGCCTGAAATGACTGACACCAGGATGACCGTGGGGGGTAAAGGGTGTATCCTACATTGTCATATCTTGTCACATCTTGTCACAACAAAAGTGAAATGAGTCTAGACCTAAGCTGAATCGACCGGCTGAGTCATTATAAATCTCAGATCAAATCAGGCATTAGATTTACAAATTTAACTGGATTGTAGAATTACTCTGAAGTTTTTAGGACCAGCAAAAGAATTCACTCTCTAGAGACAAAGGTAGCAAAAGTCCCAGTGACTATCTTCCTCTCCTAGATCAATGTCAAGCGCCACCCTCCGTTTTCCGGCCATTCTCGCCGCACGTCTAAGCAGTCGTCTTTCAGAATGCACTCCCATGTAGTTGCCTCATGTGACCCTCTCCTGAGTGATACCATCACTTAGAACCCTAATCCCAGATTCTGACATTAGGGAGGGACTACAGAAGGGGGAACCCATTTGCGTCTCTCCATTTTCTAGTGGTGATATTTTACACATACTGTATGGGTTTAAATTTGAAGTACCCTAGAAACAGACCTTGTAATCAAAAGGAGATTGAAAAAATAATGCAGAGAAGGCATTAATGAAGCTTTATGGATTTACACCATATCAAGAGAAGTCTCCAAAGACAGAAATGCACATCAAGCCTATTTCTTCTGACTCATTTCCTCTGGAGAAGCAGCTTAGGATAATTCAGGCAAAAGGCCACGAAATAATTGCATTGGTAACAGGAACCTGGTAGAAAAATAGAGAGGGGACTGCTAAATTAAACTCAAACAGGGCTTTCGTGGGGAGTCACATAGCATGTTTTTTGTTTCTCACTTAGGATAAAAAAAAAATCTAGTTTTCTTACATTTTTACTTGAAAAAAATCAGAGGCTAATTTAATGCTTTTATACAATAATTAGTGCAAATACACTAAGAGTGATCTTTTACATAATAATAAATCACATAGTAAAAATACACTTGAAAAGATTTTAGAGTAACTTTTCCTGCCAAATAACCTGTCAAATACATACAGCAATGCTTGGCTGCATTGGCCAAAAGCCTTGTGTGTTCATGAAGTGGCTAGGATTAACTGTGGTCACCCTATTAGTATCAACACTGACCTTTCCCCTTCTATGTATTCCTTCCTCACTGCCTGAAAAAAAGTAACTGGTTATAAAAACAATCAAAATGAATACTTTCAGATGCTCTTTCCCAAAACTGGGTCAGAGACTACTGGTGTATGTCCTGGATCTCAGAGGCATGGGAAGAAAGGTGGCTAAAGCAGAATCTATGAGAAAGAAATCAGAAACTAAGGTAAGAGAGGATGGGGCTGGGCATAGTGGCTCACGCCTGTAATCCCAGCACTTGGGAGGTAGATCACCTGAGGTCAGGAATTTGAGACTAGCCTGGCCAACATGGTGAAACCCCATCTCTACTAAAAATACAAAACTTAGCCGGGCGTGGTGGTGCGTGCCTGTAATCCCAGCTACTCAGGAGGCTGAGGCACGAGAATTGCTTGAACCCAAGAGGCAGAGGTTGCAGTGAGCGGAGATTGCGCCACTGTACTCCAGCCCGGGCAATGGAGAAATAACGGGTAAGAGAGGATAGGAGGGAGAGAAGGAAGGAAGGGAGAGAGGAAAAGAAGGAAAGAGGGAGGAAGAGAGACTGATAGAGGGAGAGTGAGAGGAAAAATATGTGGAGGAAAACAGTCAACAGTAATTAAGAGAGAAAATTAACCATGAGGAAGAAATAAGGGAAAGTCATAATATTTACCAAAAAAAAAAAAAAACCCTTGTGGTCAGGGAGAAAATGGCTGCTTTATTTCAAATTCAGGGTTAAACCTAAGAGGCAGAAATCCTTATACCTTCATATACATTTCTTTTAAAACTCCCCAGTGTCTGGAAGATGCTAAGGAACTAACTCAATATGTTAAGAACTAGTAAAAATAAATAAAGGCCGGGCACGGTGGATCATGCCTGTAATCCCAGCACTTTGGGAGGCTGAGGTGAGCAGATCATGAGGTCAAGAGATCGAGACCATCCTGGCCAACATAGTGAAACCCCAACTCTACCAAAAATACAAAAATTAGCTGGGCGTGGTGGCACGTGCCTGTAGTCGCAGCTACTCAGGAGGCTGAGGCAGGAGAATCACTTGAACCCTGGAAGCGGAGATTGTGGTGAGCCGAGATCGTGCCATTGCACTCCAGCCTGGGCAACAAGAGCGAACAAAACTCCATCCCAATAAATAAATAAATAAATAAAGAAAGAAAGAAAGAAAGAAAGAAAGAAAGAAAAGCAAAAGAATCAAGGATTTATCCATCCATTCCATATGAACTGTACTTCAAGGTACTAAATAGTTGGAGGTGAATTTCTCTTTGTAGGTGTATTCTGGCTAATGAGAAAAGGAATAACAATTAGAATATTACCAGTTTGTAACCTCTAATGATAAAGTCTATCTAGGCAATGCCAGTTATTAGCTGCTTCCTAATAAAATATGCAACACCACTACACAAAGAAAAGCTGAATCTGATTAAACATCTTGCTCTAACTTCCAACATAAAGGGGGAAAGAGGATGAAAAACATGTTAAGTGACAGTTCAAGGATACCGTCATCAAAATCCTGACTGTAAAAACCTTACAGGAGAAATAAACTAAACATTCCCATCAAAAGGCAGAGATTGTTGCTCTTTTTAATCTGTCTTATCTCCTTAGTTCTGTCTGTAGATACTTCAAATACAAAGATATAAAAATAAGTAAGTTAAAAATGAGAATATGGAAAACACACACACACACCACAAACAGTAAGCAAAAGAAAGCTGGAAGGGCGATAAAAACATTGGGCAAAATGGACTTTGGAGTAAGCAGTAGCAGTGGAGATAAGCAGGAAACTTCATAAAGATAAAATAGTGACTACAAGTGAAGGAAAAACTACAAATGCATATGGGCCTAATGACAGGGCTCCAAAATACAGGATGGAAAAACTGACAGAAGTAAAGGAAGAAAATCACAAATCCACAAGCAGTGTTGGAGATTTTAAAACACCTCGCTCAGTAATTGATAGAGTAACCAAGGGAAAAAAAAAGAAATCATAATATAGAAGAACTACAATGCTATCAACCAACCATAAAAATTTGGAAACAAAAAACCACAAAGATTCTAAAATAGGAAGAGTGGGTAGGTTGGTTAGGCATTTATCTGCCTCCTCTTCTAAACCAGTTCGCTTTCAAACATAATAACTAGGTACAGGTTTGCCACAGAATTGAAGAGAAAGAAAAGAACAGGAAAGGTGCTGAATTTAAGGAAAGAGTGGTCCATCTTTTATTTATATAGCCTTCAAATTCCAGAGTTTCCAAAGCCTTTTTTACACACATGATCTCGTTCCATCCTAACACTATCCTTTGAAAAGGCAGCCCACATTTCCGTAGCTCCATTTTACAGACAAGGAAGTTGAGCTCAGAGGCTGATTTTGCCAAACAAACAAAATCGCGAATCTGCTTCTAGATCAAAAGGGTGGACGTATTTTAAAGATCACCTGAGGGAATTTCCTGGGAATGTAGTGAAGTATCAATTATTTTCTTTCTAGAAAGTACATTTTCTGCTGGACACAGTGGCTCACACCTGTATTCCCACTTGGGAGGCTAAAGAGGGAGGAACACTTGAGCCCAGGATTTCGAGACCAGCCTGAGCAACACAGTACGACCCCCATCTCTAAAATATTTTTTTAAAATTAGCCAGGCATGGTCCTAGCTACTCAGGAGGCTGAGGCAGGAGGATCGTTGAGCCTAGGAGTTCAAAGCTGCAGAGAGCTATGATCATGCCACTGTACTCCAGCCTGGGCGACAGACAGAAAAAAAAAAAAGTATTTGGAAATATTTCCCCCAATATGTCCAAATATCCAAAGCAATTATATTAAGGGTATTGGCTCCCTGGTTAAGAACTGGGCTTTATTTTCACACACTCCCTGAAATGACAGAGCCAGAGATCAGGTAGGACCTAGAGAGAACAAAGTTACAAACCCTGTGTCCAAACAGCATCCTAAAATGAAACACTCCTGGATGGAACTCTTGGCAAACTCGGTGTTGACCAAACTCCCAGTTACCCATAAAAACTTATCAAGTTATGGTTTAGAAACAGATTCAAAGAAAGCAGTCTGCAGAAAATATGCAGATTTACTCTTTTAATTAGCAAAACACAGACTTTACAGATCTCATTACTGTATTTAGAGAATAAATCTTAGAGTAAAATGACTTTGTTTCTTGACTTGAACCAAATTATGTGGGTTTTTTTATAATTAGAAAACTTTATTGAAGAGCTTAAGAAATAATTTAAGTATCAATATTGAATCTTCAAAAACTCCTCCAGTAAGTCTATGACAGCTGCACAGTAATTCATAAATATATATTGTCTTAGATTTTCTTAATATTCACATCTGCCTTCTGTTCTTTGAAATTCTTTTTGTGTTTATGCTTAAAGATAGACATACAATTCAAGTATGTTCAGGTGAGGACTGGTTACTTAAATAGCATATATATGCTTTACATACACCTGTCTCGGGGTTCCACTGAAGCATATATTCTTCTAGGTATTTGGGGGACTGTGTCATTAAGGCTAATGGTGGTTTAATCTAAGAGGGAAAAAATACATGCATACCAAGGAATACTTTTCAGTTTCTTGGCAAAACACAAAAGAGAGGAAAAGTGATTTGACTTTTTAGCTCCAAATGCTTTCAATTTCTTAGGTAAGGTCAATGTAGAATCTGCTGAGATTTTTTTATAGAACCTGAGTGAATAAAATGCAGAGGTAAATCACTACTTTCTATTTAAAGCAAACTGGCTTTTTACAAAGCTTATGACCATTTTTAAAGAAAAAGAAAGGAGGCCAGGTGCAGTGGTGTATGCTTATAATCCCAGTGCTTTGGGAGGCCGAGGTGGGAACCTCATGTGAGACCAGCCTGAGCAACATAGTGAGACCCAGGTGTGATGGCTCATGCCTGTAATCCCAGCTACTTGGGAGGCTGATGTGGGAGGATCACTTGAGCCCAGGAGGGTGAGGCTGCAGTGAGCCATGATTGTGCTGCTGTACTCCAGTCTGGACAACGGAACAAGACCCTGTCTTGGAAAAAAAAAAAAAGGAAAAACACATGTTCTTCCCAGAAAATAAAAAATAGGCCAGAGTTTCTTGGTTCTTCTTTTTTTTTTGAGACAGGTCTCACTCTTTCACCTAGGCTGGAGTGCAGTTGCACAATCTCAGCTCACTGCATCCTCTGCCTCCTAGGTTCAAGCGATTCTCCTGCTTCAGCCTCCAGAGTAACTGGGATTACAGTTGCCCGCCACCACACTCGCGGCTAATTTTTTATTTTTAGTAGAGAGGGGGTTTCACCATGTTGACCAGGCTGATCTCGAACTCCTGACCTCATGTGATCTGCACGTCTCAGCCTCCCAAAGTACTGGAATTACAGGCGTGCACCACCGTACCTGGCCGGTTCTTCTTTATTCTGCCAGGCAGTCCACCCTAGGTGGGCAGGCTTCCTACATGGACTCCGAGGGGCTCTCTGGTCTCTGCTGATGTTGCTGGCATACCTGCTGTGGACACCCAGTAAAACAGTGGCTCCATACAATCATGAGAAAAAAGATGAATGTGACCATTACATTTCACACAGGCTTTGAAGGAACCATCAAACCAGTAACAACTCAATTACTCTTTGTGGCTTCTTTTTATTTTGAATCAATAATCTAGAAGTGAAGGTCTCCACAGCCCATTATGCCTTCACTGATCCACCTACTTCCCATGAACACCTGCTGAAGGAAAGGGATAAGGCAGCATGTGCTAAGATGCAGTGCTGCTTCTAAACACAATTTGTGGGGGGCAGGCATGAAACCCAAGTTCAGAAGTACTTAAGTACTGAGGTGATTACTCAACTATGAAAAGGTCTTTCAGGCGCACAACTGATTTTTAGCAGGTGCAGGGTATGAAGACCTTCATTGTGATTTTATAAAAGTAGGCTATGTTGCATGAGTATCTAAAAGTGGCTGAAAAACCGACTGCATGCTTTTAAGCCTAAAAATAACCCAGGACTAGAGCCAAACATGTACATTTCAGCAGAAAAGTGATAAACAGAAAGCCAAGCGGGTAATATGCTGAAGAATGAAGAAAGCCCACATGATGGCTTATGCTGACTTTAAAACTGAGTGAAACATTCAAACATTAAAGAAGTCAAAACAAATGCAGTTAGGTGTATACATCACCCCAAAAGAACCTATGGCTATTAAAGCTGCCATGAGGATCTTCTGAACTGTTAAAACCTTACTTACGTTATGCTACCAGTCTGATTCACCTTCAGTTTCAATAACTGATAGAAATTTCTTACCAAGACCCTCATTTTGGCATCATAAATGTTAATTTGTAGATCAGAATCATAAAACTACTAACTCCATATTCATTTGCTAATTTATGAGACAGAAAACATACAGTCCTTAATTCTAAAAAGGCCATTTAATATCTCACCCCTATTACTCTTCCAAGGAGGGAAACAGAGAGGGTGTCTGGAATTGCAGTAGAACACGTTTAGAACAACAGAAAAAACATATGGGGAAAAAAAAGCCCAATAAATATTCAATCTACAAGAAATATAGGAAAATAGGGGGAAATACTGCAACTACTTTGCTGTACCATGGAGATACATGGTAGCCCATGACCACTTCCTAGATTACTCTTTGGATACTCAATTCAATTGGCCTTAATTGTTTATAAAGTGTGCAACACAGGGAGGATCTGTCTTTAATTTAGTTCTGAAAGAGGCATGAGTGGACATAAACTCTAATCACAGAACACCGTAGATCATTAGGGCAATTAAGAACAGTTTCTAGTCTTGAAACCCCTCCACACAAATCACCTGCTAACCTTTGGATCCAGGTTTCAGACTTGCAAACACTTTGGGGTTCTTAAGGGCAAGTGAGAGCTCATTGAGGAAGGAAATAAAGTGGGAGTCTCTCTCAGATTTCTTTGACTCAAAAATGACGACAATGGTAAAGTGAGGTTCGGGGCGGGTTAGGAAGTAGGTACTCTGAACTTTGTCGTCATAGAAGTGGACCACTTTCTCCAAGCTGTTCAGATCAGATGTGCGGTCCGTCATGATCATGATGACATTGGGCCAGTGCATGACTGGCCTGTCGCTGGGCAGAGACACTACAGCTGGATACTGGTCCACACCCTTGGGGGCCTCTCTGTAGGAATGGGGGTGGTGATAACCATGACCCTGAAAACTCTCAGAACCCCTGTTGTCAAAAATTAAGGACACATTGGCAGCGTCATATTTCCTGATGAAGCTGGAAATCTTTCCAAAAAAGTCTGGGTTAGCTTTTGCTGTCAACGTTTTCATTTCTGAAGCAGTAGTTTGTCGGCTCAGAGCCTCGTGAAAGTAAAAGCTAAACTTGGCAAGAAGCATGTTTTTGAGTTTCATCAGCCAAAGGAAAAGGTGTGGAGGCTGCACGGCCTTCTGAGACTGCCCTCCAAACAGATGTTTCTTGGTCTCCCGCTGTTTCTCAAAGATCTGGCCCCAGGTCTGCAGCTTGGTGTGCGCACTGTGTAAATTAACCAGAGACGGGAGGAACTTCCACTCTGAGACCTGGGCCTGGGCTTTCAGGAGATGACACAGGACGTCAACTTCCAGCTGGAAACTGCTTTCCAAAGGACTGAGGATTGGGTGGTGAAATCTAAAGGGAAGAGAGAAATTAATAGAGATACGTGGAAATGTTACTTCACTTGCCACACTGACATTTTTCTAACCACAAAGCAACAATATGGCCAAACAAATAATATTATGTTTCAGGACAGGGGAAGAAAAGATGGAAGAACTACATGTTGATTTATTTTAAAATTCTGATATAATTTCACCATTTCAAAATTATGTCAACATCATATTTTCCTGTGGAAACAGCCTGAGAATAGTGGCCACTTTCTTTTCAACAACGGAAATACCGACTTAGCTACAAGTCATTTTTTTTTTTTTTTAATTTTAGACTGGGTCTTGCTCTGTCACCCAGGCTGGAGTGCAGCTGTGCAATCATGGCTCGCTGTAGCTCAATTCCTGGGCTCAAGTGAGCCTCTCGCCTTAGCCTCCCAAGCAGCTGAGAATATAGGCACACACTCTGTTTTCTGTGGAGACAAGGTCTCCCTGCGTTTCCCAGGCTGGCTTCAAACCCTAAGTGTTCTTCCCGCCTTGGTCTCCCAAAGTGCTGGGATTATAGGTGTGGGCCACCATGCCTGGCCTAAATTAGCTATAATTCTTTCTGAGTGTATTTTGTTTATTCTGGGAATTGTATGACTAAAACAATCATTGAAACAAGGCATGCTCTTTTCAGAGTGTGGTCCTAAAGAGGCAGAGGTAAAACAAAAAAAAGTCACTAAAACATCTGTTGAATGTGTAGATGACACATATAAACTCATTTAATGTTCACAGTAATGCCATGAGGTAGTAAACCTGTCTTGCAGATGAGAGTACATACTATAAGCTTATATGGAAAACACAGTAGATAAAATAAATGTTTGTTAAAGAAATAGAGCATTTATTAGACAGTCCTTATTCAATCCTGGTTCCCAAATTCCCTTCATCTTTAATTATAGTTAAAAACAAAATGGTGGCCAGCCTGGCCAACATGGTGAAACCCCATCCTTACTAAAAATACAAAAATTAGCCAGGCATGGTGGCGCGTGACTGTAATCCCAGCTACTAGGAAGGCTGAGGCACGAGAATTGCTTGAACCTGGGGGGGCGAGGTTGCAGTGAGCTGAGATAGCGCCACTAAACTCCAGCCTGGGCGACAGAGCAAGACTCTGTCTCAAACAAACAAACAAACAAATGGTGACCCAATAAGAAATAGCTAACACTTCAATCACTTTCCATTTATCTTAGGATAAAACCCCAAATCCGTAAAAAGGCCTAGAAGGCACTGAATAATGTAGTCCCTTCCCAGTTTGAGCCACATTCTTATTCTTCTCACTTTCTCCAGATATTAATTAAATAACTGCATATGTAACTATACTACAAGTTCAAGACAGTAGTGCAATTTGACTTCCACTTGTCCTAGACAAAATGTATAAAAGTTTTTGATGTCGGGCACAGTGGCTCATTCCTATAAACCCAGCACTTAGGGAGGCAGAGGTGGGTGGACTGCTTGAGCCCAGAAGTTCATGAGACCAGCCTGGGCAACATGGAAAAACCCCATCTCTATAAAACATTCAAAAATTAGTCAAGTGTGGTGGTGTGCACCTGTGGCCCCAGCTACTCAACTCAGAAGGCTGAGGTGGGAAGATCACCTGAGCCCAGCAAGGCTGAGGCTAGTGGGCTGTGATCGCACTACTGCGCTTGACAGAGGGAGACTCTGTCTCCAAAAAAAGTTTTTGACTATGAGCTATAGTAAAAAACACACTTTATATTGTGACCAAGTACCTGCACACATAAATATTATTTTATTTCAATATTTTCTTACTATGTACAATGTACTGTGCTAAATTTGTGCTTGAGTCATAATGTTCTAGAGGCAAAGGAGCGAATAGAGGAGGCAGCTATTACTTCCGCTATTGATATTTTCTAATATATGTTAAATATATTTTATTTTCTACTTGATATTTTCTAATATATATTAAATATATATTTATTTTCTACTATATATATTAAATCAGATTACTAACTCACTAAGTTAACTTTATAACCCATGGATTATAACCCATGGAGTATATATATTATATACTACCTGCTGTTTGTAAAACACTGTTCTACTTCACATGTAATAAAGTAATGTTTAGAGGGAAAAGAACATGACGTGGGACATCCTCTCTTCTAGGCACAGGGAAAAAAGGGCAAGTTCAGGGACCCTAGACAAGTGACAGCATGACCCATTTTCATCAATACTGTACTTCTTCCTTATTTTTCAGGTCTCCTCGTCAGTCACTTCTCTAGAAAAGCTTTCTCTGTCTACTTCCAGACGAGGTCAGGTTCCCCAGTTACATCCTCTCATTTCCTGGTACCTCTCTCCCACTTCAGTAGTCTGACCATGTAATTTCTCAGGAAAACAGACATATGGCCACCCTAGTTGAACTCCTCCTAAAGTGGAAGTAATAGCTGCCTCCTCTATTCGCTCTTTTGTCTATCCAGAACATTATGACTCAAGCAGAAATTTAGTCAATGTGGTGACCAACTATGTAAAGATATGAATCCAAGTCTCTGCCTCATTAACTCTGCCTGCTGGTTATGGGCTGAACGAAGTTCTATAACAGTGGAATAGAATGGCAGGGAGAGTCCTTTCTGTACCGACCACACGGAGCTTTCTTGCTCAGTTTCTCTTCTGAGAAACGCCTAGTGGCTGCCAGGCCTGATACATGCTCCTTCTCTAGAAGTCTACATCAAGCGCTTACACTCTTCCTGAAGATTCACAGCACCTGCAGAGGCTGCGGAATCACCTCAGCAAGTGATCCCACTGTAAAGGCAGGGGAAGTACTTGTATTTATTGAGCACATTATATGTTCCAGGCACTATGGTAGATGATCCACAGGCCTGAGTGCATTTGATCACTTCATTGTTAATGAGATGGACGCTTCTCACACAGTTCTATTTTGGCTGCTGGTGAAAAAGCACACGCTGGTTATCAACTAAACAATTAGGAAAAAAAAAATCACAAGTATATCTAGGATTTTTGTTTAAATCTACTTAAATACTAATTAAAAGGATTACAGTTAAGAGAATCCATACTAGGTTGGACATTGTAAGAGATAAACCGATTATCATGTGAAATGTCATTATTCATGTTATCTGCATTTTACATCAACATCCTTCCAGCTGAGGCAGCTAAAACATTGGTGAGAACAAGTCTAATAATATGCACAATCCATGGAATACTATGTAGCCATAAAAAGGAACGAGATCATGTCCTTTGCAGGGACATGGATGAAGCTGTAAGCCATTATCCTTAGCAAACTAACGTTAGTAGGAACAGAAAACTAAACACTGCATGTTCTCACTTTACAGGGACATGGATGAAGCTGTAAGCCATTATCCTCAGCAAACTAACATAAGAACAGAAAACTAAACACTGCATGTTCTCACTTACAAGTAGGAGCTGAACAATGAGAACACGTGGACACAGGGAGGGGAACAACATACACTGGTGCCTACTTGGGGAGGGAGGTGCCGGGGAGAGCATAAGGGAAAAGAGTTAACGCATGCTGGGCTTAATACCTAGGCGATGGGCTAACAGGTGCAGCAAACCACCACAGCAGATGTTTACCTATGTAACAAACCTGCACATCCTGCACATGTACCCTAGAACTTAAAAAAATTAAAGTAAAAAAATAAATAAATACACAAAAAATCAGAAAGATAAACCAGATCTCAAATCTTCTAGCTTATGTGTTTAATTAATTTGGACTTTTCAAACATTATATATTTTAGAATGAACACTAAGAAAGTTTAGGCTGACAGCAGTTGCTCATATCTGTAATCTTAGCACTTTGGGAGGCCAAAGCAGGAGGATCATTAGGAGCCCAGGAGTTTGAAACCGGCCTGGGCAACATAGTGAGACCCCTGTCTCTACAAAAACTTAAAGTATAAAAAAATTAGCGAGGCCTGGTGGAGTGCGCCTGTAGGCCTAGATACTTGGGAGGCTGAAGTGGGAGGATTGCTTGAGCCTGGGAGGTTGAGGCTGCAGTGAGCCATGATCACACCACTGCACTCCAGCATGGACAGCAGAGTGAGACCCTGTCTTTAAAAAAAAAAAAAAAAAAAAAAAAAAAAAAAGCTCACTTCAGCAGCACATATACCGAAATTGGAATGATACAGAGAAGATTAGCATGTCCCCTAAACAAGGATAACACTTTTTTTAAAAATCTACTTAAATACTATATATTTTTTAAAATGTTTTAAATGTACACATGCAAAACCCCATTATAGAGTAAGTCTCAAAATCTTTGAATTGTAAGAAAGCCACCTTAGCTTTTAGGCCCCTTGACACTTATAAGCATTAAATATCACAAACTTCTATAATCATGGCTATTAGGAAAATCTGCCCAGCAACTAGAAACATAGTAAGACTGTTAATCACAGGATTAACGACATGAAATTAGAGAAAATTCTAGTACAAATAACACTATTGTTATCTTTCTACTGCTTTTGGCTGGAAATCATCATTTATAGGCAATGCTCTCCTTAAGAGGACATAAATTCCCTGTCCAAACCTTCAGAAAGAATTCCGAACAAGCTCTTCCATAACATACACTAAAAGTGCTTAAGTGCTCAACATTTATTAAAGATAAATGTGAATGTTGAAGCTATTTTTCAACCTCAAGAAGAGCTAAAAATTCATGTTAATGTTAGTCTGCCAAGACTTAGAGATTAGCATTATGATGTATCATTTCCCTGTTTCTACTGCCATGTGCCTCATAGCTATTCACAACTCGTATTATAGGAGGCTCTGTTAAACGGTTGTAATCCAAAAATATCCACCTAAGCTACGGCAGCAAGCTTGAAAGAGTCTGAATAGTCTTAATACAGAATAAATTAACAACTATTTGCAGAGATCATCTGCTCTGAGGAAAGGAAGGAAGGAAAAAGGGAAGGAAGGAAGGAAGGAAGGAAGGAAGGAAGGAAGGAAGGAAGGAAGGAAAAAGGGAAGGAACAAAGGAAGTCTCCATAGAATAGAGGAAAATATAAAATGAATAGATTTGTGTAATATTCTAATGAAACACTAAACTCCACTTTAGAAACACTGCCTTTCTCCT
The DNA here is from genome assembly GCF_049350105.2 of Macaca mulatta. Taxonomy (NCBI): domain Eukaryota; kingdom Metazoa; phylum Chordata; class Mammalia; order Primates; family Cercopithecidae; genus Macaca; species Macaca mulatta. Next base: position 71,338,545 of record NC_133416.1, read on the forward strand.
TTGCAAATCTGCACCATGGAGTTCTTTCCTAAAGGTGTATGTTCTTATTTGTTTATTTATTTATTTATAGGCAGGGTCTCACTGCACAGCTCAATGCAGCATGAACCTTCCAGGTTCAAGGAATCCTTCCACCTCAGCTCCCTTAGTAGCTGGGACACCAGGCACACACCACCACACCCAGCTAATTTTTTAAGTTTTTGTAGAGACAGGGTCTTGCTGTTTCCTGGGGTGGTCTTGAACTCCTAGCCTCAAGCAACCCTCTTGCTTTAGCCTCCCAAAGTTCTGGGATTACAGGTGTGAGCCACCACGCCAGGCCAAAATGATAAATTTTTTTTTTCACATGTGCAGAACGTGCAGCTTTGTTATATAGGCATATGTGTACCACAGTGGTCTGTTGCACCCAAAATTATAAATTTTATGTAATGTACATTTTTACCATGACAAAGCAAAATCTGTAACATCTTTTCATTAAACAACTTGTTTACTAATTCTTAAATACCAATACATTGAAGATATAAAAAATTACCCAGAGATGTGCCCTACTGGACCTTCCATGGCAGAAGGAGGCATTTATAATGAATACAAAGTAGAAACTAATACATTTATTATGAATAAAATAACATTTCAGAGGAAGGAACAATTCCTTTTGGTCAAAAGATTGTGGAAGCCATAGAGGAGATGGCATTTGAATTGAGCTATGATGCTTAAAATAGCTAAGAGGTAGAAACAACTCCAATGCTCACTGACAAATGAATGGATAAAGAAAATATGGTACATACATACAAATGGAATATTACTCAGCCTTAAAAAAAGAAGGAAATCCTGTCACATGCTACAACATAGGTGAACCTCACGGACATTATGGTAACTGAAATAAGTCAGTCACAAAAAGACAAATACTATATGATTCTACTTATATGTGATATCCAGAGTAGTCAAACTCATGGAAACAGAAAACAGAACAGTGGTTGCCCAGGGCTGGGAGGGGGGAAAATGTTGGTCAATGAGTATAGGGTTTCAGTGAGGTGAGATGAAAATATTCTAAAGATCTACTACAAAAGACTGTGAATATACTTAACACTACTGAACTGGATACATAAACAAAGTTAAAATGATAAATCTGCTGGGGGCGGTGGCCTATGCCTGTAATCCCAGCACTTCGGGAGGCTGAGATGGGCGGGTCCCTTGAACTCACAAGTTCAAGACCAGCCTGGGCAACATGGCAAAACCCCATCTCTACAAAAATACAAAAACTAGCTAGGTGTGGTGATATGCGCCTATAGTCCCAGCTACTTGGGAGGCTGAGGCAGGAGAATCTCTTGAGCCCGGGAGGTGGAGGTTGCAGTGAGCTGAGATCAGGCCACTGCATTGCAGCCAAGGTGATACCGCCAAATCTTGTTTCAAAAAAAAAGAAGATGGTAAATTTGATATTATGCATTTTTTTTAACAAAATAGAAAAGCAGGAGGAAGAGTAGGCAGGATTTTGCCATATGAAGATAGGGGCTTGATTTTCCAGCCCCAATCTTCTCCCATTCATGATTCCTCACCCTTTGTTTTGTAACTTTGCAGCTCCTTTCCTATGATGGAATATGGACTGGGCCACCTAACTTGCTCTGGCCAAAGAGATGCTAACAGATTGGATGCAAGCAAAGGCTTAAAATGAGCTTAGATGGGTCATACTTTTGAGCTTTGGACATTGCTACTGGGTAGCTACTTCCCCTCCAACCTTAGGCTCAGAATGAACACATGTGGAGCAGACCCAAGCCCAACGCTCACAGTAAAAAGTCAAACCCAGTGAAACAAACAGTGTTAAGCAGAGCTACCCACCTGAACCTTGCTCAGGTCAGCCAACCCTAGTAGGTCTGCAAACCCACAAGTGTAAATTTGGAGGTCTGTTATGCAGACTTATTGTGGCAATAGCAAACTGATACATGATAGAACAATAAAAGGACATTCTGAGCATAAAAATAACAGGATCCCAAGCAGAGAGGTAGGAAATGGCAAATCCTTATGACAAACATATTGAGTATTAGACTATGGGCTGTTTTTGGACTTCTGCTTAAAATCCTCAATGATCACTCTCTCTCTCTCTCTCTCTCTCTCACACAATCTCACTCTGTTGCCTATGCTGGAGTGCATTGGCGCAATCGCAGCTCAATGCAGCCTCCACCTCCCGGGTTCAGGTGATACTCCTGCCTCAGCATCCCAAGTACCTGGGATTACAGACACACACCACCACACCTGTCTAATTTTTGTATTTTTAGTAGAGATGGGGTTTCACCATGTTGGCCAGGCTGGTCTCAAACTCCTGACCTCAAGTGATCCGCCCACCTTGGCCTCCCAAAGTGCTGGGATTACACGCATTAGACACTGCGCCTGGCTCTTTTTAAGTTTCTTTCTTTGTAGTAAGAATTTGGCTGCAATGTAAAGCACTTGATGGGAGGTAGCAGATGAATTTGAAAAGATAGGCTGGGGCACTATCACGGAAGACTTTGAAGGTCTTCACTATTAAAATCTAAGCATGTCAAATGCTTGCTCTTTGGCCAGAGCAAGTTAGGTGGCCCAGTCCATATTCCATCATAGGAAAGGAGCTGCAAAGTTACAAAACAAAGGGTGAGGAATCATGAACGGGAGAAGATTGGGGCTGGAAAATCAAGCCCCTATCTTCATATGGCAAAATCCTGCCTACTCTTCCTCCTGCTTTTGCTTATTAAATTTTCATTGAGCAATAATTAACCCTGTTAACTATACACATGCAACTAACAAAATGTCTTATTAACAGCCTTATCATCAAAAATCTTTTTTTGACGAAAAGTGGGCATAAGGGCTAAATAAATTGTAGTTCTGCCTTTTGTGAGAAATTTGTGAATTAAAGCATTCAGATCAAGAAAGTGTACTTCCTAAAATGCAAACAAATATATGTAGATCAATTTTTTAATGTTCTTTAAATTCTAGCTATAAAATTATTTTTATATTTTATTAAATTTAAGAATTAAAATCGGCTGGGCGCGGTGGCTCAAGCCTGTAATCCCAGCACTTTGGGAAGCCGAGACGGGTAGATCACGAGGTCAGGAGATCGAGACCATCCTGGCTAACACGATGAAACCCCGTCTCTACTAAAAAAATACAAAAAACTAGCCGGGCGAGGTGGCGAGCGCCTATAGTCCCAGCTACTCGGGAGGCTGAGGCAGCAGAATGGCGTAAACCCGGGAGGTGGAGCTTGCAGTGAGCTGAGATCCGGCCACTGCACTCCAGCCTGGGCGACAGAGCAAGACTCTGTCTCAAAAAACAACAACAACAACAAAAAAAAGAATTAAAATCACGGAATGATTTATTATTGCCATACCATAGAGATTTTTTTAATGTTCTAGAATGCATAAGTGATGGCTCTCTTCTTTCTTTAAAAGTATTATTTCTTAATATTATAGTCTTGATTTAGGAAAGTAAATATTAATTTGCATTTACAATCTGTCTTGCAAATTTGTTTTAACCATGAAACAGAAAAATTAGCCAGAATTTTCTTTTATACCCACAAAACAATAAATAAATGTGTAAAAACTTCTGCAGAATCAGAAAATGTTCCATTGGTGCTTCTTTGGAAAACAAAAACAAAAACCCGAGTTCTACTGCTCCTCAAAAGTACTCAAGGAACAGCAGATACTGTGACCTTATACAAGATAAGTTCATGTTTCTTCTGCTAAATGGCACACAATTAAACTTACATAATTATATTATTAATATAGTTCAATTTGTTAATAATTCAATTTGAAATGCAGAATCACAAATGACTGTGATTCCTAAACAAGAACTTATATATGCTTAATAACGTTATAAACTGGCCAGGTGCAGTGGCTCACACCTATAATCCTAGCACTTTGGGATGCTGAGCGGGGGTTGATCACCTGAGGTCAGGGGTTCGAGACCATCCTGGCCAACATGGTAAAACCCGGTCTCTACTAAAAATACAAAAATTAGCTGGGCATGGTGGCAGGTGCCTGTAATCCCAGCTACTTTGGAGGTTGAGGCAGGAGAATCACTTGAACCCAGGAGGTGGAGGTTGCAGTGAGCCGAGATTGCACCATTGCACTCCAGCCTGGGCAACAAGAGCAAAACTCCATCTCATTATAAATTTATCAAAAAAGGAAGCCTTTTTTAATACCATTCTACTGTGAACACAACTGGCTTTCAGAAGAAAAAAACCAAAACATACTTTCCATTCATCTGTGAAAGCAGACTAGACATTGCAATAACTCATATAGGATCTACATGTTAAATCAAGGCCAGAGGTTTAGATTCCATGCTATTCATCACACTCATTAATTTTTTAATACAAAGGCATTTCAGCATTTGAAGCATAGTACTATTCACAAAATTTGTTATAAGAGTTCTGACATGGATCAGCTACACTGGGACATTCCCTGAAAGATAAATGGATCCTTTGGGAAGAGGTTTAACTTTTTCAATATAACAGAATACCAAAATATGAATTATTTCTTTAGAACACTGAAACCATAAAAGAGAAATGTTTGGTGTAGCACAGATGCCAGATCAAAAAGTCTACAGAAAAAAGCACATTAACCTAGCAAAGGGCAAAATCATGTTAGTTGATACATAAAGGAATCCCACTTCCCAGAGAACATCATTATACAGAAGTTCAACTTTTCAGAATTCCTTAAAGAATTTATGTTGTTCAAATTAACCCAAAGCCTCTAATTTAGATCATTTTCAGGCTAGGATGTGTCTGTGATCAGTCATTCCCTATTAATTAGAGAAAGGCCACATGGGTGGAAGATGGAAATTGTAGATGAAAAAAGACATCTCTTGTCCATACTGTAATCCAGTTCCATCCAACTCCATCAATATCCACTCAGAGGATGAGGGTTACAGCTAAGAACTGCCCTAAGAACTTTGAAAATTAAATCTGCAGGGAAAAGGAGAAACTCCTAAGGCTCTGGGAAGTGGGGTGTTTCAAAGAAGGTTTACAGATGATAGGGCCTTGGTGCGTGGCTTACACCTGTGGAAGGCCAAGGCAGGACGACGGCTTGAACGCAGGAGTTCAAGACCAGCCTGGGCAATATAACAAGACCCTATCTCTCTGCAAAAAAAATAAAATAATTATCCAGGGGTGGTGGCATGCTCCTGTAGTCCTAGCCACTTGGCAGCCTGAGGTGCAAGGATCACTTCAGCCCAGGCAGTCGAGGCTGCAGTGAGCCAAGATAGCGCCAATGAACTCTAGCCTGGGTGACAGAACAAGACCTCATCTCAAAATAAATAATGATAGGGCACAAATTTAAAACAATTAATACTAATCATTCCTAGGAGACACACACATACACATGCACACACACACATCAGTAAGGTTCAGTACCTGTTCTATCCTGGAGTTGACATCTTTCTCTTAGTTACCCAGTTTTTTTGTGTGCAGAGACCATGTATCATTATCACAGGGAACTCTGAAAACAGAGGTTTCTGGGCACATAACCAGAACCACTAAATTTTACCCTGTTAGGAAAGAGGAGGAAGGGCTCAGGGATGGGTATTTTTCTTAAGCTTCCCAAAGAGCTCAGCAAACCACTTTTACATTAGCATTTGGGAATCATTACATGAGATCTCTTCCCCTTAGGAATCATATCCTTAACTGTACTTCAGTTTTGGGGCTTCAAAAAACCATTTTATTAAAAGAAAACATGCTAATCAGATTGGAAGAAGAAATAATATTTCCAAAAATATAAAATTTTTAAATGGTTAAAAAAAGTAAGCGTATATACTTATATGCATAGCCTATTTCTCAGGAATGACAGCAAGAACTTGCTAACTTTAGGTCAGGCGCAGTGACTCACACCAATCCTAGCACTTTGGAAGGCTGAGGTGGGAGGATTATTTGAGGTCAGGAGTTCAAGACCATCCTGACCAACATGGTAAAACCCCATTTCTACTAAAGATACAAAAACAATTAGCCAAGCATGGTGGTGCATGCCTGTAATTTCAGCTACTTGGGAGGCTGAGGCAGCAGAATCACTTGAATCACGGAGGTGGAGGTTGCAGTGAGCTGAGATCGTGCCACTGCACTCCAGCCTGGGCAACACAGCAAGACTCCATCTTAAAAAATAAATAAATAAATAAAACCCTGCTAACTTTAGTTGCATCTTAAAGACAGGAACTAAGTGGCTAAGGGGAAGGAAGAAGACTTTCCATTGTGTTATACTTTATAAATGTTGACCCATGTGAACATATTACATATCAAACAATAAATAAAAAGAAAATTTAGAATATGTCATAAAAATCAAAGAGCTATGACAATAAAAAATAAAAGGCAACTATAAAGAACATTTTGGAGACAACTGGGGAAATCTGAACATGGGCTATATATTATACAAAGGCAGAAAATCAGTGTTAGATTTCCTGAATGTAAAAACTGTTTTTTCATTCAAAATTGTGTTACGATTATGTATGGTTCTTAGAAGACAAAATCTGAGTATGTAGGAGGAAAACATCATGAAGATTGCATTTTACTTCCAAATAACTCAGGGAAGTACAATCATATACAGTGATAAGGCAAATGTGGCAAAATGTTAACAATTTGTGAACAAAGGTGAAGGATAGTTATATGTTCATTGTAAAAAAATTTTTTTTTAGTAACAGCTTTACTCTTAATTACTTCATGTACCATCCTTTTAAAGTATACAATTCAATGGTTTTAATATATTTGCAGAATTGCACAACCATCACCACGATCAATTTTAGAAAAGTCTCATGGTCCCGAAAAAAGCAATCCCCAAAAAAGCAATCCTGTGCCCATTAGCAATCACTCCTCCTTCCCCTCCAACTCCTGGCAACCATTTTCTGTGACTATGAATTTGTAGTCTACTTTCTGTGTCTATGACTTTGCCTGTTCTGGATATTTCACATAATGGAAATTATGTGATTTCCATGTGGCCTTTTATGACTAGCTTCTTTCCCTTAGCATAATGTTCTCAAGGTTAATCCATGTTGTTGCATGTGTCAGTACTTCATTCCTTTTTATTGCTGAATAATATTCCATTGTATGGATATACCACATTTATTTATCCATTCATCCATTGGTCAATGGACATTTGGGTTGTTTCTGCCCTTTGGCTATTATAAATAATGCTGCTATGAACATTCATGTCAATATTTTTATGTGTGGACATATGTTTTCATTTTTCTTGGATCTATACCTAGGAGTAAAATTGCTGATCACATGGTAACTATGTTCATTATACTATACTTGCAACTTTTTATAGCATTAAAAATTTCAAACTAAAAAATTAGAGGAAAACTTTTATAAAGAAAGAATAGGCTGCACACAGTAGCTCACTCCTGTAATCCCAGCACTTTGTGAGACCGAGGTGGGCGGATTGCTTCAGCTCAGGAGTCTGAGACCAGCCTGGGCAACATGGAGAAACCCCGTCTCTACCAAAAATACAAAAAAATTAGCCAGGCACGGTGGTGCACACCTGTGGTCACAGTGGCTTGGTGGGCTGGGGTGGGAAGGTCGCTGAACCCCGGAGGTGGAGGTTGCAGTTTGCTGAGATCATGCCACTGCACTCCAGCCTGGGCAACAGAGCGAGACCATCTCAAAAAAAAAAAAGAAAGAAAGAATAGTAACATAATAGTATATTAACCAAACTATCTTACACTCAGAAATAATATGTATATACGTGGTTGTAGGTAGCACACAACTCATATTCCTAGGAAGAGAATGTAGTAAATGCTTCCTACGTCTTCTGAAGAACTAATTTATTGACTTGCAAAATGATCAGCAAAGAGCAATTATTTATCTGGACTAGATAAAAAATATCTCCATTTTTAATAACACGCAATGATGCATACAGAAAAGAATATGGGCTCTGAAGTCACACAGCTAAGCTGTATGACTCTAAGCAAAGTGTTCAACTTCTCTGGAACTCTATAAAAGGTGTACTATTTTACACCTATACTTCAAATCAGGTAACAGAGAAGAAGGTCTTGCATAGTGTCTGGCACACAGTAGTTGCTCAACACATGCTAATTTCCTTCAGAATAGGTATATATAAATATTCCCCCCACCACCACCTTTTCCTACAAGGTGAAAAATCAATTGCTGTTTTATTAAAGAACAATGACATTTTAGTTTTCAAACCATAAAACTGTATGAGTCTACTACCAAGTTGTTTTATTTCTGGCCTTTCATCTGAGCTCTAGACCCCCATTTCCAACTGCCTGCTAAATCTTTACTCGAAAATCTGCTAGCAACTCACACTCAACTTGCCCCAATTTTAGCCTACTACCTTCCTTCTAAACCAGCTCCTCTTCATTTCCTCTTGTCTTTTCAATTCTGTAAACAATATTATCACTGGAGGGGCAAAACCTAAGTATCACCTTTGACAGCAACCTCTCATTATTCCCACCATCCTGTTGACAAGACTTATAGCCTTCTTGTCAGCATCTCTTTTCCCACTGTCTTGCAACCATGAGGCCCTCCTACCGCCTATTAGCTACCCTCGTAGCCTGCTACACTAACCTTTTCTCCTGTAACCTCTCGCTTCACCATCCCATTACACACACAGTGCCACAGTAATTAGTCTAAGATGAGAACATGACACTCCCTGTTCAAAACTTTTCATGGTTCCCCACTACTTACCAAATTAAGTAAAAATTTTCAACCTGGAACACAACTATTCACTCATTTCTTCAATAAACATCTATTGGGCATCTATTATATGCTAGGCTCCGTTGCAGGTGCTAAAGGCACAGCAGCTGTGATGGAGCTCACATTCTAGTTTTTGAGAAAAGGAAAGAAAAAACACCCTAAACAAACAACAGTAAATTCAGATGGCAATAAATTAGGAGAATAAGCTTGTGACTAAAAGCAGAATAGTATTGGTAGGATAGTGAGAGAAGGTTTCCCTGAACCAAGACTTAAAGATGAGAAGACAACTACAATAAGAACTTTCCAGGGAGAAAGACCTGCAAGTAACAAAACCCTGAGGCCTTTTTGTATTCTGAAATATCCTCCCATCTCAAACACCTGCTGTCTTCTTTCCTACAGTTGCTTTCAAAATCCTACCTGCCATTAAAAGCTCAACTTGGCTGGGCGTGGTGGCTCATACCTGTAATCCCAGCACTTTGGGAGGCCGAGGCAGGCGGATCACAAGGTCAGGAGTTCGAGACCAGCCTGACCAACATGGTGAAACCCCATCTCTACTAAAAATACAAAAAAAATTAGCCTGGCCAGGTGGCGTGCACCTGTAATCTCAGCTACTCAGGAGACTGAGGCAGGAAAATCGCTTGAACCCAGGAGGCGGAGGTTGCAGTGAGCCAAGATTGTGCCACTGCCCTCCAGCCTGGGTGACAGAGTGAGACTCCATCTCAAAAAAAAAAAAAAAAAAGCTCAGATTCTACATTATCCATGAAGTCTCCTTGAATCTTCCGACTTTGCTCCCTTCCCCCATTCCATTAATCAGATGGGTATTTGCCTTCATCTGGGAATATGAATTAACATATTCACCTTTCTCTTTAAGCAAACATATCTGAACTCATATATCCAAAGGAGTGAAATACTTCAAATAAATCATTTTCCATTCAGTCCAACATACAATTACTAAGTGCCTACTATGTGCAAGGCACTATTTCAGGCTGCAGGCTCTAGGGACACAAAAATAAAACTAATTCATTTCACTGACTTTCAGTCACTTTCAGGCACTCACAATGCTTCTGAAATTCTTTTGGTATTGCTTTTTGTGCCAGGCAGTGGGTGGCACATCACAAACATTCTCATTTCTTTATCAGCAGCAATGTCCTTCCAATAAAAGCAATTTTCCAGTTGATCCACATTTTTTAAAAAATACTTAAATTTGGTTCCAAATAACTCTTTGGCCACTCAAAAATACTTAAGTATGTCCTCCTTAAAAGTAGATGCTTGCCTCCACTAAGAATACTTAAAATGAAATCTAAACTCTATGGCACAAACTCTAAAAGCAATTACAAAGGAGTTTCCAACACATGTTAAATAATGGACTTGTTCAAAGGAACGAGCAGATAACTCACTGATTACTTTAAAAGGGACAACATCTGTTTGAATAATAATTTGTTAAAAATTCACATTATTTTCAGCCAGGTGCATTGGCTCACGCCTGTAATCCCAGCACTTTGGGAGGCGAAGGTAGGTGGATCACTTGAGGTCAGGAGTTTAAGACCAGCCTGGCCAATATGGTGAGACCCTGTCTCTATCAAAAAAAAAAAAAAAAATACAAAAATTAGCTGGGCGTAGTGGCGTGTACCTGTAATCCCACCTACTCAGGAGGCTAGGGCAGGAGAATTGCTTGAACCCAGGAGGTGGAGGTTGCAATGAGCTGAGATCGTGCTACTGCACTCCAGCCTGGGCAACAGGGTGGGATTCCATCTCAAAAAAATATATATATGTATATCTATATATATATATACACACACACACACACACACATATATATAGAGATTCATATTATTTTACTACGCTACAATTTGGTTTCCAGAAAAAAGAAATTTCTATTATTTTATATATAATTCTCTTGTTGTATGAACTCTTTCCTAAGCAGCAAAATCAGTTCTAATACAAGTTTTATGATTACTTCACTCTCGGTCTTCTGCTATGGCCTAGCAGCCAGTATAGTGTTAATACGACCAATGAAGGTGCCTAATGTGTACCTGTTAATGAAGATGCATAAAATGTAATCCAGTTATTTATTTCATAGTTATGTCATCACAGATTTTCATTAACAGTGTAGAGAAAAACTCTTGAGCTTCTGTGGGATTAATAGGACAGCCAGGTTTTCTCCCTCCCTCCTCCCCACACTGACCTGGAGCTGTATTTTTTCAGGATGGCATCCAAAAGGCCAACGAGCTCTTCAGCATTGATGAACTTCTGTGTGCTGAGGGTGTACATCTTCTCATAGAAGTCTGCGATCTCCATCCGAGCCTGAACAAAGAAGCAGAGCTGCTCTGACAGGTGGGAAAGGAGTTCTTCTACATGAGGAGCAGTCCCACCCAGGGCACCACGGCCAGTCACCACCTTCTTCAGCTCATTATGCAAGGAAGTATAGATGGTGCGGATGGAATCCTTCCTGCTGAAGAAAGACTGGCCCCCTGGTAGGCAAAAGACATAAGCACATGACAAGTAAGAAGGAGAAACCATAAGTACCAAACACCTACCAGCATCCAAAAGCAAAGAATCCAAACCCACTGAGCTCCATAAGTTTTCATCTACCATATTCTCTTGTCTCCTATGATTGAGATATGGATACTTTATGATTCATAATTTCCCTAAGGAATAAGCTAAACGAATACCTGATAGAATTCATTACTGTAGCAATGGACCTGTGTACGATTTGCTTACCCATGTACCAATTCTCCCCCAACTCAATTCAATGAGGATTCAGATTTACTTCAGAGCATAATTAACCTGGCAAATAACACCAACTGGAACTAAAAAGGCTACCTTTAACATAGATGTATTCAAAACAAAAGAACACACAAATTATGAAACACGATTGTTATTCCTGATATGTCACAATTTTCTGTTTCTGCTTTAGAGTTGTATTTTCCTTTGAATCTTATCTTTTAGATCATACCAGAAAATTGCATACATACATATATATTCCCTCTATGCAAGAAAACAGACTACTGGGATCCCAGGAGAACAAAGAAAATCTTAGCACTCTTGACAGACTGACACTATATGTTATAAATAATATGCACCACACTGTGAATTATTAAGACCAGGAACCAATTATAAATAACCGCTGCTTTAACTAGGGGGCTCCAAAGGAAATCATCAAAAAATAAAACCAAAAACATTTTTTCATTGCCAAAAAGGATCAAATAGCATAGATATCATTTACTCACTTCTGTAGTTATACATGACCAATTATATTTCTAATTATAGAGCCAGCTTCATGGATGTTTCCTCAAGCAATTCTGCACCCACCAAAGGGCCAGAGGCAAGATATTAGGAAAATGAAAAGAAACAGGGCAGGTTTAAAACAGTGATTTCCAGGAATATATAAAAAAATCTCAGAGATGGACAAGAGTTTACATTTTCTCTTCAATTAATTTACTATTATAAACATATACCTATAATTAGGAATAAAAATTATTTATCAAGGCATCTGTAAAACATCCTCTTAATAAATGAACCATTTCACAATATTGATTTTAATTCATTGCTTGGTTTATGTTTCAAGAAATGAACCTTCTTTCCCTTACTACTGGGGCAACCAACTTGTCCTAGTTTACCCAGGACTTTCCAGGTTTTAGCACTAGAAGTTTACCTTCTCAGGGAATCTTTATAAGGTTTTAAAACAAAGTCCCACATCCTAGAAATCCCTCAGCCCTGGGCAAATTTGAACAGTTGGTTACCCTACTTATTTCTGACACCCCAGACAAACTACTGATACTTTGAAAAGTGTTTTTCCAATATACTGTCTAAACCAGGGGTGTCCAATCTTTTGGCTTCCCTGGGCCACATTAGAAGAAGAATTGTCTTGGGGCACATATAAAATATGCTAACACTAACCACAGCTGATGAGAAAAAAAAAAACCGCACAAAAAAAATCTCATACTGTTTTAAGAAAGTTTAGCCGGCCATGGTGGCTCACGCCTGTAATCCCAGCACTTTGGGAGGCCAAGGCGGGTGGATCACCTGAGGTCAGGAGTTCGAGACCAGCCTGGCCAACATGATGAAACCCTGTCTCTACTAAAAATACAAAAAAATTGGCCGGGCATGGTGGTGGGTGCCTGTAATCCTAGTTACGTGGGAGACTGAGGTAGGAGAATCACTTGAACCTGGGAGGCAGAGGTTGCAGTGTGCCGAAATCATGCCACTGCACTCCAGCCTGGGCAACAAAGCGAAACTCCATCTCAAAAAAAAAAAAAAAAAAAGAGAAAGTTTATGAATTTGTGTTGGGCTTCATTCAAAGCCATCCTGGACTGCATGTGGCTCGCAGGCCATAGGTTGGACAAGCTTGTTTCAAACAGATTGAGTAGCTGGCATATCATTTCTCCAACTAACACCATCAAAATCTATATGGGTACAGGTGGACCAGTTGTGACACCAATATCCCATATGGAACTGTTCCCTGCAGGGTTTGCCTTCCTCCCATACCAATATTCAGTTTAGTTCTGCTGATTTTGTAGAGTGAAGGGTACAACAGAAATAGGCCTCTGTGCCCACATCTAGGATAAAACCTCTCAGCTTAGGAGGGTAATAAGAGTGTCATATAAAACCCAAAAGCTGTGGAGGTCTGAAAGACTTGGTTTCAAACTCCAGCTCCCACGATTACAGGCTATGTTGATGTGCAAACTACTGAACCACTTTGAGCTTTAGTTGTCATTTTTAACATAAAACTGGTGATAGAGATAAAAAAAAAAAAAAAAAGAAATAACATTTGTATGTATGTATGTAATGTGCCTGGAACAAAGCATATATTCTATAATACTAATCCATTTCCCTTCTACTTATAACTGATGTATCTTTTAAAACTCCTAATAATAATACATAATTGAGCTTCTGAAACTGTGGTGAACTGGGAGCTTCAAGTACTACAAAAAAATAGCTATCTAGTACTGTTAAACAGGGTGGCCTTGGTGAAAATTTTAACTTCACATTGAAAAAGGGATATCATCTGTCTCTAGGACTTATGGGAGGAAAAAAAAAAAGGATACCTAACTTCATCAGATTACCCTTATCTGGGGGAATGGAAACACTACATAAATACAAAGAATACCTTTAAAAGCTTATCGATAAATGCTAATCACCAGTATGTGAAACCAAGTAAAGTGAAACTACTACAAGGAAGAGATAGACCATCAACACATTTCTTTCAAACAGTTCTCTTTTCTCAAATCTCTCAGGAACCCAATCCTATCTGTTCACTATCTTGGTTTGGAATATCCAATGGGGTTTTGTGCTGGAAAACAAGGAATCAGAAACATTCAACTCCTTTCTCTTTTCAATATTTTGAATTTATAAAATATGATTACTCTGAATGATTTCTAGAAGGCTCTAGTTATAAATGCTCATAATTTCTCAAGATTTCAACAGTTTATCTCATATCATGAAATTTTAAGTGTATCAAAGGAACGTGTAAAACATCTTGGGCATTTTATTCTCCAACTTCTTGCTAATAATAATTTTTAAACATCAGTTCTCAAGTTAAGTCATTTTCTACTATGCTAAATTTCAGCAACCTGAGGTTGAGGAAACTCTCCAGTAATGAAACAAAGAGAAGAAAAGTATGACCTTCTAAAATTCTCCACAGGCATTGAGTCGGCATATTTTAATCACTGATCCTTCCCCAAATAGGTATTATTCTCTCTTAAAGGAAAGAGGAGGAACCAAGATAAGGGCCCTACTTGAAGTTTTTCAGTAACAGGATCAAGACAGGAACAGAAAGCTCCCTGTCAAGGTCTATCCTTTGTCTAAAGGCCCTGCTTGCTTCTTTAATCAGGATTCACTGCTAAGGCCTCAAATAAATACCATCCATAAAAGACATTAAAAAAAAGACTCACTTTTTACTTGAAATTTGCTAGGAGAGTAGATATCTTAAGTATTCTCACAATACACACATGGAAGGAAGGAAGGAAGGAAGGAAGGAAGGAAGGAAGGAAGGAAGGAAGGAAACTATGTAAGGTGATGGATATACTAAGTAGCTTGATTGTGGTGATCATTTCACAATTTATATATACATCAAAACATCAAGTTGTACATCTTAAATATATATAATTTTATTGTCAATTATATCTCAGTAAGGCTAAAAAAAACTTTTCAGAATTATGTTTTAAATTTTTTAAAAGCATGCATAAACTTTTTGTTTTGCTTTCTAAAGAAAACTATATAAATGTTCTAATGAGCAAAGTAGTTGGAGAACATGGGAATGTTTTAAATGGCAACACGAAAGTTTTCTCCTTAAGTTTTTAAGAAAATAGACAGTAAACCTGATAACTGTGAAGTCATACTGTAAGTACACTGATATCATATACACTCCAGTACCAAAAAAATATGTGCTAAGATAAAATTTAAATTCTGGAACTTGTGTTTATGTGTTAATAAGTTATGAAGCATTAAATATACCATTTTCAGTATATTTACTCAGAAGTGAGGAGCCCACCTAGGAACCTAACAGTGCCTGGGCATGTTTCACAGAACCAAATGTTGTGTAGATCAGTTTCAAGGCATACCCCTCATGCTCACCCATGCCAGCTGGGGTTCAAGCAGAACTAATCAATTTACAAATTAAGGACCAGTTTACGGAACCCAAGTTAGAGACAGTGAAGATCTTACATACACATTCTTACACACAGGCAGCCAGTTCTGTTTACATAAAAACCTGGCTCATTAAACTTAAAACTAGAGTAGCAGATTTTTTTTTAATGGAGTCAATAAATAGACTTTAGAAAATTCAACTGAACCCACTCAGGTTATATGCAAAATTATATGTACGTATATATTTTTCTGGAGAGTGAGTATACAGCTTTCATCAAATTCCCATGGATAAGTTAATAAAAAAAAAAAAAGAAAAAGCAAAGAATCATGGCACTTGAATCAGTCACCATTCTTTGAGGTGGGGGAGTCTAAAAACAACTAAAACTGCCTAAATATACCCTGCCTTCAGTATTACAGCTAGAATCCACCCCATTTTCACATATATAAAAAACATATATATGTAGATATACATAAATTATAATTTTCATACACATTTTTAATAAGTTATATAAACGCAAACTCAATCTGACAGTTCAAGGGCAGATATTTTGGTTTGGACTCTATCATCTACCCAACACAACTGCATATATAATTTGCTATTCTATAGAAAGGGGACTAATAACACCACAGCAGCAACTCCAAATTTGTGAGAAATGCCATTGTAAAAAAGGGAGAAAAAAATAAGGTGAAACTATCTGACCAGTTTTTGCTAATAAATTAGCATGCTAAGTAAGTATGTATAAATCAACATACTTGCTACAGCAATTACAATCTCAGGAAGACCTGTCCCTTGAGTGTTTACTGAAAGCTCAGTAAGACGTACATGGTGACCTTCAGGCAATAAAAGGAAAGTAAGGGCTGGTCAGGGAACGGGGGTGGTGGATCAAAATGAAATCTACCCCAATTTTACATTTCTATTCTCTGTATTTTATATACGTGTCCTTCACTCACATCAGCCCTCATGCTTCTGAAAACTGAAGAGTCTAAAATAGGTCAAGTACTGACTCTAAAATCCCTAGGATTCAAATATATTTATTTGTCATAATTAAGCAGTAATACTATTTTGTATGCATAATCCATGCCTTTTACATCTATTACTTCCTGCTCATCTACTTATACTTATTGCTTCTACTAGTAAAAATGAGTTGAATCAGCTCTTGAATCTTATTTTCAGAGGCAAGATGTACATGAGGTGCTAAGAGTGTTTACCATTTTCCCCTTAAGTCTCCTCTTACTAGTGTTAGGCATATTTCTTGCCTTTCCTGCCCAGTATTCATTTGTTAATTTAGTCATTAAATATGTATTGGGGGACTATGAAGATGGGGTAGGACTCCAAATGTGACTCTCGGGCCTTAACCTTAAGAGGCCACACAATAGTGTTCCGTAATAAAACTAGGTTGTTTTGTAAAGTTTTGCTCTTCTGGCTGCAGCGTCACTAATTAAAACAATGAAGACATAGTTTGATTAACTTCTCATTTATGGCATCAATCCATGCACGAGGCAAAGGGGCAAACCCTTCGGTTTGGGTCACAGCCCTGCAAAGAGCATCTACCCAGTTCGCCAATCTATCAGCAGCGCAGGCCGGTGGGCGGGGCTTTTGGAAGCCCAAGGAAGGAAAGGAACGGTGGGAGGAGACCTGGGAATGCCGAGTCGAGCCTGCGATTAGAAGTGACACAGAGACGGGAAACCCAAGCCACTGCCGACTGGGGAATATACCCCCTTTCCTTCCTCCTCAAGGGGCTCGGGGGGCGGGGCGGAGGTACCTAGTTTCTGCCCCAGGTAGGTGAGGCTGTGATAGACCTTCTCGGCCGCGGCCAGGTGCGCCAAGGCCGCCAGCAGCGACAGCCAGCTGCCCCCCGCGCTCTTGTTGGCCTCTCGTTCCTTCTCCACATTGTCCTTAGCCTTGTCGTAAGAGAAGATACCCAGGTGAGAGAAGAATGTCTCCAGCACCGCCTGTTCCACCGGTACCGGGGCGGCCAGCGGGATAGACTCCCCCATGCGAGCTGCGCCCCAGCTCGACCCACGTGGCTCTCCTCGGCCTCGCACTTCCGGGTTCTGAAGGAACGGGCTTGCGCACAAGCGTGCGTGCGCGTGACCGCCTCCACTGGCGGGCTCGTGAGCGCGCCGCCGCCGGGACCGCTCCTGGGCCTTAGGGAAGACGCGGATAAGTACCAAGGAAAGAGGAAGGTAGCGGTTCCTGAGCTCCTTCGGCGCTTCGGCTCCTACGGCTCTGACTATTCGGACCCTCGGGGTAGAACGGGAGGCGACCACTTCCCTGCTCTAAGGAGTTGCCTGCGCTCTGAGGTGAGCTGACAGGCCCCTCCCTGTGAGGTTCGTCAGCGCTGGTGATGTCATGCAAACGTGACGTCAACTCTGGCCGGAACATCTGGCCTGGGCTCGCCAGGCGCCTCGCTGGGCCGGCTGGGAGATGGGGAAGTGCCTGGAGTTGTGCTCACACTCACAGCAGGGCCCCTAGTCAGCCCTGACAGTTTCTACACCAACTCAGGGAAGTGATTTGCTGAGGTTGGAAGACTGAAGGGTGAAGGTTAATCTCGTCACCATTGCCTAGTTTTCGTCACATCACACACCATCGGTTAACTCTCACCTGTGTCCCGTTCTAGTTCTCCCGGGTCTGTGTTAGCCCAGCAGCTAACAAGCAGAGCCCCTGGCCCAAACTACATTCACCTTGCTTAAAAAGTTACCTTTTTTTTTTTTCTTTTTTTTGAGACGGAGGCTCGCTCTGTCGCCCAGGCTGGAGTGCAGTGGTGAGATCTCGGCTCACTGCAGCCTCCACCTCCCGGGTTCAAACGATTTTCCTGCCTCAGCCTCCCTAGTAGCTGGGATTACAGGCCAGCGCCACCACACCCGGCTAATTTTCGTATTTTTAATAGAGACGGGGTTTCACCAAGTTGGCCACGCTGGTCTTGAACTGCTGACTTCAAATGATCTGCCTGCCTCAGACTCCCAAAGTGCTGGGATTACAGGCGTGAGCCACCACGCCCAGCTTCAAGGAAGCCTTTTTTTTTTTTTTTTTTTTTTTTTTTTTGAGACAGAGTTTTGCTCTTGTTGCCTAGGCTGGAGTGCAGTGGTGCCATCTCAGCTCACTGCAACCTCCGCCTCCCGGATTCAAGCAATTCTCCTGCCTAAGGCCAGCCTCCAGAGTAGCTGGGATTACAGACATGCGCCACCACGCCCGGCTAATTTTGTATTTTTAGCAGAGACGGGGTTTCTCCATGTTGGTCAGGTTGGTCAGGAACTCCCGACCTCAGGTGATCCGCCCGCCTCGGCCTCCCAAAGTGCTGGGATTGCAGGCATGAGCCACCGCGCCCGGCCAAGGCAGATTTTTAAACATGACAAAGGTGAAAGAGAGTGAAGGGAGCAATCATACCGTTTTGGAATAATTAAGGAGGCTTCCTGGAGGAGAGTGTGATGATTCTTGATGAATAAATAGAGATAATTAAAAAAAAGTGTGGTACTATCACCAAAACCAATAGACAATAAAAGAGATTATAAAACTCATAAACATACCCATGTAATATGAGAATTCCTTAGGTAATGAAGGTGACATTATAAATTAGTAGGGGAAGAAACCTATTCAATTAATAGTGAAGGAAACATGCTTAACCATGGGAAAAATAGACTGTCACCTTGTTTCCTGAAGAAAAAAAAAAAGTGTAAAACACAAAACCAGAAACCAGAAAAAATACAAGTGACTAATTGATCTAAAGATAGAGAAGAACCTTCTAAATATAAAATAATTGGAAGAACTTCAGAAGAATGAGATTGATTTGACTGTGTAAAATACCTAATGTAGATGACGGGTTGATGGGTGCAGCAAACCACCATGGCACGTGTATACCTATGTAACAAACCTATCCCATGTATCCCGAAACTTAAAGTATAATAATTTTTAAAAAGTGCCATCCTGGGGAAAAGATATCTATAATATATGTCAGACAAAGGTTTAATGTACTTAACATATCAAGATCTCTTACCAATAAGAATACAAGGACATGAATATATAAGTCCCAAAAGAAATATAAAATTCAAATAAGTCTTTTTTAATGCTCAACCTCACTAGTAATCAAAGAAATGCAAAATAAACTATATTCTATTTTTATGTACCAAACTAGCAAAAGAAAGTGTTTAATTTTATTTCAATAGTTTTGGGGGTACAGGTGGCTTCTGTTTATAGGAATAAGTTATTTAGTGCCGATTTCTGAGAGTTTTGGTGCACCTGTCACCTGAGCAGTGTACACTATACCCAATGTGTAGTCTATTATCTCTCACCCCACTCCCAACCTTCCCTGCAAGTCCCCAAAGTCCATTATATCATGCTTATGCCCTTGCATTCTCATAGGTTAGCTCCCAAAAGAAACATTTTAATTGCTGATAAATGTGCAATAAACATCTCCCCATTTTCCCCAACCCACAGACTCTGGCAATCACGATTCTACTCTCTGCTTCTGTGAGTTCAACTTTTTTAGATTCCCCATATAAGTGCGGTCATACAGTATTAGTCTTTCTGTGTCTGGCTTATTTCACTTAATGTAACATCCTCCAGGTTTATCCACGTTGTCACAAATGTCAGTATTTCCTTCCTTTTTATGGGTAAGTATTCCATTGTCTGTATTTACTACGTTTTGTTTATCTCTTCATTTGTTGACAGACACATTGGTTCTGTATCTTGACTATTGTGAGTAATCCTTTGGATATAAATGCAGAAGTGGAGTTGCTGGATTATATGATAGTTCTATTTTTAATTTTTTGAGGAACCTCCATACTATTTTTCCATAATTGCTGTATCAATTTATATTCCCACCAGCAGTATACAAGGGTTCCTGTTTCTCTACACCCTCAGCAACACTTGTTATTGCTTGTCTTTTTTTTTTTTTTTTTTTTTTTTTAATAGAGATAGTCTTGCTGTGTTGCTCAGGTTGGTCTCAAACTTTTGGTCTCAAGCAGTCCTCCCACCTCAGCCTCCCAAAGTGCTGGAATTACAGGCATGAACCACCCCACCTGGCCATTTTTTGATAATAGCCATTCTAACACATGTGAGGTGATATCGTATGGTTTTGACTTGCATTTCCATGATGATTAGTTATGTTGAGTTTGTTTTAATGTATCTGTTGGCTATTTTTATGTCTGCTTTGGAAAACTGTCTATCCGCATCCTTTGCCCAATTCTTAATTGGGCTTTGTTTTCCTGCTGTTGAGTTGTATGAGTTCCTTACATATTTTGGATATTAACTCCTTACCAGATATATATTTTCTCCCATTGCATAGGTTACCCTTTCATTTTGTTGAGTGTTTCCTTTGCTATGCTTTTTAGTTTGATGTAGTCCAACTTGTTTATTTTTGCTTCTGTTGCCTGTACTTTGGGTGGGTGTGTGAAAAATCATTGCCAAGACCGATGTCAAGTAGCTTTCCCCCTATTTTTTTTTTGTAGGAGTTTTATAATTTCAGGTCTGTTATTTAAGTCTTTAACCCATTTCAATTTAATTTTTGTGGAGAGTGTAAAGTAAGGGTATAATTTTACCCTTTTGCAGGTAGATAACTTAGATACCTAGTTTTTCCAGCACTATTTATTGAAGAGACCATCCTTTATCTATTGTATATTCTGGATGCCCAGGTCAAAGATTAGTTGACCGTATATGTGTGGGTTTATTTTTAAGCTCTGTATTCTTTTCCAGTGGTCTCTGTGTCTGTTTTTATGCCAGTACTATACTGTTTTGATTAGTATAGCTGTGTAATATAATTTGAAAACAGGGAGTGTGATATCTCTAGCTTTGTTGTTGTTTCTCAAGATTGCATTGATTATGTGAGGACTTTTGTGGTTCCGTATGAATTTTGGGATTGTTTATTTCTATGAAAAATGCCATTGGAAGTTTGATAGGGATCACATTGAATCTAGATTGCTTTGGGGAGTGTAGACGTTTTAACAATACTAATACTTCAATCTGTGAACATATCTTTATTTGTGTCTTCATTTTCTTTCATCAGTGTCTTACAGTTTTTAGCGTACAGATTTTTCACCTCCTTGGTTAAATTTATTAATAATTATTGTATTGTTTTTGATGCTATTATAAATGAGATGTTTCTTAATTTCTTTTTTAGGTAGTTTATTATTAGTGTATGGAAATGCAACCAATTTTCATTTGTTGATTTTGTATCCTGCAACTTTACTGAATTGGTTTATTAGTTCTAATTTATTTATGTATTTCTCCCTCTCTCTCTCTCTCTCTTTCTTTCTTTTTTAGACAGGGTCTCGCTCTGTCATCCAGGCTAGAGTGCAGTGGCATCATCACAGCTTACTGCAGCTTTGACCTCCTGGGCTCAGGCGATCCTCCCACCTCAGCCTCTGAAGTAGCTGGGACTACAGGCCCACACCATCACACTCGGCTAATTTTTTTTTATTTTTTGCAGAGACAAGTGCTGCTATGTTGCCTAGGCTGATCTCAAACTCCTAAGCTCAAGCGATCCTCCTGCCTCGACTTCCCAAAGTGCTAGAATTACGGGCGTGAGCCACTGTGCCCAGGTGGGTTTTCTATATATCAGATTATGCCATATGCAGAGATAGTTTAATTTCTTTTCTGATTTGGATGACTTTTATTTCTTTTTGTTGCCTAATTACTCTGGTATATTCCTTCTTTAATTTGTTGAGAGTTTTTATCATGAAAGATGTTGAATATTATTAAATGCTTTTTCTTGCATCTACTGAATTGATCATATGATTTTCATACTTTGTTTAGTTCATGTGAAATATCACTCTGGTTGATTTGCATATTTTGAACTATCTTTCATCTCAGGAATAAATCCTACTTGATCTTAGTATGTGATACTTTTAATGTGGCATTGAATTTTGTTTGCTAATATTTTGTTAAGGATTTTTGCCTGTAGAGCCAGAAGTCAGGGATATTGGCCTATCCCTGTATCTTTATCTGGCTTTGATGTGAGGGTAATGCTGGCCTCATAAAATGAGTTTGAAAGTGTTCCTTCCTCTTCAGTTTTAAATGCTTGGTAGAATTCACCCATGAAGCTACCTGGTCTGGGCTTTTCTTTTTTCCCTTTCTTTTCTTTTTTGTTTTTTACTAGCCCTGCCAAAGGAAGACCTCAAAACATTAGCTAAAAGCTCAGAGTCTTTCCTCTCCACAGGAATCTTGAGTAAAAGGTGAAAATTTTATGTGATCTGAAAAGCCAGAATATTGCTGGGTTTTTCTCTATTGGGAAGTTTTTGGTTACTGGATCAATCTCCTCGCTCATAATTGATCTGTTCAGATTTTCTGTGTCTTTGTGATTCAGTCTTGGTAAGTTATATGTTTCTAGAAATTAGAGTACTACCTTGAACTTAACAGATGTTCACTAAATACTTAATTGACTGATTCTTCTTGTCTCATAAGAGTGATATAAGAAAATACATAGTGTTAATGACATGTCAAGCTGTTAAAACATTAAAGTTATAAAGTGAGAAGTTACTTTGAATGGTTCAGCCCATAAGCAGGATATTTTGTATAGCAGCAATAACTATTTATTTATTTTTATTTTTTTAGAGACAGGGTCTTGCTGTGTTGCCCAGGCTGGTCTCAAACTCCTGGACACAAGTGATCCTCCTGCCTTGGCCTTCCAAAGTGCTGGGATTACAATCATGAGCCACCACACCTAGCTTATTGTTTGTTATTGATAATATATATCTATTGCTGCATAATGAATAACCCCAAAACATAGTGGCTTAAAACAATAAACATCATTTATTATCTCTCACAATTTCTGTGAGTTGGGAATTCAAAAGTGGATCAGTTGGGCAGTTCTATGTCAGTCTCTTACAAAGTTTCAGTCAGATGTTGGCAAGGGCTGTAGTCATCTAAAGTCTTGACTAGAGCTGGAGAATCCCCTTCCACAGTGGCTCTCTCACATTCTTGGCAGCTTGGCCTGAGCTACTGGCTACATGGGGCTCTCCATAGGACTGCTTGAGTGTCCTCACAGCATGGTAACTGGCTTATCCTGGAGCAAGTGGTTAAGAGACCAAAGCAGGAGCTGCAATGCCTTTTATCACGTAGCCTCAGAATTCACACATCACCTCTGCCATATTCAGAGCCACCCTCAATTGAATTTGAGCAGGAGAGTAGTGAAGGGCCTGAATGTGAGGAAGCAAGCATCACTGTAGGTTATCCTAGAGGCTGGCTTCCACAGATGATGATATTTTCAGCATAGAGAATTATTTGTCTTCCTAAAAATATCTAAGGATGGAAGCCTTAACTGCTCCTTCAGTAATATTTTAATATTTTATTACTCAAGAAGCTGTTTCTTAATTTCAGGCAAAGTCTCTCTTAAGTCTAGAAAAACAACTCTGCTCAAGACCGTTGATTTGGTATTGCTCTTTACAGGTCTTTGAAAATAACCCTAGTGACAATGCCAGTGAAAAAACCATTTTAGTTATAACAACCCATTTTGGGGACAAAAGGGCTTTAAGAACGAAGCAAGGCATTCATTCTTTCATGTATTCAATCAACAGTGGACTACTTTTAAAATATTTTTGGAGACAAGGTCTCGCTCTGTCACCCAGGCTGGAGTGCAGTGCTGTAATCATAGCTCACTGCAGTATCACTCCTGGGCTCAAGCGCCCTGATCCTGCTTCAGCCTCCTCTGTAGCTAGGACTACAGGCACATGTCATCGTGCCTGGCTCATTTTATTATTTTGTAGGCTGGGCGCAGTGGCTCGTGCCTGTAATCCCAGCACTCTGGGAGGCCGAGGTGGGTGGATCACAAGGTCAGGAGATCGAGACCATCCTGTGAATGGTGAAACCCCGTCTCTACTAAAAATACAAAAAATTAGCCGGGTGCGGTGGCGGGTGCCTATAGCCCCAGCTACTTGGGAGGCTAAGGCAGGAGAATGGCGTGAACCCGGAAAGAGGGAGCTTGCAGTGAGCCGAGATCGTGCCACTGCACTCCAGCCTGGGTGACAGAGCGAGACTGTCTCAAAAAAAAAAAAAATTTATTTTATAGAACTGGGGTCTTGCTATGTTGCCCAGGCTTGTCTTGAACTCCTGACCTCAAGCAGTCCTCCCACCTCAGCCTTCCAAAGTTCTGGGATTACAGGCATGAGCCACTGTACTGGCTTGGATGAAATTTCATTTGTGGCCAATATATGCAAAGTAACATATTCCAAAAATGATTTTACAGTTTGTCATTGTGCCAATTAATTACTACCTAAAGTTGATATTATTTGGGCTTACTTCCCTTTTCCTGATCAACTTTCTGTATGTGATACTACCAATAAAACTGTCATTAATATAGCACTTACTATGTGCCAAGTATTTTATACATCTTTTAGTATAGTATTTTTTTAGTCTTTGAGATGAGGTCTCACTATGATGCCCAGGCTGGTCTTGAACTCCTGAGCTCAAGCAATCCTCCTGCCTTGGTGTCCCAAAGTGTTAGAATTACAGGCATGAGCCACCATGCCTGGCCAGGTGCTTTATATATGACTGATCTTCCTGTAAGTCTTCAAGGTAGGGGTACTTTTAAACACTTGATTATGGAGAAATGGGGGCTCCAAAAACTTAAGTAACTTGTTCAAATACACAGAACTAGTAATTGATAAGGCTAAGATGCAAACCACGGTTTGTGTAGCTTTCGTCCATAAACCCGGCTGCTGTTAGGGATTGTCCACACACAGGCCTCCCACCTGAGTAGTAAGAGATTTCCACTTGTTATTCAGGCAATGTCAAATTGTTGCTGCAGTTATCTTTCTTATCAACAGTGTGGTTGAAAGATGCTGTTTCAGGGAAAGTCTTTGGCTTACCAAGAGGAATCAAATATTTAACACAGAACAAACTTTTTCATTTTTTTTTTCAGATCATTTGCTAAAGCACCACCCAATTAGCAATACATTATTACATTATATAGCTCTTTAATATCTAACTTTCTTTTTTTTTTTCAAGACGGAGTTTCACTCTGCCACCCAGGCTGGAGTGCAGTGGCGAGATCTCGGCTCACTGCAACCTCTGTCTCCTGGGTTCAAGCGATTCTCCTGCTTCAGCCTCCCAAGTAGCTGGGATTATAGGCATGTGCTACCACACCCAGCTAATTTTTATATTTTTAGTAGAGACGGGGTTTCACATTGTTGGCCAGGCTGGTTACGAACTCCTGACCTCAAGTGATCCACACGCTCAGACTCCCAAAGTGCTGGGATTACAGGCATGAGCCACCATGCCTGGCCAACATCTTACTTTCAATTAAATTACTTTTCCTTTCATATGACAACACTCACACATAAACATACTCTTATTTATACTTAATTAGCTCCTCCCATTTTGTTTTTCTACGTGTCTAATTATAATGAGATTTTAAAATCAAGGTTAGGGAATTATACAGAGCAATGAAGTAAGAAACTAATCCAAGCTTCAGGAGAGAAATAATATTTTAAATCTGTTCTCTAAATAACCATTGCCCAGTGTTGGTCTAAAGCCATACTGTCAGATATGGTAGCCACTAGCAACATGCGGCTATTTACATTTTAAATGAATTTAAAATGAAATAAAATTTTAAAAATGTACTTCCTTAGTTGTGCTAGTCACATTTCAAATGTTCAGTAGCCTCCTGTGGCTAGTGACTGCCATATTGGACAGCGCAGATATAGAAATTTTCATCATCACAAAACTTTCTATTGGACAATGCTAAAAAGAAACAATGTTATAAGAAAGACTTTCACAGATCAGATAAACCAAAATAAACCAAAATGAACAGCAAGATCCATGTGTTATTTTAAATCCTTTTTCACACTTTCATTCTTTTTGACAATGTATATATTTATGTTTTCTTTTTAAATTATATATGTATATGCATCAAGTACTCAATAAATTTACCTATGGTTATTTTGAATTTAGAAAGAAATGTGTGTGTACCTATATATACAAATTTCTTTCTAAATACAAAATAATCATTTATAAATATATTGAGTATTGTGTAAATTATAGGAGTTGTGCTAAGTGCTTTACATGAATTGACTCATTTAATCCTTAGTACAATGCTGTATTCATTGTGAAAAATTTGGAAAACATAAAGCATATATAGAGAAATTTGGAAAAATAAAGCTTATAAATAAAATAAGGCATATAGAAAAATAAAGCATATTAATCCCCAAACTATGATAATCACTGTTGACATTTCTAGTGGATACTGTGGTATGCTGCCCAGATCCCAAGATACAGCTACCAGGAATGTTGGCTGTTGCTGGCTCATAATTTAATTCCTCTCTAAAATTGTCTTCAGTGATGGAAACTGCCTCACCCAACATTCCCCTCCTTGGGTCAGCCCAAATCCAGTGGTTGGTCAGTTGTGGAGGTACAAAGGCATCAAGTCAATTGGCACAATCTGGGACATCCCAGCTTTAGAGTGTCCTGTGAGACAAGTTAAAGTCTCTGTGGCAACTGCCCTGCAATTCACCTTCCCCCTCTGCCCAATCCTGTCCCTGCTTCCCTTAACAGGTGCTGTTCCTGAGAGTTCTCACCTGTAAATCACCTGCATACAAACCTCTGCTTCAGAGTCTGTTTCCTGAAAAACTCAACTGAAGTCAACATTTTTGGAATATAAGTTCCATTTTTTTTTCTTTTTGCATCCGTCCATTTAAAATTTTTAAATATATATTTATTTTGCTCTAAAAAATGTGAAATTTTCTTATTTTATATTAAATGTTTAGTTAATAATACTTTATAGATAATTTAGCATGTAACTATCTGCAACAGTATTTTTTTTTTTCTAGATGAGATCTTGCTCTGTCGCCCAGGCTGGAGTACAGTGGCATGATCTCAGCTCACCACAACCTCTGCCCCCCAGGTTCAAGTAATTCTCGTGCCTTGGCCACATGAGTATGTGAGTAGCTGGGATTACAGGTATGCACCACCATGCCCGGCTATTTTTTGTATTTTTAGTAGAGATGGGGTTTCACCATGTTGCCCAGGCTGGTCTCAAACTCCTGGCCTCATGTGACACGCCCTCCTCAGGCTCCCAAAGTGCTGGGATTACAGGTATGAGCTACTGCACCTGGCTCACAACACAATTTTTAACAGCCACCTGGGATTCATATGGCACGTGACACTCAGTCACTCTTGTATGATTGGATATTTGGTATTCCCTGGTTTTCCTGTGGCCAACCCTAAAACTTAGCAGAGAAACACCCATTCCCAAATCCCTTCTCACTAACCTACCTCTATAATATCTAGGAATATTTAGTTTTGTAGCCTCACTTACAAGTTCCAGCCATTGAGAAATAAGCTCAAGTTTTGTGAGAGTTGAGGGGGAAGTTCCAGGAAACATTTTGCCTTCTGGATAAAATGAGACAGCCAAAGCTGGTATCATTTCTTTTACCTGTTTCTGCTTGGTAAGGAATGAGATGTTCAGAGCTATCGTACCCATTTTTCATCCATGACAGAAAAGATATTAGGTACTTGGCTTTGACAAAATCACTGAACATTTAAACCAATGCTTTCAATCGCCTATCTCTGGATTTCTTGATATGATGAGTAAACTAAGTATTTTTTTAATCTACTGTGTTTGGCAGCTTAAATGTCACTATTCCTTACATTCGTAATTTGAAGTATGCAGTGATAAACATCGTTGCATGTAAATACTTGAATTAACAACTTAACATAAAAGTCAGGGAATTAGGACCCTACATTTTCAGCATTATTTTCTGCTTGACCTTGTGCAGCTCTGTCCCTAACCTTCTCTCCCATTTTATTTTTCTTGTGGGAACCAGAAAAATAATGCACATAAGGCTTTCTAAAATTTTCTGTTTCCATAAGCAATCATGGATACATAATTTTATCAAACGTGCTAAATCTCAATAGGAATAAGAATTTTGACAGTGAGACAATCAGTCATTTTCCATAAATTTTTTTAGGTTTTTAAAAATTTCATCAATATTGACAAGCCAACCTATTCAGCTTCTCCGATTGTGTACTTCAAAAAGGCAGTAGTGGTTGGAAGAGGAAATAGACCTTTTGTAAGTCAGAAACTTATCTCTTCAAATAGGATGATTTAGCAAATGCACCATTCCATAGTGTTCATATCCACTTGTACAGAATCAGCAAGGTTTTTTTGGAGCAAGTTTTGTGTGAACTGAGTTGCGTTCTAGACCAAGCCTTGGATTAACTCTCCATGTACTTCCTGGGAATCATTCAGGCCTCCAGGATTGGGATGTTTTATTTCCTCAGCATAAACATGAAGCATCAAAGAAACTGAACTGACTGCCATTTGAGTGAAAAGGAACAATAGTGAATTGAAAAGTAGGTATTGAAAT
The DNA here is from genome assembly GCF_049350105.2 of Macaca mulatta. Classification (NCBI taxonomy): domain Eukaryota; kingdom Metazoa; phylum Chordata; class Mammalia; order Primates; family Cercopithecidae; genus Macaca; species Macaca mulatta. The sequence goes on from NC_133416.1 coordinate 71,367,085, forward strand.
TGTTTGATTTCAGCATTCTGGTGACAGACACTTAACACAAATCTGAATCCGATGAGTCCACCTCCGTATCTCCCACTTACCCAGTCTTGAGGCTGCTTCTAATTCTACAGCCCCACAAACCTTAAGTTGGCTGGTTCTGGCTCAAAGCAAAGGTATGGGAATGCTTTTGGATGTTGTAGAGGATCAGAATATCGAGATCTGAAGTATCCAAGACAGATGTTTTGACTCATTACCACTAATGTCTTTAGGATAGAAGACGACTCCAGACCTGACCAGACTGCCAGCAGTTTGCTCCAGACTAGACTTTCATTCATGGGCAAAGATTAAAACTGGACTAGCACAATCAACACAGTGAAAAGCAACCTACAGAAGGGGAGAAAATATTTGCAGATTCTGTATCTGATAAGAGCGCAATATCTAGAATATAAAAGGAACTCTTGCAGCTCAACAAAAAGAGCACTAATTTTAAAATGAGCAGAGGACTTGAATAGACTTTTATGTAAGAAAGATACACAAATGGCCAACAAACATATAAGAACATAGATACTCAAGATTACTAATCATTAGGGAAATGCGAATCAAAACTACAATTAGGTACTGCCTCATGCCTATTAGGCTAGTCAGATAATTAAAAAAAAAAAACAGGTGTTGACATGAATGTGGAGAAATTGGAACCTTCATGCACTGTTGGTAGGAATGTAAAATGGTGCAGCCATTGTAGAAAACAATATGGAGGTTCCTCAAAAAATTAAAAATAGAACTACCAGCAATTCTACTTCTGGGTAATTATCAAAAAGAATTGAAAGCAAGATCTTGAAGAGAGGTTCCTACACCCATGTTCATAACAGCATTATTCACAATAGCCAAGAGGTGGAAGCAGCCCAAATGTCCATCAAGGAATGAATGAATGAAGAAAAATGTTACATACATTCAGCCTTAAAAGGAAGGAAATCCTGTTATTTACCGCATGTGTGAACCTTGAGGATATTATGCTAAGTGAAATAAGCCAGTCACAAAAAGACAAATATTATGTCACTTTTATGCAGTAACTAGAGTAGTCAAATTAATAGAAACAGAGTTGAATGATGGTTACCAGGGACTGGCTAGAAGGGGAAAATGGGGAGTTGTTTAATGGATGTAGAGTTTCAGTTTTACACAGCGAAAAGGTTCTGGAGATCTGCTGCACAACAATGTAAGTATGCATGACATTACTGAACTGTAGTGTTTTTTTGTTTCACCATAATAAAATTATTTCTTTAATGAACTGGGCACCAAAGTTCAGTAGGCAAGGAACAGTTTATTTACCTGAATTCTGTTGCCTCCTCTCATCAACTGTTGATCCCACCCCAGGATTCATTGTGTGTCTTAGTATGGTAACATCATTAAACATATCTTAAACATTTTTCTCTCTTTTTTTTTTTTGAGACAAGGTCTTGCTCTGTCACCCAGGCTGGAGTGCAGTGGTGTGATCTCAGCTCAGTGCTACCTCCACCTCCCAGGTTCAAGTGATTCTCCTGCCTCAGACTCCCAAGTAGCTGGGACTACAGGTGCATGCCACCACGCCCAGCTAATTTTTGTATTTTTTAAAGTAGTGACAGGGTTTCACCATATTGGCCAGGATGGTCTTGAACTCCTAACCTCAAGTTATCTGCCCACCTTGGCCTCCCAAAGTGCTGGGATTACAGGAGTGAGCCACTGCACCTGGCCTCATTAAACATACCTTGTTTTTAAAAATATGAGTTATCGGCCAGGAGCAGTGGCTCACGCCTGTAGTCCCAGCACTTTGGGAGGCCAAGATGGGAGGATCACGAGGTCAGGAGATCGAGACCATCCTAGCTAACACAGTGAAACCCCGTCTCTACTAAAAATACAAAAAAATTAGCCAGGCGTGGTGGCGGGCACCTGTAGTCCCAGCTACTTGGGAGGCTGAGGCAGGAGAATGGCATGAACCCGGGAGGCGGAGGTTGCAGTGAGCCAAAATTGCACCACTGCACTCCAGCCTGGGCAACTGAGTGAGACTCTGTCTCAAAAAAAAAAAAAAAATTATATATATGAATTATCTTCCTACAGTATTTTAATTCCTTGACATTTCGTCATGCTCTTTCGACATCTCATCAACACTCTATCAAGGGTCAGCAAACTATAGCTCATGGGCTAAATCTGGCTTGCAGGGTTTGAGAATGGTTTTTATATTTTTAAAGGGTTATTTTAAAAGAAGAGGAAGAAGAGGAAGGAAGAAAAGGAGGAAGGAGGAGAAGAAATCATATGTGGCTCACAAAACTTAAAATATTTACACTCTTGGCTGTTTGCAGGAAAAATTTGCTAGTTTGCTGACCCCTGAAAACTATATAGCACATTTCGCATTTTTTGTATTCTGCTGGTGTATTAGGTGCAAGAAATAGAACCAAACTATTTTCAGCAAAAATGGATTTAATGCAGGGTATCAGGAGCTTATAAAATCATTGGAAAGTCTAAAGGAGTGGTCACTTAGCAGGCCTCCAGGAATGATTTCTAGAGCAAGTCTGCTGGATGGTCTACTGAGGAGCTGCCATCTCTGCAATAATCAGAAAGGCGCAGGCAGTCAGGGACCTCCAGCAGAGTGTTGAGTTCAAAGACATACTGCCGTACCTGTGATCCAAGGATCAAGAGGCCACTACTGCCCCTACAACTTCCTCTGAACAGGCACAGGGGTGGGACCTAGACACTGAAATACTGCTGCAGAAATGCCCAATGTATCTACAACTAGTTTTCCAGCAAAAACAAAACATAACTGTAGCCTAGGATCCACCTTCCAAGTGCATCTAATTGGCAGAAGCATAACCCTACCTGTGGGACATGAGGGAAATGTGTCTTTTCCTTCTTTAACCTCTGTATTCAAAGAAAGCACACTAGAAGATTGGAATAGCTAACAGCCAGAGCCAGTCCAGAGTACCCACCACAGCAGGTTTGTTGCTTTAGGCTCTATTCAACTCTTCTCATCTTTGGCCAACTCCTAATTCTTTCCTTTGAGGAACCTTCCCTACCTCCACCGTTAGTGGATTAGATGCCCTTTCATAACCTTCCATAGCTCTTAGCCCTAGCTCTGTAATGTGTTTATCACTCCATGTCATAATGGCCTGATTTCTTGCTGCTGCTTCCACTAGACTAGCTCTTTGCAGAAACTCAGTCTTATTCATCACTGTGTAGGTAATTGGTGTGTATTTGTTGTGAATGATAAATAGTTTATATATTATAACATCCCAAATAGCATTTCTTCTCTTATTTTCTTTGTTCCATATGACTGTGCACTGATACCTGTATACAGTGAAAACTCAGTAAATGTTGTTAACTGACTGGTTTTCTTTTTTGTCAGCGCAAAGAGAAGTTCCACCCATACTCTATACGTGTGTCTTTGTTTGACTCCCTGTGTACCTATATAGGTCAATAAATGCAATGGAACACTAATATTTGAACAGTTTCAACATGCTAGGTAATACATGAAGCACTTTATACATACTATCTAATTAAATCCTCACAATTATCCTATGATATTGGTATTTTTATTCTCATTTTATAGATAAAGAAACTGGGACTTAAGTAGCTTGTCCACAGTTACACAATAAGTAACAGAACTGGGACTCACATCGAGGTCTGGCTAATACCAAAATTTGTAACCATGATGATGATGATGATGATTGTGATAATGATGACAGCTAATAGTTCCAGACTTGGTGCTAGGCATTTTGTATGTATTATCTCAAGCTACATATTGCCTTGTCTGGAATTGATGCTTAATAGTTGTTACATGCGATAAGGTAAATAAAGCTCTTGATAACTGTGATGTATTTCTGACTCTGCCACTAATTTACTTTGTGACCTCAGGTAAACTACTAAGTCTCTGAGCTCCAGTTTTCTCCTCTGCAAAACAGAGAACAATCTTTATGATACTTTAGTTCAAAAAGTCCAGAACTCCATGAATAAATTCTGCTTAGTTTTTCATTCCATCATTATTACTTCTGTGTGGTAAGATCTTAACTTCTAAATTCTAAGCTCCTATAGGATCTCAATTTTGTTTTATAGTTTTCTTCCGTGGTACCTGGTCTGGTGCTCTGCACAGTACATAACAGGCTCATGGTAAGTATGTATAAAGATATATAGATCCAGATTGAAATTTGTCCAAGGGGAAATATCCATCTTCACAAGAATCTGTGCTTGTTGTCATACAGTATATTCCTTCGGGGGTGACATTCAAATGTAATTTAGGGCTACCACAGAGAAATCAGCACACAGAACCTTCAGAAACCTTTTCTCTTTCTGTAGTCACAGATAAGAGTCTTATCCTTAAAGCAGAGCTGTGATCACTGCCTAAGCAGCTACTCTTATGGCTGAATGCAGAAGATTTCTTTTGTGCTGAGTGCAGGTAAAAAGGTCTTGGCCTGTGGATAATAGCAGATACAGGAAGGAGTGTTCTAGAGGGAACCGACTCTCTATCTCTCTCTCTTTTTCCACCCCACCCCCCCATCTCTTATACGGGAATCAGAGAATCCCAAATCATTTCATAGCTTTCACAAATTATACATGAAGAGTTAATGCCTGATTCCTGAGCAGCAGGAAAATCCCCAAACTGTTGAGAGTCAGCATGGATAGATCCACAAGCTCTTGCTACAGTTTCTTTAAGGACTTGAATACAAAGAATCAACAGAGGTGATTGTATGAATCACCTCTGTATGGAAACTGGTATTAAGAATCATTCATCTGACTGGGAAAACACTACATATTAAAAGAAAAAAAAAAAAGAAAACAGAACTCTGTAACCTGTTCATATGTGCATCTGTGCATTTCTTAGTAACCGTCACCATGGTAGCAAAGCAGTTTGACAAGGGTGCCTTTTTAGCACAGTACATATAAAGGAGAAAGATGAACAGCCAATCATGTACTTACTATCTTATACCTTTCTTTGTTTCTTTATTTCCCTTTATTTAATTGTATTGATCCTAAATCCATAGCTATTAGCCTCTGACACTTACCTTCCTCAAGCATCAAGTACAGTGCTAGAAATATATTAGGCACTAAAACATGTATGGTTATTCGTTTATTTGATTATGTTGATCCTAAATCCATAGCTGTTAGCCTCTGACACTTACCTTCCTCAAGGATCAAGTACAGTGCTGGAAATATATTAGGCACTAAAACATGTATGGTTATTGACAGAATTAAATGAATGGTATTTCTGGCCAGGCACAGTGGCTCACGCTTGTAATCTCAGCATTTTGGGAGGCCAAGCGTGGCAGATCATTTGAGCACAGGAATTCGAGACCAGCTTGAGAAACATGGCAAAACCCTGTCTCTACAAAAAAAAAAAAAAAAAATACAAAAGTTAGCCAGGCGTGGTGGTGTATGCCTGTGGTACCAACTACTCAGGAGGCTGAGGTCGGGGGATCACCTGAGCTCAGGGAAGTTGAGGCTGCAGTGACCCGTGATTGCACCACTGCACTCCAGGCTGGGCAACACAGTGAGACCCTGTTTCAAAAAAAAAGGTATTTCTGCTGTGTCTTCCTTTCCAAGTGAGAGAGGGTCACTCAGAATTTGATTTTAAGAAATGGCCCCAGCAGGGCATGGTGGCTTAAACACCTGTAATCCCCTGCACTTTGGGAGGCCAAGGGAGGAGGATCACTTGAGACCAAGAGTTCCAGACCAACCTGGGCAACAGAGTGATACCCTGTCTCTAAAAAAAAAAAAAAAAAAAAAAAAAAAAAAGATTGTTTTAATTAGCTTGACATGATGGCATATGCCCGTAGTCCTAGCTACTGGGAGGTTAAGGTAGGACGATTACTTGAGCCTGGGAGTTCAAGGCTGCAGTGAGCTATGATAATTGGTGCCACTGTGCTCCAGCGAGATCCTGTCTCAATAAAAAAGAAAATAAAAAAAGGAAAAAGAAAAAGGAAATGGCTTCTAAATTTGGAGGAATCAAAACAAGGCCATTTTCCTGATTGGGCTGGCCCAACCTGGATTTCAGATTGAGAGGGTAACAGGATGGTGATTAGGTACTCTGAGACACTGTATTACTAGAAGACTGATACCTAAGTGGTAAGTAGAATAGTAAGTAAATTCACATTCATCAGTGAGGACGTTCAAAGCCCAGAAGCTTTGTGTAAGGACTTACAGTGACAAGTTTGGCAGCAGTTCCTGAAGTGTTTACTGTCAGGCCTGAGTTAAAACTCTGAGGACAAGGAGCTCCACCACTTGGGCTTCAAACTGCGAAAGCTTTTTGAGCCCCTGTCTCCACCTTATATCCAATTAACACTCAGTCTGGGAAGTCTCCTTATTATAACTCCTTGAGTTAATGATAATCTTTTATTATGGTCTTTTCCCTAATGTATTCTTGCATTTCATTTTAATTGTCAGCTGCATAATTGCCCTGCATTTCAGTTACTTCCATTTCTATTTTTAATGTTTGTTATTTCAAGTTTCTTTTTAAAAGAGTTTAAACGTGGACATACCCTCTTATTTTAATAGCCAGTGTGCCCATATTTGCCACTTTAAAATCTGGGTTCCTGTAGCTTCAACAGATCCTTAAGGTGTGCCACCTCCAGCTTATAGATTGCTATTCTAGTCATGTTCAAGGCTGAAAACAGCTGCAAGAATTTGTCCTTGAAATTCTTTAGCAGTTGCTTCCAGTGGCTAAAGTCCTAATTTGTCCAGTCTGGAGGATCAGCCACTGGGACAGGATCATCACCGTGTTATCACCCTCACTGGGACAAACTGAGCAGAGCCAGCCGCTGGGCAGAACAAGTTATGGAAGGCACTGTTCCCAGAAAGGAATGGGTTAAATCCTTCCAAACCTGCTAAGGAATCTGACCTAGTTTCTTGAAACTAGAATGTAACTTGAAAGTATAATTGGTTGCAAATGTGTTTCTTTCTTTCCTCAAAATTACTTCTGAACTCCTGTGAGACAGGGAGAAGGCATTTCTCTTCACATGTACTCAGACTACCACCACTGATAAGTTTGACTAACTCATCATGAAAGTTGGGGAGCAAGGCCAGGTGCAGTGGCTCACACCTGTAATCCCAGCACTCTGGGAGGCCAAGGCGGGTGCATTGCTTGAACTTAGGAGTTCAAGACCAGCCTGGCCAACATGATGAAACCCTGCCTGTACTAAAAATAGAAAAACCTGTAGTTCCAGCTACTTGGGGGGCTGAGGTGGGAGGATCACTCGAACCTGGGAGGTTGAGGCTTCAGTGAGCCAAGATCGTGCCACTGCACACCAGCCTGGGTGACAAAGTGAGACCTTGTCTCAAAAAAAAAAAAAAAAAAAAAAAAAAGCTGGGGAGCAGACAAAAAAATATGACTTAATTTAAGAAAAGAATGTTTGGGTCTGTGGTTGAGAAAAGTCTATGAATGGGTAGTTGGTGTGGTTGTGGCCTTCAAGACCTCTTTGGGGAGTGTGAGATGGGTTCTCACAGTGTTACCCAGGCTGGCCTGGCACTCCTGGGCTCAAGCTATATCCTCCCACCACAGCCACCGAAGTAGCTGGGCGTGCAGGTGTGTGCTGCCATGCCTGGCACCTATTTGTTTGTTTGTTTTGGCCACTGAGTTTAGCACAATGCCAGGCACAAGGAATCAGTGAATATTTGTTGAATGAATAAAAAGCTTTTCACAATCTGACTCCTACCTACCTTTCTAGCTGTAGTTCCTACTGCCCTTCTTCTCAAACATACACACTCTCTACTCTGGCAAAATAACGATTGAGTTTCCTAAAAATCTCTCCTGCTTTCCCACTTCTGTACCTTTGCTGTTGCTGCACCCACTCGCTGAAAGCATCTTCCCTCATATCCCAGACTGTGAATATATCACTATTTTTAAAGCCTCATCTCTAATGCTGCCTCCTTCATGAAAATGTTAGTGATTGTCTCAGTACGATTATGAGCCTTTTCTCCTTCTAACTCTCACAAAACTTCGAATCTCCTGGTCATTTATCATCGGCTACCTTATAGTTATTTTTGTGGTTAACTTGTTCTCCTTGCTGTATTCTAAGCTGCTTAAAGCTAGGCACTGGGTCTTATTAATCATTATACTGCTTAGCACCTACTTAATACTCCGAAATTTACTGTTGAAATAATCAGTTTTGCTAGTGCTATATGCCATGAGCACCATACAATACACTAATTTTTATCCTTCTTAAAATCAAGAGTTTTCATACATAGACATTATTTAAACTCTAGAACTGGATGAGAAATATACCTTTGTCAACATTTTCTTTCCAGTTATTCCTGTAAATTGAGCACTCATTAGGACTCTCCCTTTGTGCCTTGTGGACTTTTTTTTTTTTTTTTGGTAACATAGGTGTCATTAAAATTTATATCTTGTGCACCTCAGAGATGATCTTTAGAGCACTTTTTCTTAAGTGTGGATCTATCATTAAATTCTTAACTCCTCTGAACGTTCATTCCTGTCATCCTTGCCTACATACTAAAAGGTGGCATTTCCCTGCATTTCCTCATTTACATTTGAGGCAAAAGTTGGCATGGACCCTTGGGACTCTGCTTTCTGCATGTTATTAAACATTTCTTTCCATAAATGCCCTCTTTCTGACACTTAATGATAAAACCAAAGATTCTCTTCCAACTTTTTAAAAATTAGCTATCACCACCTGGGTGGCATAAAGTGAGGGCAGATGAAACACAGATTTTCCTAGAATTGAGCCTGGAAGTGAACGACTGAGAAACTTCCCTCTTGAAAGCAGAAAAACTGCTATGTGCTTTATTTCCTAAAACTTCTAGCCCTCCTGAGGAAGGTTTGTAATATCTCATTTGGGAGAATGTGAAGTTTTGAGACAAAAGACATAAAGAGGTGGACAAAATTGGTCATTACAAAATTTGGGGTAGTCTTTGACCAGTGTCTGGGTAGCCGTTCTGGGTTTTCATTGTCCAAGTCTAAAAATACAAATGCTCCTCCAGGCAAGCCATCACTAGTTTTTATTTTAAATAAAAAATTCTGTCTTTTTCCCCACCCTCCTCCTCTTGCAATATAGCTGTTATTCTGCCAATTTCCTCCTTGTCTCTTTGTCACTCACTCTCCACCTGCTTTCCTCCCTTTCTAATCATATCCCTCTTTTTCCATTATTTTAATTTGTATCATAATATTTAGCCATAAAATAATTTTTCACTTTTTAAGGTAATTTCATAGTTGTCTTGTTCTAATTGATCTTCTTTTTCAAAATATCTGTTGGTGATTGAAAACACCTTTTGAACATCTACTATGAGCCAGATCCTGGGCTAGGTGAGGAGATACAGTGGTAAACATATCATACATGACCCTGCTTCATGGAGCTTGTAGTCTAGTGGAGGTAACATTAATTAAATAAGAACATAAATAACTATTGTAATAACTAAAAGCGTATAATATGGTAAGATCAGAAATAGCCTCAAGGAGAAAGCTGAGTTTTGTGGATGTAAGTGCCCATAAACCTGGTGAAGGTTTATGTGTTTCAAGCACGAGTTCACAGCATGAGGTCACAGCATGTGTAATGGAGGTGTGAAGAGGCTTCACATTTCAAGATAAAGAGAGAAGACCAATGTGGTGGGAACATTGCAAGCCAAGGGCAGAGTGATTTCAGGTGAGGTAGGTAGGCACCAGTACATGCAGTGCCACCACAGGCCAGGTAAATATTTTGGACTTAATCCTAAGAAACCTAGAAAAGCTATTGAAAGGTTTAAATAAGGAAAGGATGTGTTCAGATTTGATTATTTTAATAACAATGGGGAAATTGAAAATTCAGGGAGATGTGTACAAAAACTATTGCTGAGCCAGGGGTTGTGGAACACAGCTGTAATCCCAGCTACTCAGGAGGCTGAGGCAGGAGGATCACGAGCCCAGAAGTTCAAGTCCAGCCTGGGCAACATGGTGAGATCCCCATTTCTTAAAAAAGAAAAAGAAAGAAAAATGAGAAGTGGATGGGACTTTTTTTTAACTATGCTGTAGACAGAACTCACAGGACTTAACATTTCAGTCCAGGATGAGTTTGGCTCTATTCTGCCTAGAGGAAGTAGTGAAATGACCTTTCATGGAGCACAGGACTCTAATTCAAGACTAACTTAATGATAATAAAGTATAGTGTTTCATTATGGAAAGAAGCAAATGAAAGAAGGGTTAACTCCATCTTATTAAAATATAAACTCCAGCTGGGCTCGGTGGCTCACAGCTGTAATTCCAGCATTTTGGGAGGTCGAGGCGGGCAGATCACCTGAGATCAGGAGGTCAAGACCAGCCTGGCCAACATGGGGAAACCCCGTCTTTACTAAAAAGATAAAAATTAGCCAGGTGTGATGGTGCATGCTGTAATCTCAGTTATTTGGGAGGCTGAGGCAGGAGAATCGATTGAACCCAGGAGTCAGAGGTTGCAGTGAGCTGAGATTGCACCGAGCTGAGATTGCACCACTGCACTACACTCCAGCCTGGGCAACAGAGCAAGATTCCATCTCAAAAAAATAAAAATAAAATATAAACTCCACAAAGGGAGGGATTTTTATTTCTTGTTCACTACTATATCTCTTGCACCTGGAATAGTGCCCAATGCATAGGAGGCATAAAATATGTATTTGCGGAATGAATGTGTAAGATCCCAAGTGCAGTACAAAAAGTAAGCAGTTGCCTTGGCCAGGACTCTGATTGCAAGAAGGAAATTTAAACTCTACCATTAGCCCCTCATATTAACTCTCCAAAAGGACAGTGAGATGAAGCTTTGTTTTTCAAATCTGAGAAGGTTAGGAATTGAAGCTGACTAGCCGCTATAGACTGAATGTTTATGTCTCCCCAAAATTCGTATGTTGAAACCTGACTCCCAATGTGCTTGTATTTGGATGTGTGGCCTTCAAGAGGTGATTCATGTGGGCACAGCCCTCACAAGTGGGATCAATGCCCTTAAATGAGACTCCAGAGAGCTCCCTGGCCACTTCCACTATATGAAGACACAGTGAGAGGACAGCCATCTATGAACCAGGACGCAGGCCCTCACCAGACACCAAATCTGCCAGTGCCTTGATCTTGAACTTCCCTCGCAGCTCCTCAAAACTGTGAGAAATAAATATTTGTTGTGGATAAGCCACCCAGTCTGTGGCATTTTGTGATAGCAGCTTGAGTGGACTAAGACACTAACCAAATGATCTAGAAGAAGAGAGATGGACAAAATGATTGCTTGTCTGGGAAGTGTGGCTGAGACCAAGTGAAGGTCCTTGCAACCGAGTAGCTATGCAAGAACCCAATACTAGAAACCACAATGAGTCTGAATGTACCTGAGTTCCTGGGTCAAATTTGTGGCTGTAATTACAAACCAGCAGGTGGTGAGTTCATTATTGCTTATATCAAACATCTATAAGATAGATCCTTTCACCAGCAACACCTGAGAACAAAGGACTTTCTGATTACAGTCAACTTCCAGCTCCCCTTAAGTGAGTCTTCCAAGCTTAAATAGCTGAATCCACTAACAGGCCTCTGAAAGGAAACAGTTCATCTGGCATCCTGCATGAATATCTCTACAACAGAAGTTTCCAACCTACCTACCACCTGCAGGACCATTTGGCCCACAGCCCGCTGTTGTTTATTTTTCAACAGCTTGATTGAGATATAATTCACATACTATAAAATTCACCATTTTAAAGTATGCAGTTCAGTGGTTTTTAGTATATTCACTGAGTTGTGTAACCATCACTACAATTTTATAACGTTTTCATCAACTCCCTCCCAAAGAAACCCACACCCATCCAGCCCTAGGTAACTGCTAATCTACTTTCTGTCCTTATAGATTTGCCTATTCTGGCATTTCATGTAAATGGAATCAGACACTATGTGGTCTTTTGTGACTGGCTTCTTTCACTTAGCATAATGTTTTCAAGACTCATCCATGTTCTAGCACATGAATGCTTCATTCCTTTTTGTTTTGTTTTGTGTTTTGGTTTTTTTATTTCAGTAGGTTTTTGGGGAACAGGTCGTATTTGGTTACAGGGATAAGTTCTTCAGTGGTGATTTCGGAAATTTTAGTGCACTCATCACTCAAGCAGTGTACATAGTACCCAATAAGCAGTCTTTCATTCCTCACCCCACCTCCCACGCTTCTCCCAGTGTCCCCATACTTCACTGTATTATTATTATTATTATCATTATTATTATTATTATTGTGAGATGGAATTTCACTCTTGTTACCCAGGCTGGAGTGCAGTGGCATGATCTCGGCTCACTGCAACCTCTGCCTCCCAGGTTCAAGCGATTCTTCTGCCTCAGCCTCCTGAGTAGCTGGGATTATAGGCACCCACCACCACACCTGGCTAATTTTTTGTATTTTTAGTAGAGACGGGGTTTTGCCATGTTGGCCAGGCTGGTCTCGAACTCCTGACCTCAGGTGATTCACCTGCCTCAGCCTCCCAAAGTGCAGGGATTACAGGCTTGAACCACCGCACCCAGCCCATTGTATCATTCTTATGCCTTTGCATCCTCATAGTTTAGCTCCCACTTATAAGCAAGAACATATGATATTTGGTTTTCCATTCCTGAGTTACTTCAATTAAAATAATGGCCTCCAACTCCATCCAGGTTGTGAATGCTATTATTTCATTTTTTTTAATGTCTGAGTAGTATTCCATTATATATATATATCACATTTTATCCACTTATTGATTGGTGGACATTTGGGCTGGTTCCATATTTTTGCAATTATGAATTGTGCTGCTATAAACATGCGTGTGCAAGTGGCTTTCATATAATGACTTCTTTTCCTCTGGGTAGATACCCATTAGTGGGACTCTGGATCAAGTGGTAGTTCTTTCCTCTGGGTAGATACCCATTAGTGGGACTGTGGATCAACTTTTAGTTCTTTAGGGAATCTCCACTGTTTTTCACAGTAGTTGTACTCGTTTACATTCCCACCCAACAGTGTAAAAGTGTTTCCTTTTCACCACATCCACACCAACATCTATTATTTTTTTATTTTTAAATTATGGCCATTCTTATCTTTGTTTTACTTATCTTTGTTTTTGTTCCATTTGCTTTTGGGTTCTTGGTCATGAAGTATTTGCCTAAACCAATGTCTAGAAGGGTTTTTCCGATGTTATCTTCTAGAATTTTTATGGTTTAGGTCTTAGATTTAAGTCTTTGATCCATCTTGAGTGGATTTTGTATAAGGTGAGAGATGAGGATCCAGTTTCATTCTCCCATGTGTGGCTTGCCAATTATCCCAGCACCATTTACTGACTAGTGTGTTTTTCCCCCACTTTATGTTTTTGTTTGCTTTGTTGAAATCAGTTGGCTATAAGTATTTGGCTGTATTTCCGGGTTCTCTATGCTGTTTCATTGGTCTCTGTGCCTATCTTTATACCAGTATCATGCTGTTTTGGTGACTATAGCTTGATAGTGTAGTTTGGAGATGGGTAAGGTGATGCCTCCAGATTTGTTCTTTTTGCTTAGTCTTGTTTTGGCTATGTGGGCTTTTTTGGGGGATTCATATGAATTTTAGGATTTTTTTTTCTAATTCTGTGAAGAATGATGATATTTTGATGGGAATTGCATTGAATTTGTAGATTGCTTTTGGCAGTATGGTCATTTTCACAATATTAATTCAACCCATCCATGAGCATGGGGTGTGTTTCTATTTGTGTCATCTATAATTTCTTTCAGCACTGTTTTATAGTTTTCCTTGTAGAGGTCTTTCACCTCCTTGGTTAGGTATATTCCTCAGTATTTTATTTATTTTTATTTTTTTTGCAGCTAGTGTAAAAGGGGTTACATTCCTGATTCTTAGCTCAGTCACTGTTGGTGTATAGCAGGGCTACTGATTTGTGTACATGGATTTTGTATCCTGAAACTTTACTGAATTCATTTATCAGATCTAGGAGCTTTTTGGAGGAGTCTTTGGGGTTTTCTAGGCATATGATTATATCATTGGCAAACAGCAACAGTTTGACTCCCTCTTTATTGATTTAGGTGCCCTTTATTTCTTTCTCTTGTCTAATTGCTCTCGCTAGGATGCTTCATTCCTTTTTATTGCCAAATAATATTCCATGATATGGCTAGGCCACATTTTGTTTATTCACCCATCAATTGGTGGACATGTGGTTGTTTCCACTTTTTGGCTATTGTGAATAATGTGCTATGAACATCCTATACAAGTTTTTGTGTTGGCGTGGTTTCATTTCTCTTGATACATACCTAGAAGTGGAATTGCCTGAGCATATGGTAACTGTGTTTAACTGAGGAGCTACCAAACTTTTCCAAGGCAACTGTGGCATTTTTACATTCCCAGGAGTAATGTATGAAGGTTCTCATTCTCCATATTCTTGCTAACACTTATCCATCTTTTTTATATCGCCATCGTAGGGAATGAGAAGGTGTGTCTCACTGTGGTTTTGTTTTGCATTTCCATAGTCTTCAGCTTGTTTTTATATAGCTTGAAAACTAAGAATGCTTTTTACATGTTTTAATTGTTGAAAGAAATGAAAGAAAAATATTTTATGACACATTAAAGTTATCTGAAATCTAACAGTGTCTGTAAAGTTTTGTTGGAATACAGCCATGCCCATTCGTTGTGTATTTTCTGTGCCTGCTTTTCTTGCTTCAGTGACAGAGTTGAGTACCTGCAACAGAGTCTGTATGGCCTGTAAAATCTAAAATATTTACTATCTGGCCCGTTACAGGAAAGGTTTACCAACCCTTTGTCTACAATATAGTTGGATGAGACTACAAAGAATCTGGAGTGAGAAGGAGAAATTGTGACTTCCCTGTGGAAATGTATGGTTCCAGGGGTTTTGTTCTGTTTTGTTTTAAATAAAAGCAGAATGAAAGCAAGCAGAACAAGGGAAGAAATCAGGATGTTAGGGGGTATAGGGAGATCAGCATTTTCACCTGAATCATTATTAATAGGATCCTTTCAACTTCCTGTAAATTTCTCCTAGAGTTCTATTTATAATTTATAATTTACTGCTCTTACTCATCAGAAATGTACAGGGATTCCCCACCACCACAACCCTCTCAATTAGTTAGGACCACTTAGGTCCTGCATGATCTGACTTTATCTTACCTTTCCAGCCTCATTTTCCAGCACTCACCTTCAATAGGACCAGACACCCAGCCCTGAATTTCGGGATTCTGTAACAAGATCTAGTTTTGTTGCCCTGGCTGGAGTGCAGTAGTGCAATCTCGGCTCACTGCAATCTCTGCTTCCCAGGCTCAAACCATCCTCATACCTCAGCCTCCCAAGTAGCTGGGACCACAGTTATGTGTCACCATGCCTGGATAATTTCTGTATTTTTGTGGAGATGGGGTCTCACTTTGATGCCCAGGCTGGTCTCCAACTCCTGAGCTCAAGCAATTTGCCCTCCTAGAACTCCCAAAGTACCGGGATTACAGGCGTGAGCCACCATGCCTGGCACTCATACTTTCTCTTCTTTTTTTTTTTTTTTTTCTGAGACAGAGTCTCACTCTGGATCACGCCCATGCTGGAATGCAATGGCGTGATCTTGGCTCACTGCAACCTCTACCTCCCAGGTTCAAGCTATTCTCCTGCCTCAGTCACCTGAGTAGCTGGGATTACAGGTGCACGCTACCATGCCCAGCTAATTTTTGTATTTTTAGTAGAAACGGGGTTTCACCATGTTGGTCAGGCTGTTCTCGAACTCTTGACCTCATGATCCACCCGCCTTGGCCTCCCAGAGTGCTGGGATTACAGGCGTGAGCCACCGTGCCCGGCCTTCTCTTTCACTTAGAATGCTTTCCTCTTCTCCAAATCCTAGAGATACTTTATTATTGCTATTGTGAAATATTTCAAGCATACAAAGGAGAAAAGCGACATCTGTGAACTCACCACCAAGCTTTGTCAAATCTTCTCATTTTGTCATGTTCCTTTAGTTCTTTGAAATATTACAGGCTTAGATATGTTTTTAAACCTCCTCAAATGCCAACTCTTCTAAATAGGCCTCCTTGATGTACTCAGTCAGGATTACCCACATTTACCTACAGGTAAAGCTACTCAGTCCCTTGTATGATGTCTTCTTTGAGCATTCCTTATTATGGTCATTCCCATAGAGTACTACAAAGATGACTTTAGGCAATCCAAGGAAGAGACATTTTTAAAAATTTTGTAGGCCAGGCGCAGTGACTCACGCCTATAATCCCAGCACTTTGGGAGGCCGAGGTGGGTGGATCATGAGGTCAGGAGATTGAGACCATCCTGGCTAACACGGTGAAACGCTGTCTCTACTAAAAATACAAAAAGTTAGCCAGGTGTGGTGGTGGGCGCCTGTAGTCCCAGCTACTCAGGAGGCTGAGGCAGGAGAATGGTGTGAACCGGGGAGGCGGAACTTGCAGTAAGCCGAGATCATGCCACTGCACTCCAGCCTGGGTGACAGAGCAAGACTCTGTCTCAAAAAATAAAATAAAAAATTTTTTTAAAATGTTGTATGTTTATTTTTTAAAGTACATTACAAATATGCCCATACGGCCAGGCATGGTAGCTAACACCTGTAATCCCAACACTTTTAGGAGGCTGAGGCAGGAGCATCGCTTGAGCCCAGGAGTTCAAGACCAGCCTGGGCAATATAGTGATACTTTATCTCTACAAAAAAAAATTTTTTTTCAATTAACCAAGCATAGTGGCATGTGCCTGTAGTCCCAGCTACTCAGGAGGTTAAGTAGGGAGGATTGCTGGAGCCCCAAAAATTGAGGCTGCAGTAAGCTGAGATTGTGCCACTGTACTCCAGCCTGGGCAACAGAGTGAGATGCTGTCTAAAAAGAAAAAGAAAAGAAAAGAAAAAGAAAAGAAAAAAAATGGGCCCGGCATGGTAGCTCACCGTATAATCCCAGCACTTTGAGAGGCTGAGGCAGGCGGATCACTTGAGGTCAGGAGTTTGAGACCAGCCTGGCCAACATGGTGAAACCCCATCTCTACTCAAAATACAAAAGTTAGCCAGGTGTGGTCGCACACGCCTGTAATCCCAGCTACTCGGGAGGCTGAGGCATGAGAATCGCTTGAACCCAGGAGGCAGAGTTTGCAGTGAGCTGAGATTGTGTCACTGTACTCCAGTCTGGGTGACAAAGCAAGACTCTGCCTCAAAAACAAAAAAAAAAAAACACACACACACACAAGTAATTTAAAACTTTATACCTAGAACACCAAATCTGTGATTTCCCAGGTATTCTTTAGGACAAGGCTAAGGTAGGTACAAATATTGGGAAATTATTGAGTAATATTAGGAAAATATTGAGAAAAACACTGAATAAATCTGTATTGAGTACTATTATACAGATGATATGGCAAAGATTTTAAAGGTTGTATTCAAATAATTTAGAAAACTTAACTTACTGGAACGTAAATTCTTGACAACAGAGACCCAGTTTTATTTATTTTTCTATATCCTAAGCGTCGAACAAAGTCAGAATAGATGCTTATTGAATCTCTTTCTCTCTGGGGCAGAGAGATCTCTGAAAATCATATGAAACCTCCTAAACCTTCTGACAGATAACTTAAAATATCTTAAAAGACCTTTTCCCCACACCGAGTGCTCATGCCTGGGACAAATGATACATTTTCCTCTCTTCCTTCCCTGCCCATTATGACAAGTTGCCCCAGCTGGGGCTTCATAGATATTAAATAGTGCTAATAATAGTCATCCTCTGAAGGAATAAGGACTTGAGATTGCCAAGATGATCTTTTTTGCTGCAACAAACCAATCTCAGCATATTTCAGTTTGTATGCCACTTTTGTTCTTGGATATGGTCCAACACACACACACACACGAACATACACTTTCTCTCAAAACACTTTATTAGAGAAATATTTCTCAATCTCCTTAAAAATCATTATTTCATTCCATCTTTTCATCATTGTTAACACCAAACCATTTGAAGTCACGTTGGCAACTGGATTTCATCTTGAGACTTGTCATTGAGGAATCATTTTGTTGTGTAGCAATCCCTATTCACAACGTCAGCCAAATTATGTCATGTGATTGCAAAACTGCTGTCCTGTCTTCCAGCTTTTCTCAGTAAATTTGACTCTTTGAGAAGCTTCCTATCCTAAAATGACCTTATATGCTCTCGTATCTCAGGGGATCCTAATTGTGATGAAATCTTTCTCTTTGTTTCCTTTCTTATAGCCTGTGTTTTGAGGTGGTGTTTCAGGGGTGTGGGAGTAGGGGAACTATTGAGGTCTGAGTCACAAAAGGAGATCTGAACAAGATGAAGTTCAGTTGGGCCCTCAAAGCTTCACTCATATTGGACTAGATATGCTTCCTGAGAGAAGTCTCTGAAAGTTCTGTAAATGACATTGACCCCTTTATTTCCTAACTCCTACTGTTAAGGCACAGGTCTTTACTGATCTTAAAACCCTAGGCCAGGATGGCTGTAACCAGGGTGTATAACCTTATATTTTATTGTCCACATGAGGATACATTTTAAAATTTCAATAATTTGGGGGGCACAGGTGGTTTTTGGTTACATGGATGAGTTCCTTAGTGGTGAATTTTGAGATTTTAGTGCACCTGTCCCCCAGACAGTGTACACTGTACTCAATATGTAGTCTTTTATCCATCCCCCCATCCAACTACCCCCCACCCCATCCCCAAAGTCCATTATATCACTCTGTATGTCTTTGTGTCCAAATGAGGACACTTTTGAAAGTGAAAGTGGGTGCTAGGGAAAAGCGACGTAAGCCAGGGCCCACACAGGCAAACCATGCTGTCAGGTCAACATACCTACAACACTTCGAGCCCCTTATCCTCTATTAGCGAGGTCAAATTGGGGTCTGTAGATTTTCTTTTTCTTTTTTGTTTTTTTTCATTGTTGTTGTTGTTGTTGAGATAAGGTCTTGTTCTGTTCACCCAGGCTGGAGTGCAGTGGCACAAACATGGCTCACTGCAGCCTCTACCTCCCAGGCTCAAGTGATCCTCCCTCCTCAGCCCCCAACCCAAGTAGCTGGGACTACAGACATACTCCACCATATCTGGCATTTTTGTTTTTTGTTTTCTTGGGTTTTGCCAAGTTGTCTAGGCTGGTCTCAAACTTCTGGCTCAAGTGATCCGCCCACCTCAGCCTCCCAAAGTGCTGGGATTACAAGTGTGAGCCACCATGCTTGGCCTAGATTTCAACTTGAAAGTCTGTGAGGTGGCTGGGAATGGTGGCTCACACCTGTAATCCCAGCACTTTAGGAGGCTGAGGCGGGTGGATCGCGTGAGCTCAGAAGTTCAACACCAGCCTGGGCAACATAGTGAGACCTCGTCTCTATTTATTTTTTAAATAAATAATAATTTTTAAAAAAGAGAAAGTCTGTGGGGTTTATTGGATAATTTAAAGTTTTATTTTCATTTCAATAAAATGCTTGTGATTTAAAGTGCCTGTGTTTGCATTATTTACATTGATCCAATGTTTGTCCCTAAATGGGAGAACTTTGTCCCTGGCCAAAGAGAGAACAGAGGTAGACTTTTCCATAGTGAAATGTTCAAGCCAAGTGAAAGACAAAAAGATGCATGGCCTGTAAATAAAGACTTGTAGTGTTTCAGAAAGAGAAAAGTGGAACATGATCACAGAAGGATGCTGAATTCGAGAGTATATTGTAGCATTTTACTATACTCACTTTGCAAAAAGAAACGTATTTTCAGGAAAACATCATGCCTCATAGTGATATTAATTTGCATTAATTTAATAAACTTTTAGATTATAAATTTGTTGATTTTATAAGAATACAAGTTTTCTTACATGTACATTTATGTTAGTATGTATTATAGAAGCAGGACAGCAAAAATGATTTAATTTTGAAGGTTTGCAGAAATTTTTATTTATTTATTTTTTTTGTTGTTGTATAGAAGTGGGGTCTCACTATGATGCACAGGCTGGTCTCAGACTCCTGGGCTCAAGTGATCCTGCCACCTCAGCCTCCCAAAGTGCTGGGATTGCAGGCATGAGCCACCACGCCCGGCCTGCAGGAATTTTTAAAGTATAAGAATCAGTGCTGATACAATACCAAAAGCATAAGTAATAAAAGGAAGAATAGACACATGAGACTACATCAAACTAAACAGCTTCCATGCAGCAAAAGAAATAACCAACAGAGTGAAAAGGCAACCTATGGAATGAGAGAAAATGTTTGCAAACCATATATATGATAAGGGGTTAATATCCAAAATATATAAGAAACTCATTTAATTTAATAGCAAAAATACAAATAACCTGATTCGAAAATGGGCAAAGACCCTGAATAGACATTCCTCCAAAGCAGACTTACAAATAGCCAACAGGTTTATAAAAAGATACCCAGAGCCAGTCATGGTGGCTCATGCCTGTAATCCCAACACTTGGGAGGCTGAGGCAGGCAGATCGCTTGAGCCCAGAAGTTCAAGACCAGCCTGGGCAACATAGTGAGGCCTTGTCTCTACAAAACAAAAACTTTTTAAAAATTAGGTTGTGGTGGCACACACATGTAGTCCAGCTACTCGGGAGGCTGAGGTGGATTGCTTGAGCTCAGGAGATCAAGACTGCAGTAGGCCATACTCCAGCATGGGTGACAAAGCAAGACTCTGTCTCAAATACACACACACACGCACACACACACACACACGATGCCCAGTGTCACTAATCATCAGGGAAATGAAAGTCAAAACTACAGTGAGATATCACCTCACACTTGTTAGTATGGCCATTACCAAAACTACATAAGTGTTGAGGATATGGAGAAATTTGAACATGTGTATACTGTTGGTGGGAATGTAAAATGCTACAGCCATATGGAAAACAGTACGAAAGTTTCTCCAAAAAATTAAAAATTGAACTGTTGTATGATCTAGCAATACCACTTCTGGTATTTATCCAAAATAATTGAAAACGGGATCTTGAAAAGATATTCATACTCCCATATTCATTGCTGTGTTATTTACAATAGCCAAGAGGTAGAAAAAAACTGAATGTCCATCAGTGGATGAATGGATAAAGAAAATGTGATATATACACACAATGGAATATTATTCAGCAGAGCTGTCCTGCAAGATCTGCCATTATTTATAACATTGTTTCTATGGGGAAATTATTCTGTCTTCCACATAACTGACCTACAAATGAAGGTCTTAAAAAGAGAAGGAAATCCTGTCATATGCTGCAAGAAGAGTTTGGAAGGCATTATGCTAAGTGAAATAAGCCCATCTCAAAAACAACACTAACAACAACACTGCCTGATTCTTCTTACATGAGGCATCTAAAGGAGTCAAACTCATACAAACTAGAATGGTGTTTTTGGAGAGGGGAAAATTAGTTGCAATTTGATGGGTATAGGATTTCAGTCATGCTAGATGAGACATTTCTAGAGATATGCTGTACAACAATGTGCATATACTTAACAATCATGTACATTTAAAATTTTGTTAAGAGGGTACATCTCAATATGCGTTTTTCACAGTTAAAAAAAAAATCAATATTCCATAGGTTAGACCAGTTTTGCCTTTCTTTCTCTTCGTAATCCAACTATGCCCTCTGGTGGTGATAGTTGCTAATAGAAGTAAAATAACTACTCCTTTATATCCTTTCCGAATTCATTTTGTAGGTCAGCTGTGTGGAAGACAGAATAATTTCCCGTAGAAACAAAGTTGTAAACGATGGCAGATGTTGCAGGACAACCCACCAAAACCCATATAAATCTTACTTGAAATAGTATTGAGAGTAGCCCTATGTCGCTTGATTTACACCCTCCTTCCTCCACCCCACCCTCCTTGTTGGCAAAACAAATGAAAAATCCCATATTCACAGTCACTGTCACTGCTACTCTGTCCCCATCACCATCAGATATAGAAAGAGGAAAGAGAAGGGAAGAGGATTCGTGCTTCGGCCAAATCTAACATCTTTATGTATAGGCATACCTTCTGTCCTGAAACCCCACACCCATCCTGGGGCCTTCAAAGGAGTGGACCACCTAGAAGGAAACTTAAAGGTCCTCTTTGCCTCTTTCAGAATCTTGGGGCAAATATTAAGGAGATCTTGCATTCTTTTCTCTTGCTTAGCCCGTAGTCCTTAGCTCTCCAGGGCTTCACCATGTTGCCCAGGCTGGTCTTGAGCTCCTGAATTCAAGCAATCCACCTGCCCCGGCTTCCCAAAGTGCTGGGATTACAAGTGTGAGCCACTGTGCCCAGCCAGTAATTCCAAAGTCAAAGTCACCAGAGTCTCCAGAGTCAAAATCACCTTCTAAGTAGATGGCAACAAAAAAGAAAAAGACCAGAAAAAATAAAATGGAAAAAAAAAAAAGAAAAAACTCTTCCACCCAAGGTCTACTCATGCCTGGAAATCTCTACAATGTATAACCAATAAACCTCCAAAGACCTTGTCTTTTCCCAGCTTTATAAAACTTTCCCCCAGTCCCTTCTAGGGGCTGGCTGGAAGAAGGAAGAGATGAGGGATGGAACAATCCCAGACGAGCTGGTGTACGTCATATTCCATTAATGCTTGATTGTCTTTTTTTTTTTTTTTTTGAGACAGAGTCTCACTTTGTCACCCAGGCTGGAGTACAGTGGCATGACCTTGGCTCACTGCAACCTCCGCCTTCCGGGTTCAAGTGATTCTCCTGTCTCAGCCTCCCGAGTAGCTCCGATTACAGGCACGCACTGCCACACCCGGCTAATTTTTGTATTTTAGTAGAGACGGGGTTTCACCATGTTGGCCAGGCTGGTCTCAAACTCCTGACCTCAAGTGATCTGCCCGCCTCAACCTCCCAAAGTGCTGGGATTACAGGGTGAGCCACCTCACCTGGCCCAATGCTTGATTTTCTTATGTGCCCAACTATTGTTTGTGCTGTATGATTCCCAGGGCCTCTCCCCAGGAAGGGACAAGAATGACATGGACCCTGCTGTATGTAAACACATTTTTGTTGTTGCTGTTATTTGGTTGGTTGGTTAGACAGGGTATCAATCTGTCTCCCAGGATAGAGTGCAATGGCACCATCATAGCTCACTAAATCCCATTTCTAAGGAACTAGAAAACTGTGGAATATTATCAAATCCATTCAAAGTGACAAGAGGAAAAAAATCTATATTCTGATTTTAGTGATATAGGAAAAAAGATCTGGAAGAGCATATAGACAAGTAAAAACACTTGGATTGTTTAGAATGACCTGATGTTGGTGCATTATTTAATTTGGAATTACCAGCCAAGAGCAGCAGCTCACACTTGAAATCCCAGGACTTTGGGAAGCTGAGGTGGGCAGATCACTTGATTCCAGGAGTTCAAGACCAGCCTGGGCAACATGGTGAAACCCTGTCTCTACAAAAAAACCAAAAAAAACAAAAATTACCTGGGCATGGTGGCACATGCCTGTAGTCCTAGCTACTCAAGGGGCTGAGATGGGAGGATTGCTTTAGCCCAGAAAGTCGAGGCTGCAGTGAGCTGAGATCGTACCACTGCACTCCATGCACTCTAGCCTGCGTGAGAAAGCAAGACCCTGTCTCAAAAAAAAAAAAAAAAATAGTAACTTCGAATTACCCAAACATTGGTATAATGCATAATTTTGTTTAATAATAAATGAAAATATTGACTGTTTTATATTGTCAAAATGCAAAACTACAAAACTTAAGAGGCTTAATACAACCCTTTATTGTATCTCACAATTCTGTGGATGGGATGGGCAGTTCTTCTACAGGTCTCACTTGGGTTTCCCACATGTTTGCTGGGAAAGGGCAGCTGGTGCTCTTCTGTGTGGTTTCTCCATGCCTATGATGTCATCCTCCAAGGCCTCTCTACATGGTGGCTTGGAAACAGAAGCTGCCAGACCCAGACCATCTTAAAGTCTGGGGCAGAAATCCTAGAACTTTACTTCCTCCACATTCTTCTGGTCAGAATATCACAGTCTCAGCCCAGATGACAGCAGTCCAGATGAGAGCAGAAGGGACACAAACTTCACCTTTTTGAGACAGGGTTTCATTCCTGTCGCCCCAGGCTGGAGTGCAGAGGCATGATCTTGGCTCAGTGCAACCTCCGCCTCCCAGGTTCAAGCGATTCTCTTGCTTCAGCCTCCTAAGTAGTTGGGACTACAGGCGTGTGCCACCGTGCCCGGCTAATTTTTGTATTTTTAGTAGAGACAGGGTTTTGCCATGTTGCTCAGGTGATCCCAAACTCCTGATCTCAGGTGATCTGCCCATCTCAGCCTCCCAAAGTGCTAGGATTATAGGCGTGAGCCACTGCACCTGGGCAAAGTTCACCTCTTGATGGGAGGAGTAATATGCAAATATAGTGAGGGATGGTATTGTTTGGAACATGTTTGGAGATCAGCTATGACTTTGACTTTTTTTAAAACCATACTGATGCTGGGTGTGGTGGCTCACACCTGTAATCCCAGCACTTTGGGAGGCCGAGACAGGCAGATCACTTGAGGTCAGGAGTTCGAGACCAGCCTGGCCAACATGGTGAAACCCTGTCACTACTAAAAATACAAAAAGAATATTAGCCAGGCATGGTGGTGAGCACCTGTAATCTCAGCTACTCGGGAGGCTGAGGCAGGAGAATTGCTTGAACCTGGGAGGCAGAGGTTTCAGTAAGCTGAGATCACACCACTGCACTCCAGCCTAGGCAACAGAGTGAGACTCCATCTCAAACAAACAAACAAACAAACAGAGAAAACAAAACCATACTGAAATCTTAAGCCAGTAATTAATCCTCATCTAATTTGTGTTTTATTAGTCCATTTATTGCTTCAGCGTAGATGAAACACTTTGTGCCAGGCACCATTCCGGTTACTGAGGATAAAGTATTGAACAAGGCCTGGCGCGGTGGCTCAAGCCTGTAATCCCAGCACTTTGGGAGGCCGAGACGGGCGGATCACGAGGTCAGGAGATCGAGACCATCCTGGCTAACACGGTGAAACCCCGTCTCTACTAAAAAATACAAAAAAGTAGCCAGGCGAAGTGGTGGGCGCCTGTAGTCCCAGCTACTCGGGAGGCTGAGGCAGGAGAATGGCGTAAACCTGGGAGGCGGAGCTTGCAGTGAGCTGAGATCCGGCCACTGCACTCCAGCCTGGGCGACAGAGCGAGACTCCGTCTCAAAAAAAAAAAAAAAAAAGTATTGAACAAGACAAAGAAGGGTCAAACCCTCATGGAGCTTACATCCTGAAATTCTCACATTGCAAAGAATAAGCAAGTAAACAAAAAACGTTAAAAGGTAATGTAGGTGGGTGGGATGCTACTGTAGAGTGATCAAAGAAGCTCTTTGAAGTGACAGCTGAAGATCAGGAATAAAATATTTACTAGTACAAATT
Organism: Macaca mulatta; assembly: GCF_049350105.2. Classification (NCBI taxonomy): domain Eukaryota; kingdom Metazoa; phylum Chordata; class Mammalia; order Primates; family Cercopithecidae; genus Macaca; species Macaca mulatta. Next base: position 71,392,326 of record NC_133416.1, read on the forward strand.
TCCAGGGCCTGAAAGAGCTTGGGGTGTTTATTTGAAGGAATAGCACAAAGGCCAATGTGTTTGGGGAGTAGCAAATGAGGAGGAGAATGATTTGGATTAGGTCACAGAGATAATCATGGGTCAGGTCATTGAGGGCCTTGAAGGCCGTGGTAAGGACGTGGGATTTACTCCTGGATAATGGAAAGCAGTGCAAAGATTTAAATTCATTGGCCAGGTGCGGTGGCTCATGCCTGTAATCCCAGCACTTTGGAAGGTCAAGGACGGCGGATTACCTGAGGTCAGGAGTTCGAGACCAGCCTGGCCAACATGGTGAAACCCCGTCTCTACTAAAAATACAAAAATTAGCTGGGCATGGTGGCAGGTGCCTGTAATCCCAGTTACTCGAGAGGCTGAGACAGGAGAATCGCTTGAACTCAGGAGGTGGAGGTTGCAGTGAGCCGAGATCGCACCATTGCACTCCAGCCTGGGCAATAAGAGTGAAACTCTGACTCTAAAAGAAAAAAAAAAAAAAAGATTTAAATTCATTACCTCAGAAGTTATATTGATTTCCATGTTCAAAAGACAACTGTCCCTTTAGAAAATGGATTGTAGGGGTCAAAAGTGACTAAATAGGCTATTACAGTAGGTGCTGGAGATTCAAACTAGGGTAATAGCCATAATTATGAGAAGTCAGTAGATCAGGAATATATCTTGAAGAAACTGCCAGTAAGCACTGATGGGTTACATTTGCGGAATAAAGAGAAGGGAGGAAACAGATCTCTCAGGTTTCTCTTTTGAGTAGTAGAGTGAATGGAGTGCCATTCACTTAGATGGAGAGACTAGTGGAAGAACAGACTTTTACTGTCACATAAGGCAATCAAGAAAATTAATTCCATTCTGAACATGTTTAGGTATGTTATAACCACACAATAATTTGTAAGTGAACTCTATGACTTGATGTATGGTTTATGCAAATCTGTGCAAGAATAAGCCATGCTGTAACAAAGTGTCAAACTACTTGGGAAATGAGAATAAACTATATACTGTATATTTAAAGTACAAGGTCACTAAGCAAGTGAGTGTTTCTGTTAAGATAATAGCTACCGTTTATTGAGGGCTTGCTGTTTATTTGAACCATACGGAATTGCAGATCCCAACATTTTTGGACTTGAAAATGACAATGCTGTATGAGTCATCCTAATATATAGTAACCATAGAATTAGATGTTTATGTACGAATTAATTAATATTCACAAAAACCCTTAAGGTAGGCTTCTTACTATCTTATAGTTTACAAAATAAAGGTGCTGGAAGATTTAAAATAACCCGCCAAAAGTCTGATGACAAGTAAGAACAAGGTCTGACATAGCATCTTATCCCAAAAGTAACACTACCCAGATTTCTAGCCAAGGAATCATGTTGCCTTCCCCAAAATGACAAAAGCTTCAGATTCACAAGGCACGGAAATACAGAGAAGTGCTTAGTCTGACTACATGGAGAATGGCTGTCTCCCTACTATCGATACCCAAATTCAAGTTGACCTTACAAGCCTGTACTGCATTTATTTTATTTTATTTTTTATTTATTTTTTGAGATGAAGTCTCGCTCTGTTGCCTAGGCTGGAGTGCAGTGGTGTAATCTCAGCTCACTGCAACCTCTGCCTCCTGGGTCAAGTGATTCTCCTGCCTCAGCCTCCCAAGTAGCCGGGATTACAGGTGCTGCCACCACACCCAGCTAATTTTTGTATTTTTAGTAGAGACAGGGCTTCACCATACTGGCCACACTGGGCTCAAACTCCTGACCTCTAGTGATCTGCCCACCTCGGCCTCCCAAAGTGTTGGGATTACAGGCGTGAGCCACCATGCCCAGCCTGTACTGCATTTTAGAAGCAAATCCAGTGAACAAAGAGCAATCAGATAGTAATTTAACACTATCAAGCGTTGTTCAAAAATTCCCACCATGAACCTGGCATGCTGGCATGTTCCTGTAGTCTCAGCTACTCGAGAGGCCGAGGCAGGAGGATTGCCTGAGCCCAGGAGTTTGAGGCTGTGGTGTGCTGTGATCTCACCTATGAGTAGCTGTTGCACTGCAGCCTGGCCAATATAGCAAGACCCCATCTCAAGAAAAAAAAAACATCAAATTTATCTCATCAAGAATTTTCAGCTTCTCTTCCATATTTATCACTGAACCTCTCTAATTTGCAAATATGTTAAATATAAAACAAGTGGTTCTAGCCTCAGAAAAAATATAATGGCACGGATTGAAGCTTAGCAGCCAACAAGCTTTCAGTATGCTTATCAGCTGCCTTATAGCATATTTATTAATGTCCTCTCAAGCATTTCCATACAAAATTAAAAGTGTTACCACCAGTGAGTTAGATTCAATATGAAATTATGTAAAATACGCTATCAGTTGTAAGAACTTCAGGCTTTTCCCTCTTTAAACAGTAGCTAGAATATCTAGATTTCAGTAAAAATCAAGAAAGTTGGCCAGGTGCGGTGTCTCATGCCTGTAATCCTAGCACTTTGGGAGGCCAAAGCGGGCAGATCACTTGACGTCAGGAGTTCGAGACCAGCCTGGCCAACATAATGAAACCATCTATACTAAAAACACAAAAATTAGCTGGGCATGGTGGCACGTGCCTGTAATCCCAGCTACTTGGGAGGTTGAGGCAGGAGAATCACTTGAGCCCGGGAGGTGGAGGTTGCAGTGAGCCAAGATTGCACCATTGCACTCTAACCTGGGGGACAAGAGCGAAACTCAAAAAAAAAAAAAAGAAAAGAAAAGAAATTCTTATCTTCTCTAACACTACCTGTGAATCCGTTTGGAACTCTGTAAGTAAAGAATGGCTATTTCAGTTTGGTCACTTAGTAATTACCTGTTCAAGTCAAAGGCTGAAAAAAGTTTAGGAACTAAAAAGCTTTCTGTCTACCGTTGGAAAGAGTATTTTCCATATAGATTTTCCATTGATGGCGCCAATTAGAGCCAACACTCTTTCCCGGTGGTAAGCAGTGAAAATAGTCACTTGTCAGGCCAGGCGCGGTGGCTCACACCTGTAATCCCAGCACTTTGGGAGGCTGAGGTCGGTGGATCACCTGAGGTCAGGAGTTCAAGACCAACCTGGCCAACATGGTGAAACCCCATCTCTACTAAAAATACAAAAAAATTGCCAGGCATGGTGGTGGGCGCCTATAATCCCAGCTACTTGGGAGGATGAGGCAGCAGAATTGCTTGAACCTGGGAGGCGGAGTTTGCAGTGAGCCGAGGTCGCGCCATTGCACTCCAACCTGGGCAACAAGAGCGAAACTCAGTCTCAAAAAAAAAAAAAATTTTTTTTAAATGAATCTGTTCTCCAGTGCTCTATAGATCAGGGGTTCTATGAGTATAGTGGCTGGTCCTCAGATTGGTTTAAAAAAATAAGGCAATACTCACCTAGCTTTGTTAGGTTTAACAATATATACCCCAAGTCCTTACTGCAAGTTAGACACCATGCTGTGTGCTAAAGCATTTATGTTTTCATTTAAATCTCCTAACACCCTATGCAATAGGTTATATTGTCTTTGCTTTAACTGCAGCTTGCAAATATTAGTAACTTCCTAAGGTCCAAAACTAGTGCAGAACTGGAATTTAAACCATTTTGGCCTCAAAACCAGTGTTCTTACCCCCTATTATATATAGATGAAATTTTAAAATTATAAGTATATATAATTACATATAATCTCTATATATTATTTACATATATTTTTTAAATTATTTTATATTTTTATTTTTTTTAATTCATTTTTTGAGATGGAGTCTCACTCTGTAGCCCAAGCTGGAGTGCAATGGCACTATCTTGGCTCATTGCAACCTCCGCCTCCTGGGTTCAAGTGAGTCTCGTGCCTCAGCCTACCCCGATTAGCTGGGACTACAGGTTTATGCCACCACACCCGGCTAATTTTTTATTTTAGTAGAGACAGGGTTTCACCATGTTGTCCATTGTGGTCTTGAACTCCATTGCTCAGGCTATCCACCTACCTTGGCCTCCCAAAGTGTTGGCATTGCAGGCGTGACCCACTGTGCCCAGCCTATTTACATATATATTTTATTTATTTATTTATTTATTTATTTATTTATTTATTTATTTTGAGGCGGAGTCTTGCTCTGTCACCCAGGCTGGAGTACAGTGGTGCGATCTTGGCTCACTGCAACCTCCGCCTCCCAGGTTCAATTGATTCTTCAGCCTCAGCCTCCTGAGTAGCTGGGACTACAGGCACACGCTACCACACCCGGCTGATTTTTGTATTTTTAGTAGAGATGGGGTTTCACCATTGCTGGCAAGGCTGGTCTCGAAATCCTGACCTTGTGATCCACTAACTTCAGCCTCCCAAAGTGCTAGGATTACAGGCATGAGCCACAGTGCCTGGCCTACCTATATTTTTAAATGGTAGAGCTGATGACTGTGGGAGTAGATAGGGGTGGTAAATGTCAATGCTTGTATTATAAAGGTGGCCAAAGGGTTTAGAATCTCGACCCTGGCTTGAAAACTGTCCATGTGTACTTGTCTTTTTGGCAAGCCTTTGAATTCTTAAAAAGTTATTTATGTGATCTTCATAGTCAAATTTGTCTACAATCAGATTTCTTGAAAAATAATTATTTTGTAGGTGAGGTCAATATTTAGTTAAAATGTTAAATGTATCTGAGCACTAATAGAGATGGATCATTCTGTGATTTTTCTTGCCTTTGACAACAATGCAAACAAAAAGCACACAACAGAAAAGAATAGTGGTTGGCTAATCCTTCAAATTACTAGTTTCTGGTCCCAGACTGTGCAAATGAATAGACAAGAGTTATACAGAGTAGACTGAAGAAAATCAGGGTGACAAATGTTCAACTATTAGCTCTCCAAAAAACCACTGACTTTAGCCCAACATGAAAAGATCCGGATATATTTTGACAGAGCTTTTGCTCCCAGAGATTAAATAAAGTAAGATCCCGGGGCAAAGAGACGAGTGGGAGAGGAGGCAGAAATCACATGGGAGAGACACCCCAAGCCCTCACCAGAGCCTGCACAGCTACTAGCCCAGATCCAGGGCACCGCTTAGAAGCTGAGGCAGAACTGAATTGATCCTCTCGTTGTCATCCTGTGGGTTCACCAGTACATTCTTTGTCCAGTTTGAGGTGATTCTTGCCTGTGTTCCAAGAATCTTTTCATATTCCTTTGATTGACCATCTCTTGAAAATAATCCCCCATCTAACAGCCAGGACACTCAAAAACACCATTTTGCTCCTCTTTCTGCCCCCAAAATGGAGGGTAGAAAACTTGGACTCTTCATTGGTTAATGAAGGAAAAGGCCTGGACACTTTATGGGGTGATGGCTGGTGACAGCTGAAAGGGAAACTTTCAGGATTACTTGAAGTTAGTGCGAAATCATCCACTGAGCTGAGATAGCAGAGAAACACACTACTCCATTTCAGAGTATGAAATGTCTTGTCACAGGCAGAGAATGTTAGAGCTGGAAGGGAACTTGAGAACATCGGCCCCACCCTTCCACATAGCAGAGGAAGCCCAGGAAGAAACAGATATGGCCTGGAAAGGGGGCCTGACTTGCTTGAAGTCAAATAGCTGGTCATTTGGCTTTGTCAGAACCAGGAATAAAATGTCCTAGTAATTATCTCCACTGCCCAACACAGGCAAATCTGGCTTAGGAACTCTTTCTTTGGAAGTTGATTTTTCTCTGATCCTGCCTCAAGTCATAATAAGTTGAATGGAGAGTCCAGTTTCTATGTTCTTAGAAGTCCAAATTCAACACCTCACAGTGATGCCAAAGTTAAGTATTTGTGGAATTAAATTAGTTTATGGCATAAAATATAGTAAAGACAAGTTTTTAAATAGTTGTGGGAGAGCCATAACTGCTCATGGAAAATTTGTCTTTCATAGAGACTCTATGGGACTACACAAATTAGCCTACACATGCCTGAAACAGAGTGGCACCACGCACTTAATTTTGTTGAAGTCCAAGCTTCTTTACCTATGATAAAAGAGGAAGTGACATTCTATACAGCTATGCCTGTGTTCTGCTCATTCTTCCAGGAATACTTTTGTCACTAGAATTTGTACAGGTGAAGGAGGAGGGTGTCATCCTATTGCTCGGCATTTCTCATATAATCACTCTGTAGCTTATACTCCCCACAACAGTTTATCTCAGGATATTTCATGGCTTCACGCCATCCACCATTATTACACCAGAGAAACTCACCAGATTATATTTTCTGTATTCACTCTTCATAGGCTTCTGTTCCCTTGATAGATTTTTGTCTTAGAAACTTTTTTTCTTGAGAAACACTAATGTTTAGCACCATTTTATGTATGCAAGAGTGGATGTAGGTTTCTTTGTAGCAGATTTTAAAACTCTGGCATCCAGCCCTGGTGGTTTCTGGTGCAGAAACTGAGAGACCCTTTGGTGTTCTACCTGGAGGAGTGGCTGGCGGACGAGATCTTGGGTGAGTGACCCTAGGCCCAGACAAAGCTGTAATTCTAGAAATGGCGTGGATGCACCAAGCCCTGCTGGTGGTAGACATAGTGGGCTCCAAGAACCTAGTCGAAATCATGGTTTTTGGGTGGCTCTGTGTACAGAATCGGGTGAAGAGCATGCTCCTGTCCCTGGCATGGTTTCACCAAAGACACTGTGCCCGAGCTGAGAAGATAAAACACCTTGAGAAGAACTTGAATGCCCGTGCCTCAGGCCCTCACACTCCCCAGCATCCTATTGCTTAAGGCAACAGAACTATTGTTAGGAGCATTTTGAGAACTTTCTTGCTTTTGCTGCTAAGGTTGAAGAGAAGCAAGTGTAGCATTCCTAAATCCCTGCATTCCTTTTTCCTGTGTCTTGATGGATAGTGGTTTATTTTGTGGCAAGAGTGAGTTTGAAGAACTACTCTAATAGAGAAATGGCTCTTTTGCCCAATGGTATAATGATCTTTGCACACTTATAATAAAGCAAATTTATTTTTAAAAATTTTAAACTTCTCATAGAGAGGTATTGATGGAACATTCAATTAAAATCTTTGTTTATAGGACTCAGAGATAGCCAGATATTAAACAAATCAAAAAGTGTTTCTCGTGAATATCAAGTTGACTCTTGATTAACATTTTATACTCTTATTAACATTGTGTACATTGTTTCTATTCAACCAATTTCAGAACTTCATGAAAAAGTTGAGTGGTATGTTGAGTAATGGGGTAACACAATGGGAGCCTTTTCTGCAAGGCTGGCATGTGAATAAAGTACCTGCAAATCATAAAAAGAAACAAAATAGAGAGCTTTAAAACCAAGAATTTTCACATTGGTCGCATGGGTACATTCACACTCACTGGCTAGGGTTGTTGGGTGTGGGAGTCTAAGCCACAAGACTTGGGCAGCATTTTCAGCCCTCCAATCTCCCTCATTTGTGACCTAGAAAATCTCTGACATGTGGACTGTCCTCACCACAGTATGAGCAGAGGCTCCTGCTTCTTGGTTTATCAGGCAATGCACAGTGAGGAGTTGAAATGAAAGGGTCGAGCTGTGGTGACTACTAGGGCCAAGTCAAGAAGGAAGAGTAGAGCTCATCCCCACGGCCTCAATAAAAGCCTAGGAATGGCCAGAGGAAGAGGCAAAAATGAGAAGGCCTTCAATCATCGCCTTGGATGACTTAAAAGAATGGGTCTCAACCCTGAGTGCACACTGGAATCACCTGGAGAGCTTTATCTTTAAAATCCCGTGGCCCTGGTACCATCCCAGACAAATGGAAACAGAATTTCTACATGTGACACCTGGTTATCAGTATTTTTTTTTAATAGGTTGAATATCTCTTATCCAAAATGATTGCAATCAGATGTGTTTTGGATTTCAGATTTTTTCAAATTTTGGAGTATCTGCATTATACTTAATGGTTGAGCATCCCTAATATGAACATGTAAAATCTGAAGTGCTACAATGAGCATTTACTTTGAGCATCATGTTGGTGTTCAAATGATTTCAGATTTTGGAACATTGCAAATTTTGGATTTTTGGTTTAGGGATGCTCAACCTGTAGTTACTCAGGTATTTCCTATGCAATGTGAGTTGAAAACACTAGTTTAAAACAAGAATCCAAACCTAAATGGCTACCAGTAATGTAATTTAGGGGGTAAGAGTAAGCATGAGAGAGAGGAGATGGTGGCAAACTAAACAGTACATGATGCACCTAAGGGGGTAGCTGCAGGAGTTCTGCCTAACTGTTGTCATCTACAAGTGTGACGCCACTTTGCCAGCTGTCCTGATTTTCAGATGTTCGTATCTAAGTTTTAAAAAATTGAGTTGTGTGCTACAATGTGGATGAGCCTTGAAAACAAGCTCAGTGAAAGAAGTCAGACACAAAAGACCACATATTATATGATCCATTTATATAGAATGTCCAGAATAGGCAAATCCATCACAACAGAAAATAAATTAGTGGTTTCCAGGGGTTGGGAGGAGGAGAAAATGTAGTATGATTGCTTAATGGGTACTGAATTTCTTTTGAGGTGATGAAAATGGTGTGCAATTAAACAGTTATGATGGTTGCAAAATATGGTAAATTATATTAAAAACTACTGAATTGTATATTTTAAAATGGTAAATTTCATATTATGTGAAATTTACATATATATATATATATATATATATATATATATATATTTTTTTTTTTTTAAGTGAGGAGGTGCAGGAGGGAAGAGATGGGAATTGGATTGTTTGGACCAACTCAGAGCCAAACAAATCCCTTTTATGGGAGTCAGAATGGAACACCTCACGGAAGACAAAAAGTCCATGGCTGAGTGTGGTGGCTTACATCTGTAATCCTAGCACTTTGGGAGGCCAAGGCAGGTGGATCACTTGAGGCCAGGAGTTCAAGACCAGCCTGGCCAACATGACGAAACTCCATCTCTACTAAAATACAAAAATTAGCTGGGCGGGGTGGTGCATGCCTGTAGTCCCAACTACTCGGGAGGCTGAAGTGGGAGGGGGGATCGCTTGAGCCCAGGAGGCGGAGATTGTGATGAGCCGAGATCACAGCACTACACTCCAGCCTGAACGACAGAATGAGACCTTGTCTCCAAAAACAAAAAAGTCTATAAATTGGACTGAAGTTTTTTTTAAAAAGGCAATCTAAGGCCATAATTCATGTCTCCACATCCTTTTATATCTTCATCCAAACAAATGACAAAGTTATGTCTGCTGCACTCTTTTCATCTTAAGTCAGAGACAACCTAGGTTTTCTCCTTAATAGGTGCTACGCAGGGCTGCACTGCTAAGTGCACTTGGCTTTGGCAGCCTATAAATAGAAATGGAACCCCTGAGGTGCAGGAGAACAGGCTGGCAGATGAAGCCAATGCTGGTTACTGCTCTTTCTTACTGTTCTGTTACTGAGAGGGGGTAAGTGAAAAAAACAAAACCCCTGATAACCATGCTGATTAATTGTTACTCCTTTATCAATTGCTTCTGTCCAATAACTCAATTGTAAGTCACAATCCATAATTTATTATCCTCTTCAGTGAAGTTTATTACCTTTTTTTTTTTTTTTTTTTGTTTGAGGCGGAGTCTCCCTCTATTGCCCAGACTGGAGTGCGTTGACATGATCTCAGCTCACTGCAACCTCTGCCTCCTGGGTTCAAGTGATTCTCCTGCCTCAGCCTCCCAAGTAGCTGGGATTACAGGCGTGCACCATCATGCTCAGCTTATTTTTGTATTTTTAGTAGAGACGGGGTTTCACCATGTTGGTCAGCCTGGTCTCAAACTCCTGACCTCAAGTAATCCGCCCGCCTCCGCCTCCCACAGTGCTAGGATTACAGGCCTGAGCCACTGCACTCAACCAAGTTTATTTACTCTTAATTACTCAAAGCAGGTTAAAATTAGTACTACTTCTGTGAGATGCAACTACAATAAAGACAATGAGTGACAAACTGTTCTTCAAAGAGAGTTTGATGTTTCACTAGTCTTTTCTGGCCTGGGAATATACTTCAAATGGCAATGGTTCTTAGAGGTCCCCAAAATCCTACAGTTTTCACAGATCAGAGTTAAATATTATTAAAAACAAAAATAGGCCGGGTGCGGTGGCTCACGCCTGTAATCCCAGCACTTTGGGAGGCTGAGGCGGGCGGGTCATCAGGTCAGGAGTTCGAGACCAGCCTGATCAACATGGTGAAACCCTCTATTCTACTAAAAATACAAAAAAATTAGCCAGGTGTGGTGGCGGGTGCCTGTAATCCCAGCTACTCAGGAGGCTGAGGCAGGAGAATTGCTTGAACCTGGGAGGCAGAGGTTGCAGTGAGCCGAGATTGCGCCACTGTATTCCAGCCTGGGTGACAGAGCGAGACTCCATCTCAAAATGATGATAATAATAATCCCTCACAAATACCTAATCTTCTAAGTATTGGACCACGATGCAGGTTTGCATGAACTCAGAAATGAGTGAAATCTTACTGCAGATTAGATTCAGACTTTTTTTCTTACCTGAATTCTTCTCTGTAGTTATTCTTAATATACTCAGCTAGAGTCCTGCTGTGCTGCAGACAGCTCTTGAGGATGTAAAATTGCTGGTACAACAGAACTGCTTGGCAGGGAGTTAGCAGCTGAAATGAAGCTGAAAGCCCCCTCACTACTTGTTTCACAATACTGGCCACAAAAGTAATCTAGACAAGGAAAATACAGTTACATGTAGGCTGAGTGCCACCCACAAAAGCAACTATTTTAGCTGGAGCTTCAACTACAAATCTAGACTGAAGCCCTCACTACCCTAACACCACTGTTGCAATGTTACTCATCGAAATGTTGTTCAGTGTCAAATAAAAAGTATAGGAGGAAGCTGGGCGTGGTGGCTCTCGCCTGTAATTCTAGCACTTTGGGAGACTGAGGTGGGTAGATCACGAGGTCAGGAGTTCGAGATCAGCCTGACCAACATGGTGAAACCCCATCTGTACTAAAAATACAAAAATTAGCCAGGTGTGGTGGTGCGTGCCTGTAATCCTAGCTACTTGGGAGCCTGAGGCAGGAGGATCACTTGAACCCAGGAGGTAGAGGTTGCAGTGAGCCGAGATCTCGCCACTGCACTCCAGCCTGGGTGACAAAGCGAGACTCCATCTCCAATAAATAAACAAATAAATAAATAAATACCATGCAGGAAGGCTTACACGGGAAATAAAAGTAAAAAAATAAAACTAAATAAATAAATAAAAAGAAACTTCCCTGTTACATGGAGCCTGTAAAACCCAGATTTCCACACACCAGTTCATGTAATAGGGTCTGCAACCACCACACAGAAAACAAAGGGGTCTTGCATCTTGCACATATGAGCTGCCATTGCTGTGAATGTCTGTAACTTTCAAACATTCTGTGAAGTGGTCTGAGATTGGTTGGGGCCTGTGTGCTACTGAGGAAGACCAGTTCATGGGCTCAACCTCCGTAGAAGGCAGCTGGCTGTTCTACTGACAAATGTACCCTCTGACCCCAGCCAGCTTTGTGTAAACATATGTCATAAGGATCTGACAAGAGAGTCTAGATCCCGTAGGACAGACCCAACATCACTCTAGAGAAACGGCAGGGGACCACTGACGGTCCAACAGATGCATGTCCATATATGGAAAGAGAACAGGCCGGGCGCAGTGGCTCATGCCTGTAATAGCAATTTGGGAGGCCAAGGTGGGTGATCACCTGAGGTCAGGAGTTCCAGACCAGCCTGGGCAACATGGTGAAACCCCGTCTGTACTAAAAAATACAAAACTTAGCCAGGCATGGTGGCAGGCACCTGTAATCCCAGCTACTTGGGAGGCTGAGGCAGGAGAATTGCTTGAATCTGGGAGGTGGAGGTTGCAGTGAGCTGAGATCGCAGCACTACTGCACTCCAGCCTGGGCAACAGAGCGAGACTCTGTCTCAAAAAAAAAAAAAGAGAACATATTGCTTCGTGCCCATTAGCAATGGAAATTTAGTTTAGATTACTCTTTTGAAGAGATTTCCAATTAAGTGTTTGTTGACTGAGTGCATAAGTTTGAGGAGGTAAGAAGAGATTAAGGGATAAAGCCTTTACTAGAATTAATTCAGCAGATATTTTACTGAACATTTATGGTGTGCCTAGCACAACAGACAGAGCTTTTACCCTCACAGCACTGGCAGTCTGTTGGAAGAGAAAGAGAGTGTATCAGTCATGATGGACTAGATTATGCTGTGGTAACAAACCTCCCAAAAGACCAACGCTTTGCTTGAAACAGCAAAGGTTGATGACTCAGTCCCAGAGGGGTCTGCAGGGCTCTGCTCACTGTAGTTACTCTTGGCCATCAGTGGGCAAAGCAGCCACCTTGTGGGTGCTATGCCAAAGGAAAAGAGAATGCCAGGTGGCACACACTGGCTCTTAAAGCTTCTGCCCAGAAGTGACAGAAGCCAGTTCTGCTCACATTTCATTAGCCAAAGCAGCAACAGAGACCGCCCCCCACCCCCCGATTTCACATGGAGAGGGAAGTGCAGTCCCACCATGTGCCCAGAAGGAGAGAGAGACAGAATATGAGTGGGCGCTAATGGCTGTGACACGGCAGAAGCAAATAATAACACAAACAAATGTAAACTGCAACAGTGACGAGACCTATAAAGCAGAGGAAGAGGACACCATGCCATGCACTATTTGTGCCTCTAATGAGGGAATCTCCCCTGTCAAGGGGGACAGAGAAGCATCCTCCACTGCCCCACCCCAGGAAGGGGCCTTGAGGCCTGAGGGATGAGTAGAAGTTGACCAGGTGAAAAAGGGAGGGAAAAGCATTTCCAATGGAGAGACAGATGCAATGGTACAGGTCCTGTGATGCAGCTGTGGGGAGCCGGGCGGTGGTGGGGAGAGAGATGGTGAGCAAGAGACCCACACAGCAGGGAGGCTGAGGGACCAGAGGAGGCTGTCGGCCATAGCACGCAGGCCCTGTAGGCCATGTTAAGGAGTTTAGTTTTTATTAAGAAGGAAGAGTTATTGAGAGATTTGAAGCAAGGGACGACAATCAGATTTTTATTTCAAATAGATCCCTCAGCCTGTAATCTGGTGGGAAGACAGGGACAGACCATTGAGATGTGATTGTAGTATCAAGGAAAGAAATGGTGATAATAGGAACTAGGATGGTGTCTGTGGGACAGAGCACACAAGTGATCCCAAGTGTTAGATTCACGCTCACTATTTAAGGTAAGAATTTATCTTTTTACCTAATTATTCAGCTAATAATTTAATATTCTGTTTTCCACATATATCTTAGAGTTTTTCATGAAATAACGTTCCCATTTAAGATACAATTTCAGTGCCTTAAACATTCAGGTCCCAAATGTAAAAACAATTTATCAATTAAATAATAAACTGTCAAATTTACACTTTGCTTCTGGTTGATAAACTTGATTACATCACAGGGAAAAATGTGTGTTTTATTAATTAAGCACAAGAGTATCTGCTTAATTAGGCTTGAGGGGTGATTTCGTTTTGACTTCTAGATACTTACGATGGGAGGACAGCTTTGTAGAAAGGACATCATCCAGCTAATAGCAAACTTTGTGGATCCCAATCCGAGATTTCCCTAAAAGACTCAAGGAAATAAACAAGTTATATTCATAAAGTTCAAGTTGTATATAAAAGGATACTCATTCTTAAATACGTTTTTATCCTGATTAATCGAATCTTTAAAATCAGTTTTGGAAAATAAACTAGATGAGCACTTAAGAGCAAAGGTCATATCATTGAAGTCAACCAGTTTTGGGGACCATCTCAAATACAAGCATTTTTGGTATATTATTAATCATATAACGTAATTGCATAATATACATATATCATAATAGTCACATAATTTATGGTTACATAAAATATTTTAAAATATAATTTTTAAAAATTGTACCTGCTGAAAGACAAGAAGTATCTCATATAAAAGTGCTGTAGCGGTATTTGTATACTCCAGAATAAGCTTCTGTAACTAGAATTTTCAAGAATAATCAATGCAATGTCATAAACCAAGTCAGAAAATGATAATTTCCCTTGGTTCCCTTTAGGTACTTATACAATAATTTTTTTTCTTTTTTTCGAGACAAGGTCTCATGCTATCACCCAGGTGGCAGTGCTGTGGTCAAGGCTCTGTGCAGCCTCCAACTCCTGGGCACAAGCCATTCCTCTCACCTCTGCTTTCTGTGTAGCTGGGACTACAGGCACAAGCTACCATGCTGGCTAATTTTATGTTTTTAATTTTTTGTAGAGATGAGGTCTCACTATATTGCCCAGGCTGGTCTCAAATTCCTGAGCTCAACCAGTCCTTTCACCTCAATCTCCCCAGTAGCTAGGACTACAGGTATGTGCCACCACACCCAGGTAATTTTTGATTTTTTATTTTTGTAGAGACAGGGTCTCGCTTGTTGCCCAGGCTGGTATGGAACTCTTGGCCTCAAGCGACTCTCCCACCTCTGCCTCCTGAGTAGCTGGGATTCAAAGGCAAGCCATTATCCCTGGTTGGCCTACAGAATACTACTACAAAAAATTGCATACTTGATTTGCAAAATCAATCAGATCAACAACCCTACTTCCTTTCAAGAATGTAGAAATACGCCCCCCAGAGTTGAGGTGAGAGATTCTCTGGAGAATTTAGGCTTATGCCCAAATTAAACTAAGATTCCTTCTGTGGGATGGATAAATAGAAGGCTTAGAAATATTTCATTCCTCTCAAGAATTCCAAACTCCTCTTTACATCCTTTTCTTCTTTTCTTCATTTATTTATTCAACAAATATGCATCAGACACCGTGCTAGGTGTTGGGGATGCAAGGGAGAACAACACAGACATGAGACCTGCCCTCATGGAACATACAGTCTAGTTGGAGAACAAACATCAAATGATCAAATAAGCAAATGCATAATTATAAACTGAGACAAGAGCTATGAAAGAAATGTACAGGAAGTTAAGGGAGCTCTATAAAGGAGGACTAGTCTCATTTGGGGATCAAGGAGTGCTTCCCTCTGGCCCATATCATTTCTTACCTAGATTACGGCACTAGCTCCTTAATAGCCCTGCCTATCTGAGTCTTGGTTCTACCCCACTCTTTAATCCCTAATCCACCACTGAAAGTGATATTGGAGACTCTCTATATGGAGTCTGTGATTATATATTCATGGATATATTTGAATAACGTCTGTCTCTCCCAGCAGAGTAGAAACTAATGAAGGCAGGGGTCATGTCTGTTTTGCTTACTGTTTTGACCCTACTGCCTAGCATGTTGTTTGCTCATAACAGATGCTCAATAAATATTTACTGATTGTGGCCGGATGTGGTGGCTCATGCCTGTAATCCTAGCCTTTTGGGAGGCCGAGGCAGGCAGATCGCTTGAGCCCAGGGATTTGAAACCAACCTGGGTAACATGGCAAGACCCCATCTCTACAAAAAATACAAAAATTAGCCAGGCGTGGTGGCTCATGCCTGTAGTCCTAGCTACTCGGGAGTCTGAGGTGAGAGCATCACTTGAGCCTGGGAGGTCAAGTCTGCAGTGAGCTGAGATTGTGCCACTGCAGTCCAGCCTGGGCAACAGAGTGAAACCTTTTCTCAAAAAAAAAAAAAAAAATTACTGAATGACTAAATGAGTTTTTTAAAACATAATTCTGAGCATATATTTAAGAACTATCAAATCATGTTCCATCTTTTTTTAAAAAATCTGTTAGCTTGGCTCAAAATAAACTAATAATAAGTTGGTTTATTCTCTCAGAAGGTGTGCCTTCTAGGCAGTTTGATATTTCTAATGTTTTGGTACAACCTTAGAAAAATAAGTAACTCTTTCTGAGAATTTATACTGTTCATATAGGTGGGAAAATGGTAAAGTATGAGAGTTAACCTTAAAATCTCTAAGACAGTGATTTTTCACCTATTAGACCCCTGCTATGGAATTACATATACATCATATTTTGTACAGAGACAGATATAAATAGATTTATCAAATTTATAAGGAATGCTGATTACTTTCCTTAATATACATACCTTAAGACATATAAAATGGATATATTAATATTGACTGAATAGTTATTTTTTCCTTTTTCTTGACCCTCTAAATCTCTAAATCTACTTTAGACGGAATAGTTTTCTAAGTTTTGAGGTTAATGACAAAAGATCTACTCTTTGGTTTAATTATATTTCTGTTTCTACGGTGTCATGGTCCACATTAAAAGAAGCCAGGGCCCCAATATATAATAGTTTACCCCAAAAATTCTCATCTCACCTTAGCATCAAAAGACATTCTGACTAAAGCTGAATCAGCCACCAACTGGATATCAAACACAGGACAAGATTTTGGAATCTGAGGCTCACTAATTAAAATTACCAAGAGATTAAATAGTGTTCCCCTGGAAAAAAATAAATAAAAGGCAATTAATGAGCAAAGTGTTGAGAAGAAAAATGGTGACGCCAAGTTTACAAACACTGAATATAATTATGTTTAAAAGAATGAAGCATTGCAGACCATCTTTGACTGAAGTTTTGGACCCTTGGACATGCAAATGAATGTCTAGAGATAAAAAATTTTAATGAAAATATAATTGCTTGGTCTTCTGGCTCAGAGCGAGTATAGTTCTAGAAGTTCACATAGCTTAGAAAGACTAGAAAATCTGGATTTAAGGGCGATTTGGGTAATTTCAATTATAGCATTATTTTCCAAAGGACTTTTTATGGATTGCTAATTCCAGACAATATTATAGTTAAAATAGATTCTGTGGTCAAAGGAGATATAGGGTATTTGGTTAAACCAAGTTCATCAGATGTGTTTACTACAGAACTTCTCAGAGGCTTTATATGCTAATATGCACTGTATATCTCTGGGACAAAGCAACAGTATGCAGCTCTTCTTTTTTCTTTTTTTAAGTTTGTTTGCTTGGGTTATTTTTGGCACAGTATCTCATGATGTTGCCCGGGCTGGTCTTGAACTCCTGGAATCAAGTGATCCCCTGCCTCAGCCAAGTAGCTGAGATTACAGGCTTGAGCGACCACTTTCAGTTTTTACTTTTTTAAATTGATAATAAAAATTGTATATGTTTATGGTATACAACATGATGTTTTGAAATACGTATATACTATAAAATGTGTACATATTTTATAAATCAAGTGAATTGACATATGCATTACCTCACATGCTTATTTTTATATAGTGAGAACACAAAATCTATTGTCAGCAATTTTCAAGTATACAGGACATTATTATTAACTATAGTCACCATATTTGTATGATTGATCTCTTGAACTTATTCCTCCTGTCTAACTGAAGTTTTGTACCCTTTGACCAATATCTCCCAATTCCACCCCGCCCCTAAGCCTCTGACAACCACCATTCTACACTCTCTGTTTTTATGAGTTTGGCTTTTTTAGATTCCATATATATGTGAGATCATGCATGATCTCAAAAGTCAAACTCATATTTGTCTTTCCGTGCCTGGCTTATTTCACTTAGCATAATATCCTCCAGTTTCATCCATGTTGTCACAAATAACAAGACTTCATTTTTATGGCTGAATAATATTCCATTGTGTATATATACTACATTTTCTTTATCCATTCACCCATTGCTGGACACTAAGTTTGCTTCCTTTCCTTGGTTTTTGTTAATAATGTACAGCATTCCTTTTTTTTAATAAAAAAATTTTTTAACATAAAGATGGGGTCTTACTTTTTTCCCAGGCTGAACTTGAACCCCTGGCCTAAAGCAATCTGCCCATCTCAGCCTCTCAAAGTGCTTGGATGACAGGCATGAGCCTCCGCACCCAACTCTACCGTTTCTTAAAATGCTTGTTTGGCTTCCACAGGAGGCCTACACGCCGCCGCTTGTGCTGCCGCCATGTCTCTAGTGATCCCTGAAAAGTTCCAGCATATTTTGCGAGTACTCAACACCAATATCGATGGGCGGCGGAAAATAGCCTTTGCCATCACTGCCATTAAGGGTGTGGGCCGAAGATATGCTCATGTGGTGTTGAGGAAAGCAGACATTGACCTCACCAAGAGGGCGGGAGAACTCACTGAGGATGAGGTGGAACGTGTGATCACCATTATGCAGAATCCCCGCCAGTACAAGATCCCAGACTGGTTCTTGAACAGACAGTAGGATGTAAAGGATGGAAAATATAGCCAGGTCCTAGCCAATGGTCTGGACAACAAGCAACGTGAAGACCTGGAGCGACTGAAGAAGATTCGGGCCCATAGAGGGCTGCGCCACTTCTGGAGCCTTCGTGTCCGAGGCCAGCACACCAAGACCACTGGCCGCCGTGGCCGCACCGTGGGTGTGTCCAAGAAGAAATAAGTCTGTAGGCCTTGTCTGTTAATAAATAGTTTATATATCAAAAAAAAAAAAAAAAAATGCTTGTTTGATCTCAAAAAACCTCAGATCTTTTCCTTTCCAATGTGGGGTACTGTCCATTGATAACTCACTTAAATGTTACATGTGCATCCTGATGAGCTGAGTTAATAACATTATCTCCTTCTATTGAGTAGTACAACCCCAGTATGGTTGAAAAGGAGCTGAAGGCAGACTGCTAAAAACTCAGTTGTCTAATTGAAGGCAATGTCAGAGTAGATTTGAGGGGTAGGAGTAATAAAATGATTCAAAGATAAGACTATACAAAAGTTTTCCATAACCATAAGCATTCCTTTCATAATGGAATAAAGGAGAGTGAGTATAAATATCCTTATTTAGTAGGATCTGAGGCTTTCTAATCTTTTTACAATCATTTAAATCATCACCATGATTAGAAGCTCATGATTAACCTGCACTCTAGTAGAAATACAATGCCCTTCCTTTCTCCAAGTCAAAAAGCAAATCTAGTTCTTATATTTGGAAAGAAGAATCATGTCAGTTAGTACATTTCTCACAAAAGCAGGATATACCCTACCGTGTATTTAATAATGTTTTATTCAGGCTACTTAAAATGGCCAATCTTACTTTTAGAAGACCCTTTTAAAAATCAACAGAACACTCCCTTTAGAAGTGTTTCTTGATATTGTTTGAATTGGCATTCCATTCACTGTTGTATTTAATTATAGTCCTTTATTTTCAGTAACAGCTTATTTTCAAAGTATCATACATCCAAGGCAAAGAAAAAGAACTCCCGAACTATGGGTCACTTGCTATGATAACATATGAATTCAACCCTAACAATACTAGGATATGAAAAAATATGGCACATTTCAAGAAAGTTACAGCAAAGTATGTGGAACGAATAAAATCTCCACTCATGAAAATAATAAAGAGGAAAATGCTGAAATGATTAACTGCTTTTTTATTTACCCAAATGGAATTTAATTTGAAATCCACCTCTTCTGCCAATTCAATTTAAAATCCATTAGGGCAATAATAGATAGAAGAAATTTTAATCAAAATAGTAGTTTCATCCTGAAAATATAGATGACTTAGAGGATTGACATCACAGCCTTAAAAAGAGTCCCAGCAGTTTAATACTTTATTGTTTAGGTTGTTACTATTTCCAATGTATGGATTTGGAATGTACTACAATATCTTAAAAAATACAGACTTTGAAGGCCACATTCATAGTCTCCTAAGTCAGTCTATGTTATTGTGGTGGGCAGAAATCTAACGTGGCTTCCAAAATTCCCAGCCTGCTGGTACAAACCCTATCAAATTCCTCCCCCTTAAGTATGGGCAATACCTCTGAATATGTTTGTCTGTCACTCTTGTGATTATGTTATATGAAATGGGAAAGGTGAAAGGATTCTGAGAATATAATAAAGGCCCCTAATTGGCTGACTTTTGAGTTAGTCAAAAGGAGATTATCCAGAGTAGGCTTGCTCTAATCAGGTGAGCCCTGAAAAAGAGATACTCTCCTGCCAAGAAAAAAGCCACCTGAGTCCCACAGCTGTAATGAAATTTAGTCTGCCAACAACCACCCAAATGAGCTAAGAAGAGAGTCCCAAGCCTCAGATGAGACTATGGCCTGGCCAACACCTCAACTGAAACCTTGTGAGACCCTGGGCAAAGGATCCAGTTAAGCTGTGTCCAGATTTCTGATCCATGGACACTGTAAGATAAGAAATGCATGTTGTTTTAAGCAACTAAGTTTGTGATAATTTGTTATGTGGCAATAGAAAACTAATACAGTTTTGGCTGGGCACGGTGGCTCATACCTGTAATCCCAGCACTTTGGGAGGCCAAGGTGGGTGGATCACCTGAGGTCAGGAGTTCAAGACCAGCCTCACCAACAGGGTGAA
The DNA here is from genome assembly GCF_049350105.2 of Macaca mulatta. NCBI lineage: Eukaryota > Metazoa > Chordata > Mammalia > Primates > Cercopithecidae > Macaca > Macaca mulatta. The sequence goes on from NC_133416.1 coordinate 71,412,530, forward strand.
ACCCCCATCTCTACTAAAAATACAAAATTAGCAGGGCGTGGTGGTGGTGCGAGCCTGTAATCCCAGCTATTCAGGAGGTTGAAGCACAAAAATCGCTTGAACCCAGGGGTCGCACCACTGCACTCCAGCCTGGGCAACAGAGCAAAACTCCGTCTCAAAAAAAGAAAAAAGAGCCCGGATGTGGTGGCTCATGCCTGTAATCCCAGCACTTTGGGAGGCTGAGGTGGGTGGACTGCCTGAGGTCAGGAGTTCGAGACCAGCCTGGCCAACATGGTGAAACCCCGCCTTTACTAAAAACACACAAAAAAATCAGCTGAGTGTGGTGGCACACACCTGTAATCCCAGCTACTTGAGAGGCTGAGGGAGGGGAATTGCTTGAACCAGGGAGGTGGAGGTTGCTATGAGCCGAGATCACACCACTGCACTCCAGTCTGGGCAACAGAGTGAGACTCTGTCTCGAAAAAATAAATAAATAAAAAAGAAAACGAATACAGTTTTATTAGATATTTCCTGGGCTACATAATACTGTGGGTCACATGATTTGACCCTAGGGATATAAAAACTGGCTGAGAAAATTTAATATTACAACCAGACTCTACTATAGCAATGTAATATATGTATTAAATGACATGAAAAGAATTGGTAATATCAGGAAAGAACCTTGATAGGAGGGCTGATGTGATCAAACCAAGTTAAAACAAAACAATTGAAGGCAATGCTTTTAAAGAAAAAGAACAACAATAAATAAATAAATAAATAAATAACTTTATGACAGAGGTAAGGATGATTTTTTTCAATTTGGAAATAGAAAGGTAGGGACCAAAAGGTGGAGAAAAAGGATAACCAGATTTAGTGATAATTTTAATATGGGAGAAGACAGAAATATCAAAAATAATGTTGAATCTCCATCTTGGAGATTAGGGAAATGGCAGTACTACCATTCGCATAAAGAAGTATTCAAGCTGCATGCGGTGGCTCATGCCAGTAATCTCAGCACTTTGGGAGGCCAAGGTGGGAAGATCCCTTGAGCCCAGGAGTTTGAGACCAGCCTGGACAACAAAGTGAGACCTTGTCTCTACAAAAAAATAAGAACTAGTTTGACACGGTGTATTTTCTTGTTTGCTGTAAAGTAGGACTCAGCAAACTATGGCCTGTAGGCCAAATCCAGCCTACAGCCTGTTTCTGTGAATAAAGTTTATCGGAACACAACTGTGTCCATTTGTTCATGCACTGTTTATGGCTGCTTTTGTGCTACAATGGCAGAACTGAGTAGATGCAGCACAGATTGTATGGCATGATAAGCCAAAACTATTTTCTATATGACCTTTTACAGAAATGTTTGCCCATTCCTGCTACACAACATAGTATGCCGGCTCGGCACAGTGGCTCACGCCTGTAATCCTAGCACTTTGGGGGTCAGAGTGGGGGCAGATCACTTGGCCCAGGAGTTTGAGACCAGCCTGGGCAACATGGCAAAACCCCATCTCTATGAAAAATACAAAAAAAAAAAAAAAAATAGCAGGGCATGGTGGCACATACCTGTGGTCCCAGCTACTGGGGAGGTGAAGATCACCTGAGCCGCAGGGAAGTTGAGGCTGCAGTGAGCCAAGATCGTGCCACTGCACTCCAGCCTGGATGACAGAGTGAGATCCTATCTAAAAAAAAAAAAAAGGAAGAAAAGAAAAAAAAGCATAATATGCCCATAGTCCCTGGCACATAGCAAGTGTGCTTAAGAAATATTAATTAATGAGGCTGGGCATGGTGGCTCATGCCTGTAATCCCAGCACTCTGGGAGGCCAAGGTGGGCGGGTCACCTGAGGTCGAGAGTTTGAGACCAGCCTGACCAACATGGTGAAACCCCATCTCTACTAAAAATACAAAATTAGCCAGGCATGGTGGTGCATGCCTGTAATCCCAGTTACTTGGGTGGCTGAGGCAGGAGAATCACTTGAACCCGGGAGGCAGAGGTTGCCATGAGCTGAGATCATGCCATTGCACTCCAGCCTGGGCAACAAGAGTGAAACTCCATCTCAAAAAAAAAAAAGAAAGAAAAGAAAAACAAATATTAATTAATAAAATTAGGGCCAGGTGTGGTGGGTCATGTCTGTACTCCCAGCTGCTTGGGAGGCTGAGGCATGAGAATGGTGTGAACCCGCAAGGTGGAGGTTGCAGTGAGCTGAGGTCGCACCACTGCATTCCAGCCTGGGTGACACAGCGAGACTCTGTCTCAGAAAAAAAAAAAAAAAAAAGGAAAGAAAGAAAGAAAGAAATATTAGGCCGGGCGCGGTGGCTCAAGCCTGTAATCCCAGCACTTTGGGAGGCCGAGACGGGCGGATCACGAGGTCAGGAGATCGAGACCATCCTGGCTAACACGGTGAAACCCCGTCTCTACTAAAAATACAAAAAACTAGCCGGGCGAGGTGGCGGGCGCCTGTAGTCCCAGCTACTCCGGAGGCTGAGGCAGAAGAATGGCGTAAACCCGGGAGGCGGAGCTTGCAGTGAGCTGAGATCTGGCCACTGCACTCCAGCCCGGGCTACAGAGCAAGACTCCGTCTCAAAAAAAAAAAAAAAAAAAGAAATATTAATGAAATTAGCCGAGTGTGGTGGCACATGCCTGTCATCCTAGCCACTTGAGAGGCTGAGGTGGGAGGACTGCTTGAGCCCAGAAGGTGGAGGGCTGGAAAAATATTACCAAGAGTTCTTATTCTTTCCCCTGGTTTAAGTGTTTTTGTCTGTTTTTCTTTTTTTCTAGAGACAGGGTCTCATTCTGTCACCCAGTGTGTCACAGTAATAGCTCACTGCAGCCTCGAACTTCTGGCTCAACTGATCTTCCTGCCTCATCCTCCTGAGTAGTTGAGACCACAGGTATGTGCCACCATGCCCAACATTTTTTTTCCTAGAGATGGGGTCTCACTTTGTTGCCCAGCCAGGCTGGTCTCAAACTCCTGGCTTCAATTGATCCTCCCACCCTGGTCTCCCAAAGTGACATGTTTTGATTATTTTAGAGTCCATGGCTCTCATCATTTGCTCCACCCCTTTTTGTTTGTTTGTTTTTAAAGAGACAAGGTCTCACTGTTGCCCAGGCTAAGTGTGGTGGTGTGATCATAGCTTACTGCTGCCTGGAACACCTAGGCTCAAGTGACCTCTCCCTTCGGCCTCCTGAGTACTGGAATTACAGGTGTGCACCACCGTGTCTGGCTCATTTCTCCACCTTTTAATACAGTAGATTTAAATAAACAATTGATGAAAGTGGAAAAAAAATATAGCCACAACATTGCCCAAGAATATAATTTAGAGTTTATAAATACATATTAAAAAATCAAGTGGCTGGGCGTGGTGGCTCACACCTGTAATCCCAGCATTTTGGGAAGCCAAGGCGTGTGGATCTCCTGAGGTCAGGAGTTCAAGACCAGCCTGATGAACATGGTGAAACCCTGTCTCTACTAAAAATACAAAAATTAGCTGGGCATGGTGGTGGGTACCTGTAATCCCAGCTACTTGGGAGGCTGAGTCAGGAGTCAGGAGAATCACTTGAACCCAGAAAGCAGAGGTTTCAGTGAGCTGAAATTGCACCATTGTACCCCGGCCTGGGTGACAAGAGCAAAACTCTGTCTCAAAAAATCAAAATAAAAAATCAAGCAGAGAGTATGCAAAACTGCAGAATCAAAGTTTCTGTGACAAAGAATGCTACTGTCCCCCACTACACATTCTTCCATTCTTCCTTTTAATAACAGATGTCCTCATTACCATCCAAAACTAAGTTAGGCACATAGATGTCCAACTATAGACATACTTCCAGCCTTTCCTGCAGCTAGGTGTGGTCATGTGCCTAAAGTTCTCACCAGGAGAATGTGAGCAGAAGTGTTACATGCCTTGCTTAAAAAGGAAGCTTGTTTGCCCTCTACTTCTCTCTCTCTCTCTCTCTCTTTTTTCTTTTTTAACTGGAATGCCCTCTATTTCTCTTTCTGCTTCCCACAAGGTATAATGAAGTCATCAAGGTCAGCCAGCTTCCACTAAGGATAAAGACAACATGATAGAAGACAACAGAGTAACAAAGGGAAAAAACCTAGGTCCCTGGCTCACCTTGTGTATGAAAGCCTGAATATTTACTCTGAACTGTTACGTGAGAAAGATCTCAGTTAAGATCTTCTTTGGGCCACATATTGTAGAGTATCTTTTTTTTTTTTTTTTTTTTTTTTGAGACAGGGTTGCCCAGGCTAGAGTGCAATGGTGTGATCTCAGCTCACTGCAACCTCTGCCTCCTAGGTTCAAGCCATTCTTGTGCCTCAGCCTCCCGAGTAGCTGGGATTACAAATGCGCACCACCACGCCTGGCTAATTTTTGTATTTTTAGTAGAGACAGGGTTTCACCATGTTGGTCAGGCTGGTCACAAACTCCTGACCTCAGGTGATCCACCTGCCTTTGCCTCCCAAAGTGCTGAGATTACAGGCATGAGCCACCGTGCCTGGCCTAGAGTATCTTTATTATAGCAGCTCACCCTACATATTAATAAATTCTCCAAAGTCATTTACTCTAAGGTCACACAATTATATTGTAAATGAGGCTACTATAACTCCTGATTTTGCAATTTTTCTGTTGTGTGGATATAAGGATACTCTGGGAAATTCTAGTGGAGATCCCCTGGCTTTTAATGTATGATGGGTCATTTGGTCTTTTTCAAGTTCACCAGACTAGGACAAAAAATAATTATGCTAAGAAAATCCTTGTACCCTTAATAATCCAGAGAGACAGAGAGAACTTGGCCTGTGCCAATTAACCTGTTCATCACAGAAGGAAGGAGAAAAACAAAAGAGTCAAATATACTTGGAAGGGTGTTGAACAGGGAAGTTGGAGAATTACGTGCTTTGGAAGACACTCAACAAGAAGAGTTAATGGGTTGCAACCACAAGGTCCCAATATCTTCTAAAAGACCTTACTTCTTAGCTGCCAATGTGTTCAGGCGTGATGACTCAGTTTCTGTTTCTCTGAACATCAATACTAGGGTCTGTATAATTTCAATGCATGCCCTAGAAAATAAAATGATAAAAGGCAAAGAAATGGCATGATTTCATTAGAAGCTCAGAATTCCATGAAAGTTGTAATCTTTGCTAAAACTGCTTCCAGATACCCATACAGAAAAAAGTACAGGAAATAAATTCTGTACATCAAATTGCTAACATTGGTTAATTGCCTAATCTGACTGCTACACAGTAAACACCCAAAAACATTTGCTGGTCGGGCGGGGTAGCTCACACACTACTCATGCTGTAATCCCAGCACTTTGGGAGGCCCAGGTGGGCGAATGGCCTGAGCCCAAGAGTTTGAGACCAGCCTGGGCAGCATGCCGAAACCCGCCTTTACAAAAATTAGCTGAGTGTGGAGCTCAGGAGGTCAAGGCTGCAGTGAGCCATGATCATACCACTGCACTCCAGCCTAGGGGACAGAGTGAGAACTTTTCTAAAACAACAAGAAAAAAAGTTGTTGAATGAGTGAATAGCTGGATGTCAGTACTAACTCATTTTTATATGTATCTCTTTTCCAAAGTTTTCAGAATAATCACACACTGTTTTAAAATTATTGTTTAATTTTTAATATTTTCAGAAAGGTAATATTTGGCTCAAAATGTCAATGGTAAAAAAGAGAATACAGTGAAAGCTTTCTCTCCTCCAGATACCCACTTTTCCCACTTTGGGACAACAAATATTACTAGTTTCTTGTGCATCCTTCCATTAAAATTAGAACAAAATGAGTTCTACTTTTTAAAATCCACAGGAAGAGGCCAGGCATGGTTGCTCATGTCTGTAATCCCAGCAGTTTGGGAGGCTGAGGTCAGGAGTTTGAGACCAGCCTGGCCAACGTGGTGAAACCCCGTTTCTACTAAAAATACAAAAATTAGCCAGGCATGGTGGCGTATGCCTGTAATCCCAGTTGCTCGGGAAGCTGAAGCACAAGAATTGGTTGAACCCACGAGGCAGAAGTTGAAGTGAGCAAAGATTGTGCCACTGCATTCCAGCCTGGGCAACAGAGTGAGACTCTGTCTCAAGAAAAAATAAATAAATAAATAAATAAATAAATAAATAAATAAATAAAAATAAAATCCACAGGAAGAAAATCTTGCAGTGCCATGAATCATTAACGTAGCATATATGTTGTCCAGTGTCTTCCATTTATCTTTAACACCCTAGCGCAAAAAAAAAAAAAAAAAAAAAAAATCGATGATTATCTGGTTAGTACTTACACCAGCTCATCAACCCTTTGGCTTTGATTTTGAAGTGCATTCTTATCCCTAGACTCTGGCAAGTACTCATGAAGTTTGTTTACTAGGAAATAGAAAAGGTCACTGGTCTGTAAAAGCAAGTGGGAAAAAAAGACAGTAATTAAGGTATCTGTTGTTAAAATTCTCTACTCTCATGTACTAAAAATATGAAGAAATAATTTGTTCTTTGATTAGAAAAATGAATTACAATATCTCCCATTAATACTAGCATAACCCAAATTGGAAACATACTTCTTTCTTACAACCAAGAGACCACTGTCCTGGTGACCAGAGCAAGGGCTACCGGGCAATGCTGGGAGATGCAACTTAGGCCTAGCTTGACCATTAACCTTGAAAATCATCCAGAAGCAGGTGTATCATCTCAGGCAACTCATTCAGTCACCTTGAAAAATGGGGCTCCTATAATTTCTGCCTTTCCAAAGTAATTTGGCCTTTGTGAGGATATAAAGAATAAGCAAGCTCTCATTTTAAAATGTTTACTAACACAAAAACAAATGTACAGCACTACGCTAGGTTGTGGAAATGGTGCAGAACAATATTGATTTTTCTGGTAATACAGTGGAAATGTAGATTGCCATTTCTTTCCAAATAAACACTGACTTAGAGCTGGGGAACCCATTTTTTGTGTGTTCCTGTCCAGTCTCATGAGAAATCAAGCATGAAAATAAGCGCTGGCCCATGAAATCAGGCAAGTCGGCATTAATGAGAAATGTAATGTAATTGCTTCTCTTTTCTATTCCTCTATTGTTCATTTTTTCCCTGGGATTTTGGTTTACTAGTGACAATTTAGGCTTTTTGTTTAGAAAGTGTGTGTGTCCCCTTATTCAGGTAATATGGCATGAGAAGAGGCTGGGAATGGCTTGGAGAAAGGAAAAAGAGGAAGAGGAACAGGATGTATACCAGATACTCTTAGAAGTGCTTGGACTTTGAAAGAAGGAAGGACTTGGCCGGACGCAGTGGCTCACGCCTGTCAGCCCAGCACTTTGGGAAGCCGAGGCAGGCAGATAACTTGAGGTCAGGAGTTCGAGATCAGCCTGGACAACATGGCAAAACCCTATCTCTACTAAAAATACAAAAATTAGCTGGGTTTGGTAGCATGCGCCTGTAATCCCTAATCCTAGCTACTTGGGAGACTGAGGCAGGAAAATCACTTGAACCTGGGAGGTGGAGGTTGCAGTGAGCTGGGATTGCGCCACTGCACTCCAGACTAGGCAAGAGTGAGTGAGATTCTGTCAAAAAAAAAAAAAAGAAGAAGAAGTGCTTGGGCTTACCCAGTGCCTGATAAATTAGCATAGTGTGGCAGTTTTACAGACTGACCCTGGAGCTATATTCTTTGAGCTCAAATCCCAGCTCTGCCACTTGGCAGTTGTGTGACATTTGGCAAATTACTTATACTCCCTGTCACTCAGTTTCTTCGTCTTTCAAATGGCGTTAATAATATCACCTCAAGGAGTTGATATTACGTTTAAATAAGATAGTATGTATTTGTAAAGTTTCAACAGTGCTTAGCATATAACAAGTGTTCAGTAAGTATCACTTGTTATTATGACCTCCCACCTGCTCACTGATTCAAGAATTTTCATTTATAAAATATACCTGAAACAACATGGAAAAATCTCAAAAATGTTATGCCAAAAGAAGCCAAATGCAAAAGAGTACTTAGTGCAGAATTCCATGTAAGTGCAATGCTAAGAGAGGCAAAATGAATCTACAGTGACAGAAAGCACATCGATAGTTGCACGAGGCCAGGAGTGTGAGAGAACTGGCGGCCAAAGGGCACAAGGTGACATTCTGGAGTGACAGAGATACTCTAAATCTTGATTGAAGTAGTGTTAATAGTTACATGAATAGAGACATTTGTCAAGACTCTTCAAACTGTATCTTTAAATATGGGTGCATTTTATTTCATGTAAATTATACCACAATAATTTCTTCAAAGAAGATAGTTGAATGGCCAATAAGCACATGAAATATGCTCAACATCACTAATCACTAGGGAAATGCAACTCAAAACTACAATGAGATATTATCTCACACCCACTAGGATAGCTACTATTTTAAAAAAACACAAAATAACAAGTGTTGGCAAGGATGTGGAGGAATCAGAACCCTTATATACTGTTGGTGGGAGTAGAAAATAGCACAGACACTGGAAACCAGTATGGTGGTTCCTCAAAAATTATAAGAATTACCATCCAATCTAGCAATTCCATTTCTGGGTAAATACCCAAAAGAATTGAAAGCACCGTCTTAAAGAGATATATTGCATACCAATGTTCATAGCTGCATTACTCACAACATCTAAAACATGGAAGCAACCCACGTGTCCATTGACAGATGAATGGATAAGGAAAATGTAGTATATACATACAATGGAATATTATCCAGCCTTAAAAAAAAAGAAAAAAAAAAAAAAGGAAATTCGGATACATTCTACAACATGGATTAAACTTGAGAACATTGCACTAGGTGAAATCTCAGTCACAAAAAGACAAATACTATATCATTTCAACTATATGAGGTACGTAGAATAGTCAAAATCACAAAGACAGAAAATAGAATGGTGGTTTCCAGGGGCTGTGGGTTGTGGGGGTGGGATGGGGAAAGAAATGGAAAGTTGTTGCTTAATGGGTAGAGAGTTTCAGTTTTGTAAGATGAAAAGTGTTCTGGAGATGATCGTGTTGATGGCTGCACAATATTGTGAATAAACTTGATACCACTGAAATATATGCTCAAAAATGATTAAGGAAGTAAATTTTGTGTTATGTATATTTTGACACAATTTTTAAAAATGGAAAAAAAATCATATGAAGAAAAAAAATTTTTTTTTTTGAGATGGAGTCTTGCTCTGACGCCCAGGCTGGAGTGCAGTGGCATAGTCTTGGCTCACTGCAACCTCCACCCCCAGGGTTCAAGCGATTCTCCTGCCTCAGCCTCCCAAGTAGCTGGGATGACAGGTGCATGCCACCACGCCTAGCTAATTTTTGTATTTTTAGTAGAGACTGGGTTTCACCATGCTGACCAGGCTGGTCTTGAACTCCTGACCTTAGTTAGGTGATCCACTTGCCTCGGCCTCCCAGTTTGCTGGGATTACAGGCATGAGCCACCATGCCCAGTGGAAAAAATTTAAACTAGAAAAAGAACATATTTTATCTACTCATTTATTCATTCACTGAATGCATAATTACTGATTGCCAGCTATGTGGCAGGTATGCTAGATAATGAGATAACGTCTTGAGCAAAACAGACAGACATGTGTCTGTTCTTTTAAAACCTGGGAGTTTAGTCAATCTATGAAAAAGTGTTCTCAGCCTGTAATTTCACGCCTGTAATTCCAGCACTTTGGGAGGTCAAGGCAGGCGGATCACTTGAGTCCAAAAGTTCAAGACCAGCCTGGGCAACATGGTGAAATCTCTACAAAAAATACAAAAATTAGCCCAGCATGGTGGCATGTGCCTGTAGTCTCAGCTACTTGGGAAGTACTCAGCTACTCAGCTACTTGAGCCCAGGAGGCGGAGGTTGCAGTGAGCCGAGATGGTGCCACTGCACTTCAGCCTAGGTGACAGAGTGAGATCCCATCTCAAAAAAAAATGAAAACGTATTCTCATAAATTGTGCCTTCAATAAAATTAAAAAATAAAGACCATTTAAAAGAAAAAAGTATGCCTCAATAAAGTTCATTTTAAAAGGGAGGGAAAAAACTGTATAATATATATTTTTATATCTATAATATATATCACTCTATATTACAGCATATCTATAATTTTATATCCATAAAATGTATATTATATATGTATATAATTTTCCATCCTATTACAGGAACCAAAAATTAGAGATGCCTGTGACAGTTAATTTTAGGTGTAAACTTGGCTAAATTAGGAGTACCTAGAAAACTGGTAAAGCATTATTTCTGTTATGTTTGTGAAGGTATTTCCAGAGGAGACTGGCATGTGAGTTGGAGAACTGAGTGGTTCTGCCTCTCTGGAGAATCCTAATACAGATTTTGGTACCAGAAGTGGAATTGTTGCTCTAAGGAATACTTAAAAATGTGGAAATGGCTTTGGAATTGGTTAATGGATAGAGGCTCGAAGAATTTGGAGGAGCAACCTAGAAAAAGCCTAGACTGCAGTAATTGGAGCATTAAAAGTGATGCTGGTGGGGGTTCAGAGAAAGAGGACAGCTGTAGGGAAAGTCTGAAACTTCTAAGACATTTCTTAAGCAAAAGAGTGAAAGATTATTCTCCAGCTTTAAGACAATATTATTTTCCCTGTTGGGTTTTGGACTTACTTGGCCCTTTCCTCTTGCCTATAGCTTCCTTTGGAATGGGAATGTGTATTCTCCACGCATCCCAACACTGTATTTTGTAAGTAGATAACTTGTCTTGATTTATAGGCTGACAACTGGAGAGGAATTTGCCTTAGGATGAATCCTGCCTTGAGTCTCAACCATACTTGATTTAGATGACAATTGGTAATTTGGACTTACGAGTTGATGCTGGAATGAATTAAGATTTTTGAAGCTATTGGGATGGAATAAATGTATTTTGTATGTAAAAAAGACATGAATGTTTGGGGACAAGAGCAGAACGCTGTGGTTTGAATGTGGCCCCCAAAGTTCATGTTTTAGAAACTCATCCCCAATGCAACAGTGTTGAGAGGTGAGACCTTTAAGAGGTTGATTAGGTCATAAGGCTTCTGCCCTCACAAATAGATTAATGTCATTATTGTGGGAGTGGGTTTCTGATGAAAAGATGAGTTTGGCCCCCTGCTACCCTTTTTTGTGCATGCTCTTTTGCCCTTCTGCCTTCTCATGGGATGACACAACAAGAAGGCACTCACAAGATGCCAGCACCTTGATATTGGACTTCTCTGCCTCCAGAACTGTCAGAAATACGTTCATTTTCTTTATAAATTACCAACTTTGTGATATTCTGTTATAGCAACACAAAACAGACTAAGACAATGGCCCTAATCTCTCCACCCCAGTATGGGTTTCTAAGGGAGCTTCACAGAAGGTATGTTTTCCAAGAAATATAGCATAAAGTTGAAAAACCACTGCTTTACCTTAAGGCTATGATAACAATTTAAATAAAAAAATCTTAAAGAATGTTGACTTTTATTAGTCATATATGCTAATTTTGTGAAAACAAATCTGAGGATAGATTTTGGTTGTGGATTAGACAGAAGAACATAAGGCTAGTGGGTTTGATGGCGTGGTTGGGGATAGGGCCAAGGGGGACTCCACTAAAGTGTAGAAAGATCCCAAATAGAGAGACTACCCATTTACTTTTTTCTTTCATGCTTTAAGTTCTGGGGTACATGTGCAGAAGTGCAGTTTTGTTATACATGTGCCATGGTGGTTTGCTGCACCCATCTACCCGTCAGCTACCTTAGGTATCTCTCTTAATGATATCCCTCCCCTAGCCCCCCACCCCCTGACAGGCCCCAGTGTGTGATGTTCTCCTCCCTGTGTCCGTGTCTTCTCATTGTTCAACTCCCACTTATGAGTGAGAACATGCAGAACGTGTTTGGTTTTCTGTTCTTGTGTTAGTTTGCTGAGAATGATGGTTTCCAGCTTCATCCATAACCCTATAAAGGACATGAACTCATCCTTTTTTATGGCTGCATAGTATTCCATGGTGTATATGTGCCACATTTTCTTTATCCAGTCTATCAATGATGGACATTTGGGTTGGTTCCAAGTCTTTGTTATTGTGAATAGTGCCGCAATAAACATACATGTGTATGTGTCTTTATAGTAGAATGATTTATAATCCTTTGGGTATATGCCCAGTAATGGGATTTCTGAGGCCTCTGTTCTGTTCCATTGGTCTATATATTTGTTTTGGTACCAGTACCATGCTCTTTTGGTTACTGTACCCTTGTATAGTTTGAAGTCAGGTAGCATGATGCCTCCAGCTTTGTTCTTCATGCTTAGAATTGTCTTGGCTATGCAGGCTCTTTTTTGGTTCCATATGAAGTTTAAAGTAGTTTTTTCCAATTCTGTGGAGAAAGTCAATGGGTAGCTTGATGGAGATAGCACTGAATCTATAAATTACTTTGGGCAGTATGGTCATTTTCACGATATTGATTCTTCCTATCCATGAGCGTGGAATGTTTTTCCATTTGTTTGTGTCCTCTCTTACTTCCTTGAGCAGTGGTTTGTAGTTCTCCTTGAAGAGGTCCTTCACATCCCTTGTAAGTTGTATTCCTAGGTATTTTATTATCTTAGTAGCAGTTGTGAATGGGAGTTCACTCATGATTTGACTCTGTCTGTTATTGGTGTATAGGAATGCTTGTGATTTTTGCACATAGATTTTGTATACTGAGACTTTGCTGAAGTTGCTTATCAGCTTAAGGAGATTTTGGGCTGAAATGGTGAGGTTTTATAAATATGCAATCATGTCATCTGCAAACAGAGACAATTTGACTTCCTCTTTTCCTATTTGAATTATTTTCTTCTCCATTCACTTTGGCCTTTCATTTTTGACAACCGAAATAGAAGATCTGTTTTAGCCCAGGTAAGAACATTGTATTAAATAATGGCTGCAGTGTTTTCAAGTATAAAACAGATCATGAAAGCTTCATTTTTAGACATCAGATTAGGTTAATGTTTCACAAAAGAACAGATTTGCAATTCAATATGAATAGCTTACAGCACCTGGAATATGCATGCATTGTGTTTGGCCTGAGGGAGAATACAAAAGTAAGTAAGATATATACTTGTCCTACAGAAGCTTATAACATATTATGATAAATAAGAAAAATGTACCAATAACTATAGTAAAAGGGAGGATATCTGTGCTAATTCTTGATGGTAGGAACTGTATCATAATCATGCTGTATTTCTAATACCTGTCACCAAGCCTCACACCGATTAGGCATGAAACCTGTCTGATAATTGTTAAAGAGGAAGTGCTATGAAAGATGTCATAGAACTACATTGTTCAACTCATTAGCTACTGGCCACAAGTGGCTATTTAAATTAATTTAAATTTAATAAAATTAACATTTTACTTTTCTAGTCACTAGCCACATTCAAGTGCTTAAAAGGCACATGTGGCTAGTGTCTGCTGTATTGAACAATGCAGATTATAAAGCATCAAAGAAAGTTCTATGGCACAGAATTGACAGAGAAGATCAAAAGGAGGAAGGTACTAAAGTTCCCCATTCGGCATGACAAGAAAGGTAGAAAATGGCATTTGGGCTTAGCCTTGATGAATGGGTATGATTTTTAACAAGAGAAATTAGAAGAACAATATTCTAGAGAAATCAAACAGCAGGGAGAAAAGAGAGCTAAGGAGAACAGGTATCCAAGTTATCCCACATGGCTCGATCTTGTAGAGGACAGAGGTGAGAGAGAAGACGAAGTGGCAGGTTGGGTCTGTTAGTCCTAACCTTATTCTCTTTCTCTCCATCCATTTTTTGCTCCACAGCCTAGGCCACAGGTACCAGCCCTGTTTTTACATTGGAGATGCTTAAATGACCTCTAGACTAACACTGGTGCTGATCCCATTAGGAGAACACATCAACATCCTTCTTAATCTAACCCTTAAGTGGTACTTCAGTTCTCCTACCTAAACATGCACTTTAAATCCAGTCCCTGATTGTGTCCAGTGTATCTGGGTGGACTTCCCCTTTGGGCACTGTCCTAAGTCCTTTCCCAGTCTTCTCCCAGCTGCTGACTTTACTCTTGACAATCTTTATGTCCTCACATTCCATAAAAGCTCCATCCCCACACCCTAAACAAGCAGATCTTCCCAGTGCCAAATGTTTGTGCAGACATCCGGGTGTAATTCACCCACATGCTAAAATATCCTGATATTTCTTTAGCTCACTCTTATGGCTCTCACTCTTAGGCACTGTGCCTTTTCCAGGAGCATCTACATCTGGATTCATTTTCCCAGTGTCCACCTTATCCAGATGGTAGCCTGATATGGTCTGGTTCTGTGTTCCCACCCAAATCCCATCTTGAATTATAATCCCCACTGCTGAGGGAGGGTCCTGGTGGGAAGTGATTGGATCATGCATGCTGTTTTCATGGTAGTGAGGGAGTCCTCATGAGATCTGATGGTTTAAAAGTGGCAGTTTCCTCTGCACATTCTCTCTCTCACCTGTTGCCATGTAAGACATGCCTTGCTTCCCCTTCGCCTTCTGCCATGATTGTAAGTTTCCTGAGGCCTCCCAGCCATGTGGAACTCTAAGTCTGTGGCAGGCCAGGTCTTCATAACAGCTGAACAGATAGCCCTCCACAACAACTGTTCCTGCGCTGACTGAGTGGTTATGTTAAATATTAAAAGCTGATAGAGCCAGTGTCCTTACACAAAGGCTGGGATATAACAAAAGCCCACCAAGAGTTTTGCCCAGGCCTTTCCTGGGCCTTGAAGCATGACAAGATAATGAAGGAATTCTTTACAGGACCTGTTTAGAATTAAATGAGTTTTACTGGGCGTCTGAAGAAACTCCCCAGGCCTCCACAAACAAGTTTATTGGTGGTCTGAAGGAACTCCCCAAACCTCCGTGGTTTAGCAGGAGGCAAGATAAAGGTAATTACCCCAGTACCTGGACCCATTTAGATTAAGTAAATTTACTGAGGCCCCAGAGGAAGGTCTTAAGGACCTTCCTTAGGTCCTGATCTAATCTTAGGCATAGATTAAAAGAAGTTAATCACTTATGGCTTTAGATGAATGCACTTACATGTTGACATATAGCTTAGAAGGTATATCAGCTCTGGAAAACCTTGTAATTTTGAGTTGGTCTGGCGATAATTTCGAGGCCTTTTCCCTGTTACTGGTTACAGATATAAACTCCCTTCTTTCCCAGTTCATCTGTGTCTCATTATTGGGCCATGAGAATAAGCAGCCTGACTCTTGGTTTGGTCCAGGAACAAGTGAACTAAACCTTCTTTCTTTATAAATCACCCAGTCTCATGTAGTATTTTTATAGCAGTGTGAGAATGGACTAATACACAGCCCCTTCCTGATAACCCCAGCCTACTAAAATAAAGGCCATACCTGTCCAAATTTGAAATCTGTGATTAGGGGAGAGCCTTAAATGCCAAAGCCAAAGTCTGTACTTAATTTAGTAAGGAAAGTCGCAAGAAACTGTTGAACAAGCAATCCCATACAATCAGGGTTGTAGATTAAATTGATACTGTGTGTGGGATGGACTGGAGAGGTTTATTTGGGAAGAAGATAATCCTAGTTTATTTACCCTTTCCACATGAATTCCATTCCATCTTCATAATCAAGATGGATTGGTCTTACTTGGTTGGTCATATTTTCCACAATCTTCTGAAGTTCTAGAGTCAAAACTTGGATGGCGTATTCCTCACAGGATCTATCCAGCACCAACCATTTTAGACTACGCAGTACTATGTCATCCTTACCTGAGTCTCAGTGTCTCAGTGTGGTGGAACATTTGGCATATTACTCTCTACAGCTTATCTGCCTTCACCGTACTGATTTGCTTGGAACTGTTCTAGCTTTCCAATATTGCAGGAATTTCCTTAGTCCCAGGCAAACTGGAATAGTTGGTCACCCTAATCTGGGCAAACCAAAATGGTTGGTCACCCCACATATGAAGGACCTAGAAGCTAATAAATGGCCAGGACTGCCTTGTACGGTTGGGAGCGCACATGCTTTACCATTGATCAGTAAAATGATGGCAGCTACTTATGTGAGCAATGGCCAGAATTAAGATAAAATATGTAGTAATCAACATGAACGCAGCCCTAGGCAGGGCTCACCCTCTCACCTAGGCCTCATTAGTGCCACACCAGGTTACTCACCTGGGCTTCTTAACTCTTTCACCTGAACCTAAAAATGAGGCATCTGTAATTTACTGAGTGAGAATGAGGTTGCCTTGCCTCCCCAGGAGTCACATTTTTAAAAATACCAGTCCTATACTCAAAAATAATTTTTTAATTATATTTTTACAGTAGAGGAAACTGTACAATAAAACATCTTGAAATCAGCCAGGTACAGTGGCTCATGCCTGAAATCGCAGCACTTTAGGAAGCCAAGGCAAGAGGATCACTTGAGCCCAGGAGTTTGAGACCAGACTGGGCAACAGAGTGAGACCCTGTCTCGTTTAAAAAATAAACAGGCAGGGTGTGGTGGCTCGTGCCTATAACCCCAGCATTTTGGGAGGCCAAGACAGGTAGATCACTTGAGGTCAGGAGTTCAAGACCAACCTGGCCACCAAGGTGAAACCTTGTCTCTACTGAAAACAAAAAGTTAGCCAGGCGTGGTGGTGGGCGCCTGTAATCCCAGCTACTTGGGAGGCTGAGGCAAGAGAATGGCTTGTACTTGGGAGGCAGAGGTTGCAGTTAGCTGAGATCATGCCATTGCACTCCAGCTTGGGCGACAAGAGCAAGACTCTGTCTCAAAAAAATAAAAAATAAACAAACAAAAACTTCTTAAAATCTACTTTCCCATCTCACTGTCTATATATCTTGCATGCCAAAAATGTTCCTCCTATCTCTCCGTTGGCTCTGCCAACCCAATGCATGGGAGCTACTTTTTGCTACCACTCCCCTCTCTTCCCGTCTCCCCTTGACACACACATATACATTACTGATTACATCACAAAGTATCCAGCATTAAGACATGACTACATTAAATTTTATTGACATTTAAAAATACAGCATCAGAATACAAGACAACACTTATTTATATTTTAATTTATGCTTATATTTGGTAAACAGGAGACACAGCTTTAAAGATTAAAAATAAAACAAAGCACTTACCTTCCAGAAAAGCCTTTTCAGAATGAAGTTTTTCTGGGCTGCTACTTTAAGCTCCATAATTAAAGGAAGTATCCTCCTCAAAGAATTGTCTTTAAGAAAAAGTTCAGATTTAAGTTGACTGAAGTGCTTAATTTTCTCCTCAGATCTACAGAAACAGAAGAAAATTTTCCACTTAAAAAATGGTAAGAAATAGCAGTTTAGGAATATCGATGATTACTGACAGGTTTGTTAAACTTTGTTACTAATGGGCTTTTCATATAGTTTTATTCTTCTAGCCTTAGTACTCATCAGTAGTGAAACTTGCTCCCTGCAAATTGAACTGTTTGTTACTCTCCAAACATACTTTTTTGCCCATGCCCCTTAACTCAAGCTGTTCCTATACCAGGAATACTCTCACTGTCCCTGGTAAATTTCTGTCCCCTCTTTCATTTACCATAATCCATGAACCTTTATGTAATATTTTTCTTTCAATCAACTAGCTTTTTAAAAAATAAAAAAAAAATTTGTAAAGAAAATGTTGTGTCACTTTCCAGGGAAAACCAGTATCACTTTGTGTAAATGGCATGAAAGCACCATAAATTCTAAGTCAATGCTCATGGATGGTCTGAGCCTGAAGCTGGCTTCTCTGTGAAGAAAGGGCAGATGAGCATGTGTTCCAGAACTGTCACTAGTGGCCCCAAGCCGAGAGGTTCTCCCTGATGAGATCAGCCTAGCTGGAAAAAGGGATCACATATTTCCACCATGGAATTCAAAGTTGTTTTATGTCATATCAGAGTACCACCTGGAATCATCTCCCCTTACTGAACCATGTGCATTCCACACTTAAGGAAAAGCTGGCTTAGCAGAAAAGCCTTCTCCTCCGATCTTTCCCTAATTCCACCAACAAATGCAGCCCTTCTCCCACTGCAGTTTTTTCACACTCCTAGTATCACACTAATCCCGTTTCACTCATTGTAGTTAGTTACTCGTGTACCTATCCTAGCCCCTCAGCTGACTTTTAGCAACTTGGAAAAAATGTCTCTGGTTTAAATATTGTTTCCACCTCCCACTGTGCTCAGTAATAACAACTTGACTAGGTGGCTGGCTCTGGCCTGAGTGCTTTCTGTAGACTCGTTCTTGCACTGAGCTGACTCCACTGTGGGGACCGAGCTGGGAATTACCATCGCATTTTACAGGAAGTTGTAGGGAGGTTTAAGTAACCTGTCTACGCTCACACAAATTCAGAGAGCCAGGGTGCAAGGTAACAGTAGGAAAGACAGTTCATGTTCTGTGTAGATTGATGGAATCTTAAAATTTCTGACTTGAAGTAAAAACATTTTTTACTGCTTACTCCAGAAACCTGTACCAGCCGTTTATCCCAATACTAGCTACTGCATGGAATATTGGTACTTGCCTACTACCTCCCGCTTTATTTAAAAAACATCTAAGATGTTCTCCTTTGTCCAATCAATGAGTCACTCTTATTAACCTGAAAATTAAGACTTTTTTTTGAAATAATGGTCTCTTTTCTAGTGGAGGTGCTGGAGGGAAACTGATCATTATGAATTCAATAATAGCAAGCAGAGAGGCAGAGGAGCATAATGATTATGAGCATGAAGACTGAGGTCAGAATCCTAGATCTGCCCCGACTCAGTTAGGTCATTATCACCGTCAAGTTACATAGCTTCTCTGCGCCTCAATTTCCTCATGTGTAAAATAGGAATAATGATAGTACCTATCCAAATGTGCTGGGTTTTTTGTTTGTTTGTTTGTTTTGAGACGGTACCTCACTCTGTCACCCAGGCTGGGGTGCTGTGGCATGATCTTGGCTCATCGCAACCTCTGTCTCCTGAGTTCAAGCAATTCTCCTGCCTCAGCCTCCTGCGTAGCTGAGATTACAGGCGAGCACCACCATGCCTAGCTAATTTTTTGTATTTTTAGTAGAGATGAGGTTTCACCATGTTGGTCAGGCTGATCTCAAACTCCTGACCTCAGATGATCCACCCACCTCCGCCTCCCAAAGTGCTGGAATTACAGGTGTGAGCCACTACGCCCGGCCAAATGTGCTATTTTGATATTTTAGTTAATGCATGTCTTCATACACACTAAGTGTTTGATAAATGGTCTCTAAATAAAGCAGGAATAAGTTTGAGATCCTGCTTCGCTATCCACTTCTAATTACCACCATATTTCATTTAAAAAATAACTATGAAATCCCTCTACTCTTTTAGAACTCCAACAACAGAAATGTAGATTTTACAAACAAAAGAGCTTAGAAAAGCAAAAACTCAAATAAGATACAGTATCAGCAGAATTATTTTGAAATTGATTTTCCTGTTTTTTCATTTGGAGTCAGCAATTTGCTAAGATCCGCAATAAAAATAAACTGTTTTTAATCCTTTGCCAACTAGGATAATAGATTGTAATGCCAAACTAATTTTTTTAATGGCCAAAAAAATTTTCACAGAAAACAGCATACTAATCTCTTCAGACTAAAAATCAATTCATACATAAATGGAGGTCTCATACACATCATAAATTCAAGTTAGAGTACACATTCTATATTACCGCAGATAAGTTATGAATAATAATTTCTTTGAGGATTCAGAAAATATTAGCTTATACATAGATGACAAACTTCATTTGACTGAAGAAATAAGAAAAAGTCGAATGCCAGAAGACTCCATTATTCAATTTAGGAATAAGAGGAAAATCTATACTAATGTTAACAGATACTCTATTTTCATCAGGTGGAAAACATAAATTCACCAAAATAATGTTGCAGGAAGGTGTTTCTTTTTTTTTTTTTTTGGTGGGGGGGGTGGGTTTTTTTTTTAGACAGAGTCTTGCTCTGTCACCCAGGCTGGGTTCAAGTGATTCTTGTGCCTCCTGAGAGTAGATAGGACTACAAGTGCATACTACCACACCTGGTTAATTTTTGTACTTTTAGTAGAGACAAGGTTTTGCCATGTTGGTCAGGCTGGTCTCAAACTCCTGGCCTCAAGTAATCTGCCCACCTCGGCCTCTGAAAGTGCTGGGATTACAGGCGTGAGCCACTACACCCAGCCTCAGGAAGGATTCTTAATCCAGTAATAAGCTCTATTTTTCCTGTATTTTTTCATCTTTCCAGACCTTTACTATAAATAATACCTCACATTTGTAAAGCACTGGAAAGGCTCTTCCTATATTATCTCAGAAGCGCTGTGTATGATTTTCACAGTGGTCAGGTTGCAAAACCGTCCCATCTGTGACACAGTTCTGAATTGAAAACCTAAAGGATGTTTATTCCTTTTAAACTGAAGATGTCTTGCAGGTAGAGGCTATTTCTTGTGTATCACTGCATCCTTCACAGTACATTTGAAATCACTGCATTTTAAGTATGTTGCTTTCAGGAAATAGTAAGAAATACGCTTTTCCTGAGCCAAGAGAGTGGTAGAACTCATCCTTCTTGCCTTCAGGAATAAATTTCAAGCCACCCATACACAGAATTTGAGTCTTTTTTATTATACAATTAGCTTTAAAATCACTTTAAATAAAACACCAAAATGAAAACTGATGCTTTTTTTAGAGTAAACATCTGAACACTTATAGAAATTTTAAGCCATCCATATAACATTTTAAAAAAGAAATCCCAAATATTATGTTACTCAACTCTTACATACCTCAGAATGCATCTCTAAATAAAATCAATACTTTCTTACAAAATGATTATCACCTCCTACAAAATTATCAAAAATTCTTTGTTATTACTAATATTCAGTCTTTTTTTTTTGAGACGGAGTCTCGCTCTGTCACCCAGGCTGGAGTGCCGTGGCACAATCTCGGCTCACTGCAACTTCCACCTCCCAGGTTCAAGCGATTCTCCTGCCTCAGCCTCCCGAGTAGCTGGGATTACAGGCATGCACCACCATGCCCGTCTAATTTTTGTACTTTTGTAGAGACAGGGTTTCACTATGCTGGCCAGGCTGGTGTTGAACTCTTGACCTCAAATGATCTGCCTGCCTCAGCCTCCCAAAGTGCTGGGATTACAGGTGTGAGCCACCATGCCCGGCAAGACTCAGTCCATTTTCAAATTGTTCTATTGACTTAAAAATGTGTTTTTATGGCTGGGCGTGGTGGCCCAGGGGTGTAAATCCCAGCACTTTGGGAGGCCAAGGTGGGAGGATCGCTTAAACCCAGGAGTTCCAGACCAGCCTGGGCGATATAATGAGACTCCATCTCTACAAAAAAAAAAAAAAAAATAGAAAAAAATTAGTCAACCATGGTAGTGTGTGCCTGTAGTCCCAGCTACTCGGGAGGCTGAGGTGGAAGGATTGCTTGAGCCCAGGAGGTCGAGGCTGCAGTGAGCTGTGATCAAGCCACTTCACTCCAGCCCTGGTGACAGAGTAAGACCCTCTCTCAAAAGTAAATAAAATATAAACGGTTGGGCACGGTGTCTCATGCCTGTAATGCTAGTACTTTGGGAGGCCCAGGCAGGTGGATTGCCTGAGCTTAGGAGTTCGAGACCAGCCTGGGCAACATGGCAAAACCCAGTCTCTACTAAAAAACTACATAAAATTAGCCAGGCATGCTGGCGCATGCCCGTAGTCTCAGCTACTCAGGAGGCTGAGGCATAAGAATTGCTTGAGCCTGGGAGGCGGAGATTGCAGTAAGCCAAGATCGTGCTACTGCACTACAGCCTGTGTGAGAGCGGAAGACCCTGTCTCAATACATACATACATACATACATATATACATACATACATACATATATAAAATATGAAAATGTTTTGTTTCTTTTTTTTTTTTTTTTGAGACGGAGTCTTGCTCTGTCGCCCAGGCTGGAGTGCAGTGGCCGGATCTCGGCTCACTGCAAGCTCCGCCTCCCGGGTTCACGCCATTCTCCTGCCTCAGCCTCCCGAGTAGCTGGGACTACAGGCGCCCGCCACCTCGCCCGGCTAGTTTTTTGTATTTTTTAGTAGAGACGGGGTTTCACCGTGTTAGCCAGGATGGTCTTGATCTCCTGACCTCGTGATCCGCCCGTCTCGGCCTCCCAAAGTGCTGGGATTACAGGCTTGAGCCACCGCGCCCGGCCCGAAAATGTTTTCTTACATTTGGTTTGTTAAAATCAAGACCTAAATAAGATGCTTCTTATATTTGCTTGTTATGTTTCTTAAGTCTTTCAAAAAATTTTTTTTCTATATCACATCATCAAGCAATAAAATTTTTTACTATGGAAATTTTCAAACATACATCAAAATGGAGAAAATTTTATAAGAAATCCCATGTATCCGGCTGGGTGGTGGCTCATGCCTGTAATCCTAGCACTGTGGGAGGCTGAGGCGGGCAGATCACCTAAGGTCAGGTGTTCGAGACCAGCCTGGCCAACATGGTGAAACCCCTCCTCTATTAAAAATACAAAAATTAGTAGGGCATGGTGGTGCATGCCTGTAATCCTAGCTACTCAGGAGGCTGAGGCAGGAGAATTGCTTGAACCTGGGAAGCGGAGGTTGCAGTGATCTGAGAGCATGCCATTACACTCCAGCTTCGGCACAGAGCAAAACTCCATCAGGAGAGGAGAGGAGAGGAGAGGAGAGGAGAGGAGAGGAGAGGAGAGGAGAGGGAAGGGAGAAAGAAAGGGAGAAAGGGAGGGAGGGAGGGAGGGAGGGAGGGAGGAAGGAAGGAAGGAAGGAAGGAAGGAAGGAAGGAAGGAAGGAAGGAAGGAAGGAAGGAAGGAAGGAATCCCATGTACCCATCACCTTGCTCTAGTAATTTTCAATATTTTGCCAATCTGGTTTTATCTATTCTTTTACATACACATACAAACACACATATATACTTTTTAAAAAATTGAACTAAAATATATATAACAAAGTTTCCCATCATGTCCATTTTTAGGTGTACAATTTGGTGGCAGTGAGTGCATTCACAATGTTCTACAAGTATCACCACTATCCATTTCCAGAACTTTTTCATCTTTCCAAACAGAAATTCTATACCCATTAAACAATAACTCTCCCTTCACCACTCTCCCCAGCCCCTGGAGATCTCTATTCCATTTTCTGTCTCTACAAATTTGCCTATTTTAAGTACCTCACATAAGTGAAATCATATATTTGCCCTTTTGTATCTGGCTTATTTCACTTAGCATGATGTCTTCAAGGTTCATCCATGTGGTAGTAGCAGAATTTCCTTCCTTTTTAAGACTAGCATACTCACACTGTTTGTTTGTTTGTTTGCTTGTTTTTGAGATGGAGTCTCGCTCTGTTGCCCAGGCTGTAGTGCAGTGGTGCCATCTCAGCTCACTGCAGCCGCTGCCTCCCGGGTTTAAGGGATTCTCATACCTCAGCCTCCCGAGTAGCTGGGATTACAGGCATGTGCCACCAAACCTGGCTAATTTTTGTATCTTTAGTAGGGACAGGGTTTTGCCATATTGGCCAGGCTTGTCTCAAATTCCTGGCCTCAGGTGATCCTCCCTCGTTGGCCTCCGAAAGTGCTGGGATTATAGGTATGAGCCACTGCACCTGGCTTATCATACTCACACTTTTAAGTCAGATTCAGGTTTAACTGTTTTAACAAAAATACTTCATAGGTGGTGCTGTGTATTTTATATCACATCAAATAATGAGGCACACAAAGTCTGGCTGTCTCACTGAAGTGATACTAAGACAATGGCTTTAGTTATTTACAACATGATCCCTCCATTTTGAAGTTCCCCTTCACCCTTTTTTTTGTCGTTTTTTAAATCTCTTTTTCTGTTAGAGACAGTCTCTCTCTGTCACTCAGGCTGGAGTGCAGCGGTGCAATCACAGCTTATTACAGCCTCCATCTCCTGGGCTCAAGTGATCCTCCTACCTCAGCCTCCCAAGTAGCTGGGAC
This sequence comes from Macaca mulatta, assembly GCF_049350105.2. Lineage (NCBI taxonomy): Eukaryota > Metazoa > Chordata > Mammalia > Primates > Cercopithecidae > Macaca > Macaca mulatta. The sequence continues at coordinate 71,436,392 of NC_133416.1, forward strand.
CACAGGCACACCCAGCATTTTTAAATTTTTTTGTTGCCTAGGCTGGTCTCAAACTCCTGAGCTCAAGCAATCCTCCCATTTTGGTCTCCCAAAGTGCTGGGATTATAGGCATGAGCCATCGTACCTGGCCCCATTTCACCTTTCTGTCTAATGGTTTCATCCACTGAAGATAGTTAAATGAATCTGTCATTTCATTACAGGCTAAAAAATTGTAATTTTCTAATTCTGTTAAGCCTTCTGCATTTATTAGCTGGAATTCTGTAAAATGAAATTTGCACTCATCACCTAGGGCTACTTGGTTATCCTGAACTGGATACGGTTCATGGAGGAAAGGAAGAATACATTATATTTTTTCCATTTGTTTGATGATTTGCAGAGTAATGAATTGGTGCCCTATTTTTTTCTTTTTTTTTTTTTTTTTTTTTTTTTGAGACTGAGTCTGGCTCTGTCGCCCAGGCTGGAGTGCAGTGGCCGGATCTCAGCTCACTGCAAGCTCCGCCTCCCGGGTTTATGCCATTCTCCTGCCTCAGCCTCCGGAGTAGCTGGGACCACAGGCGCCCGCCACCTCGCCCGGCTAGTTTTTTGTATTTTTTAGTAGAGACGGGGTTTCACCGTGTTAGCCAGGATGGTCTCGATCTCCTGACGTTGTGATCCGCCCGTCTCAGCCTCCCAAAGTGCTGGGATTACAGGCTTGAGCCACCGTGCCCGGCTTGGTGCCCTATTTTTTTCTAATGTTCCATGTGTTTTATTTCCTTGGAGGTAGGGAGGGAGGGCCCTCTCTCTATCATGCATCGTTATACACTTCTGAATTTTTATATATTCATTATGTTTCAATCATTTCATTTCTTATTTTTTTCTTCTTCTTCTTATATTTTGCTCTTTCACCCAGGCTAGAGTGAAGTGGCGTGATCTCAGCTCACTGCAACCTCCACCCCCCAGGTTCAGGTGATTCTCCTGCCTTAGCCTCCCAAGTAGCTGAGATTACAGGTGCCCGCCATCACGCCCAGCTAATTGTATTTTTAGTAGAGATGGGGTTTCGCCATGTTGGCCAGGCTGGTCTCGAACTCCTGACCTCAGGTGATCTACCCACTTCGGCCTCCCAAAGTGCGAGGATTACAAGTGTGAACTACTGCACCCGGCCTCATTTCTTATTTTTTTCTGATGCTCAAGTTGTCCCATCTTTGGTTACTGGGAGCTCCTTCATGTGGGTTCCTGTGCCCTTTACTTAGGGCCCTGTCCTTGCTTTCTGGAATAAACTCTTTCAGACTCATTTTGCGTATGTCCTGCCCCAGACCTAGAATCAGCCATGCCTCTAAGGAACGTTGGTCCCTTTTAGTGGGGAATGAATATGCATCTTTTAAAATTAACTTACTCTCAGCTCATTTACATGACTCTCCAATATCAGCTCAATATCATGACTTACATGATATCAAAATTGCTAACACTGTCAATTCACTGAGTGCTTACTGTGTGCAAAGCACTGTTTTAAGTAAGAAAAAGACCAAGAGTAACAAGGCATAGTCCTTGCCTTCCAGGGGTTCACAATCTAATAATGGAAGAGAGAGTCACATCACGAGTAACTACTACCATACACAGCCAACCTGTGATAAGAATATAGTAGAACTCTGAAGTCTGGATACAATTCAAACTCCTTAGCCTTGCATATAGGGCCTTTTATGCTCTGTTCTCATAAGTAGTACAGACTACTTATGATCAGTAGTCTCTATCTTATCTTATTTATCCATTCATTCCAGGGTCCCTGCCCTTAAGGAATGTATTGCATAACAGGGCAGCAAATAATGAAACAGGCCATCATAATGCAGACTGGTAAGTACTACAAGAAGTGTGAGCAGGCCAGGCGTGGTGGCTCAACTCTGTAATCCCAGCATTTTGGGAGCTGAAGACAGAGGATCATGAGGTCAGGAGTTTGAGACCAGCCTGGCCAACATGGTGAAACCCAGTCTCTACTAAAAATAAAAAAGTTAGCTAGGCATGGTGGTGGGTGCCTGTAATCCCAGCTACTCGGGAGGCTGATGCAGAATTGCTTGAACCCGGGAGGCGGAGCTTACAGTGAGCCGAGATTGCGCCACTGCACTCCAGCCTGGGCAACAGAGCAAGACTTTGTCTCCAAAAAAAAAAAAACAAAAACAGAAAGAAAAAAAAAAGTGTGAACATAGGACATTATGTTCTGGAGTGTCAAGAAAGATTTTCAGAGAAAATGATCAATAAGCTGAGACTCGATGAGCTGAAGTTATTCAGGAAGAGGAAGAAGAGTACAGTAGTGTTCCAGAAGAGGTGCCATCATGATAGGCTCCAGAGGGAAGAGAACAGGGAGCTTCCTGAGAATTGTGAGAAGTTCATTTGGAGCAGGAGCTTAGGGCAAGAGTGAGGATGGATACAACAGTTGAGGACAGAAACATAAAAAGAGATGTCACATTTTTTGTACGCTATTTAGCCTTTCGCCTAAGGGCAGTGGGAAGCCATTCAAAGGCTTCCCAGGAGGAGTTACATGATCAGATTTGTGCTTCAGAAGGATTCCTCTGTTGTAATGGAGAATGGGCTGGAAAGGAGCAAGAGTGAAGGCAGACAGACCAGCCAGGAAAACACTGTAGGAGCCCAGAACTGAGATAACTGGGCCTGAGCGAGTGGCCATGGAAAGAAGTGGACGTTATCCAGAGATAGTAAAGGAGCAATAAATAAGGCATGCGGTGAGTGGCTGGATTCCGGAAAAGGTGAAGGGGAGAGAGGAGGCAAGGGTGACTTCCAGGACTCTGGCTTAGGTGATCTGGGGATAATGACATCATTCCCTGTGTTAGGAAACACAAGAGGAAAGTCAGGTTCCAGGAGGAAGATGCTGAGTTCTCTTTTGAATATATTGACTTTAAGGTTCCTATGAGACATACAGAAGATGTCCAGTGGATACTTGTGTTTGCGGACTTAACTGTCAGGGCAGGCAGATGAGGTAGAGATATAATTGTGATAGCCACACATACAACACAGAGTTAGGGGAGGCAAAGAGGGTCGGGCGCGGTGGCTCACACATGTAATCCCAGCACTTCGGGAAGCCGAGGCGGGAGGATCACCTGAGATCAGACCAATCTAACCGACCTGGCCAACATGGCAAAACTCCTGTCTCCACTAAAAAATACAAAAATTAGCCGGGTTTGGTGGCAGGCACCTGGAGTCCTAGCTACTCAGGAGGCTGAGGCAGGATAATCTCTTGAGCCCAGGAGGTGGAGGTTGCAGTGAGCCAAAATTGCACCACTGCACTCCAGCCTGGGAAACAGCGAGACTCAGTCTCAAAAAAAGGAGAGGCAAAGAGGAGAGAAAAATCCCCCATGGAACTTTATCATACATCATCACTTCTTACCTATATGGCTTTTGACTTCCAATAGCGGGACTGAACTTACTAGCATAGAAGGGATCTTGTAAAAGGGTAGCTTTCTGAAAAAGGAAAAAGTAGAAATTGTTAGAATTTTTATTTACTGAAGATCAATTCCCCCTACCTTTAGTCAATATTATATATCTATTCTTTAAGCCCTCCTATAGTACACGATTTGTTTATAAAGCTCATTCAAGTGTTTCACAATACCACAGGGAATTTTTTCTTATCTAGTTTTCTTAAAGTTTTAAATATAACACTTGCTCATTATAAAATGAAATCGTTTATCAAAATCACACAGATATCCTTTACTTTAGATAAAGTAAAGGATAAAGGTTCTCTATTTTTCCCTACCCCTTCCATCCCACTATGCAACGTGTCTGATCATGGAGCCAGGTGCCATGGCTCGCACCTGTAATCTCAGCTACTTTGGAGGCTGAAGCAGGTGGATCACATGAGTCCAGGAGCTGGAAGCTGCAGGGAGTTACAATTGTGCCACTACACTCCAGCCTGGGCAACAGAGCAAGACCTTGTGTCTAACATTTTTTAAAGTATCTATCATCTGTTTGATTTAGGACCTTCCAGGCATATAAAGACATATGAATTATAAACACATAAATTTATAGTATTTATATATTTTTATAATATATATTTAATCCTAAATTATATCACATATATTAATCTGGAACTTGATTTAACTTAATATATGGTGGATGGTTTTTCATGTCTGTGTATATAGATTTTCCAATTGATGGCCCGGCGGGTGGCTCACGCTTGTAATCCCAGCACTTTGGGAGGCCGAGGTGGGCGGATCATGAGGTCAGGAGTTCGAGACCAGCATGGCCAACATGGTGAAACCCTGTCTCTACTAATAATACAAAAATTAGCTGGGCATGGTGGCACATGCCTGTAATCCCAGCTACTCGGGAGGCTGAGGCAGGAGAATTGCTTGAACCTGGGAGGAGGAGGTTGCGGTAGCCAAGATCACACCATTGCACTCCAGCCTGGGCAACAAGAGCAAAACTCCGTCTCAAAAAAAAAAAAGATTTACCGATTTACTTCAATTTTTTTTTTTTTTTAAGGAGACAAGGTGTCACTCTGTCACCCAGGTTGGAGTTGAGTGGCATGATCATACCTCACTGCAGCCTCAAACTCCTGAGCTCAAGCAGTCCTCCTGCCTCAGCCTCCTGAAGAGCTAGGACTACAGACATGTTCTACCATGCCAGGCCAATTTTTCACTTTTTATTTTTTAGTGGGGATGGGGGCTTGCTATGTTGACCAGGCTGGTCTTGAACTCCTAGCTTCAAGCGATCCTCCCTTCTGAGCCTCCCAAAGTGCTAGGATTACAGGCATGAGCCACTGCATCCAACCAATATCAATCCTTTTAATGATTATTTAGTATTCCATAGCATAGATATACAACACTTTTATTAACTATTTCCTTATTAATGGAGTTATTCTTCCTTAAATCTTTAGTGTTGCCATTTCTCATTTATTCTGGGTCCTCAAAATAGACATACAGTGTTCAGCAATTTCTCTAAATAATCTTTTATTTATGTTGAAGTTTAAGACATGTCAGAGGAATTTCTGAAATGTTGCTGATTTGACACTGCAGACAAGCTTTTTTTTTTTTTGAGATGGAGTTTCGCTCTTGTTGCCCAGGCTGGAGTGCAATGGCACAATCTTGGCTAACTGCAACCTCCACCTCCCAGGTTCAAGCAATTCTCCTGCCTCAGTTTCCTGAGTAACTGGGATTACAGGCGCCCACCACCACGGCCAGCTAATTTTTGTATTATTAGTAGAGACAGGGTTTCACCATGTTGGCCAGGCTGGTCTCAAACTCCTGACCTCAGGTGATCCACCCGCCTCATCCACCCAACCTGTCTTGTGCTTAATATCAGAGTGGTGTATTGGGTGGATGGTGGCAGGGGAGATATGTGCTTTTTCTTACTACTTTTGTCATTGTTCTACTTTTTTTTTCTTTTTTTTTTTTTTTAAAGCAGCCTTTCTTCCCTCTCCAAATATTTATGTTTTCTTTAAATCCAGAATTTTAATTTGGGGTATCCCATATTTAGCTTTGTAGCAGCTATCTTCACAATGTATACAAGGCAAATTACCACATTTCATCTTTACAAAATTTAAGGCGCTTAACAACCCAGGTGTAACTATTTTTGGTGAATGTTACAGATAAAATAGATTATGGAAGGAGGCTCAGCTCTTTGGAAATCCTTAAAATCAGGATGAGTGCTGGTAATTTCTAATTAGATGGTTTGGGTTAATTTTATGTAAAAGTACAGGGAAAGTTAAAATGTCTAATGTGGCCGGGCACAGTGGCTCACCCCTGTAATCCTAGCACTTTAGGAGGCCGAGGCAGGCAGATCACCTGAGGTCAGGAGTTCAGGAGTAGCCTGGTCAACATGGCGAAACCCTGTCTCTACTAAAATACAAAAATTAGCCAGGCATGGTGGTGCGTGCTTGTAATCCCAGCTACTTGGGACGCTGAGGCAGGAGAATCACTTGAACCTGGGAGGCAGAGGTTGCAGTGAGCCAAGATCACGCCACTACACTCCAGCCTGGGCAACAACAGCGAAACTCCATCTCAAAAAAAAAAAAAGAAAAAAAGTGTTTATATTGAACTAGAAGCTTATTGTTAATAGAATGAGTTCTAACTTGATTTCTCACATGTGAAATATTTGGTTATTCATTTTCCTTCTTTCAAGGAAGAAGTAGAACATTATTGTAATTTTTTAACTTATTTTATTTTTTTAAAATTTTATTTTATATATATTTTTTCAGACAGTCTCACTCTGTTACACAGGCGGGAGTGCAAGTGGCACAATCTTGGCTCACTACAACGTCCACCTCCCAGGCTCAAGTAATCCTCCTCTCAGCTTCCCAAGTACATGCACACCACATGCCTGGCTAATTTTTAGTATTTTTTGTAGTGATGGGATTTCACCATGTTGTCCAGGCTGGTCTCGAATTCCTGAGCTCAGGCAATCCACCTGCTTCAGCCTCCCAAAGTACTGGGATTATACGCATAAGGCACCACGCCTGGCCTTACTTTTTATTTTAAAGATGGGGTCTTGCTTATTGCCCAGGCTGGCATGCAGTAGTGTGCAGCAGAGCTTCTAACTCCTGGGATCAAACGATCCTCCTGTCTCAGCCTCTGGAGTAACTAGTACTGTAGGTGCATGCCACCACACCTGGCTAAGAGAACGTTATTTTCAATGAGAGTATCTACCAACTCATAAAGATAGTCTTCCTCCACCCACATTTATTTCAACGTCATAGAAAAAAAAAATCGGACTACCTAGATTCAAATCCCAGCTCTACAATAGCTATGTGGCTTTGCATATATCATTTAATTTCTCTGTGCTTCAACTTCCTCATCTATAAATTGAGAATAACAGTCCTACCTCATAGGGTTGTTGTAAAAATTAAACAAGTTAATATCCATGAAGCATCAGGCTCCATTCTATTGTTATTATCTAGTAGGAAATTAACAATAGATATTAGTTATTGTTATTGCATTTATTATTGCAAAGACTATTTATAGCTTAGCAGGTGATGAGTTCGCCAGCCTGAGTGCTCCAACCATGTGTCTGCTGCATAATTTAAAAGTAGTGCTAAAACCTGAAGCTGGGCAATTCAGGGAAGCATAAACAGTTATTTTGAAGTATTCACATAGATCTTTTAAAGTCAGTTAAGTTTTCATTTTTCCATTAGAATATATGAGATCTGGCCGGGCGCGGTGGCTCAAGCCTGTAATCCCAGCACTTTGGGAGGCCGAGACGGGCGGATCACGAGTTCAGGAGATTGAGACCATCCTGGCTAACACGGTGAAACCCCGTCTCTACTAAAATACAAAAAAAAATTAGCCGGGCGAGGTGGCGGGCGCCTGTACTCCCAGCTACTCGGGAGGCTGAGGCAGGAGAATGGCGTGAACCCGGGAGGCGGGGCTTGCAGTGAGCTGAGATCCGGCCACTGCACTCCAGCCTGGGCAACAGAGCTAGACTCCGTCTCAAAAAAAAAAAAAAAAAAAAAAAAAGAATATATGAGATCTTTTTTTAATAGACCAGAGTTTCCTCTATTTGTAATTTGTTTACATTTTTAATTTGAAGAAAGCAGTTTAAAAATTTAGAAAGGAATTTTAAATATTTGAAGTCTTCCAAACAGTAGTATAAGAAAAAAATTAAGGATTGTCTTGTAATCTTTCATAATTTTAGCCATTTATAAAACCCTGGCTTCCTAGTTTCTTCTGACTGAAACAGCCCTTAATAATTATTATTATTATATTGAAAGATTAATAATAAAAGGTATATACTACTGAAGATAAAGGGATTCTATTACTCTTTTAATAATTACTTATTTTTAAAATCGATTCTAATAAAAAGGTCCCTAAATAGGAGTTCTGACTCTGTCCCTAAAGTTATATAATCTTGACTAAATTACTTTAAAATGTTGTGTTTTGGCCAGGCGTGGTAGCTCACGCCTGTAATCACAGCACTTTGGGAGGCCAAGGCAGGTGGATCACCTGAGGTCAGGAGTTCGAGACCAGCCTGATCAACATGGCAAAACCCCTTCTCTACCAAAAATACAAAAATTAGCCAGGCTTGGTGGTGGGCACCTATAATCCCAGCTACTCAGGAGGCTGAGGCAGGAGAATCAGTTGAACCCAGGAGGTAGAGGTTGCAGTGAGCCGAGATCACACCACTGTATTCCAGCCTGGGCAATAAGACCAAAACTCCATCTCAAAAAAAAAAGAAAAAAAAAACATTTGTGTTTCAGTTACCTCGTTTGTAAAATAAGGACTTAGCCTAGTGATCTCTAGATAAATTTATCTGATCCTATAACAAGGTCTCCCCCATCAACCCACTTTCAATAGCACAGCTAAGCAATACTGACAACGTTGAACCTTACCTGAGGTCTTTGTCACCCCAGCAACTGCAAAAGACCACCTGCTCACACATATTCCAAGATAAGACCCGTCTCCCTCCTTCTTCATGACGTCCTTGACTCACCTTACTCACTTGCCTCTACAAAACCCCAGGTGTTTTTTTGTTTGTTCGTTAGTTTTGTTTTGTTTTGTTTTGTTTTGTTTTTTAAGACAGAGTCTCCCTCTGTTGCCCTGGAGTGCAGTGGCGCAGTCTCAGCTCACTGCAACCTTCACCTCTCGAGTTCAAATGATTCTCAACCTCCCAAATAGCTGGGATTACAGGCGCGCGCCACCACATTCAGTTTACTTTTGTATTTTTTACTAGAGACAGGGTTTCACCATCTTGGTCAGGCTGGTCTCGAACTTCTGACCTCAAGTGATCCGTCCACCTCGGCCTCCCAAAGTGCTGGGATTACAGGCATGAGCCACCATGCCCGTCCAGAAACTGCTCATTAATGAGCATTTTTCCCTATTGCAATCACCTAAATAAAATCATCTCCTTAATTGTTCAGTACATTTTGTTTTTGAAAATATTATTAAATTCCAAGGCTAAATTTCCAAAATGGGAGGTAAAGGAGGGAGGAGGGCTTATTTACTCTAAAAAATAAAATAAATAAAACTTCAGGTCAAGGTTTACTTAGGGGTACACTTACTATATTATAATTGTTCCATGAACTTTTTAAGTGCAGGAATATTGATGAGGTTGTGGAAATAACATACAAATGAAGTTCTGACTCCTTTTTCTCTAAATTTGAGTTGCTCTGCGAAGGGGAATCTAGGAGGGAATTTCCTAAGTAAAACTCATTTCCGTTCCCACTGCACTTGAAAGGAATTTCACTTATGGAGTTGTTGTGATCTGGAAGTCCCTGGGGTTCTTTTGTGTTTGTTGTGCAAGATGGCTCGCTGACAGCCTTGCCAGTTGCTGGTGCAGACTGAGAGCTCCTCCTGGAGGGGGAAGGTAGGGGTCGAAAGGCACCTTGGCCATGAAGGGACAGCTTTTGGACGCCTGGACGAGGACAGAGAGTTGAGTTCTTGGACGGTGTACTGCTCTCCTGCTGGTCCCTGTCAGGTAGAATTTAGTGTTAAACATGACATGCAAAATTGCACAGTAAACAACAAAGAGAACTGGTAGTTTAAGACTCTGAACACAAATGTTTTCTCACAAAAGGAATGCTCGTTAAAACAAGGAAGTCATTTCACCTCGCTGGTAATAACCCATTGACTAGAGGAGATATGATACTGCAATCTTTTGGTATACTTTTCTGTTTTCAGAAATAAACTGTATTTCTGAAATACATTTAATTTCATATAATGAAGCACTTTGTATATTGAAAGCATTGTGCCTGTCCTTCATGGAGCCCTGATATTTCCACTGAAAGGACTTTTTCATTCTAGTTTTGAAACCTAATTGTCCTCTAATTGTACATTGCTAATGGATCCTATAAAGAAAAAACTATTCAAATAGGGATATGAAGAGAGGGGTTTTGTTTGTTTATTTGTTTGTTTGAAACAGGGTCTCACTCTATCACCGAGGCTGGAGTACTGTGGTACAATCTGGGCTCACTGTAACTTCCACCTCCCAGGCTCATGTGATCCTCCCACCTCAGCCTCCTGACTAGCTGGGACTACAGGTTCGTGCCACTGTGGCCAGCTAATTTTTGTATTCTTTTGCAGTGATGGGGTGTCACTATGTTGCCCAGGTTGGTCTCAAACTCCTGGGCTCAAGTGATCTGCCCACCTCCAGCTCCATCTCCCAAAGTGCTGGGATTACAGGCCTGCGCCACTGTGCCTGGCCTGAGATTTTTTTAAATGGTGTTTTATTTAATTCCCCTCCTGGTAATACTCTTCTGATTTTCCCAATAGCATCAGCACTTTTTTCAGAATCAATGCTGTGTCCTTTACCTTCCCTATTCTCTCCAGCAGACCGTGACCTTTCTTTACTTTGCTGCACAAGGAAACACATTAAGGAAGCTTAGAAGTTGCAGAGTTTGGTGAGACCTAAATTCCAATCCTGGCTCTGCCACTTAATGGTTATGTGACCTTTGTTAAACAAAGTTTATGAGAGGCCATTGTTTTCAACTAGCCTCCTGCGTGAGGCCCCAGCAGAACAGACCAAAACAGAAGGGAGTCCCTTGTGCTTAGTACCAGTAATCAAACTGAACTTGGAAACTGACCAGCTTTCCAGAAAAACAGATTCCAGTCAACCTAAGTCAATAATGAAGTAGTGTCCTCTGTTTTAACCCTCTAAGAACAGTAGCTTTGAAACAAGTAATCCAATTTTTGTCTCGTTTCAGCTTGCTTCAGCCTTTCTCTGCCTATAAAGTCAACCTCCTCTGCTCAGCTTTTCAGACCATTTCTCCCAATTCTAGAATCACAAATAAAACCAAATCTATGCTTATTTTGTCTTTGACATCTTAGTGGACCTAGGACTTCATTTCCTAATTTTAAAATAGAAACAATAATAGCACCCATCTCATAAGGTTTCTGTGAGGATACATGCAATGAGTTTGCAAAACTGGAAACAATATGTGCAAGCTATTACTATTACCCTATATTGCCTTAAGTTGATGGTTTATCTTTTTTTTTATTTCAATAATTTTGGGGGAAAGTTTATCCTTTTACATTAAGTTATCTTCTCTCTCCCATGAGATTAGAACCGCTACGATAGTAGAAAACTACTTTGTTTTGTAGAGATGAGGGTCTCACTACATTGCCCAGGCTGGACTTAAACTCCTGTCCTCAAGTGATCCTCCTGCCTCAGTCTCCCAAATTGCTGGGGTTGCAGGCATGAGCCTCTGTTCCCAGCTTGAAATCTCTCTTTCATTTTTATAAACTTAAAACTTTTTTGTAGAGATGGGGTCTCACTATGTTGCCAGGGCTGGTCTCAAACTCCTGGGTTCAAGCAATCCCCCTGTCTCAGCCTCCCAAAGTGCTGGGATTACAGCTGTGAGCCACTGTACCCTGCCCCAGCCTACGGTTTCTTAAGTGGAATATTTAACTCATTTATTTTTTAACCTCTCTTATTTCTTGGTGAATACAGTAAAATTTATAAATATAGCTTTAGAGCAGACCTCTAAAGTCTGCTTTAGCTCAATTGCATGTACTTTGATATGTATTGTCATTAAGTTCTAAGTATCCTTTAATTTCCTTTTTTTCAGCAGTTTGATCATGATGTGTTTGGATGTGGAATTTTTTTGAGTTTATCTTTTTTGGGGTTCACTGAGTTTCTTGAACCTATAAGTGTATGTCTTTTGCCAAATTTGGAGAATTTTCTGTCATTATTCCTCCAAATACTTCTTTTCATTAATTTTTTTACATTTAATTAATTAATTAATTACTTTTTTTTAGAGACAGAGTCTCACTATGTTACCCACGCTGGTTTTGAACTCCTGGGCTCAAGCAATCCTCCTGCCTAGGCCTCCCAAAGTGCTAGGATTACAGGCATGAGCCATTGTGCCTGGCTATTTTTCTGCACTATACTTTTTCTCCTCTGCTTCCGAGACTCTGAAGACATGAATACTAGATCTTTCATACTGCCACACAGTCCCCTGAGATTCTGTTTGTCTTTTCCTTCAATCTTTATTCTCTTTTGCTCAGACTAGATAATTTCTGTTCATCTATCTTCAAATTCAATGACTTTCCTCTATCATCTCCATTCCAGCTATTGAGCCATTCAGTGAATTTTTAAAATTTCAGTTATTGCAGTATGTTTTTCATTCTAAACTTTCCATTTGGTCCCTTTTTTATGTCTTCTGTTTCTCTGCTGAGACTTTCTGTTGTTCCATTTGCTTCAAAGGGGTTCATAATTATTTCTTGGAGCATGGTTATAATAGTTGCCTTAAAGTCTTTGGTTGGGCCAGGCATGGTGGCTTATTTCTGTAATCCCAGTACTTTGGGAGGCTGAAGTGGGAGGATCACTTGAGGCCCAGGAGTTCAAGACCAACCTGGCCAACACAACAAGGCCCCATTTCTATTAATAAAGAAAAAAAAAATCTTTTGTACTTCAAACATCTGTGTCATCTTGGGATTATTATCTATTGTCCTTCATAAAATGTTGAAATTTTCCTAGCTCTCCAAATGTCAAGCAATTTTTATTGCATCTGGGACATTTTGAATATTATGTGATTCTGGGTCTTACTTAAATTCTATGGAGAAGATTGATTTTTTCAAAAATCAGGCAATCAATTGTTGTATGTATTCCATTCAGGATTTTTACTTGCATTCAGTGGGAAAAGTGGAGGAAAGTGTGCTTACTCCAACTTGATCTGAATCAAAACCTTCTTGATTAATTTTATTAATATCAAAATTAAAATGATATTCAATAAAGACACCACATAGATAAAGCTAACAGATAGCTAACAAAATGGGAGGTGATATTCGGAATGTCTAAAAACAACAAGCAGATTAATATATAGAATGTACCAAACAATTCTGCTCCTGACTATATATGCAGTGAAAATTTTCAAACAGGTATATAAACGGAAGGTAGGGAGGGACAAAAAGGAAAAGAAGATAGGAATAAAAGGATGGAGGAGAGTAAAGAGGAGAGGAAGAAAGTATATTGATTCTATCTCAATGCTCAATAATTTTTTTATATTTTTATACATATTTGTTAACAGTAATAAACTGAGAAAATTATATTAATATGTAAGAGAATATATCACTGGGCATGGTGACTCATGCCTGTAATCCTGGCACTTTGGGAAGCTGAGGTGGGCGGATTGTTTGAGACCAGGAGTTCAAGACCAGCCTGACCAACATGGCAAAACCCCGTCTTTACTAAAAATACAAAAATTAGCTGGGTGTGGTGCCACATGCCTATAATCCCAGCTACTTGGGAGGCTGATGCACGAGAATCGACTGAACCTGGGAGGTGGAGGTTGCAATGAGATCGCACCACTGCACTCCAGCCTGGGTGACAGGGCGAGACTCTGCCTCAAAAAGAAAACACAAAAAATTAGCCAGGCATGGTAGCATGCGCCTGTAGTCCCAGCTACCTGGGGGACTGCAGTGGGAGGATCACTTGAGCCCAGGAGGTTGAGGCTGCAGTGAGCTGAAATCTTGCCGCTGCACTCCAGCCTGGGTGACAAAGTGAGACCCTATCTGGAAAAAAAAAAAAGAGAGAGTATATCTATCTAATATTTTCAGTTTATTTTGAGAAATAATCAAAAAATAAAGACTTAGAACAAATATTGAAGTCTTTGAATCTTTACTCTTGAGTTTCTAAACACCCTGGATTCATACATTTACACACATAGTATATTTACATAAACACAGGACTTGGTCCTATAATAGAACTAGAACAATCTATTGTATAAGAAATTCTTAGAAAATTAAGAATGGTACCTCATGCCATATTATTGCACAACAGCATTTTTATTTTTTAAATAACACAGTATTACTAGTGAGAGTAGAAAAAGAAGAAAGCCCCCCCACGGGCTTGATCAAAGATTCTGAGGATGCTGAACAGTGATTATTCTGTGATTGACTTACTGATCATCAGCAGTAACAAAAGAGCTACATTTGATAATAATACAGACTCACTATGTGCCACACAGAGTTTAAGTACCTTATATGTACATGATTTAGCCCTTACATGTCATGCCTGTGGGATAGGTACTATTATGAGCCCTTCCACCTATGAGAAGAGTCAAGCCCGGAAAGATTAAATAGCTAGCTTAAGGCAGAGTCAGGATTTGAAGTAGCTCCAGAGCCTGTATGTTTAACTACTATGAGAGATGAATATGCGAGAGGTATTTAAAGGCCTGTTGTTTACTATTACCCTGAAAAGTAATCATACACACTTTATGTAAGTCTGATGTTCCAAGGTAACAACATCCGTCTTGTGACCTGCAGCTTCTCATCATTAGGCCTAAAACATGGCACCTAGGAGATGCTTCAAATCTCTGTACATGATAACGTCCTTTAGTCCTCTACTTAGTGTTTTCTATCCCACCCTGCCTTTTGTTTAGGCTTCTGACTCAAATGTTTAATTACGGAGATGACTGTGCTAGAAAACTATGGGACAGTAGACCCAGCTCCCTCTTCACCCTCTTTGTTTGGAAACTACTTCTCTACACACAGAGCACACAGAAGCTGCCATGTTTTTAAAGACCCTGATCTGTTGGCTGTGATGAACATTTTTCAGCAGTGTGTCATTTACTCAAGCTGGGCAACCAGAGACTTTCTTCAGGATTTAAAAATTCAGTATAAGAAAGTGGGTGAGTTAGCCTTTGTCTGGTGGGTGGAAGCTGTAAAATGTGAATTTAAGACAGTCAGTGACTCATTTGCTGCCCCATGGAGGATGTGGTGTTCAGGGAGAGAAGATGCAATTGACAAACAAACATCAGAGAAGGAGACAGGGACCGAGTCCTGGGACACTCAAGCCCCCAGTTCCAGCTGTGTCTAAATTCCGTTCTTACCATTCCTACGTTCCCAGGATTCCATTTCTAAATTTTACTAAGTATTAATACCTTTAAAATAGAACACAGAGCCCAGCAATTCAAATATGCCAGATTAGACTGACAGATAGGTCTATGTCTATGTCTATATCTTTATATATTTCCATTTCTAAATATATCCGTTGAATGAATACTGAATTTCATGAGTTGACCCAGTAATTCCTATAAATTCCCTTTTTAAACCTAAAATGCATTTCTGTCACTTTTAACAGAGTTTTAACCTCCACAGTAACCTAAAACAACTACTGCAAACATTTACTCTTTTTTTTTTTTTGCCAAGTCAGGGTCTTACTCTGTCACCCAGGCTGGAATGCAGTGGTGTGAGTAGCTTGGACTAGAGGGACATGCCACCAGCCCAGCTAATTGTTGCTTTTTTTTTTTTTTTTTTTAAAGAGATGGGGTTTCTCCATGTTGCTCAGGCCGGTCTTGAACTCCTGCGCTCAAACAGTCTACCCACCTTGGCCTCCCAAAGTGCTGGTATTACAGGCGTGAGCCATCACGCTCAGCTGCAAACATGAACTAAAAACCTCTTTTATTTTTCTAATTTGGAGGAAAACAATGGAACTCTCAAAGTATCCTAGAAATGTGGGGAATTACATGCTGAAATGAAGACTTCAGTCTGGGAGCATGTGGCTGCCTATTCCTAGAACTGCCCCTCCCTCAATCCTTCCAGTTACAGAGACCATGTTAAGAATTTCACTCAGTGCCCTGCTACAAAGCAGAGCCCTACCCCGAGAAGCTCATAAGTCACATTCTTCAGGGCAATATTGGAAATACATCAACTCTGCCCAAACATGGTTTATTATTACATGGATTTAGAGCAAATCGCACTCCCACAAGCCAATATTATGCAAGCCAGGCTACATTGTAAAGAATATGATTATTCATTCAACAAATATTAAGCACCTAGTATGTACCAAGCACTGGGCCAACACTAGGAATATATCAGTGCACAAGAATATCTAGGTCCCAGCTCTCATGGAGCTTGCATTCTAGTGGGAAGACAGACAGTAAGCAATGCACATGTAGTTATAACTTATGAAAGTGCAATGAAATCAACAAAGCAGTTTGATAAAGAAAACCTATGTGTGTTGACGGGTGGCATACTTCAAACTAGGTGATCAAGCAAGACCTCTCTGGGATGCAGACATTTAAGCTAAGATCTGAAGGATGAGAAAGAGTGAGCCATGTGAAAAGCAATGTTAAGAGGGGTAAGAAATTCAAAGGTCTGAGCTGGAAAGAGTTTGCAGTGCTCTATTGAGATGAGTGAGAGAAGTAAGAGATCAAGCTGGAGTGGCAGGCAATGGCCACGTCTTGCAGGGATGTCTAAATGTGTTAAAAGGTTTATTTGCTGTGCCGTGGAATACCACTGAAAGGTTTTAAGCAAGAAAGGAACATTTGGAAAAGATCATTTTGGCTTTAAGGTGGATAATGGATTCAGGCAGAGGCAGGCAGCTGCTGAGAATGGAGGTGGAGGGTGTAGTTACAGATGTTGCAGAAGTGATGAGAGATGATAGTGGGGTTTTAGCTGTGGAGATAGAAGTTGATGGGTGAGTTAGATACAAATTATGAACTCAGGAGTTCCAATACTCCAGGGGAAGATTGATGTCGTTGTAGATTATTTAGGCCAGCAATTCTCAAACCTTGGTAGCTAGCTAACAGAATCATCTAGGTAGCTACCAAAAACAGACAACTGAACCCTGTCCCTAAAGCTGAGGATTCAACAGCCTGGAGTAGAGTCTAGGAGTCTGTACTCTCCATGAGCCCTTGGGAGATTCTTATACGTGGCCAAAATAGAAATAAACATGAACTTTCCCCATTATTCCAAGTCAGCTTTATTTCCACACCCCAGAAGATCTAGGCTAAGTCCTCACATCGCCTAGTCAGCATATATTAAGAGTGTAGACTAATCTCAAAGCAGTAACACCACATTCAGCAGCAGCAGTGGAGCTGGGCATAGTGGCGCACGCCTGTAATCCCAGCTACCTAGGAGGTCGAGGCTTTAGTGAGCCATAATCTCACCGCTGTACTCCAGCCTAGGCAGTCAGAACCTGTCTCAAAAAAGAAATAAAAGAAGAAGAGGAAGAAAAGCAGCAGCAGCAATGAGTATCCTAGATTCTAACTTTCTGGTAAGCAAATTCAAGCCCCTACAGTCTATTTGACTTTACACAGAAGGACTGCTGGGGGCAAATGAGATCTCATATGCAATTGACTTCTCTAACTAACCTTGTATGGGATATTTAACTTTGTTAAGAAAGTTTTCTAAAAGCGTGTGGTTTTGTCTTTGTAGAAAAGGCAGAATAGTACGCATACATGAATCTTTGATAATCGAGGTCCTTCTGAACTTTGGGATTATCTTCATTAATATAATCTGGAAATGAAATTGATGAGTTGGCTTGAAACAGCAGGCTCCCAAAGGCAAAAGCCAAAAGAAGGGGAGACTTTAGTGCCCCCACTCCCTGGGATCTCCAATAGTCTTCCCCTGAGTGAGCCAGTACAAATAAATATCTATGCCACATAAAAGCAATGTATTTGTGCCTGCTAAAGAAAAAAGAGTTTCAATCTACCCCACATAGACATACAGTCTAGGTAAATGAATTCCCTAACCTCCCCTATTGCTGCCCCAAAGATCTTTTTTATAGAAATTCCAGAACCATCACTGACTCCAGGAAGGATCTAACACCAGTGCAAATCCTCTTCTTTATATATGGGTGTAAACCTAAAATTTTACTAGTTTTTTCTGCCTCCAGCCAAGATGGGACCCTATATACCCTCCCACCTGAAACAACCAAAAATTGGATAAAATATATGCAAAAATAGACTTCAGGACACTAGACACCAGGCAATGAAAGACAATGAGCCCTGGTAGATGGGAAATAATCAAGGTGAGACCTAACGATTGCCCCAGTTTACTGCCTTGAAAAAAGTCTCCAGGGCACAGTGTAGAGACGAGGGGGGTGATACATACTGATTGTGGTAATGGTTTCATGGGGAGATAGATATGATAAAACATATATGCACAGTTTATTGTGTGTCAATCATACCTCAGTAAAGCTGTTACAACAAAATTCTCCAAATAGAACTTTTTTCCTGGAGCTGCTGGCTTTCATGCCTGCTAAAATGGAAATCCCACCAAAGGAATAACCATTTTAAATCTGTATTATTAAATTATCACAATGTGCCGGGCACAGTGACTCACGCTGGTAATCCCAGCACTTGGGACCACCACCAGCCGAGGCAGGTGGATTACAAGACCGGGAGTTCGAGACCAGCCTGACAAACAGGTGAAACCCCGTCTCTACCAAAAATACAAAAAAATTAGCCGGGTGTGGTGGCGGGTGCCTGCAATCCCAGCTAGTCAGGAGGCTGAGGCAGGAGAATCGCTTGAACCCGGGAGGCAGAGGTTGTGGTGAGCCGAGATCAAGCCACTGCACTCCAGCCTAGGCGACAAAGCTAGACTCTGCCAAAGAAAGAAAGAAAAGAAAAGAAAGAGAGAGAGAGAAAGGAAGGAAGGAAGGAAGGAAGGAAGGAAGGAAGGAAGGAAGGAAGGAAGGAAGGAGGGAATTATCACAATGTGTTATCAGTAAAAACCCAAACACAAAATTTACAGGAAGAGCAAGGATGCTTGCTAGGTGGTGTGGTTTGAATATCTGTCTCCTCCAAAACTTACATTGAAGTTTAATCCCCAGTATGGCAGTATTGAGAGGTGGGGCCTTTAAGAGGTGACTGGGTAGTGAGGGTTCTGCCCTCATAAATGGATGAATCAATTCATGGATAAGTGGGTTAATGTGTTATCATGGGGATGGAACTGGCTTTATAAGAAGAAATAGACAGACAACTTGAGCTTGCATGCCCAGTCCTCTCGCCATGTGATGTCCTGCACAGCCTAGGAACTCTGCTGAGTGTCCCCACCAGCAAGAAGGCTCTCAGCAAATACAACTCCTTGACCTTGGCCTTCTCAGTGCCCATAACTGTTAGAAATACATTCTTTTCCTTATAAATTAACCAGTTTCAGGTATTCTGTTATATACAATAGAAAACAGACTGAGATACTAGGGAAGGCTAGAGAGAGGACAGCACAGAGAAGGGAGAAAGAGCACAGAATGGGAGAAATGGAAACAAATCTTGACCATTTGACAAGTGTGTTGAGAGCTGGAAGTAGCCAGGTAGTTCCATGAAAATGCATGGTGACTATGGCACATATTTACCTATGTAACAAATCTGCACCTCCTGCACATGTATCTCAGAACTTAACATAAATAAAGTAACATTTTTTAAAAAGAAAATATGTAGTGGTGTTTTTTAGTTGCCACAATAAATGGGGAGCGTTACTGGCACTTAGTGGACAAAAGCCAGGGAAGCTGAAGTTTCACCGTGTGTGGCCCCATTCTGCACAAGTACAAATGGTACCACACAAATGCCAGCAGCACCCCTTGAGAAATCTGGTGAAAGGAATTCAGCTACACAGGCTGTTGGTTCCTTCTCCAATGCCAGCATTTTAAAGGGGTCTCCATGCGCATTTTAAGCTATGGTTTGCAATGCTTAATAGAACACATTAGACAACTCTGTCTTGGTAAATTTTTTGATGTTTAGCTTCAAATATAATCAGACCCTCCAAAGCCCTGAGAACTCTGACAGGAACACTATAGCTAACTCCTTAACCTTGAACTTAAGCATCTTTAAGAAAATTAGTTACTGTGGCCACTGTCCAACAATTTTCTTATCCAGAATAATTGGCCATAAGGTTAAAATTCTACAAAGCAAATTTGCAATGTATTTAGGAAAAAGAAACTTCCTTAGCTTTTTTTTTTTTTTTTGTAAGAAAGGAAGTTATAATAATAATGAAATTTAGGTTTGGAAGAGAACTCATAGGTCCTCTTGTTCAAACTGTGAGACCTGGTGAGAATGACAGAAAGGGCAGTGAGAAAAGGTCCCTCCCCAGCGAGCTAAGAAACACAGCATGGCCCACCACGGGTTTGTGAATATCCCCAGGTAGGAGTTCGCTTTTTCTGAACAGCATTTTGCAATGCTTTTCTAATCTGGATATTTCCCCTTGCTATGACCTGTCTTTCTAGGATCCAATTCATATTAATTTTCCCTATGCCTCTATATCCCTTGACTGGCAGCTCCCAGAATCCTACAATCCCTTCTAATATCTAAATAGAGAGCGTGTGTAACAGTATCACACTTTGGCCAGGCACGGTGGCTCACACCTGTAATCCAAGCGCTTTGGGAGGTCAAGGCGGTCGAATCACGAGGTCAGGAGTTCGAGGTCTGCCTGGCCAATGTGGTGAAGCCCCCCCCATCTGTACTTACAATACAAAAAGCAGCTGGGCATGGTGGCGGGCACCTGTAATCCCAGCTACTCGCGAGGCTGAGGCAGGAGAATCAGTTGAACCCGGGAGGCGGAGGTTGCAGTGAGCCGAAATCGAGCCACTGCACTCCAGCCTGGGCGTCAGTGCAAGACTCCATCTCAAAAAAAAAAAAAAAAAAAAAAGAAAGAAAGAAAAGAAAAAAAAAAAAAACAGTATCATACTTTAACTTATGCAACTTTATGCAACTTAAGAAACTCCTTTTTTTTTTTTGTCCAGGTGCAGTGGCTCACGCTGTAATCCCAAGACTGGGAGGCTAAGGTGAGCAGATCACTTGAGGTCAACAGTTCAGTATCAGCCCTGTCAACATGGCAAAACCCCATCTCTACTAAAAGTACAAAAAATTAGGCAGGCATGGTGGTGGGCGCCTGTAATCCCAGATACTCAGGAAACTGAAGCAGGAAAATTGCTTGAACCTGGGAGGCAGAGGTTGCAGTGAGCAGAGATCACACCAATGCACTCCAGCCTGGGTGACAGAGCAAGACTCAGTCTCAAAAAAACAAAAACAAACAAACAAAAACCACGATTCCTTTTCCTTCTTTTTAAATTTACCCAGACTTCTTTCCCACTTTCCAGACTGAAATTTCAACTGCCAGATGAACTTCTCCGCCAGATAAGCCCAGTAGGACCTCAAGCTTAACCTATTTAAACCAGTACTTGAGCGTAATCCCTTCTGACATCCTTATTTCTTTGAAGGGCATCATTATTCAGTCACCCCAGCTGGAAACCACAGTAGTTTCTCTTTCCATCTCTCCTGTTTCAACCAAATGTTAGTACTGTGGATTCTGCCTATGAAATGTCTCTTCCATCCATCCCATTTTCTTTATTCTTGCTACCACTACCCCAGTTCACATTCTAATGACTTTCCACCAATCTCTGGTCTTTCCCCACTTCAATCCATTTTAAGCACAATCGTCGGATTATTTTTCTGTAGTAATGGTTTTTATATCATTCTCATGGTCAAAACTTTCAATAGTTTTTTCATATCCTGTGAAATGAAATGTAAAGTCTTCATCTGGACTTTAAGACCCTCCAAAGTATGGGCCCCATTTCATTTTCAAGTCCTATTTTCAATCCCATGGGGTTAACACATGTTGCATACCTTTCCTGCCTGGATCTCCTCTTCCACTATTCCTCCAACTGCAGTGTTCCCATCTCCAGGCGCCCTATTCCTTTACCAACTGTCACCAGGCATCTTGATGTCTCTCCACAACTGAATATCATCTGTCTCCTCTTTAAATCTCTTTGAAATTGCTCAGACTCATTCAGGACACTGAGCAGGTGGACTATGCATTTTCTTTATTTGTGCAAATGCTGTATATCTTGGTTAGAATCGGCTTCTCAAGGACAGGATCTATGACTTACTCATCTTTGTATCCATCATAGGGCCTAACATAGTGTCCTACACAGAACTAGACTTCAACAGATGTTTTTGAATTTAATTTTAATGAATTATTTATATTGTGACATCTATATGTTCAGTAATATATAGAAAATTAGAAAAACTATACTATTTAACTGATTTGAATTGAGAAAAAGTTCTCTCAAAAATACTTTCTTCCTTATTGCATACATAAGATTAACAGAACTCAGTCCAAAGCCATTAGTAGAGAAAAAAAAAATTAAGAAAAACAAGTTGCAATGTAAAAATGTTTTGATTAGCAAGTTAAACACATACTCCAAACAACAATCTCACCTGAGAGGAGATTCATTCAGGCTTCTGGGCTCTTTGATTCTCCAAAAGGCAAGGCCATTCTTTTCTTCCTTGACTTAAAAAAAATAGTTATTTGGTCATTAATTAAGTAATTTGATTGAGATTATGAAGAAGACCTAGTCACACATACTGATTGAATGACTGTTCATAAATCCTCACAAAAATTGTAAGTCCAAAATTGTAAGCTGGGTAGCATGGTGGAGCAAAAAGAACTTTGGCTTGACATGAACATCTCCTCAGACAAGCACAGTGGCTCACACCTGTAATACCAACATTTTAGGAGGCTGAAGTGGGAGGATCACTTGAGCTCATGAGTTCAAGACCAGCCAGGGCAACATAGTGAGATGTCATCTCTACAAAAAATAGAAATATTAACTGAGTGTGGTAGTGTGCACCCGGATGGAGGATCGCTTGAGCCTAGGTGGTTGAGGATGCAGTGAGCTATGATCACACCACTGCACTCTAGCCTGGGTAACAGAGAAGACCCTGTCTCAAAAATAAAAAACAAAAATAAAATGTAAAAGGTAGGGCCTTTTTGGAAGTGATTAAGTCACTAGGTTTCTGCCCTCATAAACAGGATTAGTACCCTTATAAAAGGTTGACGGGAGTGCCCTAGTCCCACTGCCCCTCCCATCATGTGAGGACAAAGGATTTCTTCCTTCTGCCATGTGAGGATGCAGCAAGAAGTTTCCATCTCTGAAGCAGAGGGCAGCCCTCACCAGACACTGAGTCTGCTGGTGACTAGATCTTGGACTTCCAGCCTCCAGAACTGTGAGAAATAAATTTCTGTTGTTTACAAATTGCCTAGTCTAAGGTATTTTGTTATAGCAGCAGGTGCAGGATAAGACAGTGGTCTGCTGTTATTCTGTCTTTCCATCCTCTCCCTTTTTTGAAGAATTGCTCTCTTCCTATAGTTACCATGAGGGTCCTCATCCTTAAATTAAAAAAAATAAAAAGACTTTGCTCCTTCCGTGAAACAAATGATGCTTAAGTTTCAGTGCCCCTGGCCGGGTGCAGTGGCTCACACTTGTAATTACAGCATTTTGGGAGGCTGAGGCAGATGGATCACTGGAGTTCGAGACCAGCCTGGCCAACATGGTGAAACCCAGTTTCTACTAAAAACAGAAAAATAGCCAGGCGTGGTAGCGTGCGCCTGTAGTCCCAGCTACTCGGGAGGCTGAGACAGGAGAATCGCTGGAACCTGGGAGGCGGAGGTTGCAGTGACCCAAGATTGCACCACTGCACTTCAGCCTGGACAAAAGAGTGAGACTCTATCTCAAAAAAAAAAAAAAGTTTCAGTGCCCCTCAGTGCATGAGTTCCTTCCAAAGTCTTAGGAGAGACCCTAAAACTGTGTTAACATGGCCAAATGTTTTTATAAGAATTGCAAAGAGAATAATCCACCTCTTCAACCACAACAATTTACGACCACAGGCTCTTCTTCCCACTTTGATTTTTCTTCCATCTCACTTCCTCTCTTGAGAGTGGCTGTAGGCACTTTGTGTTTGTAATTTCTTCTGTCCTGATTTCTTTGGAATGCTGTGGGCATTGTATTTGTACAATGTAAAACAGACATCTTAGTTATTTCAAGGGGGGCGCTCTCCAAATTGTGTGAGTTTCAGTCCCCATAAAACCTAGATCCACTCCTGCCCTAGCCATAGCTGATGGGTCTAGAGGTGGACTGCTGACCCAGTCTGGGCCAATCAATGTCTTGCCCCGGATTTGTGACATTTGTTCTTGAGAGACAGGTCTAGAAGTCTTTGGAGCTGGCTGGATCCTAGGAGGAGGTCCTGGCCAGGCTGCTCAGGCCCTGGAACAGGCACCTGAGTTCCTGGTCTTCCACTATTTGGCTCTTTTGTTTCCCTTTTGATTCCCTAGGAGACTCCAAAATCTCCCAACAAATTCCCCTTGACATCAAGATAGGCAGAATCAGTTTTTTCTATTTGGAATTTAAGAAACTTTAAGACCCCAATCAACACAATCACTTGTAAAAGTTGGCATTTCACAAATAATGGTACTAAAGGTGATGCAAATAATGCCTTTGTACATTGCTGGAATTAAATGGAAGCACTTATGACTCATCAATCAGACAGGTTTGAGCCCATCTCCTGCTTCAGATCACAAATTACAGAATGTCTAGGAGGTAAACCATTTGGTCCTGGTGATACAGCAATACCAACCCAGGGAGCAAGCAGCTTGGAGGAGAGCAGGAAATCTAGAGCACATCACTGCTGGCATGCTGGAAAGGAGGACGAGATCACCGAGGCTTATCTGTTAGGATGTTAGTGTTACCTGCACAATCATCCTGTAACAGTCTTAAGTTGTCTCTTAAACCTCATTCCATCCAATTCACTAACCAAACTTGAATTCTCTCTTTTTTGTGCATGGTCATTAAAAAGTTCAGAAAAAACAACTTTAGTCTTCACGTCCCTGCCTCTTTCTATGTTGGCTTTATTTTATTTATTTATTTATTTTTATTTGTTTCTTTGTTTGCTGAGACAAAAGTCTCACTCTGTTGCCCAGGCTGGAGTGCAGTGACACAATCTCGGTTCACTGCGGCCTCCGCCTCCCGGGCTCAAGCAATCCTCCCACCTCAGCCTCCTGAATAGCTGGGATTACAGACGCCCACCACCATGCCCGGCTAATTTTTGCATTTTTAGTAGAGACGGGGTTTCACCACTTTGGCCAGGCTGGTCTCAAACTCCTGACCTCAAGTGATCCGCCCGGCTTGGCCTCCTAACGTGCTGGGATTCCAGGTGTGAGCCACTGTGCCCGGCCTATGTTAGCTTTAAATTTCACTTTGTAACAATGGTCTGGAGAATTAGGATCATCTGTGCTCTCCACTCAGAAATAAAGTATAGTTCAATCTGTTTCTGTACTTGGTGGAAAGTCTGGTCTCCCGGACACCAAGGACCAGAGTCTGGCAGGTGTAAGGCAATAATGACAAGAGAGCCTGAGTGCAGGGTCATCTGCTGCTGTGTTGTCTAGTGTGCATGTAGCAGTTGACACCCTTCTTCAGTGGCTTGGTTATGAATTCCTTCAGTCATTTAGCATGATGCATATCTTATGGAATGCTTGGTAGTACGGGCCAGCTGAGGACCATTTTTTAGAAGGGACACTACAAGAATAAGACATCTGCTTTCTCTGTTGCAAGAGGTTCAATTACATTCATAAAGTCCCATTCCTGTGGGGAAGATCGTCAAGCTTTCATATGTAAAAACTATCCATGAAACCTGAGCGACTCGTCAGTTTCTTGTGCTTTTACTTTTGCCCCACATCACTGGTTTTAGAAAATCTCTAGGTTTTATATTTATTTTTTAAAATTACACACACATACATACAGTTGTCCCTCAGTATCCATGGAAAATTGGTTCTAGGATCTCCCCTGGAAACCAAAATCTGAGTATGCTCAAGTGCCTGATAGAAAATGGTATAGTATTTTCATACAACCTATGCATACCCTCCCATATACTTTCAATAATCTCTAGATTATTTATAATACTAACTACAACAAAAAATGTCATGTACATAGTTCTACTGTATTGTTTAGGGAATAATGACAAGAAAAAGGTCTGTACATGTACAGCACAGATTCAATTCTTTTTTAGTATGATTTCTGTCTTCTGTTGGCTAAATCTATGAATGTGGAACTCACGAATATGGAGAGCAAATATTCACCGCACCTCTAGAATAATAGAAAAGACATTTTATAAAGGCTTTTATGGTATTACTAAACTTTGGTTCGGTTTAGATTTTGTTAAACTATGTTTCAATCTGGTTGGGGATATGTCTATTTAATTTTATGCCAATATTTCAAAACATACCACTAAAGCCTGTAAGGTCTTTTCTGTTTTTCTAGAGCTGCAGTGAATATTTGAAAACACTAGTTACCTGTGTCTATTTAAATGTAAACTTAAATTCAGTTATTCAGCAGCACTAGCCACATTTGAAAAGCCCAGTGGCCACAGGTGGCCAATAGCTACTGTATTAGACATGATTAGACAAGATATGGAACATCTCCATCATTGCCAAAAGGTAATGCTGTTTTAGAATGTACCTGAAACTGAAACTAAGTGGTTAATAAACCAATCAATTCAAGAGCTTTTGTGGCCAGGTGTAGTGGCTCATGCCTATAATCCCAGCACTTTGGGAGGCCAAGGCAGGTGGATCACCTGAGGTCAGGAGTTCGAGACCAGCCTGGCCAAATAGAGAAACCCCGTCTCTATTAAAACTACAAAAATTAGCCAGGTATGGTGGCAGGTGTTGGTAATCCCAGCTACTCAGGAGGCTGAGGCAGGGAGAACTGCTCGAACCTGGGAGGCAGAGGTTGCAGTGAGACGAGATTGCGCCACTGCACTCCAGCCTGGGTGACAGAGTGAGACTTCATCTCAAAAAAAAAAAAAAAAAAAAAAGAGCTTTTGCTACTAATACAGTTCAATCCTGTCACTCTGTTCCCATCTGCATTGTTCATTTAGAGTTTAATAACCATCCTCTTTCATCTAAATGTAAAAAGTACAATTCAGGTATGGCATGTTGGCTCACACCTGTAATCCAAGCACTTCACAAGGCTGAGGCAGGAGGATTGCTTGAGGCTTGAAGTTTGAGATCAGCCTTGGCAATTCAAAGTGCTAATTGTGGCCCATATAAGAACATATGTATACTACAAAGAAAAGCATCTTTTCCTCTATATATTCAGAAAAGTGGGGTCTAATTAGGAATCCTGTTACAAATGTGATAATTTAAACTAAGTATTTTTACTAGAAGTGGTTTCCAACGTTGAGCTTGCTTTGTTCAGATGACCGAGTTGATTGGACCTTGGGCACCTGTATCACATGACAAAAATATCCCCTAGGCTTTTTTACCCAAGAGGTTTGGAGTTAGTCCTAATAATTACCTTTATTTAAGTGCTCAGTAGTTATCGGGTGCCGCTGCTCTAGGCATGACATCATCATTAGTAACATATTAAAGATTCTAGCAATGACTATTGTCAAATAGATGGTCGGGTAGGTTTGGGCCTGTCTCTTGCTTTAGGACACATATTGCAGAATGTCTCTGAGGTGAACCACTGGGGCCCTATATACATAGCAATACCTGACTCAGGGAACAAGCAGCTGGAAGAACAGAAAACATACAGCATCACTGTTGACATAATGGAAAAGGGGAGTGTTTTCTATCTTGTAATGTAGCTGGGGCTCCTTGTGACAGTGGTAGTCTTGTGTTGTCAAAAGCCCCCACACCCAAGTGTCAGATGGTACTTTTGGGAATGAAAGTAGAGAACAGGTGGGGGCAAGTGTTATTCTATGAATAGCCCTGCACATCAGCACAGGACAAATTCTTCACTAATTTTAACATCACTTGCAAATTTTCTAGGAATTTATTTTTTATTTATTTATTTATTTTTTTTTTTGAGATGGAGTCTCGCTCTGTCACCCAGGCTGGAGTGCAGTGGCGCGATCTCCACTCACTGCAAGCTCCGCCTACCGGGTTCACACCATTCTCCTGCGTCAGCCTCCCATGTAGCTGGGACTACAGGTGCCCGCCACCGCGCCTGGCTAATTTTTGTATTTTTAGTAGAGATGGGGTTTCACTGTGTTAGCCAGGATGGTCTCAATCTCCTGACCTCATGATCCACCCGTCTCGGACTCCCAAAGTGCTGGGATTACAGGCGTGAGCCACCACGCCCGGCATTTTCTAGGAATTTAAATGTCATCAAACTTCAATCTGTTTTACTACATTATTTTTCTATGTGTTTTTATTTTCCTATACATGTTGAAGGGAAAAAAAAAGCCAAGAATAATTATGCTTGTGGACAAGGATAAATATGCATTTAAGGCAACCAACACCAGTTAGATGCCCTAATTAGTGTGACAGGAGACCTGATGAACAACCAGGGATTTGATAAACCTGCTAATAACAAATTCTACAGTTTCCATGCCACAGTGTGTCAGCATGGAAAGGTGCTCATCCATGAAAGTGTAAAAACACCACACAGTTTTCTCACACATCGTAGCTCTGAGTCTGACTTAGAATAAAGTCTAGTGGACAATGAATGGGCTGAATGGGCTGGTCTAGCTACACAAGCTGGATGCCAGAAGTAGAAGGGCCTATCCAGCTCCTCGGACCTTCATCCTTCCCTTCTTCTTCTATGCTAAAGATTCAATCTTAAGGGCTGACTTCATTAAGCCAGCGCCACCCCCCCCAGCTGTGTACCCTGCCCTGCCCACCTTATTTCATGTAATACAACAACTCTGTGAAGCTAGTAATGGAGATGACGAATCTGAGACTCACAAAGTTTAAGTGACCTGCTGAAGGTCACACATCCAGGAAATATGAGAAACAGAATTCAAACCTGGGCTTAGTGAAATGCAAAGTCCATGTTCTTCTTCTATGCTTTTCATCAACTCCCAATTACAGGGACAGATACCTTAAAAAGGCTAATATATCAATATATCTATATAGATGTAGATATACAGATATATCTGAGCTATTTTTACTCACTTCGGACACCAAGTGTGCGATTTTTTTTTTCTTTCACCCAAAGCCAATTCTCTAATTCTCTACATACCAACGGGGAGTACTACAATTCAACTCCATTCTGCCATTCACTACTTGGCAGTAGCACAGACCCCACAGGTTAAGGGCTCAGTCCCACAAGACTGCCCTAACTTCAGAGGCCAATTGCAACTCCCAGGTTTCCACCTGTATTTCTGACCAACCAGCTATAAATCAGGGGCTCCCCATGAAGTGAACCAGAACATGCCACCCAAAATATGCCACTTTGGCATATTGGTTATTTTGACCTGAAGGTGCTTGAGAGACAGCAGATGTAGGAAGGGCTCTCTGATCTATACCTTTCTACCTTAAAACAGGACATAGACCAGGCACAGTGGCTCATGCCTGTAATCCCAGCACTTTGGGAGGCTGAGGCAGGCAGATGATTTGAGGCCAGCAGTTTGAGAACAGCCTGGTCAACATGGCAAAAACCCGACTCTACTAAAAATACAAAAATTAGCCACGTGTGGTAGTGCGTGCCTGTAATCCCAGTTGCTCAGGAGGCTGAGGCACAAGAATCATTTGAACCTGAGGAGTGGAGGTTGCAGTGAGCTGAGATCACACCACTGTGCTCCATCCAGCCTGGGTGACAGAGCAAAATTCTGTAAAAAAAGAAAAAAAAAAAAAAACACCAGGACATAAATTTCCCATGAGAAATGCAACCTCTTTATACCAGGAAGAGGAGAACATTCTTTTTTTTTTTTTTTTTTTTTTACTTTCGGATGAACTGGAGGTGAGTCCTGATCATATTACCTGAAGCTTTCCACCACTGTGACCAATTAGGCAAGGCACTGGTGACAGAGGGGCATCACTGATAAATACAGAGCAATACTTGGGCAGTAAAGGGGAAGCTACAGAGACATTTGCGTTTCTTCAAATATCAGAAGCTTCCACATCACAGCAGGAGAGCTGAGGACGAGCTCCACCTCCCAAAGGCCTAGTCCAAAAACTTCCCATTGGCATTGGCCCTAAACAAGCCCCCCTGACTTCTGGCATCATCTGCTGGACTATGAGATCCAGCCGGCTTTACAGGGTATTGGAAACCTTTATTTTACGATCCCCATTATATATCTCAACTGCACCAGCTCTGTCCTCCAGCAGGCAGGACTCTTGGTCAATTTGGACATCAACATCATTTTTGGTGGCAATTTTGTACATAGGGATTACCTTTTGCATTGTAGCCTTTACCAGAGGGAAATCTTGTTTCCTGCAACAATGAATCATTCAGGGCTCCAGCAACTGGTACAAACCTGTGATAAGGTCATCTCGCTCTGAGGACTTTGAGTCTTGCTTGATTCATCAAATTGGACATCTGAATTTTCTTCTTCTGCTCAATCTGTTTCTCTTTCTTCTCATAATATTCCATAATCTTTAGTCTTTGGGCTTGCACAAGCCAATCTTTGTCTATGTTGAACTCTTCTTCTACCTTTGCATCTACTTCTTCTGCCTTCTCATTGGCTTCTTGTTCAACAAAAGCCATCATATGCTTTATCTGCTTTTGCACATCAGCATTGCTGAGAGCCATGGTGAGAGCAATGCTAGCCCAGTGAGCAACAGGCTTGAGTTTAGGTTTGAAGGGTGAGGTGGGAGGAATGGGCAGAGGAAACCCCTGCACAGATCTTGGTTTCCTTTACTTTTTGAGAACATTCTTATCAACAGAAGTGAGGCATGGACACTGAGATGAATCTGTACAAACACTAAAATAATTCTTATCTTCCATTAATTTTCACCATATATTTCCTAGTCATTTTCCCACAGTTCACTGTGCATAGCCCAAGACCCTTTGCCTTGTCTTGTCACAGCTCTACAATTTATCATTCTTTGTTGACATGGTATGTAAGCGCTCAGGTCTGTCAGCTTCTTTGGGTCTTCATTTCTCTTCTATGAAGGTTCCCCTGCCATGTAAAATTGTTAATGTCAAATAAAATGTGTATCCTTATCTCCTGTTAACCTGCCTTGTCTCAGTTTAATCCTTAGGCACAGCCACAAAACCTAAGAAGGTGGAGGAAAAGTCTTTCCTCCCTTTACCACAAGCACCTCCTTGGGTTTAATAATTTGCAAGAACAGCTCACAGAACTCAGGAAAGTGTTTCATTTACCATTACCAGTTTATTATAAAGGATTATCTTCAGGAATAGCCAAATGGAAGAGATGCATTGAGCAGGGCATCAGGGGAGGGCTGCAAAGCCTCCATGCCCTCTCCTGGTGTACCACTATCCCAAGAACTTAATGTGGTCACCAACTTGGGAGCCCTCCAAACCCCGTCAGTTAAGGATTGTTTTAGTTTTTGTTTGTTTGTTTGTTTGTTTTTCAGACAGGGTCTTCCTCTGTCACCCAGGCTGGAGTGCAGTGGTGCAATCATGGCTCGGTATAGCCTCAACCTCCCAGGCTCAAGTGATTCTCCCACCTCAGCCTCCTGAGTAGCTGGGACTACAGGTGTGCACCACCACACCCAGCTAATTTTTGTATTTTTTGAAGAGACAGGGTTTGGCCATGTTTCCCAGGCTGGTCTCAAACTTCTGCCTTAAGTGATTGTCCCCACTTAGCCTCTCAAAGTGCTGGAATTACAAGTGTGAGCCACCACGCTTGTATTAGTCAGTGTTCTCTAGAGGGACAGAATTAATGGAATAAATATAGAGAGCCCAATGTGTCCAGGTGGATATGAAAACTTCCAGTTCTACATATATGATAACTTCCATATATACATGGGAGTTTATTAAGTATTAACTCACACAGTCACAAGGTCCCACAATAGGCTGTCTACCAGCTGAAGAGCAAGGAGAGCCAGTCCGAGTTCCAAAACTGAAGAACTTGGAGTCTAATGTTTGAGAGCAGGAAGCGTCCAGCATGGGAGAAAGATGTAGGCTGGGAGGCTAGGCCAGTCTCTGTTTTCACATTTTTCTGCCTGCTTATATTCTAGCTACGCTGGCAGATGATTAGATTGTGCCTACCCGGAATAAGGCGGGTCTGCCTTTCCCAGCCCACTGACTCAAATGTTAATTTCCTCTGGCAACACCCTCACAGAGACACCCAGGATCAATACTTTCTATCCTTCAATCCAATGAAGTTGACACTCAGTATTAACCATCACAAGTCCACCCCTTGTCAACCTGAACCCATACACATCTCCTGAGATCATACAAATCTTCAAATAAGGACAATAATAAGGTCATAATTATGCCTAGCATAATACAACTATCCTTTGCACAACCGGAAATGCAACAATCCCCAACCCAAATACTATTTCATAAAGTTAACAATACCTAAATGCTGATGAGAAGTAAATAAATCTTATGTCACATGCTAAAGGAAAAAGGAAATAAAACGAAGATATTTTCTTAGTACAAGTATATACATGCACAAATATGTTTTTAATGAAAGAAGGAGGAAATACTCATGACAACTACAGTCCTCGTTTCTGCAGCTGGTCATGTTGTCATAGCTGGTATTGATGACTGCCTTCTTCTACTACCCATTCTGTATATTTTTGCCTTCAGCAAGCACCTCAGCAGGTCATGGTTTTTTTTTCCTGGTGGAGTGACCCAAACCTTCATTCATGAAGGGTCTGGGTCATTTGTAGTCCTGCCTGAATTGGGCTGTTGTAGTTTCTCACTGACTTTAATCAAAGGGCATGGTAACACTAAGAGACGCCCTAATGGATCGCCTGTATTCCATGCATACTCTTCCTTAACTCCATTGTGGAGTAGTAGACTGATTTCAGTAGTAGACCTAGACTTGATAGTCTAGGTCAATCACCCCAGCCAACACTGTAACTGCCTTCTTGGCCTGTTGACTTAAAGGTAGGAGGAGCCCATGGACAGGAATGGAGAAAAATGCATTTGCCAAATCAATGGCTGCATACCAGGTACCAGGAGGTGTGTTAATTTGCTCAAGCAATGAAAACACATCTGGTACAGCAGCTGCACTTGGAGTCACCACTTGGTTAAGCTTACGATAATCCACTGTCATTCTGCAGGATCCATCTGTCTTCTCCACAGGCCAAATGGGAGACAGCTGAACAAGGATGTGGTGGGAATCACCACCCCTGCGTCTTTCGAGTCCTTTATGGTAGCACTAATCTCCATGATCCCTCCAGGGATGCAATATTGTTTTTGATTTACTATTCTTCTAGGAAGAGGCAGCTCTAATGGCTTCCATTTGGCCTTTCCCACCATAATAGCCCTCATTCTACCAGCCAATGTGGGGGTTCTGCCAGCTGCTCAGTATGTCTATGCCAATTATGCATTCTGGCACTGGGGAAATGACCACAGGATGAGTCCGGGGACCCACTGGACCCACTGTAACTTGAACCTGAGCTAAAACTCCATTAATTACCTGACCTCCATAAGCCCCTACTTTAACTGGAGGACCACAATGATGTTTTGGGTCCCCTGGAATCAATGTCAGCTCAGCCAGTGTCCAGTAGTCCCCTAAATGTCTGATCATTTCCCTTTCCCAAATGCACAGTTACCCTGCTAAAAGGCTACACAGTTACCCTGCTAAAAGGTCTCCTGGGGGAATGATGGGAGAAAGATTCACTGCATAAATTGTTCATAATGTAGTGAGGTCCTTCCTTAAGGGGACATGGCCTCCCCGTCATTCAAGGGGTTCTGGGTCTGTAAACTGACTCAAATCTGGAAATCGATTGAGGGGCCGTGATTCTCTGTTTTCATAATTCAAATTAGTCTTTTTTCCATTTGACCTAGAAGTTTTCTGCTTATATAAATTAAGTAAGAATGCAGTAGGCTTCCTATCAATTCATTTTCTAAGAACACTGTGATTAATTAGCCAATACCACAGCTCTATGTGAGTCAGACTATTCTGATTGCTGCTTTGCCTCTGCTGTCCATTACGGTAGCTATGTCCACCTTGCCTTTGACAGCTGAGTGCTGCCACTTGGCCACTGCCACCTCGGAATCCAATTATTCCCATTGTATTTAAATTTTGTAGTAGAGTGACTGCAGTTCCCACCGTTAGATCTGACATACAGAGAAGAGCAATTACAGGGCTCTTCAAAGATGCGGGTGCTGCCCTCACAAATCTATTTTGCAAGGCATTAGTCAAGGATATATCTTCTGGACCCTCCCAGCTGGGATGAGTAGGTCTAAAATGACTAATCCACTCCATCATCCCAATCTCCCTAAGCCTTTGGATCCCTTCTCCTACATTAAATCAAGGGAGATCAGGCATTTCCAGCTCACTCACAGTGGGCCATCTTTTAAACCATATTTCAGCAAACCAAGCAAATAAACTATTAGAACCTTTTTGAACTCCCCAAGCTGCAACATTAAATGCAGAGTCCCTACTTAGTGGGCCCAAATCAATAAACTCAGCCTGATCCAATTCTATGTTCCTTCCACCATTACCCCACACCCTTAATATTCATTCCCATGTCTGTTGTCCAGATTTTTGTTTAAATAAATTAGAAAATTCATGAGGCTCTTTTCGAATGTAGCACACCTCCTCATGGGTCATACTCTCAACCTCATCTCATTAGCATGTGTTCTATTGTTGAAAGGAGCTTGTTATGAATAACAAACAATGTTCTTATCACTCAGGAAATTCTAAATTCTAAATATTTCAGAAGCTCTGTGTGAGGAACTAGGCACAAGGACCAAATACATATTCTTTATTGTTTCACCATATATATGTATGGTGAAATTCTTTATTGTTTCACCATGTATGTAAAATAAAGGCCTGGCATGGTGGCTCATACTTGTAATCTCAGAACTTTGGGAGGCCAAGATGGGAGAAATGCTTGAGCATAGGAGTTTGAGACCAGCCTGGGCAACAAAGCAAGACACTGTCTCTACAAAAAATAAAAGTAAAAAAAATTAGCCAGCTGTGATGGCCTGTGCTCGCAGTCCTAGCTATTCAGAAGGCTGAGGTGGGAGAATCACTTGAGATAGGGGAAGTCAAGTCTTCAGTGAGCTGTAATTGTGCCACTGCACTCCAGGCTAGATGACAGAGTGAGATCCTGTCTCTAAAAATATAAAGCTCGGCTCAGTAGCTCACGCCTATAAGTAATCCCAGCACTCTGGGAGGCAGAGGTGGGTGGATTGCTTGAGCCCAGGAGTCTGAGACCAGTTGGGAAACATGGTGAAACCTTGTCTCTACAAAAAAAACTAGCCAGGTATGGTGGCACACACCTGTAGTCCCAGCTACTTGGGGGGCTGGGGCACGAGGACTGCTTGAGCCCAGGAGGTTGAGGCTGCAGTGAGCTGAGATCGCACCACTGCACGCCAGCTGGGGTGACAGAGCAAGACCATGTCTCAAAACAAACAAACAAAAATAAAATAGACCATGAAAATAAACAGTGTATTACTGAGCTATACATAATATTCTACTTTTATTCATTTGTCCTTGGATTTGTAAAAGTCTTCACACAAAAAGCTTAGAAAGAGCCCAAAATGTGAAACATGAAGGCGGGGCAGTACCAGCAGAGCCAGGTGAGTACCAGCATCCCTGAATCCTCATCCTCCCATTCTCTTCTAGATCTCCTTGGGCACAGTAGAGAAATCACTTACATCAGATGCTGAGCTCTCTATGAACATGATCTAAAGGTGACTGTTCATCTTTTCATCCAGGTGTGTATCCCAGGTCTTGGGTGGTGAAAAAGATTATCTCCTTAACCAAACTCTGCTCAGACTCCCCTGAATTTCTCAAGTAGTCCTTGAGTTTTGGACTTCCATGTTCTTCTCTGTATTGTCCAATTTCAGCAAGAATCCTGATAAGTTGGTTTAGCCAGAATCCCCCATCCTTCATGTATCATCATTCTTTACATCTGATCAGCTTCCTCATCCTCCACCATCCCCCAGGTGATGTCTAATTACCCTGGCCTGTCTTCAGCAAGAATCCTGTTAGGTCCCTTTAGCCAGAATTCCATGTTACTCTTGATGTTTCCTTTTAGTAATTTTCTACCCACTGACCCCACCCTTTGGCTATAAAATTCCTTTTTTTTTTTTTTAAGCATCTACATGTAAGCCAAAAACAAAATTATTTAGCCTCAGCCATCTGAATGGACCCCTACTGTTGGCCAAGGGCATTCCAGAGTTAACCTGAAATACTAGGTCACGCCATGCTAGGAAGTAGGGGTCAGACATGACTTATTATACTTCTTTCACTTTTGGAATTCAGGAAAAGCCAATAAGCATTAGCATCAATGTAGACCTTAAGTCTGGTAAGAAACATTTACAGTCTATTCTCTCTGAAGCCTGCTACTTGAAAGCTTCATCTGCATGACAAAACCTTGGTCTATAAAACCCCTTATTATAATCCAGACATACGTTCCTTTCTATGGATAGTAACTCTTTCAGTGAATTGCCAATCAGAAAATGTTTAAGTCAACCTACTACCAGGAAGCCTGCTTCACCCCATTCCCACCCTTCCAGATTGAACCACTGTAAATATTGCATGTATTGACTGCTGTATTAGATCTCCCTAAACTGTATAAAATCAACCCCCACCCTGATCACCCTAGGCACATGTCATCAGGTCCTTCTGAAGCTGTGTCATGAGCACATTCTTAACCTTGGCAAAATAAACTTTCATTAAAATCTGTGGATGTTAATAAGACTATTAAAATTAAATAAGAACTAACCAAATGGGGTCCAGATTCTAACATTCTTTTTTGTTTTCAATAGGAAGATGGCTGTCATCTCTTTATTAACGTGTTAGCAAAGCTTGGTTAATAGGCACTTTCCTCCCAGGTCATAAATGTAAGTATTTGCTTAAGAGCACAAACCATGAATCTTCCTGGAATGTGGACAAGTATTTTGCAGTCATGAGCTATGATATTCTCTTAGATTTCTGACCCATTTCTCCTAAGATGCTGCAGGCTACAGTCTGCCTTTTTTTTCATATATATATATATCTGAGTCTGGTGGTGGCTCATGTCTATAATCCCAGGACTTTGGGAGGCCAAGGCAGAAGGATTGCTTGAGGCCAGGAGTTTGAGACCAGCCCGGGCAACATAGTGAGTCCCCGTCTCTACAAAAAATTTAAAACTTAGGCAGATGTGGTGGTGCACACCTGTAGTCTCAGCTGCTTGCGGGGACTGAGGTAGGAGGATCACCTGAGTCTGGGAGGACCAGGCTGCATGAGCTAAGATCGCACCACTGTACTCCAGCCTGGGCAACAAATTAAGGCGCTGTCTGAAAAAGAAAATATCTATACCTATACCTATATCTATATCTATCTATCTAGTTACTTTTTTGTTTGTTTGTTTGAGATGGAGTCTCACTCTGTCTTGCCCAGGCTGGAGTGCAGTAGCATGATCTCAGTTCACTGCAGCCTCCACCCACTGGGTTCAAGTGATTCTCCTGCCTCAGCCTCCCAAGGAGCTGGAACTACAGGTGTATGCCACCACACCCAACTAATTTTTTTGTATTTTTAGTAGAGATGGGGTTTTACCATATTGGCGAGGCTGGTCTTGAACTCCTAACCTCAAGTGGTCTGCCCACCTCAGCCTCCCAAAGTGCTGGGATTACAGGCGTGAGCCACCATGTCCAGCCTAGTAACTTTTTTTTTTGAGACAGAGTCTTGCTCTGTTGCCCAGGCTGGAGCGCAATGGCATGATCTTGGCTCACTGCAACCTACACCTCCTGAGTTCAAGCAATTCTCCTGCCTCAGTCTCCTGAGTAGCTGGGATTACAGGTGCATGCCACCACACCTGGCTAATTTTTATATTTTTAGTAGAGATGAGGTTTCACCATATTGGTCAGGCTGGTCTCGAACTCCTAACTTCATGATCCACCCTCCTTAGCTTCCCAAAGTTCTGGGATTACAGGCGTGAGCCACTGTACCCGGCCTGACTTCCCTGTTTTTTTAAAGACAGGGTCTCACTCTGTCCCCCAGACTGGATCTTCTTCTACCTGTCTGTCTAGTTATACATGTGTTGTGTATGTGATGTCTATAAAAAGAGATCTAATTAATTGACTTAAG
Organism: Macaca mulatta; assembly: GCF_049350105.2. Taxonomy (NCBI): domain Eukaryota; kingdom Metazoa; phylum Chordata; class Mammalia; order Primates; family Cercopithecidae; genus Macaca; species Macaca mulatta. The sequence continues at coordinate 71,473,752 of NC_133416.1, forward strand.
GAAGGATAAGCACTTGGATCAAATACGTTTTAAAGGGAAGACGAAATCTGTGGTACCTTTTAGTTCACATAACTTTAATCTTTGAGAAATAAAAACAGTCTTAAAGATTATTGGTAAAATGCAGAAGTCATCAAAATGTAAATTTTTGCCTAGGGTTAAAGGATTGTTTTGAATCAGATAAGATAAACCTAAAGGTTTAAACAAGTTGTGGAATGATTGTAAGAATTAATCTTGCAAAAGAAATTCTGTGTGTGAACAGACTGACTAAATTCAAAAGGGTATTACATGGACTAGGCATGGTGGCTCATGCCTGTAATCCCAGTACTTTGGGAGGCCAAGGCAAGCAGATCACCTGAGGACAGGAGTTCTAGATCAGCCTGGTCAACATGGCAAAAGCCCATCTCTACTAAAAATAAAATATGAGCCAGGTGTGGTGGTACATGCCCGTAATCCAAGCTACTCAGGAGTCTGAAGCAGGAGAATTGCTTGAACCCGGGAGGCGGAAGTTGCAGTGAGCTGAGATCGTGCTGTTGCACTCCAACCTAGGCAACAGAGCAAGACTCCATATCCAAAAAAAAGGGAGGGGGGGGGTAATATGGTTTTTCTGCAAATTGAGAATTAAAATAAAAGCACAACAAGGTACTCTTAAGGCACTAATCTGCTCTTCAGCAAAATTCGTAAAGGGTTATAAAAGGTTTTTGCTTTTTTAAAAATTTCCAAGTCATCATTTTGGCAAAACAAATAAGGTAATCTGGTATTCTCTTTCATAACATCAAGTGCTTTAAGCCTCTAATATATTTAACAGTCTTCTCCAAATCAAACTTCAGTTTCAAAATTGTCCTTCTTGATGGCTAGTTTTTGGATGCTACAGACGGCCCCTGGGGCATACAGAAGAGAGGTAAACAGGATTACCTGATATGTTTAGGTACATGGGATTGCCAAAATGATGTTTAATCTTCCTCAGGTTATATTTTAGGGAATAATATTAATATATGTTCCAAAATTTATGGGATTTCTAAAATTCTAAGGTCTGACTATAGGCTAGCAATCACAATTAAGGTTGTTATGTTAAGTTTTTTGTCTTGTCTTGATCCTCTTCAAAGGATGGTTTATAATCAGCTATAGAACTTTGACAGGTGCTTTCAAATGCAGGTTTCTGATAACTTTTGAGATTGTGACATTGGAATAAAAGAAAAATGTAAGGACTCATGAAGAGCTGAATTGTTCACAAATATCAAGCAAAACAAGAATTAACTGAATGGACTGAACTAATAGAAAACTGAAGTAAGTTTTTTTTCTTTTTTGAGACAGAGCCTTGCTCTGCTGCCCAGGCTGGAGTGCAATGGTGTGATCTCAGCTCACTGCAACCTCTGCCTCCCAGGTTCAAATGATTCTCCTGCCGTCACAATCTATACATCTGACAAAGGACTACTATCCAGACTCTATTACAAACTCAAATGAATTAGCAAGAAAAAAAAATCCTATCAAAGAGTGGGCTAAGGACATGAATAAACAATTCTCAAAAGAAGACATACAAATGGCCAACAAACATATGAAAAAAAGCTCAACATCACTAATGATCAGGGGAATGCAAAGCAAAACCACAATGCAATACCACTTTACTTCTGCAAGAATGACTATAATCAAAAAATCAAAAAACAATAGATGCTGGTGTGGATGCGGTGATCAGGGAACACTTTTACACTGCTGGTGGGAATGTAAACTAGTACAGCCACTATGGAAAACAGTGTGGAGATTCCTTAAAGAACTAAAAATAGAACTACCATTTGATCCAGCAATCCCACTACTGGGCATCTACCCAGTGTAATAAAAGTCTTTATACAAAAAAGATACTTGCACATGCATGTTTATAGTGGTACAATTCACAATTGCAAAATTGTGGAACCAACCCAAATGCCCATCAATCAATGAGTGAATAAAGAAACTGTGGCATATATATATATATATATATATATATATATGATGGAATACTACTCAGCCATAAAAAGGAGTGAATTAACGGCATTCACAGTGACCTGGATGAGACTGGAGACTATTATTCTAAGTGAAGTAACTCAGGAATGGAAAAGCAAACATTGTGCATTCTCACTGATTTGTGGTAGCTAACCTATGAGGACACAGAAGCATAAGAATGATACAATAGGCTGGGAACGGTTGCTCACGCCTGTAATCCTGACACTTTGGGAGGCCAAGGCAGGCATATCACAAGGTCAGGAGTTTGAGACCAGCCTGGCCAACATGGTGAAACCCTGTCTCTACTAAAAATACAAAAATTACCCAGGCATGGTGGTGGGTGCCTGTAATCTCAGCTACTCAGGAGGCTGAGGCAGGATAATTGCTTGAACCCAGGAGGTGGATGTTGCAGTGAGCCAAGATTACGCCATTGCACTCCAGCCTGGGTAACAGAGCAGGACTCCATCTCAAAAAACAAACAAACAAAAAAATGATGATATAATGGACTTTGGGAACTTGGGGGGAAAGGTAGGAGGGAGGTGAGGAATAAAAGACTACAAATAGGATGCAATGTATACTGCTTGGGTGATGGGTGCACCAAAATCTCACAAATTACCACTGAAGAACTTATGTAACCAAATATGACCAATAAAGAACTTACTCATGTAACCAAATATGATCTGCACCCCAATAACCTATGGAAAAAATAAAGAAAAATGAAATTCAAGTTTGAGTACATCATTGCATTGCATTAGTTTGATAGGGCTGCACTGCATTAGTTTGACAGGGTAACAACGTACCACAGAGTGGCTAAAAAAAAAAAAAATCCATTTTCTTTGCAATAGGATGCAACTGGAGAAACTGGTTGTTTTACCAAGGCTTTGACTGGAAGGGTATGCTTCCCTTTAAGGAGTCAAGCTTGACTTGCAGAACTGATAAAAGCCTCTTGGGAAAACTGGCCTGATACGTTGTCTATACAGTCCCCACACCGGGTTGCTAATTTGTGGTGAGTAAAGAATGTCACTTTCTAACAGATCCAGGAACCCCATGCTCTTGGGACCTCAAGAGGAGAGGCAATAACTTTCAGGTATTTGAGGGTACTAGCCCCTGGCGGGGCTCAGCTTTAGAAAGTCTTATCTGAGATTCCTTGTGGAACAGAGTTTCATCAAAGCCAGTCTAAAAGGCCTATGTAAAAATAATTATCTTTGCTGCACTTTATGCAAATAATCAGGTCAAATGTAAGACTAAAGTCTATTTTGCAAACAACTCAGTCCTATCATGATTTGTTTTTAGCAAAAATGAGGACTGGGGAGAAAGAAATTATATTTCAAAACTTAAATATTTGTCATTAAATTCTAGACTTTTTAGATTAGCTGTTTTTAAGTTTTTGCCCACATTTTAGACTAACTCTGTTTATTCCTGTGAACCAATCAGCAATCTCTGTCTGTAGCTCATAAGGAACAAAAGGGGATGGGTAATGTAAAAATCTGGATCACTATTCAGGTTCTGAGAAACTATCCTACACATCCTGCCATTTGGGAAAATAAGACCAAGGGAGTTAACCAAAGCCAAGCCCCACGCACCCAGATCTTAGCAAGAATAAATATAGCCACCACTTACCCGGGCATGTCACAGACATCCTTTTCTCTCCCTTGTTAGAGGAGGACTCAATTCCACCTTAGCATTTGGCTTATCATAAGGAGTCTATGCAACCCCCTCCCCCGCAGACACATTTTTGTCCCAAACTCAATTCCAAGCTTTGGGTCAAAGCCCCAGGAAAGAAAGCTGGATCTGAAGGATCCAGGTGCAGGCAATAACAGAAGTTAAAAGGCACAGCACAGGTAAGCATGACTGATTCCTGCCAATTAAGCCAAGCTTCCCAATTCATGAAAAAAGGTCATGCTGATATCCATGGCATAAATGAAGTCTAAGGAACTCAATGGCTACTGACAGCAGGGGAGATAGGGTGTACATGAGTAAGAGTATATATTCCCAGCCCCTAGGCTCCCCGGTTAACATTAGTGAAAGCCACTTTGATACCCATGGATGGCACCCTGATGTGGTCCCTAAGACTCAGGGATATAAGGATGGAAGAAAGAAAGAGGGATGCCTCACTTCTCATGTATACTGGGTATTTGCTAGGAAGAGATGGGAATGTGGGATGCCTCACTCCCCTCTTTCTATTAATAGAGGAGTAGCCATTCATCTTCAAGATGTACCCCTTTCGAATGCATCCTGAACCCCAGGATTCCTTTGGGGGAAAAAAGTCATTTTCTTTCCTCTTTCCTCCTCTGTCCTTCCTTCACAGATAGGTATTGTATCTCGGTACTACGGGATACTCCCTTTGGATACATCCTCCAAACTGGAAAAAGTTACTTTCCCAAACCTTAAACTGGTTGACTTAAGATTGGACTCAGGGGAAGGGAACCCAGAAGCCCAACATGCCAGCAAAAGAGTAAAAGGTTTTTTTTGTTTTTATTTTTGTTTTTTTAACCACTCAGGCTTTTAGCTCCCCCCTCCCTGTGCAAACTAGTAAAAGGTCTCAGGATCTTTGAGCTGTCCTTACCCACCACCCTTATTTCCTTTTGATACATGTTTTCTAATAAGCCAGTTTATCTCTTCTCACTTTCAGGCCGTTAAACTCCAAATAGTCATGCAACCAGAGCACCAGAGGATGGCCCCTTCTACAGGGAACCCTGAGATGGACCTCAGAGGGAGATCTGACTGCCATTTTCCCAAAACAGCGCCCCCGTCAGCTGGAAGCAGTTAAGATCATTCCTCGTTCTTATCCTTATTCTAATGGCAGCTAGATGTACTTCTTTTTTTTCTTTTTTTGAGAGGGAATCTCGCTCTGTCGCCCAGGCTGGAGTGCAGTGGCGCGATCTCGGCTCACTGCAAGCTCCGCCTCCCGGGTTTACGCCATTCTCCTGCCTCAGCCTCCGGAGTAGCTGGGACTACAGGCGCCCGCCACCTCGCCCGGCTAATTTTTTGCATTTTTAGTAGAGACGGGGTTTCACCGTGTTAGCCAGGATGGTCTGGATGTCCTGACCTCGTGATCCGCCCGCCTGGGCCTCCCAAAGTGCTGGGATTACAGGTTTGAGCCACCGCGCCCGGCCTTAGATGTACTTCTTTCGACTGGAGAATGATAGATGCAGGAGGAAGATAAGGAAACCTGCCCAGGTCCTTGTCTGGGCGGGTCCACATGTCCGCTGGGAGAGTAGGGTTGGAACCACCGGGAATTCGAGCCTTGTGCGGGTGGATGAGCCTGGTCTCTTCAGCTCGTGTGTGTGGCGGACTGATATTCAATCTGTGAGGTGAGAGCCAGTTGGCCAGACCCCTTTTTTCCACTGAGAGCTTTCTTTTAATAAATCCCACTCTCTTTCATCTTTCGACGTGTCCCCATGCCTAATTTTCCTGGCTGTGTGATAAGAACCTGAATTTTACCTGAACTAAGGAGCAAAATATCCTGCATCAATTTTAAGAAATATATTACATACTTTTTTTTGCCTTAGATCCAGAGACAAACTGGAAGTACCTACCTTTCTCGTTGTTAGCTTTAGTATGATGAAATGGAAATAGGAATTTCCTGACACCGTTTGACTTTTTACACTCTTTTTTCAAAACAGTTGAAGAATAGATGATACGAATGTGTTGGCTGATTTCTCCATCTGGCGAGCTCAAAAATTCTGGGTAATCATCAATCTGGAAAAAAAAATAATTCACCTAATTGAAGACAAATACAACTGCTTACCTATGTTGGTATAATAAATCTCCCAAAACCAAGGGCAAGTTTTTTTGTTTCTACGTGTGTGTGTGTGTGTGTGTGTGTGTATATACTTTTTTTTTTTTTCAAAACGGGAGTCTCACCCTGACACCCAGGCTGGAGTGTAGTGGTGCGATCTCAACTCATTGCAACCTCCACCTCCTGGGTTCAAGTGATTCTCCTGCCTCAGCCTCCTGAGTAGCTGGGATTACAGACATGAGCCACCACACCCGGCTAATTTTTGTATTTTTAGTAGAGACAGGGTTTCACCATGTTGGCCAGGCTGGTCTCGAACTCCTGACCACAAGTGATCACCCACCTCGGCCTCTCAAAGTGCTGGGATTACAGGCATGAGCCATGGCATCCGGCCCAAAGGCAAGTTTAAACTGACTTCTTTTTTTTTTTTTTCCCCCCTCATTTTCTCCACTGGGACATCTTCCTTTTCTTCTTCTTAGGTTTCCCAATTATTTTTCTATTTTTTTTAGTTCTTACTAAAAATGTGCTCAGCAACAGAACCCAAGAAACTATTTACACTATAGATTGCTACATAAACGCTAACAGTGTTTTGTTACAGTATTTGTTAAAATACATCCCTCTCCGCTTCCATTTTATTTTATTTTTTGTTGTTGAGACAGAGTCTCTCTCTGTCACCCAGGCTGGAGTGCAATGGCACAATCTCCGCTCACTACAACCTCCACCTCCTGGGTTCAAGCAATTCTCGTGCCTCAGTCTCCTGAGTAACTAGGATTACAGGCACCTGCAATCACACCCAGCTAATTTTTGTATTTTTGTAGAGATGGGGTTTCACCATGTGGGACAGGCTGGTCTTGAACTCCTGACCTAAGGTGATCCGCCTGCCTCGGCCTCCCAAAGTGCTGGGATTATAAGCACGAGCCTCTGTGCCTAGTCCACTTCCATTTTAAAAATAATTTTTTCATAAAGGTCTCAAAAATGTATAATTAATTGATTTTACACTAAGATTTTTCTATGCAGGAGACAATGTCCATTTATAGGTAAGAGCCCACAGATTCTGTGAAGCAAACATCTAGGTTTGAACTACTGGAAATGTGCTTCTCTCCAACGTGCTCTGTTCTCTATTCTGGATAAAAATGGGAAAAGTTCTCAATAAATAGATAGGACATTTAGATCTTCTCTGTAACAGCCTACTTCACTTTCTATGACAAGCAGCAATAGCATTTGCTTGAAAAGCTAAGAGTGAGACAGGCACAATGGTGCCCACCTGTGGTCTCAGCTACTCTGGAGGCTGAGGCAGGGGAATCACTGGAGCTCAGGAGTTGAGGCTGTAGTGTGCTATGATCTATGCAGTGCACTTGTCTGTGACCACTGTAACCCTCTCTGGGTAACATAGAAAGATCCCATCTCTTTTTCTTTTTTTATTTTGAGATGGAGTCTTGCTCTTGTCGCCCATGCTGGAGTACAATCACACAATCTCGGCTCACTGCCACCTTCACCTCCCAGGTACAAGCAATTCTCCTGCCTCAGCCTCCAGAGTATCTGGGATTACAAGCACGTGCCACCACACCTGGCTAATTTTTTGTATTTTTCGTAGAGACAGGGTTTTACCATGTTGGCCAAGCTGGTCTTGAACTCCTGACCTCAGGTGATCCATCTGCCTCGGCTTCCCAAAGTGCTGTAATCCCACAGCTTTGGGAAGCCAAGGCCGGTGTATCCCCTGAAGTTAGGAGTTCGAGACCAGCCTGACCAACATGGTGAAACCCTGTCTCTACTAAAATACAAAAATTATCCGGGTGTGCTGGTACATGCCTGTAGTCACAGCTACTCTCGAGGCTGAGGCAGGAGAATCGCTTGAACCCTGGAGGTGGAGGTTGCAGTGAGCTGAGATTGCACCACTGCACTCCAGGCTGGGCAACAGAGTGAGACTCCATCTCAAAAAAAAAAAAAAAAAAACCAGGTGGGGCTCAGGCAGAATTCCTGTGTAGGCTTTTTGTGAGTACCTAGAATTTAGATAAAAATGTTTACTGTCATCATGCAGTTTCATTTTTCTTTTCACAAATCTAAGAAAGAAATATCAAGTAATACAATTTATAAAATCTAAATCGAAGTAATTGAAGATAGGAAGATGAATTAATAAAAAGCTATTAGTATCTACTCAAATTCAATTTTTAAAAATTATTTTCAAATATGTAGAGTAATTCAAAGCAGTTAATGAATCTGTACTTGAAATCACCACTCAACTTTCTCTGATTTAGGCTAAACAATTTTAATTCCATTAGTCTTATTTATTTTTATGATTTGAACAGTAGTTTAATTTTAATTTTTTTGAGACAGGATCTCAAAAAATTAGAAAAAATATAAATTTGTGCTCAATATAATGAAATCATTATTCTGATAGGTTTTTACTTCAACTTTATGTTTTATAATATCTCAGATTGAAGATAAGTTCCAAGATCCTTAGGTAACTTAAAGCCTTGGGCAGATATTAAATTGAGTTAATAGATAGTCATCAGACACCAAAATAATTCCTAAGTAAGAAAGAATACTGAAACACTGGCTACTTGAGCATTATTTTAAGTGTATATACATGTGGTTTTGTTTATTCTTCTTCTCATGCCAGATGGGTAATGTGCCCACATCATAACAAGCTTTGCGGGTGGTACATCTCACACATGAGTGTGAAAACCCAATCACCATGCTTATGAACTTCAAAAGGATAAAAAATACATACACTTGCCTGGACATGGTGGCTCACACCTGCAACCCCAGCACTTTGGGTAGCCGAGCTGGGTGGATCACAAGGTCAGGAGTTTGAGACCAGCCTGGCCAACATGGTGAAACCCCATCTCCACTAAAGAAACAAAAAATTAGCCGGATGTGGTGGCGTGCACCTGTAATCCCAGATACTCAGGAGGCTGAGGCAGGAGAATCACTTGAACACGGGAGGTGGAGGTTGCAGTGAGTCGAGATCATGCCATTGCACTCCAGCCTGGGCAACAGGGCGAGACCCCATCTCAAAAAAAAATAATAAATTAAAAAATAATAATAATACATTTAAGCTTATTTTTATATTTTACAGAGAGGTTATATATTTTGGTCATGTTTAATCAATGTGCTCATTTACAAAGTTTCCATGCTTGTGAAAGAGGTTCTTCTTAGAAACAAATGCTTGTTCCTCAGTGCTGAAAAGAAAGAGTGCTCAGATAAAGAATTTTCTCAGCAAGACAATTGTCACTTCCATAGAAGGGTGCAACTGGTGGATGGAGCAATGGCAAGCGCACACCTGAACGAGGGAGGGGAAGGGGTTCTTATTCCTGACGCAGGTAGATCCTACTCCTGTGTCATTCCCCTGTTGGCTAGGGTTGGACTGCACAGTCTAAGCTAATTCCGATTGGCTATTTTAAAGACAGCAGGGGTACGAGTCAGAGTGGTGGGGTGAGTAGTTTGGCACGAAGGATGGTTACAGAACAGGTAACTCAGGATGTGTCAGGACAGAGCAGGTGACGAGGGGAACAGATGTGAACTACTGATTAGAATGAGCAGGAAAGTTGTTTACTGAAACTAGAGGGAAGGGGACGAAGACAACCAAGAAGTTAAACTTTAAAATAGAGAACAGAGAATAAGAGAGCTGAACATACTGACATACTGATTCTTTGAAGAGAAGCTGGGAGTTCACGATATCTAACATTCTTTTCAAGCATGTTGCTTTCTATGCCTATTATTAAATATTTTATTGTCACTTTGACTAACTAGGTAACCAGGCATTGTTTCTCAGGCACCCATGATTCTCTCTTAACCAAAAGTGAAAATCCCTTTTAATAAACACTTGATTTTTGCCTTCCCCAAATAAGATTCTAATTATAAGAAAGAAATATATTAAAATCTCAGGATATATTTTACACCTAAAACATCTTTGAGATTTATCAGCGGGCTCCTAAAAAAAAGCACAAAAATGTGGTCTTTCAACTTATGAGAAGAGGAGGCTGGAAATAATTTGGTCTACTTACTACTGTTTCATGGGAAGAATTGTCAAGTCCGAAGAGATGTTCAGTGTTCCTTAGCTTAAATTCGTGTAGGTAAGTTCTTAAGTAAGTTGTAATAACATAAATATTTCAGAAATTTTTTATGGGAGATTTGTTGATGCTTTTATTGCCTATGTATCAGTCTTAGGGGTGCTTTGCCTTATTATATTAGACAACTGAAATATGTGTTATCAATCAATTTTTTTTTCTTTTTTCTTTTTTTTTTTTTTTTTTTTTTTTTTTTTTGTTGAGACAGGGTTGAGCTCTGTAGCCGAGGCTGGAGTGCAGTCATACAATCTCAGGTCACTGCAACCTCTGCCTCCCAGGCTCAAGTGATCCTCCCACCTCAGCTTCCTGAGTCGCTGAGACTACAGGCACATGCCACCAGGCTGGGCTAAATTATTTTACTTTTTTTGTAGAGACAAGATCTCGGGCCAGGCGAGGTGGCTCGTGCCTGTAATCCCAATAGTTTCAGGGCCGAGGCAGGTGGATCATTTGAGATCAGGAGTTCGAGACCACCCTGGCCAACAGTGAGACCCCCATCTCTACTAAAAATGCAAAAATTAGCCAGGCTTAGTGGCACGCACCTGTGATCCCAGCTACTCAGAAGGCTGAGGCAGGAGAATTGCTTGAACCTGGAGACAGAGACTGCAGTGAGCTGAGATTGTGCCACTGCACTCCAGCCTGGGTGACAGAGGGAGACTCCATCTCAAAAAAGAAAAAAAAAGAAAAGAAAGCCAATTCTATATACCCTACAAGGCCTCCATCACTGTAAGGTGATATGTGATTACACTGATAGTTGTCACACAAACAAGTGGACATATTTGCGTATGTAAAAGGCGGGATGATGACAGATGTGATAAAAAGAAACTATGAATAGTGGTAGTGCCAAAAGATTATGTACCAAAAGTACTGTGATTTCTCATTTCCCCCTTTCTCTCTTATTGATTGATTTAGAAATCATAATATCAGCTGTGTGCAGTGGCTCACGCCTGTAATCCCAACACTTTGGGAGGCTGAGGCAGGCAGATCACTAGGTCAGGAGTTCGAGACCAGTCTGGCCTACATGGTGAAACCCCATCTATACTAAAAATACAAAAATTAGCCAGGTGTGGTGGCATGCACGTGTAATCCCAGCTACTTAGGAGACTGAGGCAGGAGAATTGCTGGAACCCGGGAGGCGGAGATTGCAGTGAGCTGAGATCACGCCACTGCAATGCAGCCTGGGCAACACAATGAGACTCTGTCTCAAAAGTAAGAATAATAATCTCAGCCAGGCATGGTGGCGCAAGCCTGTAATTGTAGCACTTTGGGAGGCTGAGGCTGGCAGATCACCTGAGGTCAGGAGTTCAAGACCAGCCTGGCCAACGTGGTGAAACTCCATCTCTACTAAAAATACAAAAATTAGCCAGGTGTGGTGGTGCACGCCTATAATCCCAGCTACTTGGGAGGCTGAGGCAGGAGAATTTCTTGAACCCAGGACGGGGAGGATGCAGTGAGCCAAGATCATACCACTGCCTGGGCGACACAGTGAGACTCCGTTTCCAAATAATAATAATAATCTCAGTTGCAAAACTTATGGTCACAAAATTGTAAGACAGAACAAAACTCTAACAGAAACATTTAATTCAACTTGGACTTGAGGAAAGAGGGTAAAGTGTTAGAGAAAGGGTGGTTTCTTCTTTTCCTTATTTGCTTATGATGGAGTTCAGGACATACTACCCCAAAATAGGGCACTTCGCCAGATTGATTGTTTTAAGCTGAAGGAACTTGAGGAATGACATGTACAGGAAGCACTCTTTGACCTTGATCTGAAGCAGGTCATAAAATCTAGGAATAATTTTCTAACCTTCTTTTGATGCAGGTCACAGAGCCCTCATGCGAAAGGTGCCCTCCCTGTATCCAGAGGAAAGGATAAAGTCTCTGAACAAATAGGCCTAACATTCTCCAATTTGTTACACTGAGATCATACTTTTTGTTTGTCCTACTATATTTCTCCATGACTTTCCTCTCTTCATCAAACCAAGCATAAAAACATTCAGGTTTAACCACTTCTTCAGATCTTCATTTCCTTACGAAGGCTCCCATGTCACATGAAACTGAAATAAATGTGTATGTTTTTCTCTTGTTAATCTATCCTTTGTTACAAGGGCCCCAAGCCAATGAACCTAAGATGGGTAGAAGGAAAAGATTTATTTCCTCCTTTATACTTTTAAAAATTAAAAAAAAAAATTCAAAAATAAAAATCTCTGTTTAAAAAATGTCTCTTTGTAAAGATCACAGCATGTTTGTGAAGCCAGAGAGGACCACTCAGGAGCAAGCAAGTCTAATTGACACATCTACTGGGGGGTAAAGAGTTTTCTGAAAGCTTTTCCACTGTGAGCACTGAACAAGGCAGGAAAGCTTAATCCAAAGAACATGCTCTCAGTGCCTGAAGAAACAAAAGAAGCTCTTTTTTTTTTTTTTTTTTTTTTTTTTTAAGACGGAGTTTCGCCCTGTCACTCAGGCTAGAGTACAGTGGCGTAATCTTTGCTCACTGCAACCTCCTCTTCCCGGGTTCAAGCAATTCTCCCTGCCTCAGCCTCCTGAGTAGCTGGGATTACAGGCACCCATCAATATGTCTGGCTAATTTTTGTAGTTTTAGTAGAGACAGAGTTTCACCATGTTGGCCAGGCTTGTCTCGGACTCCTGACCTTAAGTGATCCACCCGCCTCGCCCTCCCAAACTGCCAGGGTTACAGGAGTGAGCCACTGCGCCCAGCGAAAAGAAGCTCTTAAGAGGAACAAAGCTGAATTCAATCCCTTGCTAGCAATTTAGTTTAGACATGGTATAATTTTAAAGAAATATTTTTTTTGTGTTTACATCAGAGATATTTTTACAAAATTCAAAAACTGGCCGGGCACAGTGGCTCATGCCTGTAATCCCGGCACTTTGGGAGGCTGAGGCCAGCGACTGCATGAGGCCAGGAGTTCAAGACCAGCCTGGCCAAATGGCGAAACCCTGTCTCCACTAAAAATACAAAAATTAGCTGGGCGTGGTGGCAGGCGCCTGTAATTCCAGCTACTTGGGAGGCTGAGGCAGGAGAATCGCTTGACCCAGGAGACAGAGGTTGCAGTGAGCCGAGATCAAGCCATTGCACTCCAGCCTGGGTGACAGAGCAAGGCTCCATCTCAAAAAATAAAAAAGAAAATTCAAAAACCAAACCTTCCATTTAACCCCAAAATGTGAAAAAATATAGATAATAGGTAGGTAGGTAGACAGACAGATGATAGATAGACAGACAGACAGATAGATAGGAAAGATATTGTAAAGATCCTATAAAATAATTTTAAAATTTTCTAACTGTCCTAAAATAAGCTCTAAGTATGGTGAGTAAAATTCTATTTTGAATGGCTATTTAGCTTATTTAGGTTGAAAATAAGTTAAGATTTTTTATGTTTCATATAACATCAAATTTGTTTGTAGGACTGTTTATGAAAGTTGAAAGAACCGCCTTTATCCAGACCCTTTTTAGCACAGGCAATAATATCTAAGAAATATATACCTGAAAATAATTTTAAAAGTCCAAATCAGGACACATACTTTTTTTTTTCCGTAAGAATTGCCAACAAAAAACCGTTGGTATAACAATGAAATCACATTATTTATATACATTTGATAAATCAACTCTTTTAAGTATAATTGCATAAAATTATTATTGGGCCAGGTGTGGTGTCACACCTGTAATCCCAGCACTTAGGGAGGCCGAGGTGGGCAGATCACTTGAAGTCGGGAATTTGAGACCAGCCTGGCCAACGTGGTGAAACTGGTCTCTACTAAAAATACAAAAATGAGCTGGGTGTGGTGGTGCGCACCTGTAATCCCATCTAGTCAGAAGGCTGATGCAGGAGAATCGCTTGAACCAGGGAGGCAGAGGTTGCAGTGAGCTGAGATTCACACCACTGCACTCCAGTCTGGGAGACAAAGTAAGAATCCATCTCAGAAAAAGAAAAAAAAAAATTATTATTGGCCCAGCACTGTACTTGTATGCCACACCAATATAAACGGTAATGTTAGAGGTAATTGAGTCAGAGCAACTCCATCTTGAATAGGGGCTGCGTAAAATGAGGCTGAGACCTGCTGGGCCGCATTCCCAGGAGGTTAAGGCATTCTATAATAAGTCACAAGATGAGATAGGAGTGCAGCACAAGATACAGGTCATAAAGACCTTGCTGATAAAACAGGTAACAGTAAAGAAGTCAGCTAAAACCCACCAAAACCAAGATGGTGATGAGAGTGACCTCTGGTTGTCCTCACTGCTACACTCCCACCAGTGCCATGACAGTTTACAAATGCCATGCCAACCTCAGGAAGTTACCCTATACAGTCTTAAAAAGGGAGGCATGAAAAATTCACCTTTTGTTTAGCATATAATCAAGAAATAACCATTAAGAATGGGCAACCAGCAGCCTTTGGGGCTGCTCTGCCTATGGAGTAGCCATTCTCTTCTTCCTTTACTTGTATTTTTTATTTTATTTTATTTTATTTTATTTTATTTTATTTTTTGAGATCAAGTTTCACTCTTGCTGCCCAGGCTGGAGTGCAATGGTGCAATCTCGGCTCACTGCAACCTCCTCCTCCCAGGTTCAAGCGATTCTCCTGCCTCAGCCTCCCGAGTATCTGGGATTACAGGCATGTGCCACTATGCCCAGCTAATTTTGTATTTTTAGTAGAGATGGGATGTCTCCATGTTGGTCAGGCTGGTCTCAAACTCTCGACCCCAGGTCATCTGCCCACCTCGGCCTCCCAAAGTGCTGGGATTACAGGCATGAGCCACCTTGCCCAGCTATTCCTTTACTTTCTTAATAAACTTGCTTTCACTTTATGAACTCACCTCGAATTCTTTCTTGCATGACACCCAAGAACCCTCTCTTGGGGTCTGGATTGGGACCTCTTTCCAGTAACAGCAACTAGCTGTCTTTTCGCCTTAGAAACTGGGGCTGGGGAAGTTGGAGTTAGTTGCAAATGGTCTCCTAAGTTCTCACTCCCTGTCATAAATTATAACATTTTGTAATATTTGGCCTAAAACTTGCTTTGGAAGGTGCTGTTACCAGAAAGGGGTCTTGATACAGAACCCAAGAGAGGGTTCATGGATCAGGCACAAGAAAGAATTCAGGGTGAGTCCACACTGCAAAGTGAAAGCAACTTTGCACTCCAGCCTGGGCGACAGAGCGAGATTCCGTCTCAAAAAAAAAAAAAAAAAAGAAAGAAAGAAAGAAAGAAAGAAAAAAAAAAAAAGAAAAAGAAAGTAAAGCATTAAGAATGGCTACTCCACAGGCTACTCCATTAAAAAATAGCCAATTTTTATGGTTATTTATTGATTATATGCTAAACAGAGGGTGGATTATTCATGAGTTTTCTGGAAAAGGGTGGGAAATTCCTGGAACTGATGGTTTCTCCCCTTTTTAGACTATGTAGGATAGCTTCCTGAGGTTGCCACAGCATTCGTAAACTGTCATGGCACTGGTGGAGTGTAGCAGTGAGGAAGACCAGAGGTCAGCTCATGGCCATCTTGGTTTTGGTGGGTTTTGGCTGGCTTCTTTACTGCAACCTGTTTTATCAGCAAGGTCTTTATGACCTGTGTCTTGTGCTGACCTCCTGTCTCATCCTGTGACTTAGAATGCCTTAACCTCCTGGGAATGTGGCCCAGTAGGTCGTAGCCCCATATTACACAGCCCCTATTCAAGATGGAATTGTTCTGGCTTAAATACCTCTGACAGTGCTGAATGTACAACCCTCAAGTGGTTTGGAACCAAGTGATGCACGAATTACTATTCTCAAAGTAAAATCTGGGCACTGAGAAAACTCTAAAACAACCATGTTACCTGCTGAAGGAAAACCAACATGCTGGCTCCCTAGCGAGGTGCACCTTCTCTCAATCTGTGAGGCTAAAAGGACAGGTAAGTGGGAAGGAAAGGGTTAACTCAGCAGGGCTGAGTTGTTTAAACACCTGTTCCAAAGAAAGCCTTGAATCAGGACTAGTCTTTGACCCCCGATGGAGAGATCATCTCGAAACCTTGGGATATTCTGCTCCATAAAAGTGTTTTGGGGCGAACGCTAGGGGTCCCTTCGAGAGGAGGAGGAAGAGGGGAAATGGTTGCCAGAGGAGAGTTTCTCGAAGTGTATTCTCTGGAACCAGCACCTACTATGTTCTCAATGCCGTGCCACCTAGAGATGATCATGGGAATAGCCAGAGTAGTCATGTACAAATCTTTTTGCGGAAAAAGGTGCTTGAATGTATGCCTAAATGTTCGAGTTTAGCACGAGGCCGCCTAAATGTTCCAGTTTAGCACGAGGCCACTGTTGGAACACTGATGAGAGATCATGATGCAGTCATCCTTTTGGATCTTTTTAATAATGTATGACCCTTCACCTTTAATCCCCTGACCTGCATTACCTTGGTAACCGTTTCATTCTTTAATTTCATTTTTTACTTTTGGTGTAAAAGCTGTAACATTTCATCTATCAAAGTGTAACATGATGATTTCCTCAAATAGATAATTCCTTTGAGCAATAAATTTGCAAAATGCTGTCTTCATTTGCTGTATTAAAATTTATTTCCGTTTTGCTTTTTTTTTTTTTTTTGTTAAAGAGTGTTGGGCCGGGCGCGGTGGCTCACGCCTGTAATCACAAAACGTTGGGAGGCCGATGTGGGTAGATCACTTGAACCCAGGAGTTCCAGACCAGCCTGGGCAACATAGGGAAACCCTGTGTCTACTAAAAATACAAAAATTAGCCGGGTGTGATGGCATGTGCCTGTAGTCCCAGTTACTTGCGGGAGGTCAAGGTTGCAGGGAGCCGAGATTGAGCTACTGCACTCCAGCCTTGGCAATGAGAGGGAGACCCTGCCTCAAAAAAACAAAACAAAAATTTCTTAAATTAAAAAAAAAAATTTTAAAAATGTTTTTGCATGTCTGAAACCTTGGACCATACTGTACCAGTTGGACCAGATAAGTTTATCCTGACAATGTGATTTATTGTAAACACCTGTTTTTGCTCAAGGGTGGGGAGCAGTGAAGAGGCATTGGGGGTGCTGGCGTCTGAGTAACTGAAGTCACTCACTCATGTAGGCCTTGCATGCCTATGGGACTAATGGAACACCAAGGCTGAGGTGAGCTTCCCTGGTTGGCAACACTTTGTACATGTTGTCGCACGTTGCTGGGAGAAGTAAGCAGGTCTATGCTGCTCCACTGAAAAAGAACACTGGCAATTTGTACCCAGTTTCTCTTAGATTTCGTCCCATGCACCTTTTCCCATTACTAACTTTAATATGTATCCTTTCACTGTAATAAATGTAGCTGTGAATATAAAAGCGTTTCTGAATCCTGTGAGTCCTTTCAGTGAATCATCAAGCAGGATGGCAGACTTGGGAGCCCCCTACACAGTGGGATAACCATACCCAGGCATGAGCCATTGGCTGCCTAGACCACTCTCATTCTGCCTCCTTTGGGCACTGCATGGCTTTGTCCTACCCCAGGCTAGAAGTCAGAGAGAGGTCAGCCCACTGCCCCATCCTTCCTCTTCAAAGGATTCATAAAAATTCTCATCCTTGTGGCCAGATTCTCTCCAGCATGAAGATGGGGAAAGGAAAAAAAAAATGAAATATTGAAACAATGTCACATAGAATATAAGAACTAACATTCATTGAACACTCATTACATGATCCTTTAAGTGCTTTATAGGTATATCATTTAATCTGCAGACAACTTCATCAGCTGTTAAAACTATTCCTTTTTTTTTTTTTTTTTTTTTTTTTTGAGACAGAGTTTCGCTCTTGTTGCCCCGGCGGGAGTGCAGTGGTGTGATCTCGGCTCACTGCAACCTCTGCCTTCCGGTTTCAAGCGATTCTCCTGCTTCAGCCTCCCGAGTAACTGGGACTACAGGTGCCCGCCACTAAGCTCGGCTAATTTTTTTGTATTAGTAGAAACGGAGTTTCACTATGTTGGCCAGGCTGTTCTCGAACTCCTGACCTTGTGATCTGCCCTCCTCAGCCTCCCAAAGTACTGGGATTACAGGCATGAACCACCGCACCCAGCCACTATTCCCATCTTATAAGGGAAGACAAGGAACCTAAGGCTCAGAGAACTAAGTTACTTGCCCAAATTGCCACTGCTAATGAGTGGCAGACCAGAGATTCAAAATGAAGCCTATGCTCTCAACTTACACAAACTGACACACAAAATATGAAACAGCAGGGCATGTGGCTCATGACTATAATATCAGCACTTTGGAAGGCTCAGGTATACATCATATATTCTATTATATATTATATATACAGATATAAAGAAACTAAAGTACTATGGGTCTAAAAATAAAATTGCTTCCATTATGAGATAGGACAATGTTACAATAAAGTAAATTTTTGTATTCTCACTATGAGACAATGTTTAAGGAGAGATACTTTTTTTTTTTTTTGAGATAGAGTCTCGCTCTGTTGCTCAGGCTAGAGTGCAGTGGCATGATCTTGGCTCACTGCAACCTCTGCCTCCTGGGTTCAAGCAATTCTCTTGCCTCTCTCAGCCTCCCAAGTAGCTGAGATTACAGGCACCCACCACCACACCCAGCTAATTTTTGTATTTAGTAGAGATGGGATTTCACCATGTTGGCCAGGCTGGCCTTGAACTCTTGACCTCAAGCAATCCACCTGCTGCAGCCTCCCAAAGTGCTGGGATTACAGGTGTGAGCCACTGTGCCAGACACTCTTTTTTTTTTTTTCTTTTTTTCTGAAATGGTGTCTTGCTCTGTCACCCAGGCTGGAGTGCAGTGGCACAATCTCAGCTCACTGCAACCTCCACCTTCTGGGTTCAAGTGATTCTCCTGCCTCAGCCTCCCGAGTAGCTGAGATTACAGCTGCATGCCACCACGCCCAGCTAATTTTTGTATTTTTAGTAGAGAGGGGGTTTCACCATGTTGGCCACACTGGTCTCAAACTCCTGACCTCAGTTGATCCACCTGCCTCAGCCTCCCAAAGTGCTGGGATTAGAGATGTGAGCCACCGCGCCCGGCCTTGTTTTTTTGAGACCAGGTCTTGCTCTTTTGTTCAGGCTGGGGTGCAGTAGCATAGTCATGGCTACTGCAGCCTCAACCTGCTTGACTCAAGTGATGCTCCCACCTCAGCATCCCAAAGTGCTGGGATTACAGGTGTGAGTCACCATGCCTAGCCTAAGGAGAGATACTGAACAACATAAACATGATTACTGTAACAAATGTCACAAAACCCTCACAAATTCCAGATTTCCTAATTACTGTATTGACCCATTTTGCTTGTGTGGTGGCAAATGTCTTCATTTCTCATGCATTCTCATGAATCGTCCACCTATGGAGTATCTTATCAAAGGCCTGACATCAAAGAGAGATTGAAACATGAAAGAGAACCTCAGACTATGAAAGCCTAAAAAATGAATTTAACACAAAATAATGTACACGGGTCAGGATTAAAATCACTTAGAAATCAGAATTCTGAGTGAACCATATTAAAGTGTTCTGAAGGAAAGCCATCAGGCAGACAACAATCTCATTACCAGAAATACATTATTCTAATTAAATTCTTACGGGCTAATTCATTCTTTTGTGCCCTATTATTAAGTACATCATCACCAAACTGGGTAATCACAGTTGACATCTTGACAAAAATTTGGAATGGTGGGGAAAACTATAAACTAGCAGTCAGGAAATCTGATTTATAGTGTGGCTTCCACTACTAACTAGCAGTGTGACTTCAGTCAAGTCACTTAACCTCTTTTGACATTGATTTCCTCATGTGTAAAACGAAAAATATGGAATAGGTTTGAGGTCTCTTCTACTTTGTGAAAGACTGGCACTAGCAAACCTACAAGAAATACTAACTAAACAGAGTCCTTCAGGCTGAAATAAAAGAACTTAGGGAGTAACTTGAATGCAAATTAAGAAATCTCTTAAAGATAACTACATAGAGTTCAGCATCATGGTTCATGCCTGTGATCTCAGCACTTTGGGAAGCTAAGGAAGGAGGATCGCTTGAGGCCAAGAAGTCAAAACCAACCTGGGCACCATAGTGAAATCTCATCTCTCTACAAAAAACCAAAACTACATAGGTTAAAAAAAAAAAAAAAAAAAAATGACTACATAGTTAAAAATAAAAGACAGTTAAATGACTTTTTTTTTCCTTAGACGGAATTTTGTTCTGTTGCCCAGGCTGGAGTGCAGTGGTACAATCTCGGCTCACTGCAACCTCTGCCTCCTGGGTTCAAGTGATTCTCCTGCCTCAGCCTCCCAAATAGCTGGGATTACAGGCATGTGCCACCACGCCCAGCTAATTTTTGTGTTTTTAGTACAGACAGGGTTTCACCATATTGGCCGGGCTGGTCTTGAACTCCTCACTACAAGCGATCTGCCAGCCTCAGCCTCCCAAAGAGCTAGGATTACAGGTGTGAGCCACGGTGCCTGACCTTGAAATGAATTATTTTGTTTGTAACTCTTTTTATCTCCTATCTAATTAAAAGACCACTGCCTAAAGCAGTATTTATACATCTGTGTTGATGGGAACACAATGTATAATATGTAATCTGTATGACAGTAATAGCACAAAGGAGGGGGAGAGAACAGAGCTATATGGAAGCAAAATTTTTATACACTATTAAAATCAAGCTGATAGGCCAGATGTGGTGGCTCACACCTGTAATCCCAGCACTTTGGGAGGCCAAGGCAGGTGGATCACTGGAGGTCAGGAGTTCGACACCAGCCTGGCCAACATGGTGAAACCCCATCTCTACTAAAAACACAAAAAAATCAGCTATGCATGGTGATGCATGCCTGTAATCCCAGCTACTCGGGAGGCTGAGGCAGGGGAACTGCTTGAACCCAGGAGGTGGAGGTTGCAGTGAGCTGAGATCGTGCCATTGCACTCCAGCCTGGGAGGCAGGGCAAGACTCTGTCTCAAAAAAAAAAAAAAAAAAAAAAAAAAAAACAAAAAAAAACAACCTGATAATAATCCAAACTAGATTGTTACAAAATAAGATGCTGGCCAGCCATGGTGTTACAGGTGTAATTTCAGCTTTTTGGGAGGCAGAGGCAAGTGGATCACCTGAGGTCAGGAGTTCGAGACCAGCCTGGCCAACATAGCAAAACCCTCTCTCCACAAAAAATACAAAAATTAGTCAGGTGTGGTGGCGGGCGCCTGTTATCCCAGCTACTTGGGAGGCTGAGGCTGGATAATTGCTTGAACCCAGGAGGCAGAAGTTGCAATGAGCCAAGATTGTGCTACTGTACTTCAGCCTGGGTGACAGAGTGAGACTGTGCCCCTACCAAAAAAAAAAAAAAAAAAAAAAGGCCAGGTGCAGTGACTCATGCCTATAATCCCAGCACTTTCGGAGGCTGAGGCAGGAGGATCATTTGAGGTCAGGAGTTCGAGACCAGTCTGACCAACAGAGCAAAACCACATCTCTACCAAAAATACAAATATTAGCTGGGTGTGGTGGCATGCGCCTGTAGTCCCAGCTACTTGGGAGGCTGAGGCATGAGAATCGCTTGAGCCCAGGAGACAGAGGTTGCAGTAAGCTGAAATTGTGCTACTGCATTCCAGCCTGGGCAACAGACCATGTCTCAAAAAAAAAAAAAAAAAAAGATAAAAAGATGCTAATTGCACCAATTTTAAAATTGGAACTAGAAAAAAAGACCTTGAATAACTGAAACAATCTTGAGAAAGAAGAACAATGCTGAAGGCATCACACTTCCTGATTTCAAAATATATTATAAAGCTCTAGTAATTAAAACTGTAAGGTACTAATGTGAAAACAGACATAGAGACCATTGGAAGAGAATAGAGAGCCCAGGGCCAGGCATGGCAGCTCACACCTGTAATTCCAACTATTTGGGAAGATTACTTGAGCCCAGGAGTTCAAGGCTGCAGTGAGCTACCATTGTACCACTACACTCCACAATAGGCCACAGAGTGCGACCCCATCTCTGAAAAACAAAAACAAAAGAATAGAGAGCCCAGAAAGAAATCCACACATATATGGTCAACTGATCTTCCACATGAATGCCAAAAATACACAACAAGGATATGTTGGAAAAACTGGATATCAGCCAGACATGGTGACTCACACCTGTAATCCCAGCATTTTGGAAGACCAAGGTGGGGAGATCACTTGAGGTCAGGAGTTCAAGACCAGCCTGGCTAACACAGCAAAACCGTCTCTACCAAAAAAATTACAAAAAAAACATTACCCGGGAGTGGTGGCACGCACATGTAATCCCAGCTACTGAGGTGTGACAATCACTTGAACCCAAGAGGCAGAGATTGCAGTGAGCCGAGATGGCACTGCTGTATGCCAGCCTGGGTGACAGAGTGAGACCCTGTCTCAAAAAAACAAAACCGGCCGGGCGCGGTGGCTCAAGCCTGTAATCCCAGCACTTTGGGAGGCCGAGGCGGGTGGATCACGAGGTCAGGAGATCGAGACTATCCTGGCTAACATGGTGAAACCCCATCTCTACTAAAAATACAAAAAACTAGCCGGGTGTGGTGGCGGGCGCCTGTAGTCCCAGCTACTTGGGAGGCTGAGGCGGGAGAATGGCGTGAACCCGGGAGGCAGAGCTTGCAGTGAGCCGAGATCACGCCACTGCACTCCAGCCTGGGAGACACAGCTAGAATCCGTCTCAAAAAAAAAAAAAAAAAAAAAAAAAACCAAAAACACTGGATGTCCACAAGCAAAAGAATGAAATCAGAATATCTTATACTATAAAAAAACAACTCAAAATGGATTAAAGACTTAAATGTTAAGAATTGAAATTGTAAAACTCCTATAATCCAGGGGGTGGCCAGGCATGGTGGTTCACACCTGTAATACCAGCACTTTGGGAGGCCAAGGCAGGTGGATCATTTGAGGTCAGGAATTTGAGACCAGCCTGGCTAACATGGTGAAACTTGGCTCTAAGAAAAATACAAAAATTAGCTGGGCATGGTGGTGCACGCCTGTAGTCCCAGCTACTTGTGAGGCTGAGGCGGGAGAATTGCTTGAACCCAGGAGGTAGAGGTTGCAGTGAGCCAAAATCATGCCACTGCACTCCAGCCTGGGTGACAGAGTGAGACTCTGTCTCAAATAAAAATAAGAAGAAGAAGAAGAAGAAGAAAATACAGGGGGAAAGTGTCATGATATTGGTGTTGGCAATGATTTCTGTTTTGTTTTTGTTTTTGTTTTTGCTTGCACCACCACACCCGGCTAATTTTTGTATTTTAGTAGAGACAGGGCTTCACTATGGTGGCCAGGCTGGTCTTGAACTACTGACCTCAAGTGATCCTCCCGCCTCAGTCTCCATAAGTCCTAGGATTACAGGCGTCAGCCACTGCGCCTGGCCTCTTACATAGTACTTCCTATGTTCAAACTCTTTTCTAAGCATTTTTTGTACATTTACTCATTTGGTCTTCATACCTACCATAGAAGATAGGGATTATATGTTATAGTTGAGGAAACTGAGGCATGGAGGAAGTTAAGGGATTTGCTCAAGGGTTCATAAAACCCAAGGGTTCATTTGTAAGCAAGTATTGAGAACATGCTATTAAACGATGTTTTTTACCTTTGTTCAAAAAAAAAAAAAACCCTAAGATTTTAATCGTATAAATTGATTTGCAGTTTAGCAAAACAATTCATTTTTTGATCATTTAAATTTGAAAGTATTCCATGGCAATATTTTATTGCTAACTATGTCTGACTACCTTTTATTTTAACCTAAATCTTAAGCTGTAGGAAATGGTTTGAATTTAATGATCTTGAGGCTTTTAGTAATTTTTTTAGGTTTTGCTTTTCTTTCCCTTGAGACAGAGTCTTGCTCTGTTGTCCAGGCTGGAGTGCAATGGTACGATCTTGGCTCACTGCAACCACTGCCTCCAGGTTCAAGCGATTCTCCTACCTCAGCTTCCTGAGTAGCTGGGATTACAGGCACGTGCCACTATGTCCAACTAATTTTTGTATTTTTAGTAAGACGGAGTTTCGCCATGTTGGCCAGGCTGGTCTCAAACTCCTGACCTCAGGTGATTCGCCCACCTCGGCCTCCCAAAGTGCTGGGATTACAGGCATGCGCCACCATGCCCGGCCTGGCTCTACTAAGTCCCTATTTGAGTTTAGATATATTGTAGAAACCTGATCAAGCACATGCTTTTCCCTCCTTTTGGAACACACTAGCCATTTTTCTCTGCCTAGAAACTTCTAACCATTCTCTAAGACTAAGCTTTTTACTTCCTTGATGAAACTTTACCTGTGTCATGCCCTCGACAGAATATGTCACTCTGTCTTCTGGTTTCCTACAATATTCTGCTTATTATATCCGTTTTCACATTTCATTATCATTATCTGCTTATAACTATTTTCCTTCTTCCTCATTTGCTTGCCTCCTTCCCTAAGTTATGAGTTACTCAAAAACAGGACCATTTTTTATTCACTTTTATGTTTTTGGTCCCTGGTAATTCAAAACATTGGTGGAATACTCCATAAGAAATCTAATATTGAGGCGAGCAGACTGCTCGAGCCCAGGAGTTTGAGAACAGCCTGGGCAATATGGTGAAACCCTGTCTCTACAAAAAATATGAAAAATTAGCTGGGTGTGGTGGCATGTACTTGTAGTCCTTGCGCAGGCTGAGGTGGGAGGATCGTTTGAGCCCGGGAGGCAAAGGTTGCAGTGAACTGAGATTGTACCACTGCACTCTAGCGTGGGCAACAGAGCAAGACCCTGTCTTAAAAAAAAATAAAGAAAACAAAATCGAATATCCATATAATGGAAGTGCACAATGTAGATAAAAGTTTGGAGATCAACTGGGCCACAGTTTTGAAATCAGTGTAAGCAAGACTCAGCAAGTGCTAAATTGTGAGACATCTTTCAGCTTCCATGGTCCTTTCAGGACCCAACTTCTCTGCACAGCAAACTCTAGCTCTCCAGTCTCCATTAAAGGAAGGAAAGCAAGTAATAAATTATTTATTGTAATTTAACGAGTTACCTGTTCTGAGAGCATTTCAAAGAACCTAAAAGAGGACCAATGGTAAACTCAAAGGATTGAATCTACTGATAAATTTTTTTAGGGGGCTAAAATTTATTTATATATTTTTAATCTTCTTGTTCATGTTCTCTCACGAAAATCTACTAACACAGTGGCCAATATATGGAAACATTCTGAGTAGCTTTTCCCCACATCAAACCGTATTAGCAATTACCTTCACATTGTACATCAGCTTAGTCCTAAGTAGAAACTACTTTTCCATTTGGAACTTGGCAAAGCCTCTCATGGTCATAATTAAAAACTTCATTGCCATCTCCACCAGGTGGTCTTTTTTTCCATTATATTCTACCTGGGCTTTAGTGTACCAGTCCCTAAGGAAGTCTGGGTAGAGGAGCTATTTTTAGCATCTATGAATATTGCTGGCATGAATGATCCATCCACAAATTCCCAAAAGAATGACCAGTTTTGAGAAGTAGGCAGTGCCTCATCATAATAGTGAAAAGTATTTCAGTGTTAGGCTTGAAAAATCATTGCCTCAGGGCCTAGATACACAGCCAAGAAAGACTAAAAGTGAGAAAAAAAAATCTTTCAAATCCTGGCCCTAGGAAAAGGATGCTACATCCCACCTAGGTCTTTTCAGCTACACTGGTCCTTGAACCTCATCAACAACAACAATGATACCAGTCTGGGCTTTGAAGGATGACAATCTTGAATGGAGAGTTGTGGGGTCTCTAAGAATAATATATCACTCACAAATGTATCTATATCATTTTTCACCATATTTATATTTCCAACTGATATTAATTTCTCTTACTTTTATCAAAACATTACTTTTTAAAAAAAATTTCCATAGGCCAGGCACAGTGGCTCATGCCTGTAATCCCAGCACTGTGGGAGGCCGAGGTGGGCGGATCATGAGGTCAGGAGATGGAGACCATCCTGGCTAACACGGTGAAACCCTGTCTCTACTAAAAATACAAAAAATTAGCCAGGCATGGTGGCGGATGCCTGTAGTCCCAGCTACTCGGGAGGCTAAGGCAGGAGAATGGGGTGAACCCGGGAGGTGAAGGTTACAGTGAGCCGAGATCGCGCCACTGCACTCCAGCCTGGGCAACAGAGCAAGACTCTGTCTCAAAAAAAAAATTTTTCCAACATTCTTTTTCTTTTTTTCCAAGATGGAGTCTCACTGTCACCCAGGCTGGAGTGCAGTGGCGAGATCTCAGCTCACTGCAAACTCTGCCTCCCAGGTTCCAGTGATTCTCCTGCCTCAGCATCCTGAGTAGCTGGGATACAGGTGCCCGCCACCATGCCTGGCTAACTTTTTTATTTTTATTAGAGACAGGATTTTACCATGTTGGCCAGACTAGTCTCAAACTCCTGACCTCAGGCAATCTGCCCAACTTGGCCTCCCAAAGTGCTGGGATTACGGGTGTGAGCCACCATCCCCAGTCTTTATTTTCAACTTTTAAGTTCAGGGATACATGTGCAGAACGTGCAGGTTTGCTATTAGGTTGGTGCAAACATAATTGTGGTTTTTGCATTGTTGAAATTTGCTGTTCGATATTGGAATACATCCTTAAATAAATGTGGTTATGTTACACATCATTTTAATGCATGTTTCTCACTTCTTTTTTGCTAATGACTTATTACTTGCTGTTTATTTTATATTTATTTTATTATTTATTTATTTATTTTATTTATTTAATTTTTTTTTGAGAGGGTGTCTCACTCTGGAGTACAGTGGCATGACCATGGCTCACTGCAACCTTCACCTCCCAGGTTCAAGCAATTCTCCTACCTCAGCCTCCCAAGTAGCTGGGAGTACAGGCCCATGCCACCATGCCCAGCTAATTTTGTATTTTTAGTAGAGACAGGGTTTCACCAGGTTGGCCAGGCTGGTCTTAAACTCCTGGCCTCAAGTGATTCACCTGCTTCAGCCTCCCAAAGTGCTGGGATTACAAGCATGAGCCACCGTGCCAACCCCATATTTTATATTTATTTTAGACTATAGAAATGAGGTTAGAGGAAAAGGAAATTATTTTTGTCTTTTTGAGCAATTTTCTTATTCAAGTTCAAAATGGATCATAAAGCAGTGGAGACAACGCGCAACATCAACAATGCATTTGGCCCAGGAACCGCTAACAAGTGTACAGTGCAGTAGTGGTTCAAGAAGTTCTGCAAAGGAGACCAGAGCCTTGAAGATGAGGAGCATGAAGGCTGGCCATTGGAAGCTGACAATAACAAATTGAGAGCAATCATCGAGGCCGATCCTCTTACAACTACACAAGAAGTTTCGGAAGAACTCAACGTCGACCATTCTATGGTCATTCAGCATCTGAAGCAAATTGGACATGTGCAAAAGCTTGATAAATGCCGTGTCTCATGAGCCAAGCAAAAAATTTAAAAATCATCGTTTTGAAGTGTTGTCTTCTCTTATTTTACGCAACAACGACGAACAATTTTTTCAATTGGATTGTGATGTGTGATGAAAAGTGGATTTTATACTATAATCAGTGACAACCAGCTCAGTGGTAGGACGGAGAAGAAGCTCCAAATCACTTCCCAAAGCCAACCTGCACTGAAAAAAAGGTCATGGTCACCTTGTGTGGTGATCCGCTGCCGGTCTGATCTACCACAGCTTTCTGAATCCCAGGAAACCCATTACATCTGAGAAGTATGCTCAGCAAATAGATGAGATGCACCAAAAACTGCAACGCCTGCAGCCGGCATTGGTCAATAGGAAAGGCCCAGTTCTTTTCCACAACAATATCTGACTGCACATCACACAACCAACGCTTCAGAAGTTGAAAGAATTGGGCTACGAAGTTCTGCCTCATCCGTCATATTCATCTGACCTCTCACCAACTGACTGCCCCTTCTTCAAGCATGTTCACAACTTCCAGCAGGGAAAATGCTTCCACAACCAGCAGGATGCAGAAAATGCTTTTCAAGAGTTCGTTGAGCCCCAAAGCACGGATTTTTAAGCTAAAGGAATTAACAAACTTATTTCTTGTTGGCAAAAATGTGTTGATTGTAATGGCTACTATCTTAATGAATAAAGATGTGTTTGAGCCTAGTTATAATGATTTAAAATCCACGGTCCGAAACAGCAATTACTTTTGCACCAACTAATACATAGATAAATCTGTGCCATGGTGATTTGCTGCACAGATCATTCCATCACCCAGGTATTAAGCCCAGCATCCACTAGCTATTCTTCCTGATCCTCTCCCTTCTCCCTTCTCCCACCCCCCGCCCTCTGACAGGCCCCAGTGTATGTCATTCCCCACCATGTGTCCATGTGTTCTCATCATTTAGCTCCTACTTATAAGTGAGAACATGTGGTGTTTAGTTTTCTGTTCCTGCATTAATTTGCTGAGGATAATGGCTTCCGACTCCATCCATGCCTCTGCAAAGGACATGATCTCATTCCTTTTGATGCCTGCATAGTATTCCATGGTATATATGTACCACGTTTTCTGTCTTTCTTTTTTTTTTTTCTTGAGACAGTCTTGCTCTGTTGCCCTGGCTAGAGTGTAGCGGCCAGGTATTTCTGCCTCTAGGTCTTTGAGGAATTGCCACACTGTCTTCCACAATGATTGAACTAATTTACACTCCCATTGTAAAAGGGTTCCTTTTTCTCCACAATCTCACCAGCATCTGTTGTTTTTGACTTTTTAATAATCACCATTCTGACTGGTGTGAGATAGTATCTCACTGTGGTTTGGATTTGCATTCTCTAATGATTGGTGATGTTGAACTTTTTTTCACATATTTGTTGGCCACATGTATATCTTCTTTTGAGAAGTATCTGTTCATGTCCTTTGCCCACTTTTTTTTTTTTTTTTTTTTTTTTGGAGGAGTCTCGCTATGTCGCCCAGGCTGGAATGCAGTGGTGCAATCTCAGCTCACTGCAACCTCCACTTCCTGGATTCAAACGATTCTCAGCCTTAGCCTCCTGAGTAGCTGGGATTACATGCATGTGCACCACGCCCAGCTAATTTTTTTATTTTTAGTAGAGATGGGGTTTCATCATATTGGCCAGGCTGGTCTTGAACTCCTGACCTCAAGTGATCTGCCCACCTCAGCCTCCCAAAGTGCTAGGATTACAGGCGTGAGCCACTGCACCTGGCCTCTTGGCCCACTTTTTAATAGAGATGTTTGTGATTTCTTTGTAAATTTTAAAATATTACTTTCAAAATGCAAAGGAGTACCTCTTATTTCTTGGTTTCCCATATTTTGTGAATAAATCCGTATTTATCTTATCCGTTATTCTTGCTTTCATAGCCTTGATTCATATTTCTTTTATCAGTTTTTAATTTCAGAGGAAAAAAGACCCCTAAGCTTTCAGCAGTTGATTATCTAGTGTCTGATTTGTTCAGTTCAATTCACCATAAGTATTTTTAAGCTCCTACTACAAAGGCCAAAACTGAAACATACAAAATATAAGATGGGTTTCTGTTTTCAAAGGGCTTAAAGTCTTGTGGGAATTCAGGCAACCAAAAAAAATTTTTTTTTTTAATGATCTACTGGGTACTGAAGGAGCTGTAGGCTAGAGATTAAAGCACTGACTCTGGAGCCAGACGATCTAAATTCAAATTCTGATTTTGCCACTTCATGGACAACCTTGGGCAAATTGCTTAAACTCTCTGTAATTTAGGTCTCTTGTCTGTAAAACTGAGCTAAGAATATTATCTGGGTTGTTATGAGGATGAAGTTCCAAGCTAAGCACTTAGAACAGCATCTAAGTGGCATATAGTAAGCACTCAATAAATGTCAACAGCTTGAGATAGTCATTAAGTACTGCTCACAAATATTACTGTTTTCTCTCTTCCAGACATGTGGAATGCACACATGGTTGAATCACATTTTCCTGTCCCCTTTTAAGTTAGGCATGGCAATGTGCCTGACTCTGGCTAATAAAATGTGAAAAGTGGCACGTATCAGTTCTAGGTAGAAGCTTAAAAACCAGTACATACATTTGCTAAGTTAATTTCTCCCTGTCATGGTGAATAAGCAAACATGTGCTGAGATGGATGAGATGAAGCCTCTGATACTAAGACGTATGACTAAGTATCCCGTATCTTGGGACTTTTTTTTGAGACAGAGTCCTACTGTCTCCCAAGCTGGAGTACAGTGGCACGATCTCAGCTCACTGCAACCTCTGCCTCCCAGGTTCAAGAGATTCTCATGCCTCAGCCTCCCAAGTAACTGGGACTAGAGGCATGTGCCAAGACACCCAGCTAATTTTTGTATCTTTTAGTAGAGATGGGGTTTCACCATGTTGGTCAGGCTGGTCTCGAACTCCTGGCCTCAAATGATCTGCCCACCTTGGCCTCCCAAAGTGCTGTGATTACAGGCGTGGGCCACCACACCCAGCCCATATCTTGGGGCTTTTAAAAATGAACAGAACCTGGCCGAGTGCGGTGTTTACCACTTCCTACTGTCTCCCATAATGAGAGCCTTAAAATGCTATAAAGGAGTCAAAATAAAGCAGAAACCTGGAAAAGAAAAGAAGCATCTATATATAATATGGCCTCAGCATACATAACTCTTAATACCTGTCAAAACACACGATACAGCTAAACAACACAGGGATCATCTCAAAATATGCACAAAGAAGTGTGAAGAGAGCTAAACACAAGCATCATGAGACCTATAAGATTTTATCCAGGCTCTGCCACCCACTGCCTGAGTAACCCTGGCCAGTGTGATAAGCGGTCAGTTTCTGGGATCCCTCAACACTTGGATATAAGGAAATATGAACTCCTTATCTAAGAGATAAGCTATATGATAGATCTGAGCATTTATTAATGAATTCATTCTTCTAATCAACAAATAGTTATTGATCATCTACTAAGTGTCAGGGAATGTAATGCACAGTGACACAGGGATGAACAAGAGAGGCAAGTTCCTACTCCCATGTAGCTTACATTTACCATGGGAGATAGAGAACAGCAAATTGTTAAACAAGTTAATCTTATAAAATGCAAATAGTGATAACTGCTTTGAAACAAACAGATGTGGTCAGTGTGATGGGGGAATGGTACTTTTAGTTTGAGTGGTCAGAGAGGCAGCCTTGTGGAAGCGATGCCGAGTTTGGGCTGAAACATGACTTACACAAAAGAACCAACCCCTGAGGATCTCGAGTGTTCTAGGTAGAAAGGCAAGTGCAAAGGCCCTGAGGTATAGAAGGGCATAAAGAGCTTGGGGAAGAGTGGTAGGAGATGAGTCAGAGAGACAGCAGGGTTAAATCATGCAGGCTTTTGTAAGCAATAAGGAGTTTGGAGGCTCATGGAGATTTTGAATCAGAAGCATGTTATAATTTCATTTATGATTTATGTTTCAAAGATAATCACAATGTAACCATCCAACAGGTTCACCTTGCCTGCTGTCTAGACAGGGCAAATTTATCAAGACAGGGGACTTGCAATAGAGAAGGAGTAATTCGTGCAGAGCCAGCTGTATGGGAGACTAGAGTTTTAATATTACTCAAAACGGTCTCCCTGAGAATTCGGGGATTAGAGTTTTTAAGGATAATTTTGGGGTGGGGGCAGTGAGTCAGGAGTGTTGACTGGTTGGGTCGGAGACGAAATCATAGGGAGCCAAATCTGTTCTTTTACCCTGAGTCAGTTCCTGGGTGGGGGCCATAAGATCAGACAACTCAGTTTATCCTATCTGGGTGGTGTCAGCCGATCCATCAAGTACAGAGTCTGCAAAATATCTCAAGCACTGCCCTTAAGTTTTACAATAGTGATGTTATCCCCTGGAGCAATTTGAGGAGAGTCACAATCTTGTAGCCTCCGGATGCATGTCTCCTAAACCATAATTTCTAATCTTGTGGCAATTTGTTAGTCCTACAATGGCAGTCTAGTTCTTACCCAAGAAGGGTGTTTGTTTTGGGAAAGGGCTATTATTATCTTTGTTTTAAACTATAAACTAAGTTCCTCCAAAAGTTAGTTCAGCCTATGCCCAGGAATGAACAAGGATAACTTGGAGGTTAGAAGTAAAATGGAGTCGGTTAGGTCAGATCTCTTTCACTGTTTCAGTCACAATTTTGCAATGGTAGTTCCACCAACTGCTATATGGGAAGCCACTGTTTCAGTCACAATTTTGCAATGGTAGTTCCACCAACTGCTATATGGGAAGGAATGAGTTTGGAGGCAATTTCAAAAGTCTAGTTAAGAAACTGTACAGGTGGCAACAGAAAATAGGGTCAGAAAGTTCATGAATATACTTTGGAAAACAAGTCAAAAGAACCAACTGACGAGTTGGATGTGGCAAGTTAAAGACTGAATCAAGGGTAATGGAAGATGATGTCATTTGGTAAAATAGGGAAAACCAAGGAGGAACAGATTTGGGGATGGAAATGAGCAATTGTGTTTTTGAACACATTGAATTGATATACCTACCAGGCAGAATTTTTAGGAAGAATAAATTCAGCAGGGTGCAGTGGCTCACACCTGTAATCCCAGCACTTTGGGAGGTTGAGGCGGGTGGATCACCTGAGGTCAGGAGTTCAAGGCCAGCCTGGCCAACATGGTGAAACCCCATCTTTACTAAAAAATACAAAAATTAGCCAGGCATGGTGGTGTACCCCTGTAACCTCAGTTACTTGGGAGGCTAAGGCACAAGAATCGCTTGAACCGGGAGGTGGAGGTTGTGGTGAGCTGAGATTGCACCACTACCCTCCAGCCTGGGCCACAGAAAGAGACTCTGTCTCAAAAAAAAAAAAAAAAAGAATAAATGAGATAACATTTTAAATGTTTAAATTTTTGTTTAATTGCAATTTAATTTGTAAATTCTTTGTTTAATTGCATTTTCCTAATACATAATCAGTACTCAAAAAACAATTATTTTCTTTCCAAATTTGCTAAATTTCCTAAAGCCAGGTGCCCTAATTTGAAAAAGGGACCATATCAATCTTACAGATTCATAGTGTGCCTTAATTGACTTAATATATGTAAATAAAGGTTATTAATAATAACTAATGTATATTTAGGTCTTACCATGTTCTAAGCACTCTTTTAAGTGTATTTAATTAACCGATTGAAGCCAACAACTCTATAAGTATAACTGCCATTATAAAATTATAACTGAAACAGTGAAAGAGATCCGACCTAACCAACTCCATCTGGCTTCTAACTTACAAGCTATTCTTGTTCATTCCTGGGCATCCATGAAACTAATTTTGGAAGGAGCCTAGTTTATAGTTTAACTTTGAAACTTTGATCTCTGGCCGGGTGCAGTGGCTCACATCTGTAATCCCAGCACTTTGGGAGGCTGAGGCGGGCAGATCACTTGAGTCCAGGAGTTTGAGATCAGCCTGGGAAACATAGCAAAACTCTGTCTCTACAAAAATTACAAAAAATAGCCGAGCATGGTGGAGTGTGCCTGTAATCCCAGCTACTCAGGAGGCTGAGGTGGGAGGATCACTTGACCCTGGGAGGTCTAGGTTGCAGTGAGCAGAGATGTCACCAGTGCAATCCAGCCTGGGCGACAAAGTCTCAAAAAAAAAAAAAAAAAAAAAGAAAAATCAAATAGTACCTCTTTTGTTTAATTGCCTTTTCCTGATTACAAATGAGAGAACCAAATTTATTTATTTATTTATTTATTTATTTATTTATTTATTTATTTTTGAGACAGAGTTTTGCTTTGTTGCCCAGGCTGGAGTACAGTGGTGCAATCTCGGCTCACTGCAACCTCCGCCTCCCAGGTTCAAGCAATTCTCCTGCCTCAGCCTCCGAGTAGCTGGGATTACAGACACATGCCACCATGCCCAGCCAATTTTTGTATTTTTTGTAGAAACGGGGTTTCACCATGTTGGCCAGGCTGGTCTTGAACTCCTGACCTCATGATCCACCTACCTCAGCCTTCCAAAGTGCTGGGATTACAGGCATAAGCCACCGCGCCCGGCCCAACACTTCCATTCCCCCCTTCATAATATAGGTAAATGTGCTGATAAAATGTTTTTAAAAATTGATTAAAAATAGAAGTCCACAACTGTAAATTAACGAAATATGAGCTTTGTCCTTTGTTATATGTTTACCCATTCAACTACTACACAGTGAACTGATATTTGCCAGGCCTGGTTTACAAAGATGACTAAGATATCGTGTGGAGACAAAAATGAATCCAGCTAATTATAAGGCAGTGAGCTGACTGCTATAATAGACAGGTTCACAATGCATGCCTGGAAAAACAGCATTCATCCTTCAAGAGTCCTTCATATTTCTGCAAAGTAATAACAACTAGCATTGATTACTTGTTCCGACCTATTCACTGTGCTAAATGTATCACATGAATGATCTCAACTGATCTTCACAACAACCTTAAGAGGTAGTTCTTATTATTTTCTCCATTTCATAGATGAAGGAACTGAGGCAGAGAGAAGTTAAGTAGTTTTTTTAGGGTTGTGGCAGGACTGGGATTTGAAGACAAGCAATCTGATTTCAGAGCCTGTGATCTTAGGTACTTATACAATTCCACCTCCTGAATCTATTCTGTTTACCTCCCCTTCCTCTTTCCATGCAAAAGCAGAAGACAGTATTTTGTGGTATCATAGCATCCTAGGAATACCTCTATTGGAGATTCTACTGTTTTGGAAGGTAGCTATGCTCACCACTATACCACCAACACTATTCTACTGTTTTGAACTATTATGTTCCAGTGACTGTCTCCTTTAGAAAAGGATTGCATTATTCTTTTTTAGACTGCATAGCAAGTAGCAGGTGTTCAATAATGTCACCAAGGATAAAATAAGTGATTAAAAATGTGATTATTTCAACCACCTTGAAGGAGGACAAACTGTTCATGGCAAGCAAGCAGGCCAGGCTGTAAAAGATGCATTTGTTCTTGTTCAAGAGGCCTCCTGGAGCCTGGGATACCTAGAAAGCAGATATCAACGGAAGGGTTGGAGGGGAGAGGTGAAAGGACTAGCAGAAAGAGAGGCGAGTACTGCTGGAGTTGACAGATTTTCTTTCCTGTATGCGATGGGATGGATTTGAAGGACAGTTATCTGTAGGAAATTCATAGACTGCTCTGCATTGTTCTCACACTTAAAAATGTAACCAGCTGGGCGCGGTGGCTCACGCCTATAATCCCAGCACTTTGGGAGGTCAAGGCGGGCAGATCACCTCAGGTTAGGATTTCAAGATCGGCCTGGCCAACATGGTGAAACCCCATCTCTACTAAAAATACAAAAATTAACCAGGTTTGGTGGTGCGAGCCTGTAATCCCAGCTACTCGGGAGGCTGAGGCAAGAGAATCGCTTGAACTCAGGAGGTGGAAGTTGCAGTGAGCCCAGGTCTTGCCACCGCACTCCAGCCTGGGCAACAGAGCGAGACTCCTGCTCAAACAAACAAACAAAAAAAGAAGTGTCTAACCTTAGTATGGCTTAAGTAGTATTTTTGATGCACCCAGGAGCAGAACTCTAGAGAATTTTTTCAAAAGTAACTTTTAAAGAAAATGTCAGC
Organism: Macaca mulatta; assembly: GCF_049350105.2. Taxonomy (NCBI): domain Eukaryota; kingdom Metazoa; phylum Chordata; class Mammalia; order Primates; family Cercopithecidae; genus Macaca; species Macaca mulatta. The sequence goes on from NC_133416.1 coordinate 71,508,969, forward strand.
CCTTTATAAAATATCTGCCCAGGTAACTTGGAAACCCTTTCTTTGAGAAAATGAACCACATCCAACATGTACTGAGATCGTCAAGTGCACTTTAAGCTCATTTTTGCTGGAAGGGAAATCTCACTTGTACCCTTCTTCAAAACAAACATGTGTACACTCTGGTCTAACTTTTTGCTGCTGTTACCATTAATTTTTTTTTTTCCTTTGTGAAGGGAATAGAATTTTATCTGCATTATTTGTAAGGGCTTTTTTTCCCCTGAGATAAATGTGACCTATGTCAGGAACTAGAGTTAATCTGGCCTAACATGGAACAAGGAGGGCTGGGGCTCAGAGGCATAAGGGACTTTATTTGTTCCTAAGATCAGTGCTTGAGATATTTTGCAGATGCTGAACCTGATGAATCACCTGGCACCACCCAGATCGATTAACTGGCTCATCTGATCTTGTGGCCCCCACCCAGGAACTGACTCAGTACCAGAGGACAGCTTCCATTCCCTATGATTTCATCTCCTGCCTAACCAATCGCCACTCCTGACTCCCTGGCTTCCCCCAACCAACAAGTTGTCCTTAAAAACTCTGATCCCCAAATGCTCAGGGAGCCTACTTTGAGTAATAATAAAACTCCAGTCTCCTGCACAGCCTGCTCTGCATAAATTAGTCTTTCTCTATTGTGATTCCCCTGTCTTGATAAACTGGCTCTGTCTAGGCATCAGGCAAGGTGAATCCACTGGGCAGTTACAACTTTAGAATCCTCCCAAGGTGGGAGGATCATTTGAGGACAGGAGTTCGAGACCAGCCTGGGAAACAGGGCAAGACCCCATCTCTACTAAATAAATTAATGTGTTGGCAGGACCTTCTGGAAGCTTTAGAGAAAAATCAATTTCCTTGCCTTTTCTAGCTTCTACAGGCCGCCTACATTCCTTGCCTAAGGCCTTCTTCCACCTTCAAAACTAGCAATGGCTAGTCAAGTCTTTCTCGTGCTGCATCAGTTGGCCACCGACTCTTCTTCTGCCTCTCTCTTCCACTTTTTTTGTAATTTTTAATTTTGATTTTTTTGAAACAGAGTCTCACTCTGTTGCCCAGGCTGGAGTGCAATGGCGCAATCTTGGCTCGCTGCAACTTCCACCTCCAAGGTTCAAGTGATTCTCCCACCTCAGCCTCCCAAGTAGCTGGGCTTACAGGTGTGTGCTACCACACCTGGCTAATTTATATATATATATATATACACACACACACGTACACGCATATACACACACACACATATACACACACACACACACACACACACACACACACACACACACATATATATTTTTTGAGACCAAGTTTCACTCTTGTTGCACAGGCTGGAGTGCAATGGTGCAATCTCAGCTCACCGCAACCTTCACCTCCTGGGTTCAATCTATTCTGCTGCCTCAGCCTCCCGAGTAGGTGGGATTACAGGCATGCGCCACCACACTTGGCTAATTTCATATTTTTAGTAGAGACGGGGTTTCTCCATGTTGGTCAGGGTAGTCTCAAACTCCCAACCTCAGGTGATCCACCCATCTTGGCTTCCCAAAGTGCTGGGATTACAGGAGTGAGCCACCGCACCCGGACAATTTTTATATTTTTAGTAGAGATGGGTCTTCACCATGTTGGCCAGGCTGATCTCAAACTCCTGACCTCAGGTGATCTGCCTGCCTGGGCCTCCGAAAGTGCTGGGATTACAGGCGTGATCCACCACACCCAGCCTGTAAACACATCTTTAAAAGTGCAAGAGGTTGGACGGTCAGGAGTTTGAGACCAGCCTGGCCAACATGGCGACACCCTGTCTCTACTAAAACTACAAAAATTAGCCAGGCATGGTGGTGTGCGCCTATAGTCCCAGCTACTTAGGAGGAGGCTGAGGTGGGAGAATTGCTTGAATCTGGGAGGCAGAGGTTCAGTAAGCTGAGATTGCACCACTGCACTCCAGCCTGGGCGACAGAGTGAGACTCTATCTCAAAAAAAAAAAAATGTGTTCACATTGAGCCCACCCAGATAATTCAAATTAATGTCCCTATTTTAAGGACAAATGATTAGCAACTTTAATTCCATCTGCAACCTTAATTCTCCTTTTCCATGTAATATAACATATTCACAGGTTCCGGGGATTCAGCAAGTGCTTATCTTTGGTGCGTAATTATTCTGCCTATCACAACTTCCAAAGTTGAACTATATTGTGCAAGATGGACATTCAAGCTACCAACAATGTTGAAAGCTTAGATTTGTTCAGGACATTTATAGTCATTACACATTCTTTATGCCTGAAAGGTAAACCTTGTACAGAAAGCATGAATAAATAAATTGGTATCCTTTTTTGTAGGATTCTTGGCTCAGGGCCAAAGGAGCTTTACCGTACTTCTTAGATTCTCACACGTAAAAAACAAAAACAAACAAACAAAAAAACCAAGCCAGGCACAGTGGCTCATGCTTGTAATATAATGCCAACACTTTGGGAGGCCAAGGTGGGTGGATCGTTTGAGCCCAGCAGCCTGGGCAACATGGCAAAACTCTGTCTCTACAAAAAATACAAAATCTAGCTAGGCATGGTGGCATGTGCCTAGATTCTTAGATTCTTGAGAGAATCTCGAACTCCTTACCTCGGGTGATCCACCTGCCTTGGCCTCCCAAAGAGCTGGGATTACAGGTGTGAGCCACCACGCCTGGCCCCTTTTAAAGTTTTTTGTTGCTTTAGAGACAGTCTAGTTCTGTCACCCAGGTTGAAGTGCAGTGGTGAGATAATGGCTTAATGCAGCCTCCAACTCCTTAACTCAAAGTATCCTCCCACTTCAGCCTATGAAGTAGCTTGTACAACTGGCATGCACCACCATACACAGCTATTTATTTTTATTTTTGTAGAGACAAGGTCTCGCTAGGCTGCCCAAGTCTCCAACTCCTAAGCTCATGTGATTCCCCCACCTTGGCCTCCCAAAATGCTAGGATTATAGACATGAGCCACCTTGCCCAGTCTAAAGTTTAAAAAAACATTTAGTAAAGGAAATTTAAATTAAAAAAAAAAAAATTAGTTCAAGGCCAGGTGCGGTGGCTTACGTCTGTAGTGGATCACTTGAGCCCAGGAGTTTGAGACTAGCTTGGGCAACACTGCAAGATCCTGTCTCTACAAAAATTTTTTAAAAAATTAACCGGCTGTGATGGTCCCAGCTACTTGGGAGGCTGAAGTGGGAGGATGGCTTGAGCCCTGGAGGTTGAGGTGGCAGTGAGCCGTGATGGTGCCACTGCACTCCAGCCTGGATGACAGAGTGAGACTGTCTCCAAAAAAACTGTTTTAGTTCAAGAGAATGGAAACAATGGTAGTGAGGAAAAGCAATGTTGTACCCCGAACTTTTCCTCAATAAAGAAAACAAATTGGCACAGTTATATTAGTTCACAAAGGTATTCCGAGTAGAAAAAAACAATCTTTTTTTTCATTTAATTTTATTCTTTTCTAACAGACTCGTTCAAAAGAAGCCATGACTCTCTCAGCAAAACAGCTCCATCAAGCGTCTCGCCAACCTCTTCCTTGAGGCTCAGTCAAGGGAATGAAAAAAGGAGGCTAGACACCTGCCCCCAACGGAAAAACCAAGAACACACCTGGAGAGCATCTCAGACAAAGGGAGCCAGGCGGGGAAAACAGTAATTGGAGAGGAGACCGTGCTTCCAGTCTGTTGCTGGTTTACAAGGTAAATCTATTCCTGGAGGAAAGGGGTACAGGAGCAGGACTCGAAAACCCGGGACAGGCTGTGGCAGGCCCGACGTCTTTCAGGCCCAGCTCCTAGCGTCCACGCCCCTCCTTCCAAGACGTTTCCCAGCAGGCCCTGCGCCCAGTTTGGATCAAGTGAGCCGCCTGAGATTGCCAAGCGTCCCGTGCGCATCTCATTAATGCATCTGCTTATTCATGTATTTATTCTTTGTGGGGGGAGGGGATGGAAGGAACGGCGTCTCACTCATTCTGTCGCTCAGGCTGGAGTGCGGGTGGCTCGATCTCAGCTCGCTGCAACCTCCGCCTCCCAGGTTCAAGTGATTCTTGTGCCTCAGCCTCCCAAGTAGTTGGGATTACAGGTGCACACCACCACGCCCGGGTAATTTTTGTATTTTTGGTAGAGACGGCGTTTCACCATGTTGGTCAGGCTGGTCTTGAACCCCTGACCCCCGGTGATCCATCCACCTTGGCCTCCCAAAGTGTAAGGATTACAGGCGTGAGCCACAGCGCCCGGCCTTATGCATTTATTCTTATTGAGCACCTAACATGCTGTAAGCATCGGGGGCAAAAAAGTAAATGAGATATAACAGCACTTAACACACAGCATTTATTTGCATGGGTGTTGGCTTTCTAGCCCTCCAGCAACTGCTTCTAGGTAGGGGCCCTCTTTCGTTTTTGCATCCTCCGAGTCTAGCACAGTGCCTGGCACTGAATAGGTGATTTGTTAACAAAGGAACAACTTTAAAACGTGTTTTTGATAGGGAGCTCGGTTCTCAAACCTGTAGCCCTACGTGGGGGTAGGGGAGGCGGGAGAATGAGGTGGACAGGCAGACACAAGGAGAATGGGAAACGTGTTTGTATTAGGAGTACTCACAGCAATCCACAGCTTCCCTGTGTTCCTCGTTCTCAAATAATAGTAGGGGAGTCGAGGGCGGGGTGGGGCAGCCCTCCCCGCGCGCAGGAGGGCTGGATTTGGGAGCCTCAGCCGGGGATTCTCACTGCGCTCCGGAGCCCGCCTGCCCACCAGCGCCGCTCACCAGGTCAATGGCCACGACGTCCCGCAGAGCCACTACCCGCCGGATGGACTTGGGCGGGTTCTCGGTTAGGTAGATGAGCCGGTCGCTCAGCACCACGTACTTGAGGGTGTGGTTCTCCGAGTTGGACACCACGATGCATGGCTCATAGGCGCGGACCGCGTCGTAGACCTCGGGCGGCAGATGCCGCCGCAGGAACACATCCAGGCGGCTGTTCGTGCGAGCGGGGAAGCCGGACTGCAAGGGGCAGGCCATGCGCAGCGCCCGCAGCGGGGCGGAGTGCTGGGACTCGAGGCCCTCAGCTCGCCCTCTGTCCCCTCCCCCGCGCTGGAACCCGCGCGCCACAAAGCCGCCGGCCCCGCGTCGCCTCCTCTCCCAGGCGTGGGGACCCAGGCCGCAACTGTAGGAATCCACGCCAGGTCGGCTTCCCTGGAGCGCCCTCCCCAGCCCTGTCCAGCCTCCCGATCTTTGTCCTAACCTCAGACGGCGATGGGCGGGGCAAGACGCTGGTCCTTTAGGCTCGGGTTGATGGGCACCTCTGGCTAAACACCATGAAGTCCCCTGCCACCGAAGGGCGGTGGATTTTTAGGGTCTCTCCCGCCCGCCCCTCATGCCAGCCCCCACCACTGCCTACTCTGTTGCGGATCACACCATCCCATACAAACTTTATTGGTAATGGAAACCAGTTTCAATCTGGTTTCCTGTTAGAAACTTGAAAGAGTTTAATTTACCGATTTATTTTTAACCCTAGAAACCTATTATTACCAATCACACAGATTTAGCTTTTGGTTATGACATGGCCTGGCACAGCTTTCTGATGTTGTTGGAGTGTAAACATAGGTCTTCTTTCTCCAACCAGTGAGAAAGGTTTTTTTTTTTTGACGGAGTTTTGCTCTGTTGCCCAGGCTGGAGTGCAATGGCGCGATCTCGGCTCACCACAACCTCCGCCTCCCGGGTTCAAGCGATTCTCCTACCTCAGCCTCCCGAGTAGCTGGAATTACAGGCATGCGCCACCATGCCCAGCTAATTTTATATATTTTAGTAGAGACGGGGTTTCTCCATGTTGGTCAGGCTGGTCTCCAACACTTGACCTCAGGTAATCCGCCCGCCTCGGCCTCCCAAAGTGCTGGGATTACAGGCCTAAGAGACCTTGCCCAGCCTTTGAGAAAGGGATTCTTAACATGAATTGATGTGAGCATACCCAAACCTACCTAAGGAATATGGTTTTGTTTCCAATACCCAGGGCAATCTATGCAGAAGAATGAATGGGTGAAGCTGGCATCTTGAAAAGTTGAAGCTGATAGACTGAAGAATGCTGATTACATAGCCCTGAGGCTGCAGAGAAGTAAGTATTCCTTAGTTTTTACAGGCCAAGAATAGTTTATTAATTAGGTTAGAGAGATGAGAAGGGCACAACAGAAATGCTCTAGGTCAGAAGTTCCATTTTTTATTTCGAATCCTAGAAAAGTTATTCTCTTCCCCTCCCCATTGACCCAAAAACCTGATAATGAAACCATATCATTCACTGCTGTGGCTGCCAAGAACCATGAATCAAATTTGATATTCTTTATATTCTCCCTTTCTACATATTTTACTATTGTACACTGTATGTTATAAGCAACTTCAAATCCCTTGTGGAAAGAAGGTATAAATATATTACAATCTGGCTGGGTGCGGTGGCTCACACCTGTAATCCCAGCACTTTGGGAGGCCGAGGCGGGCGGATCACAAGGTCAGGAGATCGAGACCATCCTGGCTAACACAGTGAAACGCCATCTCAGCTACTCGGGAGGCTGAGGCAGGAGAATGGCGTGAACCAGGGAGGCAGAGCTTGTAGTGAGCCGAGATCGTGCCACTGCACTCCAGCCTGGGCGACAGAGTGAGACTCCGTCTCAAAAAAAAAAAAAAAAAAAATATATATATATATATGTATATATATATTACAATCGATAAACAGATATTGTAGACTACACTGGTACAAAGGGAAAGAGAAATGTTTGGGTCTGGCTAAACTTTTTTTTTTTTTTAGACAGAGTCTTGTTCTGTCACCCAGGCTGGAGTGCAGTGGCATGATATCGGCTCACTGCAGCCTCTGCCTCCTGGGTTCAAGTCATTCTCCTGCCACAGCCTCCCAAGTAGCTTGAACTACAGGTGTGCACCACCATGCCCAGCTAATTTTTTTTCTGTGTGTATTTTTAGTAGAGACGGGATTTCACCATGTTGGCCATGGCTTGTCTCCTGACCTCAAGTGATCTGCCTGCCTCAAACTCCCAAAGTGCTTAGAATACAGGAATGAGCCACCACCATGTCAGCATCTGGCTAGACTTAAGTCTAAGATCACATTAAGGGACTCAAGTGAGTAAAGAGAAGTGCCACCTGCTGGCAAAATCTTAAATGACCTACTAGTTAAAGTTTGCTTAGGCTCTCATCTGAGCCTTCCTAACTTCATAACTGGATGAAAAATGAATGAACTACACCATCCCTAGCAACCTTTATTGACAAAAGACGCCGCATGGTTATTTCCTCCAAAATAAAGACTACTCATTATCTAAACCACTCTAAATAGAGTTTGTTGCTTCAAACCAACAGAAAGGCAAAAGCCCTTCACCTCTGCTGAATAGCCACACCTCACAAAAGCAGTTGAAAGGCGAATGACTACAACATCAGAGGTGGAAAGTGAGGCCATGTAAGGGAAAGGCCTTACCTTAGTCTGCTATTTTGTGTCTCTCAGGCTTCCTAGTTCATACCCACTTCCCAAGACTAAAACAGAATGACTGGACCAGGACCAAAAAAGACAGCATACTTGATCTATCTGCCAAGAAGCCCATCTTGAATAAGCTTTTGGTGACAAGTGCACTAAGCTTAGCAAATGTTAAAATGAAGCACAGGCTGGCTGTGGTGGCTCATGCCTCTAATCCCAGCACTTTGGGAGGCCGAGGCGGGTGAATCAGTTGAGGTCAAGAGTATGAGACCAACCTGGCCAACATGGTGAAACCCTATCTCTACTAAAATTACAAAAAATTAGTTGGGTGTGGTGACACACACCTGTAATCCTGGCTACTCGGGAGGCTGAGGCAGGAGAATTGCTTGAACCCAGGAGGTGGAGGTTGCAGTGAGCTGAGATTGCCCTACTGCACTCTGGCCTGGGCGACAGAGCAAGACTCTGTATCAAAAACTGAAATAAATAAATAAATAAATAAAATGAAGCACAGAAAGAAGGGAATTTGACTGGGAGATTGGTGGTTAAGCTGACTTCAGTTAAACTTTTAACTTTGTGGCACACAGAGAAGGCAATACAATGGTTTCCAGGCACCGTATGGCAGGGTTGCCAAGGTAACAGCAAAATTTCTATTGCAGGAAAAGGATTTAAATATATAGGAAAGATCACTAGATTTGGAATCAGGAGAACTAGATTAGGGCACTAACTCTGTTATCTATCAGACTTTTGGAAAGTCAGTCACAACCTTTCCAAGCCTCAGTTTCCTCATCTGTAAAATGTGAGGATCAATGTGATGAATTATGAACTCTATGAGCACTATAGACATATGAAACATTTACATTCCCTTATCTTTTGGTAAGCTTTACATCAATCCACGGCCCATAGCCCACATGCAGCCCAGGAAGGCTTTAAATGTGGCCCAACACAAATTCAAAAATGTCTTAAAACATTATGAGTTTTTTTGCGATTTTTTTTTTTTTTAGCTCATCAGCTACCATTAGTGTTAGTATATTTATATGTGGCCCAAGACAATTCTTCTTCCAGTGTGGCCCAGGGAAGCCACAAGCCTGGATACCCCTGTTTTACATGGTTAACCCAAATGCACCAAAGATAGGTACTCACTCCTTATCTTGTAAGTTCATCCAAACTCAAGAAACATTTGGCAAAGGAACTCCTGCAATCAAGCACTTAATAGATGTTTCTTGATAAAATTATCAAAAGGAATGGGACATTACTTACCTGGACTAATCCTCAAAGGCAATCTCCTTGAATTTCATCAGAACAGTGGTCTTAGGTCCAGGGATGGTCAATTCAAATAATTCGAAAGGACAGTAGTTATGAGCATAGAACTGTAGAGCCAGATGACCTGGGTTCAAATTCCAGTTCTCCTATTCAGTAGCTGAATGACCTATGCCTCATTTTCCCCATCTATGAAATGAGGATAATAGTACCAACCCCCAAAGGGTTATTACGAGGATTTAAAAAGTTTCAAAAGTACCTAGAACAGGAACTTGGACTGGAGTAAATACTATATAAGCGTTTAAAGAATAAGTTTACTGGGCATGGTGGCTCACACCTGTAATTCCACCACTTTGGGAGGCCCAGGTGGGTGGATCACATGAGGTCAGGAGTTCGAGACCAGCCTGGACAGCATGGTGAAACCTCGTCTCTGTGAAAAAATACAAAAATTAGCTGGTGTGGTGGCGGGCGCCTATAGTCCCAGCTACTTGGGAGGCTGAGGCAGGAGAATCACTTGAACCCAGGAGGCAGAGGTTGCAGTGAGCCAAGATGGCACCACTGCACTCCAGCCTGGGCAACAGAATGACTCTGTCTTAAAAAATAAATAAATAAATAAATAAATAAATAAATAAATAATAAGTTCAACAAGTATGTGATTTCCTGTCACATATATGGTCATTCTGTTCCTTATCTACAAGGTAATATTAAATTCTTCTTATTGGATACAAGTCTAACTTTCTGAGATTGACCCAAGGCAAATTTTACCTTTTTTGGGTCACATTTTTAGTGGAGAAGTGACCAGTAGGTTAGGCCATGAGAACCATGTAAGGATTCCACACTAGAAGTACCCTTCAGTGGTTCTAGGGACCCCAAGTGTTCCCATTCCCCCAACTTGAAACTAAAGACAGTACACACAGTAAGATATTTAGAATATGTGGCATATAAATAGAACCTGACCTTTTTTTTTTTTTTTTTTTTCTCTCTTGAGAAGGAGTTTCGCTCTGTCACCCAGGCTGAAGTGCAGTGGCACAATCTCGGCTCACTGCAACCTCCACCTCCCAGGTTCAAGCAATTCTCCTGCCTCAGCCTCCTCAGTAGCTGGGATTACAGGCACCCACCACCACAGCCGGCGAACTTTTGTATTTTTAGTAGAGATGGGGTTTCACAATGTTGGCCATGCAGGTCTTGAACTCCTGACCTCGTGATCCACCCACCTCGGCCTCCCAAAGTGCTGGGATTACAGGCATGAGCCACCACGCCTGGCCTAGAACCTAACTTTTTAAAGGTGTCTCATTTAGGAATCTCTTAGTGCTTCAACTTAGTTTTTTTTTTTTTTTTCGAGACAGAATTTCACTCTTGTTGCCCAGGCTGGAGTGCAATGGCACGATCTTGGCTCACTGCAACCTCTGGCTCCCCAGTTCAAGCGATTCTCCTGCCTCAGCCGCACAAGTAGCTGGGATTACAAGCATGCACCACCACACCTGGCTAGTTTTTGTATTTTTAGTAGAGATGGGGCTTCTCCATGTTGGCCAGTCTGTTCTCGAACTCCCTACCTCAGGTGATCCACCTGCTTTCGCTTCCCAAAGTGCTGGGATTACAGGCGTGAGCCACCGCACCCAGCCCTGTACTTATTATTAGTGGATACTGATCATTTAAATATCTACTATTAGAATCAGATGACATACAAAGGAAAGACGTCATTGTTATAAAAACCAGACAAATGATCTGGATTCATGTTTTCTTTCACTGAATAATACTCCAATGCTCTATTCTGCCTCTCAGGCTTCCTGCTGCACATGTACTTCCTGTAAGAGGAATTAATGGTTGGAGTAGGACCAATAAAGGCAGCATTCCTGACCTGTTTTCCAACTTCTTTCTCTGCCAAGAAGCCCATTATACATAAGCTTTTGGTGACAATGGCCTTCAGTTTAAAGAACATTGAGATGAAACACACAAAGAGAATTTGACACAGAACTCAGTGGCTATCAGCTCATAATTATGTTCTTTTTGGTTCAACTCAATACATTTCACAGATATTTACTGAGAAATATTTATTACCCATAAACAGAATCAAGATAATGCTTTCAATCTTTAAAAATTGTCTAGTTTTGGCCGGGAGTGGTGGCTCATGCCTGTAATCTTAATACCTTGGGAGGCCAAGGCAGGTGGACCACGAGGTCAAGAGATCGAGACCATCCTGGCCAACATGGTGAAACTCCGTCTGTACTAAAAATACAAAAATTAGCTGGGCGTGGTGGCGTGCAACTGTAGTCCCTGCTACTCAGGAGGCCCAGGCAGGAGATCTGCTTGAACCGGAAGGCGGAGGTTGCAGTGAGCCAAGATCGCACCACTACCACTGTACTCCGGCCTGGTGACAGAGCAAAACTCTACCTCAAAATAATAATAATAATAATAATTGTCTAGTTTTTTCTCAGGCAGCCAAGAAGATGGTGGACATTGAGACTGAGCATGCCTATCACAAGCAGCTGACCATTGTTCAAAGCAAGAAGAGGATCCTGCTAAAGGAAACTGGCAAGCTAGGCTTCAGGAGGTCCAAAGAGACTATTGAGGGCATCTACACTGACAAGGAATGCCTGTTCACTGGTAACATCTCCACTGAGGGCAGATCCTGTCTGGCATTGTGACCAAGATGAAGATGCAGAGGACCACTGTCATCCACAGAGACTCTCTCTACTACATCCGCAAGTACAATTGCTTCGAGAAGTACCACAAGAACATGTCCAGGCACCTGTTCCCCTGCTTCGGGATGTCCAGATCAGCGACATTGTCATGCTGGATAAGTGCTGGTCCCTGAGCAAGACAGTGAACTTCAACGTGCTCAAAGTCACCAAGGCCGCAGACATCAAGAAGCAATTCCGTAAGTTCTGAGGCTGAATGTCTGCCCGCTCCCTGAAATGAAATAAAGTTATTTTCTCATTCATACACACAAAATATGACTAATAGGTAAGATAACCACACAAACTTAATACACAACAAAAACATATTAAAACATATTAATGCAATTAGAGATTTCAAAAAAAAAAAAAAAAAAACAAGCAAGCTGTGTCAAAGATATGATCAAGCACAATCCTGGCTGAGGAAATCTGGAAAGACCTCATGAGGGAGGTAACATTCGATAAATGGTCAAAGAGTGAATGAAACAATTTCTTTTTTTCCTTTTATTATAGGCAGTTTTTAAATTTTTTGGCCAGTTGTAGTGGCTAACACCTGTGATCCCAACACTTTGGGAGGCCGAGGCAGGTGGATAGCTTGAGCTCACGAGTTCAAGACCAGCCTGGGCAACACAGTGAGACCCCATCTTTACTAAAAATACAAAAAAGTTAGCTGGGCATGGTGGTGCCCACCTGTAGTCCCAGCTATTCCAGAGGCTGAGGAGGGAGGATTGCTTGAACCCAGGAGGCAGACGTTGCAATGAGCAGAGATTGAACCACTGCACTCCACCCTGGGTGACAAAGCAAGACCCTGTCTGATTATCAAAGTAGTATATGATTACTGTACAGAATTTTTTCCTTTTTTTTTTTGGAGACAGAGTCTCCCTCTATCACTCAGACTGGAGTGCAGTGGCATGATCTCGGCTCTCTGCAACCTCTGCCTCTTGGGTTCCAGCAATTCTCTGTCTCAGCCTCCCAAGTTAGCTAGGATTACAGGCACCTGCCACCACGTGCAGCTAATTTTTGTATTTTTAGTAGTGATGGGGTTTCACCATCTTGGCCAGGCTGGTCTTGAACTCCTGACCTCGTGATCCACCTGCCTCAACCTCCCAAAGTGCTGGGATTATAGGCATGAGCCACCACGCCCAGCTGAGAATTTTTTTAAATCCAAAAACTTATAGAAAAGAAATGTCTGGAAGCCCACGATCAAGGTGCTGGCAGATCCAGTGTCTTGTGAGGGCCTAATTTCTGGTTTGAAGATGGCTGGCTGTCTTCTCCTTGTATCCTCACATGGTGGAGAGCGAGCTCTCTAGCTCCTCTTACAAGGGGACTAATCCTATTCATGAGGGCTCCACTCTCATGACCTGATTACTTCTCAAAGGCCTCCCCTTCAGATACCATACAGGGAGTTAGGGTTTCAACATATAAATTTTGGGGAGACACAAACATTTAATCCATTGCAGGCATGTTAGAGTTGAGGTGCTGGTGAGACATGCAGGTATCTGCGAATGCAAGTTGGCAGTACAGAATATTAGGACCAGAAGTACAGAACTGGAGATCATCTTCATGGAATTGAGTGTTGAAACTACAGAAATAGATAATTACTAAGGGAGCAAGTGCAGGCAAAAGAAAACCGGATGGCTAAGAACAAAGGCCTGGGAAAGAAAACATGCTAAGGGAGCAAAAGGATATGGTGAGGAAGACAAAGAGGAATGGTCAAAAAAGTAAAAGGAGTTTAAGAATAATATAGAGTCAGAAGTCAAAAGAGAAGAGAATTCTGAAGAGGAAGGAAACAGTCAACAGAGAAGTTGAAAGAAAAGAATAAATGAATAAAAATAGTCCCACAACTGGAAAATTTGTAGGAGTTTTAGTTGAGTGACTTGGGAGTGAAAAACCAGATTACAAAAAGGGAAGGAAAGGAAGAGTACGTACAGGAAACAAATGTGGTGTACTGGAGGCAAGAAATCTTGAATCAAGAGTCCAAGGTTCTAGTCTACCATTTACCAGTTATGTAACTTGGGATACATTCCTTAAAATAGATCTACCTTAGTTTCCTCATCTGTAAATTTAAAATGGCAATGATGATACCTGCTCCATCCCTACAATGTGAGATGAACAAATTAGAAGATACATGGAGGCACGGTGAAAACCATACTGGAACAACACATACAAATATTATCTATCATCATTCTTTCAAGTACTTCAGCAATTGAAAGAAAAGGGAGACATGGGACAGGTACAAATAAGGTTTTGTCATTGGAAGAAAGGGCCTTCTGAGCATATTTATAGGAAGAACAGACTTAGTACTATAGTTCTACACTGTCATCAATCCTAATGGACCTTCATCTGAGAGACAGGTTAGTGGCACACACTCTAGAGTCAGACTATGTATGTTTCAATCCCAGGTCTTTTTTTTAAAATTTTTTCTTTGTATTTCAATGACTACAAATGAATCCCATTCAGCTACTTAACTTCTATGCAATCCAGTTTCCTTGTCTATAAAATGGGGATAATAATAGTATGCCTCTATAGAGTTGTTGTGAGGATTGATGTATAAACACTTAAAACTGTGTTTTACGACTAGGTGCGGTGGCTCATGCCTGTAATCCCAGCACTTTAGGAGGCCAAGGCTGGCGGATCACTTGAGGTCAGGAGTTCAAGATCAGCCTGACCAACATAGAGAAACCCCGTCTTTACTAAAAATACAAAATTGGCCAGGCGTGGTGGCACATCCCTGTAGTCTCAGCTACTCGGGAGGTTGAGGCAGGAGAATTGCTGGAACCTGGGAGGCAGAGGTTGCAATGAGCCGAGATCGTGCCATTGCACTCCAGCCTGGGCAACAAGAGCAAAACTCTGAAACAAACAAACAAACAAACAAACAAAAACTGGGTTTGGTACACATGCTCAAAAATGTTGGCAATTAATACATAAAAGTATTGTCATATGCAAGCATACATGCTTTATGTTAAAATTGAAACTACCATTCCAAAATTATAACCAAGACAGTGAAAGAGATCTGATCTAACCAACTCCATTTTGCTTCTAAACTCCAAGCTGTCCTTGTTCATTCCTGGGCATAGGCTGAACTAACTTTGGGAGGAACTTAGAGTTTAAAACAAAGACAATAACAGCCTCTTCCCAAAACACCCTTCTTACCTGAGGACTAGACTACCTTTGTAGGACTAACAAATTGGCCATAAGATTAGAAATTATTGTTTAGGAGTCATGGGGCTGGAGGCTACAAGATTCTGATCCTCCCCAAATTGTTCCTGGGGATAACATCGCTATTGTAAAACCTAGGATCAGTGCTTGAGATATTTTGCAGACCCTGTACTTGATAGATCAGCTGGCACCACCCAGATCAATAAACTGGGTCATCTGATCTTGTGGCTGCCACCCAGGAACTGACTCTGTGCAGGAGGACAGCTTCAACTCAAAGTTCAAATAATATGATTTCATCTCTAACCAATCAGCACTCTTGATTTACTGATCTTCCCTCACCCATCAAATCATCCTTCAATACTCTGATCCCTGGATGCTCAGGGAGACTGATTTGAATAATAATAAAACTCAGTCTCCCATACGGAGAGCTCTATGTGAATTACTCTTTCTCTATTGAGATTCCCCTGTCTTGATAAATTGGCTCTGTCTAGGCAGCAGGAAACCTGTTGGGCGGTTACAAAAGGAGCCTTTTGGGCAATTACAAAATGATAGTGTTATTTGTCAACACGTTGATGAGTAGCATTTTCATCTGAGATGAGAAACTGCCCATCCCTTCATGGATGGAGGAGGCAGAATATGGAATGGTCAAATGTAATACCTCTCTCAGGTCCTCTTCGGTTGGATTCCACCAAGTGCTTCTTCATTTGTTCTTTTTGTTGTTGTTGTTGTTGTTGTTGAGATAAAGTCTCACTCTGTTGCCTAAGCTGGAGTACAGTGGTGCGATCTCAGCCCACTGCAACCTCCACCTCCTGGTTCAAGCAATTCTCCTGCCTCAGCCTCCCGAGTAGCTGGGACTACAGGCATGTGCCACCATGCCCAGCTAATTTTTGTATTTTTAGTAGAGGCAAGGTTTCACTATGTTGGCCAAGCTGGTCTTGAACTCCTGACCTCCTGAACTGCCCATCTCAGCCTCCCAAAGTGCTGGGATTACAGGTGTGCATCACAGCACCCAGCTTTTTTTTTTTTTTTTTTTTTGAGACAGAGTCTCACTCTGTTGCCCGAGTTGGAGTGCAGTGGCACAATCTCAGCTCACTGCAACCTCCCAGGTTCAAGCAATTATCCTGCCTCAGCTTCCCAAGTAACTGGGACTACAGGCATGCGCCACCATGCCCGGCTAATTTTTTTTGTATTTTGAGTAGAGACATGGTTTTACTATGTTGGCCAGGCTGGTCTCAATCTCTTGACCTTGTGATTCACCTGCCTCAGCCTCCCAAAGTGCCGGGATTACAGGCATGAGCCACCGCGCCCAGCCTCCTTATTTGTTCTGAAATAATATGTGTTTACAAAATTGAAAGAGATTTCTACAGTTCTAGGTATTTCAACTACCATATGTGGAAGAGCTAATGTTAGTAGATAAACGGTAGATAAACTGAAGATAGGCTTTGTATGACATTCAACATAAGAAGTAACCACAAAATGAATTACAAACAAAACAGCAAGTAAAGACAGCTATAATACAATAGATTGAATTGCCATATTCTTTAGGATGAGGCCTGGAATATGCTGAACATACAGACTGCAGAGGCACTCAGCCCAAGATTAGTATTGAGCCTTCATACTCGATAGTTGACCATCACAGCTAATATAAGAATTCATGCAATGATTCAGTTATTGAGTTGTAACTAGCAGGCTGGCACTGTGCTAGACTTGGAAGATACACTGAAATAGGTAGGGCAGAAATCCTAGCCTGAGAATTTTTTTCTTAGAAAGGAACATTTAATAGCAACTTGTGAATAGAAGCCATGTCTGTGTCTCTAGCAACAGTGAAACAAGATGGTGGATCCCCTCGCCATTAACCCCCATATGGAAAGGGTATATGTAATTCAGAAGGGATGTGTATTAGTCTGTTCTCACACTGCTATAAAGGACTGCCTGGGACTGGGTAATTTATAAATGAAAGAGATTTAATTGACTCACAGTACCTCAGGGCTGAGGATGCCTCAGGAAACTTACAATCACAGCAGAAGGGGAAGCAAACATGTCCTTCTTCACATGGCGGCAGGAGAGAGAAGAATGAGTGCCCAGCAAAGGGGGAAGTCCCCTATAAAACCATCAGATCTCATGAAAATTCACTATCATGAGAACAGGATGGGGGAAACCACCCCCATGATTCAATTATCTCCACCTGATCCCTCCCACAACCTGAGGGGATTATGGGAATTACAATTCAAGATGAGATTTGGGTGGAGACACAGCCAAACCACATCAGGATGTGTAGACAACAGAAGCACAATAACATCAAGGTTTTGACCTAAAGGCAGGATTTACAGTATGTGCTCTCACACAACTTGAAATCTTAAGAGGACTTCCGGGAACAGGGGTTAATCAGAAGCCAACATGGCAGATTAGTACCAAAGATGGAGTTACTTTAGCTTCCAGATTCCACCCATCAATCCAGCTCTTACAGTCGCACTCGCCCTCCTATTTGGAGATGGTCCCTGAGCTTTTAGGGAGGGTGGTTTCATATGATATAGCTTTAGCAGCAGCAACCTAGCAGTGGAAAACAGATTGGACCCAGAGAGATTCCAAATGAAGGAGATTCACAGGCTTTGTTGAATTATCTCTCGTCTTGAGAACACCATGACTTTGGTTTTCTCAGAAGTAGAACAAGAGATACCTAGCATTAATAATTTGAATAGTAGAAACATAGTGCATGCAAGGATTACAATCAAAAGAAAATTTGTATAACAGAACAACAACAAAGAACCTATTTCATTAGGAAGCCAACTGAAAGCCGTGTGAAGAAAATTAAGGCCTGACACAGGGACTCACACCCGTAATTCCAACACTTTGGGAGGCTGAGGTGGGAGGTTCATTTGAGCCTCGGAGTTAGAGATCAGCCTGGGCAACACAGCAAGTCCCCATCGCTACAAAAACAAAACTAGCCAGGTATGGTGGTGTGCACCTGTAGTCCCAGCTCCTTGGGCAGCTGAGGCAGGAGGATTGCTTGAGACTGGGAGGTCAAGGCTGCAGTGAGCTATGACCACTGTACTCCAGACTGGGTAACAGAGCGAGACCCTTTCTTAAAAAAAAAAAAAAAATCAAAACCCAATTCTCCTTTAGCTACATCTTGTAGCCACTAGCCTGACATTTTAAACACATAAATTAGAAACATGATGCCAGAGTGATTCAAGGTTTTTGTTTTTTTGTTTTTGTTTTTGTTTTTTTTTTTTTTTTTTTTTTGAGACGGAGTCTTGCTCTGTCGCCCAGGCTGGAGTGCAGTGGCGGGATCTCAGCTCACTGCAAGCTCCGCCTCCCGGGTTTACGCCATTCTCCTGCCTCAGCCTCCCGAGTAGCTGGGACTACAGGCGCCCGCCACCTCGCCCGGCTAGTTTTTTGTATTTTTTAGTAGAGACAGGGTTTCACAAGGTATTTTATATAGGAAATGCCTGGTGTAGTGTCTTGTCCAGCTATATAAATGTAGCCGTGAAACTGTTACATTAGTTTTATTCTATGCTCTTACCATCCCTCCCTCTCCAAATTTTGTTTGTAGTCTGGGGCAGCAACCTAGTCTGTATTTCGTACATATTGAATAATCAACAATGAAATGTAAATATTGAGCACATTGTGTGTCAAACACATGTATTAACTCAAACCTCACAGAAACCCTTTGAGGTCCGTACTATTACAATCCCCATTTTACATACTAGTAAACTGAAGCATGGATAGACTAAAGTAAAGTGCCTGCGGTCAACTAGTAAGGAGGCGGCCTGGCAGTCAAGTCGAGGCAGCCTAAGCCTACGCTGCCTCTATATTGCATTAATACATTAATAAATCTGTGACCAAATAAATGAAGTGACATTTAGTGGCATCGAAAGAACCCGTGAGTAGGGCTTCCTAAGAATGCTCTCCTTCTTTTGATGGACAGAATTTTAGTCTGTTTAAGATAAATTTTGGGCCGGACACGGTGGCTCACCCCTGTAATCCCAGTACTTTGGGAGGCCAAGGCAGGCGATCACTTTATGTCAGGAGTTCGAGACCAGCGTGACCAACATGGTGAAACCCCGTCTCTAAGAAAAATACAAAAATTAGCCGGGCCTGGTGGAGCGCACCTGTCATGCCAGCTACTCAGGAGGCTGATGCAGGAGAACTGCTTGAACCCCGGAGGCGGAGGATGCAGTGAGCCAAGATCTCGCCATTGCACCCCAACCTGGGCGACAGAGCGAGAATCCATCTCAAAGAATAACTAAATAAATAAATACATAAATTTTGAAAAACTGTCAGCACTCACCAGCAGATCTTTACACTGCTGGACTCGGGACACTTGGGGCCGTAGGCAAGCAATTAAACTGACTCACACGTGGTTAGAACCACGTCATCTTGATTCGTGAATCCGTACTCTTAACTACTAGAAGCCTTTGTGGAACGCATGGGGCGAACCTGACGCTTGAGCTCTGACACCAGACAGACACAGCCGGGGATTCAAGAGCTGGGTAGGGACTCCCGTGCCGGACGCCTCATCCCGGCATGCACCTCAAGCCCCGGCGACCACGCCTTCCGGCGAGCGCCAGGGAGCGCGTGTGCACCTCGCCGCCCGGAAGCGCCGCCCGCTCGCTGCATGCTGGGAGTTGTAGGCCTCCAGCCCCAGCCCGCGGGCTGCCGCCCGCACTCTCCATGAGACTGCTGGCGCCGGCGCCCGCCCGCGCGGCACCGACGCGGGGAGCGCGCTTCGCGCTGACTCAGCGGCGGCGGCGGCGGCGGCGGCGTTAGCCGGCCCTCGCGCTCTTTCCCTTCCTGGGGCGCTGACCCCGCCCGCTTGCTTGCTTGCCTGCCTGCCTGCCTGCCTGCCTGCCCGGCGCCACGCAAGAGAAGGTGCCAGGGGACGCGGAGCGACTAGAGGCGCGCGGTCCCGGCCAGCTCCGTCTCTGGCGTTGGCGCTGCGGCCGTGGCGGAGGACTACGGCGACGAGGACGAGGGCCGCTCTTCGAGCTCTCTGCGTGCCGCGCCGCTCCGCTCCGCTGGCTGACCATCTGGAGTGCAGGCTGGGAGGCGGGATGGAGTGATAGGGAAGGTGACTCGGGGATCGGGGGCGGCGGGACCGGGCCGGATTTGGTCCGCGTGAGGCTTCGAGGAAGTTGGCCGGGGCGGACCGGCCCAGGGGAGTCCCGACGCCCGGGAGGGTGCAGGCTTGGGACCCTCCATGGCGGTGCACCTCCAGGCTGGGCGGACCGGGTGGGGGTGGGTACGATCCGGGGCCGCCGCCGAGGAGCGCGTCCCGAGTGCGTGGCCGCCCGTTGCCTGATGTTTCATCACCCGAATTGCCACGAGGCTTCCTTTAGGGGAGGGATCGGGGGAGGGATGGGAGCAAGGCTAGCCGAGGAGGGTCGGCATCGCCTGTGGTTCCCAAGCCCGTTAGTCATCGTTGTAGCCTTATCAACTGTGGAGACCTCAAACTTGATTCTTTCCCCACTCCTGGACAAAAAGGAGGAAACGTGTTATTTCTGTGCAGTAATTGGCCAGCACGGACGCTCCATTTCTTCTCAAATCTTCCTCACTATCCTGCAGGACTAGAGAAGCATGAGGTTTTCCTGTAACCAGAAAAACGAGTACTTTTTGAAAGTGCTAATTAGTTGTGGCGGGCGGGGGTTGGGGGGAGAGTTCAGTTTTATTAAACCGACTTGTCAGCGTGGTGTTAAAAGGCTGGAAAGATACAGTCGTAGTCTTTGAAACAGTCTTCAGTAGGTGTAGAGGAATTTTCCAAATTGTTTGATTCTTAATGGCTGTCCAGGAAAAGTTAAGGCTTAATATTTCAAGTATGTTGCTCGCCTTCCCCCAGAACCTTTGCACGATGCATAATTGTTTACCGTATTAAAACAAATTTTGGGGTTTTTTTTTTTTTTTTTTTTTTTGAGACGGAGTCTCGTTCTGTCGCCCAGGCTGCAGTGCAGTGATGCCATTTCGGCCCACTGCAACCTGTGCCTTCCAGGTTCAAGTGATTCTACTGCCTCAGCCTCCCGAGTAGCTCTGTTACAGGCGCGCGCTGCCACACCTGGCTACTTTTTGTATTTTTCGTGGAGGCGGTGTTTCACCGTGTTAGCCAGGATGGTCTCGATCTCCTGACCTCGTGATCCACCCGCCTCGGCTTCCCAAAAGTGCCGGGATTACAGGCGTGAACCACCGTGCCCCGTGTGCATATTGATCGTCCAAGTGCCTTCTCTGTGGAGGATTCTTTTTGTAGTGACAACTGTAACTAGTTTGTTTCCTTGGGTTTATTGGCTGTTTTCCTTAGGGCCACTTGATTTTTCTCCTGATAGCTTCAGAGTGACTTGACCAAGCTTAAGCTTTTTTTTTTTTTTTTTTTGACACAGTGTCTCACTCTGTCTCCCAGGCTGGAGTGCAATGGCACTATCTCTGCTCACTGCAACTCTGCCTACCAGGTTCAAGCGATTCTTCTACCTCAGCCTCCCGAATAGCTGGGCTTA